>NW_020955308.1:0-605400 GCF_003031625.1 Empidonax traillii
GTGAGGAAGAGACAAAATTGGCAAAGCCTACGGAGTCATTTCTCACTGACTGAAAGGAGCTAATTATTCTGGACTTAGGTTTCAGATTTACTTGGTCTGGGTTCAGGTCTGCACTCTGTATGACTTGGAAATACACTCACCAAACAACAATATACTGGACTAAGCACAGATAAATGTTGAAGTTACTGAGAGAATAGCAAATACTGGGTTTAAGAGGGAAAGATTCATTTAGCAAATGGCAAGTGAAAAAAAGCCCAGTTTTAATGTACTCTTTAAAAAAAGATTACAAATCTGAGATACTGCCAGACATCCGCTTTAGTTAGCAAACTGCAGAAGCATGTCTGTGCAAAATGAGAAATATGTTTGCTTGGCTAGCCTTTCTGAATTGAAACATCATAGGTGTTGCAAAACACTGTAGAATGTACAAATGAGCATGTTGTCAAGAAAATCACATTGCAACACATGGAGCAGTTTATACACTTTGCACCTCAGTCATAGTGGCAGTCACAAACAGAAGAATGTTGAGTTTTTGTGAACAAGAGTTAGGAATCTACTCTTAATTGCAGCATTATTGTGTTTGGTTTTTTTTGTATGTGTGGTGGGGTGAGATGGAGGTGGGAATGGAGAGAAGGGAGGGGAAGCATCTGCTTCTTACTGAGTTAAAGGTGTTTTGTGGTTTGTTTTTATTTTTCCTGAAATTAATAAGTAATTGAACTAAAGAGGAGAAGAGCTGGGGAACGAGGTGAGAAAGGGGAGCTGCCGGAGGGCCAAAGGAGTGGCTTCTGTTAATGGGGTAGTGGGAGATAGAGTAGACCATAGCATCTGGAAGCTTCACAGTGAATCTGAGAACTGGTTGGGTTACCACTTGCCAATAGGCTATTCAGGAGAATAACAACTAATAACAGAGAAAACGCAAGGACAGCAAGACCCAGGTTCACTTGCCTAACACCAGGGAAAGAGGGAATAAGGTTATGCTTCTCAGAAGTGTTGAAGTATGTCAGGTGCTGCAGTGAAAGTGCCAGGGTGCCACCTGTGTCAGTGCATGGGGAAATACTGAAAATATGCATTGGTGGGGTTTCTAATTCCCAGCTGAAGAACCTGTGCGTCTGCAGGGGTACACCTGTGTTGTTTGGGTGTAAGGGCAGCTCTTTGCCCAGAGTTGTGCACCCACACAGCATCTGGCTCTTTCCTGACTCCGTCACCCTTTCTGCTTGGTAGCCCAAGAAGCGCTGTCTGTGCTCTGGAGAGCACAGATCTCTGAACCAGAGGTTCATCTCAACTGGAGCTGAAGTGCTGTACAAATAGACAAAAGAGTGTAGCATAGGGAAAAAATGTGTTAACTTTGGATTTACTATAAGTTTAAAGAGTGAAGTTTTCACTGTTTACACAGTAGAGTATCTATTAAAATTAAACGCTGCATGTCAAAATATAAAACAACCACCGAGGGATTTTTTTTTTTTTTAAAAACAACTGTGCTTTCAAAAAGTCAAGTTTTTTAATTTGCAAGCAGCAGGGACGTTTCATAGTGGACTTCATTTCTGTCACTAGCAGCTTTTTACATGGGCAATGTGTTGTTTTAGTGTGGACTGAATGTCACTGTAGCTAAATTGAAGTTATTCATTCATAGTTTCATATTGTTTGGATTTATAATAGTGAAAGATCCTGTGGCTTGTAGATACTCTGGGGGCCTTCTTTGCTGACTGCTTTTCTTAGATACTTAAACTCACTTTCTTTCCTGCAGATTTTCATGGCTTATCATTTAGTTTGGGCTTTAAGTTAAAAAAAAAGATTATTTTTTTTTCTTTTAAATACTTGACAATTTGATCTGAGTTTCTTTTCTCATCACTAATAAAAGCTCAGCAGATAGAGGCCTCCATTGGCATTATACAGGTGATACCAAAGGAATTAAATTCTTACTGGAGCATTATCTGCTTTCATTTCCCTCTGTAAGAAAACAGGTAACTTCAATGGGCAGGAAAAAAAATGGTGCAAACCCAGGAAAATATGGGAACTTGGCATTGTTCATCTTGTCCAAGTTTTAATACGTAGAAGAAAATACTGATTCAAGCTTGCACTTATATTTTTCATAGACTTAGAAGTTCCTTCTGTCTTGTTGCTGGCCCTTCCCTCTGTGTGTATAATTTCTTTCTCCCTTTTCTATGGCCTTGGTACACCCTCCTTTTTTGTTTGGGATTTGAAATATAACCAGGTAATTGGGCAACAGCCTTCTCCAAATTCATTTCACAGTGACTAACTTCTGTTTCTCTTTGTCATCTCTGCTGTAAATTATTGATGCAGAGGCATACAGAGGAAAAGAAAGACTGGGAAGTGTGGGAGTGTAGGCAAGAGCTTTCCCTTTCCATCCCTGGTATGGGTTGTGTGAATCCGGAAATGGTGTTAGTGTTTATTTTTCTCCTATTCAAATATTGATGATAATACTTGGAGGAGATGAGTGTTGTGCTAAAACTGAAAATTGTGTTAGGTTGGCTTGAGACAGTCTGGGTGCGGACTACATGTGCAGAGTTATTTCAGCGCATTTACTGAAATAGTAAAGTTAGAGTGAAAATTTATTCAGAGAGTATCTGCAGTTGGGAACCGACAAAGTGGGTCTGCTTTTGAAGCATCAACTCCTGGTATTAGTCTTCATATCGAGACATTTGAGAAATGGTTTGTATATGTTTATAAATAAATATAGGATGGTAATGAGAATTGATGGCTCTTTATAGATGGCTCTCCTTAAAAGTTCTTGCATAAGTAAGTAATTGGAGACAGTTATTACCCTTCCACATCTGGGAGGTACTGAGGTGAACTGAGAGGCAACCAAAGAAAATAATACTTTTTGCATCATTTGCCTTTTTGCTTGTAGGACTAAAACTTGGTTCAATGTCAATGCAAAAGAGATAGTAGTTACCCTTTTTCAAAAAGTGCTGCCTTCATTTTCATCAGTACAAACTGTGAGTGATATGAGATGTGGCTCACATCATGCCACTTTAAAGGTTTACAAATTTTACCTGGAAAATGGTTTTAGACTGATGAAAATGTGATTCAGGTTTTAACTCTTGCGAATTGTAGCATAGCAGTGACAAGGAGCTGAAATCTAGGAAAGGCTAAGTTTGGATAGTATGTGATTTCTGTCAGTGTTTCTACTAGAATGAAGAGAGGAAGAACAAATTTGATCTTCCTCTGCAGATACCAAATATATGAACACTTAATCTATTTGTGTGTACTGCATCAGTACTCCATTAAACTGAAATTAGAAAAGTAAAGTCTTTATGTTTTCTGTCTTTTAACTGAATTATATCAGAGTTACAGTGCATTCAAATGGATTATTCCTGTTCAGTAAGTCTGTCAGTAAGTGTATGAATACTGTAATCAACCCGTTTGCCAAGATCTTTCATACAAGTTTTTTATAATTAAATCAGTACCCAAAGCACACTTCAATTTTGTTAACAGTAGTGCCTGATCAGAAGGCTCTGAAGAATACACTGAGTACATGGGTGGTCCCTTCTAACAGAAGCCGATCTCCTCATTTGGATCTATCCAAAGACTCACTGACTGTAAATTGTGTAATTTGCTTGGAGAACACAAAAGCTATTCAGTTATGTTAATCAGCAGTTCTGCATCGTCACAAAGTTGATCTCTGCTTTTCTTGTTCTGTGGGAGAATTTTGTCTTTAAGTGCATCATAAACACTTTATTTTCAAATAATTTATTTGTTCTATTTGTAGGAGCCCTGGTCATAGGTCAGGATCCCCTTGTGATAGGTGTTCCACAAACAAATATCTAGGAGTGGCAAGTGTGAAACACCTAGGCATAGATAGACACAAGCAGACTAATAGGGGAACACATAGGACAGCAGTGAGGGGATACTTATCACAAAAAAGAAACCCAAACAAACAACCTCCCAAACAAGTCAAAACAAGTGGAAAAACAACCCAGGTCTTAGCACATCAGCATCATGGAAAAGAAAGTTTGAATGTGGGCAAATCCTTTTTTTTTTTTTTTGTAACTGACTACAAAATTCACTATATAGTGTTTAGATATATATAAATACATATTCCATAGATATTATACTTTCATATATATATGAAAATATAATACCTATCTCTATATAAAATCTCTCTCCATATATTAAAAAATAAAGTCTTTTCTGTGTGTTTTACCCATTCTTCATTTGATTGTTGCTGTTGTACAAGAACTGCCTTGTTCTTTTCTGGGTGTCTGTCATTTCAGTACAACTGGTGCTTGCACAGCAAAGAAGCCAGTGATGGGGTCACTGCTCTCGCTGGCTCTTTGCTCTCCTTGGCTTTTGTTTCTGCTCTCTACTCAGAAAGCCGCTCCTTGCATTAGATCTACTCGAGATGGATCTGGATGACTTTTGCCTTAGATTTTAAAACCGTTTCCAACACTTTATGGTTGAGTGTGGTCTTTGTTTTGTGTTTCCCCCTCATGTCTTGCCTTTGTTTTTGTAGCTATTCGTTTTCCTCCTGTTTTACGTGATTGGTATTCAGACCAAAGGATACATGCATACCAATCTGCCATCTTTGCTGAAACCTTTTATTTGTCAAGGAGACAACTTTGCCCCTTACTGTGTGTTTAGTATCTTCTGATCTCTGTCTTTACTGCATCTGTCTTTGAAGACTTTGAGTTCTTCTGGGTACAGACTTAATCTGAAGTTGGGCTTAATGATGAGTGCTCAAAGCCTTTCCTCCTGCAACCAACTGCTAACCAACCCATCAGTAAAAGTTGAAGAAAAGATTTTAGGTTGCCAGAATCTGGGTGGAGGGGGGGACAGGAGGCACTGAGGTGAGAAGGTAAGGACTTTGCTCCCTCTGAAAGTGCAGAGCACATCTGTCAATGGCAGCTGCTGTGCTTTTGGCATGCTTCTTATGTTGTTGTAGCCTGCTCTGTGGATGGGGAGTATGCTTGCAGGCAGGACTGGTCCTGCTGGGTTTGCAGCCCTGTGGGCAGGAGGGGAGGTTTTTGGGTGGCTGTGTTACATGGAAAAGAAGACTCCCAGTGCAGCAGTGCTGCAAGAGCAGGGAAGGTGAAATGTGATACTGGATGGTCGGCAACTAAGATGAAAAAAAAGAAAAGAGACAGTGTTAACAGTTTAATGGCAGCCGGGAGGTTTTTTCAGAAATCTGGGAAGTTTATGACAGTTGTTGATAATAGCATGCAAATCCGTATGCTTAACAAAGCTTTAGTCAGCTACCAAGTGACATTAGCTACTGACATGGTGCTTAACTCTTATGCCGCAACATGTACAGCTGAACAACAAATGTAAAAAGGAGATTGCTTCAAGTCACATTTTTGGCTGAAAGTGGTATCAAAGAGGTCGAATCTTGCCTTTTTTGTTTTCCTCGCCCCTCCTTAGTACTGCATGCATAAGGAGGTCTTCAGGCGAGAGTGACTTGCTCAGCACTGGTTCCTCAGCCAAGGTGTTTTCTGTGATGTGCTGTAATGGTTTGGTCCCTGTGGTTCCGTGGCGTTGGTGCTGTGTATGTCAGAGCTGTCGGCATCCTGTGAAACGGCCTTTGCATGACTGGTGCTTCAAAGCTCTCTCCTTCACATCTAATACACGAAGCAGCTGGGGCATTGAAACTGAATTCTGCTATGTTGGAAGTAAATAAGAAACTCAGTTGTGGAGTGTTTTTCAGAAAAAACATAGCAGACAAAGAATTTCCTCAAGGAGTCCAGAACAGGATTTGGTACTTCCTTGCATCTTTGGGGGAGTGGTGGGAGAGAGGAGGCTGCATTGGGCATGCTAAGGCCAGCATGTATTTCAGGCATCACTTGCATTTTCACTGGTGGTAACTGATAGCTTTGTTTTTCAGATACTTAATTTGAAAATGGGGTAAAGAAATTCCTTATATTTCTTGAATAGTTTCAGAAGTAAAAGTGGTTCTGGGATAGGTAGGGGCTCTGCTGCGTTTTTGATTTTCACCTCCATTTTTCTTTGCCATTCAGTTACCTTATAGATGTGTGTAACTTCGGTTGGAGTTAGAAACTTGGACAAGTTCAAGGTCAGACTTTTCCAGAATATGGCCTCCACGGTTTTGGATGAACAGTCTCTGCCAGATAGATATCTTACTTGGCAATTACTTCTGTTCAGCAGTAAGAAATGTAGCAAGGTACTAAAGCCCTTTCGGTGCTCACTTGGAACAAGTTGATAAAACGTGATGGAAAGAAGCCAGAGATGAATTGAGCACAGTTTGTTAGAGGTACTGCAGCAGTTCACGGTAGTTTGACTACTGCCCATCAGCCTTGTTCTTCTACTTGAAAGTACCTCTGCCATGCTGCAGAGAAGTGGAAATCCTCTATGAGTCCGGTTGTACATATTTCTCCTTTAGCTTCCAGTATAGAGCTTCAACCATCATCATCCTTCAACCTTCATCATCCTGGAGTTTTTGGCAGCATTCTTCTTTGTTCAGACTGAGCCGAGCCCTCTGGTTGCTCCTCCACAGACCTCAGGGAGGTGTGCTGGTGGTGGCAGGTGTCCCTCTCCATGCTCTGTGCTCTTAAACATCAGAAGAGATATTAAGTGCCAGGAGACTACTGAGACTCTTTGGTTTTTATTTAATTTTGACTTGAAGAATGAGCCTTAAGTGTAAATGCCCCCTAAGGGATTAAAATCCTAAGTATTTTGTGCAAACGATTTTTTCTCTGTGTTGTTCTCATCCAAGTGCCCAGTAACTCTGTCACCTTGCAGACTTCGAGGGTGAAAGTTGAGAAGGCTAATACAGAAAATATGGAATAAAAAGCCCCAAAGAGAGCGATGTAATTGTGGTATTAGATGTATCACCACAATAAGGCCAGAGTAAACAATAAAAGTTTTTTTAAAACTCGATTTGTGTAACATGCAGAGGATGGTTACCAGATCAGTCAGACATGATTGGTAAATCACAATATGATTTACATGCATATGTAAATCTTCTCTTTAGTCACTCTTGTCTTTCCTTTTGCCCTGAATTCCTGTGCTGTTCCATGATTTGGTGGAGTTACTAAAAAAAAAAAAAAAACCAGATCAACTTACTTGCTATTTTTTCCCCCTCGGATTTGCTTCTTCCTCTGAAAAGTTTATCTGGTAAATTAATGAATTTCCTTTATTCTCAAGAGCAGCTCATAAAGGGGAGATTTCTTCTCCCATGAGCAGTTAATGTGAGGTGATTGCCAGAGCATTGTTCTTCTAAATAGCTTATTCTTCTGTGTGGATGGACACTTCTGCCCCCCACCCCCCCTATTTTTAGAGCACTGATTAAGTGATAATTTTTGTTTAGGCTTCCCTGAAGTACCCAGTAAAGTAATCCATTGCCAGTTCGCTGGTGGGTTTGGTAGTCTGGGCAGAGGACTAGCGAACTCGTGCACTGAAGCTCAGATGAAAAATGTAACAAGTTTTCCTTGGAGACTGTGGGAATCCCTTAGTCCATCCATTTCTCTATGCAATGTCACCACTCTTCAGCTGGGCTGTTTGAGGTGGCAAGGAGAAGATAGATCACCATGGTGAAGTGATTGGATCAGTATACGTGGCTCACATGTAACTTCTGTGAGGCAGAAGTGCCCAGCAACAGGGCTCTGCTGGCACAGAGGCTTCGGATGACCTGATTGCACAGCTGCAGGAGGAGATAAACCAACAGCCTCTGCTGAGGTTGATGTTGCTGGACCTCCTCACACAGAGTGCTGTGTCCAGAGCTGGAGAAGCAAGACCTCCAGACATCCATTGACGTCTCCCCCCAGCTTCTCCAAGGTGTGAGGTACATGTTTTGTGTTTCTCAGAGAGAATTTGGTTTATGGGATTGGCAAGTTTGGCCTTGGGATTGTCCTTGGTAATTTGATCCTGAAAAGATGTGGAGTGGTCATGGGCCAAAAAAAGCATGTTGACTATGCCACCTGATCTGTAAATGCAATTTCAGGTTGCTCCTCAGCATCTCGAGGTGCACAAGTGAGGTGCTGAAGTTCTCTAAAACACAGCTCTGCAAGCTTGGGTGGTTGTGGTAGATGCAGTTGTGGCAACTTTGCTCTTCAGGCTCAGTCTGGAGGTAGGGCTGTGGAGTTGTGATGCATCACAGGCCCTTGCACTCTTTGCTGATTTGTGCATTGAAATGTAAAAGCATTGGCTGTAAAATATCCCCCAGTGATTTACCATCTTGTTGGAGTAGGACAACCATTACAGATGCCCTTATAAAGAACTTGTTAGTATGCATTTATTTAAGAAAGTTTATTTAACTTAGGTAATCTTGATTATTTTGCACTGTCAAGCAGACTGAACCTCCGCTTCATCCAGCTCCTGGTTAGATCAGAGGTGCTTTGGATGCTTTCACTCTTGCAGGCTTTTCTTTACTATCCTGTTGGATTTTGGTGTCCCCCCATAGCTCTTTACATCTCTTGTTAGTCAGCTTCTTCACAGTCTCCTAAAGTTGTGGCAGAATAGCAGCAGTGGGAAATTTAGGCTTGCTTGTCAGTTTTGGGTTTGTCCCCAGGTTTTCTGGAAAGAAGTGCTTTTGTTCTGATGTGGAGTTAGATCAGCAGCACTGGGAGCAGCTTGTATTTGTAAGGGTATCTCTGCAATCATAACTTTTAGGTTGTCTAAGTTCTTATAGGGAAGATTAGGTTCTGCAGAGCCATATTACACAAGTGAAGTTTTCGTACTTCGCAGGAGTGTGAATTTTGTGTTCAAAAGAGAATTTTTTTTTTTTTTCCATGAAGTCAGAATGAAAGTGAACATTCAGAGCTGTGGTACAGGAAATAAAAAACTCTCCTTTTCTACCTGGAACAGAACTGCTGCTTTTGCCAGCTGACCTCTTTGAGAGAGCCAGCAAAGATGTCAAGCCCATCTGTTTTCATCCACTGACACAGTACACTAAGGCAGCTGGAGGTGTAGGCATACAAGCAAGTGAGGGAGAGTGGAGAGGGTGGGTTTGGTTTTCCTTCCTTTGCTCCCTGAACACCAGAAATTTTTTCTTCCTCATTGACAGCATCCTCATTTCAACTCTAGTGAGGTTCTGATATATGGAGTGATCTGAAGGGGCTGGAAACTTCTCAGCCGGAAATGTTTTGAAGGGGCACCTCAACATTTGTCATCTAAAGAAGCTGGTCTCAGCCACAGGTGCACATGGCTAAGTGTCAAGCTGCTGTGACTGACTGGGTCACTGGGGGTAGGTGAAACTGTGACCATCGGAGGCTGCAGGCAGGGTCCTTGATTTAAATTGCAAAATGAAAATTTTTTTTGATGAAGTAAAGGTCAGAAATGCCAAGGCTGCTGTTAGCTGACTCAATCGTGCAAGAGATGATCAGAAAAGTGGTACTACCCAGAAGTAGGACACACATCATTTATAATTTATCAGTATATAGGAAAACACATTTAATGTCCTGCTGTGCAATAGATGTATCTGCTACAGGATCACCAAAGAGGGATAAGATGCTCTGCTCGTTCTTTTAATTCACCTCTTTTGCTTTTGTTCTTTGTTGTCCACTTAATAAAAGAGCTTTATTTCCTACGCTTGTATCTGCAGGGTTAGAAGAGTGAATGACGCATAGGAGCCTGCCTTGAGGATTACATATTTGCCACCACAGCACATTTAAAGGTGTACCATGAACTTCATATTGCAGGCAATTAGTGAAAACTCTTGTTTCTGAAACATGAAAATGTGATTAACCTCAGGCAGCCTGAAGGAGCATGCTGGCAGCCTCTCAGCTGGCTTAAGGAAGAGGCAGGATGTTTTGGACACAGGCACAGAAGTGCTCTCTCACTGCAATGTGTAGTTCATGGAACTAGACAGAGTTGTGGCATGACTGCATTTGGTGGTCACAGTGGCGAGGGATGTCATGATTCAACCTGTGGTAGCATGGGAGCCTTGGTAGGAAGCTGCTGTGTTTACAAGGAGTGGAGTAACCACAGCTGCCAGTGGCCTTGAAAGATTCCACTTTGGCTTTCATTATGAATGGCAGGCATGGCTGCTGAAAGCTTGGGAAAAAAAAAAAAAAAAAAAAGGAGATACAAGCAGGAGACACCCTGTGAAGGAGACATGACTTCTATCTCCCAATAACAATAAAAATTTTTGCTTCTTCATCTGTCATGGTTGCTGTGAGACAGTAAAGGATCAAAGATCAAATAATTCCAAATCACCAATTAAGTTAATGTGGGAAAGGAGTGGAGAAAGGGGAGAGCCACCTTAGTTTTGGTTTGTTTCAGTAGGCTTGGAGAGGATGGACTCCTTACAGGGTGCTGCTCATTTTATTAAGACTAAAAGGCATCTCCTGTCATTGGTTTTGGTCTGTTGCAGGAATCAGATGGGTTTGTTTTTTTAAAATGCTTTCTGAAAGTGATAGGCTGCATTAGCCCAATGCTGTTGAAATAATGTCTTAACCATTTGACTGCCGCAAAAATACATCTCACTTGCAACCTGACTTGGAATTTAGATTGAAACTGTTAAACTCCAAGTTTTGCAGTAATTTTTATTTTGTACAAGGGATGTGTTTTTCTCTCTTAAATGAATGGAAAACCCTGGAAATTACACAAATCAATGTGATGTGTGTTTTGCACTGTCGGTAGATTATATTTATGCATAAAGCATCAGACGTGAATTTTGCAGTCTTTGGCTATGAAAACAAATAGGTATGAGCCAGGATTTTTGGCTGATGTGTTATTGTGAAACAAAGTGTCAGTTTTGCCTTCTCAGCATCATTTATGTGAAAATGGTTTAAATTGCCAAAGATAATTTAATGGGTTTTGGCCAAGTTTTTCTACTGCAAATCTGTTTCTTTACCATGATGGAGGCATGGATTTTGCTTTCAACCTGCTATATTATTCCACGTAAGAGGTGATATTAATCAGATTTCGGAAGAAGTTTTGCTTTCTTTGTTGACTTTTCATTCTGCAGCCTATTAATCTCTTTACTCTTTCTAGTGTTGGGTATCTTTTTCTGGTGTGTTACTATGAATGCTTAAATGGGTTTTGGCCTTTCTGGGACCAGGTTCAGTCATACCTTTTGTTTCTTCCGTGTGACTATGACTTCTATGAGATCACTCCCATTTTGTAGGTCTCAGCTGGGTTTACCTTGTCTTGGGGCTGGGTGCCCGAGTGCCAAAACTCAGGGCATAATGCTGCTTCTGCCCTGCTTGTGGCATCTCCCCTGACTCTGCTTACCCCTCCCAGGGAGTCATAAAGAGGGCAGGCTGGTCCTGCCACCCTTTGCTAACCTGCTACGAGCTCAGCTGATGAATTGCATAAGCACAGTGTGTGAAATCAGGGTCGGAGGGAAAGCACGGGGTGGGGGGAGTGCAGGGTAAGTTGCTGTACGTTTATGGTTTTGTCCTTATTTGGTGTTTCTTGGTGTTTTGTGCTGGAAGGAAGTTTGAGAAAACTTAGCAAACATTAGTTCTGAACTTCACTGGTATTACTTGCTTTCTCAGGGATCAGGAAAGTGCAGACTTGTTCTTGGTTTGGTCACTGCAGGGTTTGAATTACAAGCGTGGCCAGTGGGTTGGGCCCATGATGAATCCCTCAGCGGGGAGGGAGGAACAAAGAAATCGAATCTGTCCAGTCTGCACCTCATTTTGTAACTGAATAACCAGATCAGCTTCTTTTTACATCGTACCTTGCTCTTGCCCGGTGTTCACACATAACCTGTAGTTACGGGTGGTCTGTATTCCTGATGACTTGGTTAAATTTTGCTCTCAATTTCATAAAATGTCTTTATGTGTTGCAGAGGTGATGACAGCAGTCCCTTTTCCTGTGATGTCTTTGCAGAGAATGTGAAATTCCCTTACATGCGTCGTTTTTGTGGCTTTTTGACTTATCATGTAATAAGTCTCTGGGGACCAGCATCTGTAAGACCCCCTTTCTCTTCCTCTTTGATACCTTTCCTTTTGTGATGAGAAAAATTACTCGAGCTGGAGTTCTTGTCACATTAAGAGGCTGTTATTGGCAACATGTTTTCCATGGGAGCCATGTACTTTGGACGTGCTGAATTTGCCCAGACCTCTGTTTACTGTAGAGCACAGTGCAAATCACTCATGCCTAGATGTCTTCTGAACAGCGGGGATCATATAATTTGTGTGCTAAGAAATGAATTTTGCAGCTGGCTTGTGTTTTGTCTTTTTAAGTTCACTGAACAGTTTCTAGCTGCCTTCTTGTGTTTGTAAATTTACCAGACACCGAAGTGCCTAAAACCATGTTTTGATTTGGTGTGTTCTTTTTTTTTTTTTTTTCCCCCCTTTTGCTCCCGTGATACAGATCTGAAGCTGCTGGGTTGGAAAACTTTAATATTGCAGAGCAATGCAAATATTTAGGGGGCTGTGATGCCATTAAATCCATTACAACAATTTAGTCTTGTAATGTCTAAATTAAAGTTCGGAGTTCCATTTTGCATTGACTCCCAAACCTTCTGAAAGCCACAGGAGTCTTTAAGATTTCTTGATGAGATGTTTCCCAGCCTTCAGGATGAGCTTTGAGAGCTACAGTTCGCATAAAATCTGACCACTTTAAGTCATCTCCAGGTGGATGCATAACATTAATATCTGAGAAGCCCAGCATCTTCTGAAAATCGTGGCTAACAGTGTGAGTTTTTTTTTATTTTTCAGTGTTCTTGGGGTTTGGATTTTTGTCTGTAGGCTCCAGCAGTTGATGTAATTGAGGCCAGAGGATTCACAGCAGCTTGAAAGGCTGTTAAACAGCCCTGCGAGGGAGGCGGGGGTGCATTGGGGTTTGGACCCCCTTTCTCCTCCATGCTTGCATCTCTCCAGCCTCCAGCACCAGAGCTTCGGTGGAGATTCATCTAGATAAAGAAGACTGGGTTTACTTTTTTGTTTCTGTGGCACAAGTCAGGTAGTGTGTAGCTGAGTGCAGAGACCTGGGGGCATTTGTTTGGATCAGGGGAGATGATAAATCAGCATGCCAAGAGGACTGATCGGGTTGAGACATGGGGGAATGTAAGTGGGTGTGGGAAATGGTGGTGTGGAGGGACATGCCACATGGTGTGGGAGTCTTGCACTCTGTCACATCTCTAGACGTCCTCCAGGGAGAAGGAAGGGGTTTACAGCCCCTGTGTGCTGTTGACCTGACTGGAGTGGGTGACAGCTGCCTATAAGAGCATGAGCCAGTGGTATTTAGAAGTAGCAAACACCCACAAGAAGGTTTTTTTCCTCCTAAGTGAAATTTTTCAGCTTCTCTGATAAACTTCTTTGGCTGCTCCCACCAACCTGTCCAGAGCTTTCCATTTGGGTATTTAGGTTCAGAAAGCATTCAAGGGTTGTTTGGGTTTGGGCTCAGAGATCTAGAACTTAAAAAGGGCTGATAGACCAAGACTTGATTTTTGAAGGTCTGAAGTGACTTCTCCTACCTACCCTGAAGTCTGAGGGCAGAAGTAATGCTCTGTCTTAAGAGCCTGTATATGAATGTGCAAGGTGCAATCCATTTGCCAAATTGAAGACTAGGTGGTCTGAAGACAGACAGAAATACCAGTAAGGAAAGCTTCCTTTGGGAAGGATCTTTGAATATGTTTTGGCGGTGATGGTGAGTCATGATTGAAAAGAATTAATTCAGTTCTGGACACAGATACCTTTTTGCTTCCTCCTGTACTTGAGGATTGAGCAGAAAGCTTTAATCTTTGTCTTTTTCCAAACCAGATTCTGCTTTCCAGGCACAGCCCAAGTGTGGGAGCTCTCGTGCTGCATGGTAGGTGCTTCCTTCTGAAGTGACCACAAGAGAGTTAGGATGGCAGTGTTTGTGTGACTCTAGGGTTAAGACTGTCCAATTTAACACCTGTCATGAATCACATTTCCCACTTTCCTTTTGGAGTATCTTCTGCTCTGAAGACAGGGACATTAAACTTCATATTGCTTGGTGACCATAAGTATCTCCTTTCTCAGTGTTCGGGTCTGTGATACGATAGCCAGTTAACAGCTGTGTTATTTTAAAATTATCTACATTGCCTGAAAGACAAAATGAAGCCTGAATGACCCTCTCAGTGGTGCCTGGTGTTTGTTACCAAATAAATTGCAGTTGTGTCTTCCTCTTTTGGGACTCTTCCCTGTTTTGAATGTGGTGGGATTGCGGCAAGAGACTTCTTGACTTTTTTGTTGGTTTATAGATCCTGAAGAGTGGGAATTTTGGGCTCTTTTGGGCATGGCAAGAACACAGGAGGGAGGCAGAGAATTACTTGTGCAGTTTGTGGAAACCAGTATAAAAGCTAAGAGCTGTGTTTCCAGATACTTGGATTGTGATTGCCTTAAAATACTAATGAAAAAAATAGGGGAAACTGCTTTTATGGTGAGAAATGATTGGATTGAAATGAAATGAGCATGCTCAGGAAACTATAGCTTACAACTTTCAGAAAAGCCTGGAAAAACTGGATCTTCCCAAATGCATTCATTTTTTTCTAGACTTTTAGAAAACTGAAGACGCGCATCATGTGTGTTAATTTTTTATACAGCAAGGCATCTTGGATAAGGTGAGCTGTAGCTTGTCTTGTATCCTCTTCTTTGACTTTTCTCAGTTTCTTCCTACAGACCATCTATTTCCTTAATGATGCTCAGACTCTTCTGGGCCTTGCTGCTTCATCCCTCTTCCTCGAGGTCATTGTCAAATCATCCATGTTCTCATGACTAAGGATAAACAAATGTGCAGATGCATGTGAGGGAAGAATGAATGAAATAACTCCAAATCACCCAAACTCTGCAGTGCACATGTGTTTTTTCCCAGGAAAGATTGGAGAGACTGAGCTTAAGATGACATGTTAGTTATGTTTCTTTGTCTTTTTGGGAGATGCTCAGATACTGTAGAACAAAGGCCCTGAAATAATTCTGTTTGTTTAAACGTACTTGTACCTTTTACATTTTGCTTTCTTTATGGTTGGCAGACTTGAGATTGTTCTATAACTGCTTGATCTCCTTTCCTGCCTAGGGCAAACATTTTAAATATACTAACAATGCATGTAACCCTGTTTGAAACTCAGACATTTTTTTCTTATTTAGGAACACTCATACACCAAGAAAAAGCACCAGAGTATTGTAAGAGAGGCTTTCTTCTTGATACATTGGTCTCTGTAGTTGTGAAACCCCTTACAGAATAATCATTTAAAATTTCTGTGACAAAGATTTGCCTTCTTAATGCCAAAGCATTTCCTGGATTTAGTTGTATTTGTCAAGACAGTGGCATTTGTTTTGATTTCAAAGCAGCTTTCAAAGACGTCTGAAGCTGTATTTTTGATTCAAGACAAGAACCTGGAAAGCTAGAAATGCCTTCTTCCTGGCAAGCTTCCTACAGAAAGCTCTATAGGTGCTCTTCTGCACCTTGCTGTGTACTTTAGTAATGTGAAATGTTTGATGCTCTGGAAATTATTGCTTTGGAAATTAAATTTGGAGATTATTGCATGAAGGTGGTCTCATGCAGACTTCATGTCTTTGTTATATAAATATCGAATACAATATTTATATAAGTTATATATATTTAAGGCTTCATATTTTAGAAATATTTTAGCAATGTAGGGTACTATCTAGAAGAGAAGGATTTTTAATTTTTAAAATTCAAAATGATTCTTTTGAGAACAGCTTAGAATTTGCTCTTGATATATTTTATGTTCTGGCTCTCAGAAGCCATCATACGTCAGTTGTGGTTCTTTTTATTCTCAGCCGCTACTGGGAGACTTGATAAATACTTCAGTGCTAGGAGGTGATGAATAAGAACTGGAAAATAAGGGAGAGTGGTTCAAAGAAGCAGCAGGAGTCAAGGAGAGTTAAGGGAACCATAAAATATGCAACAGATACTGATCTGTTAATATTAAAGAATCATATCTTATGTCATGCAGTGTGACTTTATTTTAAAAGGGATTTGAAGTACAGAATTACAGAGCCTTGAAATTACCACACTTGGACTTGTTTCACCTAACTGTGTGCTAGAGGCCATGTCTAGACAAGCAGAAGCAGATGGGAAAGATGGGAGCAGTTGTTATTGCAGGACCTTATGACCCCTTGAGGGTTGGAATACACTTTGTGCTGCTGGAGAGGCGCTTCTGGTGTAGCTTTCTCCAGAAGCAGCCTGGTTTACGTGTACTATTAGTCTCCTGAGAACCAGGATAAGCTGATAGTCCCAGCCAATGTGCTTGTACAGAGGTGGCCTCCGTGTTGTAAGGTGTCTCCAGGGAGGGATACATCTGCAGGGCAGTTCAGCATTTCTGTCTCTCTTCTTTTGGCTATATTTGAAACTTAGGGTCACTAAACTAATTAGGACAGTTTGGCATTTGGAGGTTATGTGGAGTAAAGCTCATCTACTTGAAGAGTAGTAGAAGATTGCTTGTTTTGCTGCAGACTTTGTGGTCCTGTGATGTAACTCTTGTTCTTCATTACTGCTTTGACAAAAGATTTGCTGCACGCTAAATTTTCTGAAGTTTAAAGCATATGCAAGTTCACTTAAAAATACTTCTTCCCTTCTGAGAAAGGTAGGAGGTCTTATTTTATTTATTTACTCTGCACTTGGTTTGTGGAATGATTGTCTCTGTATCTGGCATCCTTTTGTGGCCTGAATATTCCTCAAGGCACAAAGATGAATCATTCATCTCTGCACATGGTGAGACACTTCAATTTTTTAATGAATAATATTGTGGCATAACTTGTGCTTTGTTTTTTTCCTTGGGAATTGCTAATGTGTAGAAGATCAACCAAATAGGATGTAGCTATATAAAAAAAATGAATCACCCCTTGCTTGTTTTGGAGGATGTCACTGTGGGAGTCACAGTGCTACATGCCATGTGCATGTTGGTCATTTAGGATTTAACCTTACAGAGGAGCATTGCCCTGGGTCCCCTCGCTTGGGGGCTCTGTCCCTTTTGGGCCCTGGAGGGTCAGTTGATGTCATTCTTTAATTTTCCCATAGCTTAAAACAAGGGTATGTTGTCTTATAATAATTGGAGTCCCTTGTGAGTTTGATAAATGAGCTGTAGAGCTGTATAATTGTTGACTAACACCGTAATACATGTGTTATTTGTGCCTTGGACCAAAGGGCTAGGGAAAGAAAATAACACTCATGAAGGGTTTGAAACAATTAGACTTAAGTCAAACCCCAAAGAGTTAATGCTCAAAGGATACTGGAATAGGAATAT
Organism: Empidonax traillii; assembly: GCF_003031625.1. NCBI lineage: Eukaryota > Metazoa > Chordata > Aves > Passeriformes > Tyrannidae > Empidonax > Empidonax traillii. The sequence goes on from NW_020955308.1 coordinate 17,096, forward strand.
ATTTGAGGATTTCAAATGTGTAGGCTTGCAGCATGGCTAGTTACCTTAAATTTCCTTGAAAGTACCTTAAAATTCAGTTACCTATTAGATGCAAATTACACACAATTTTTGTGTGCTACGTGCAGGTTTTTCTAGTGCAAAAGAGATTGATTACCAGAGGGGATTAATGCCTCTCACATCTGCAAGTCTTAGTTCAGATCAAAAGTGAAATAAGCCATACATGTTCAGAACGGACATGTGCACGCGTCATAAATGCTGCTGCACAGCCTGGCCTGATCTGAGAATGAAGAGGTCCAATTTTTTGTAGAAAGGATTGAGGGCTAAAATATTAATGTTTCATAAGTGATATAGATATAGCCTCAATTATTACTGTTTTTTAATTATTATTTGGATTAATCTCCAAATAATTCTCATTGGAAAATTTTCAGTCAAACTTTTTTTTTTTTTTTTTAATTTTACATGTATGCTACAATTTTGAAGTTGTATAGCCACATGATTTGAAGGACTGGCATTGTCTGGCATTTTTCCAGCTAGTCCAGCTGTCTTCAGAGGAACTGAGTAAGTTGGCAAAGCGTGGTGTGGTTCCCTTTGTTAAATCCAGCAGAGAGGAGAAAAATGGGCAGTAGCCAGTAGCTGTGGTGAGGGCTTTATTGTGTGAGTACTTTGTCTCTTTATCTTGGTTTCCTAAAATTCTCTCTCCTTCATGGTGGTTGGTTTTTGTTGGTTTTGGTTGTGGGTTTTTTTTTTTTTTTTTTTTGGTGCTAGGTTTCCTGAGGTTATTACTCTGCCACCTTCTCAGAAGCTGCTAGGGGAGCATGAGCTCCTCTTGCATCTTTCTCAGGTGCCTGTGCTGCTCTGAGATGTCATTCTGCAAAAATACGCAGACTTTGTCCTGAGTGTCTCTGGCTGCAGGAGTGGCCTCTGAGCATCCTCTGAGAAGGCAGGAACAGCCTCCTCATCTTTTAGTCACAATGTGTGAGGGATAGAGTTTCTGAGACTTGATAAGACCACCGGCAAGTGTGGGACTGGGGCTCTCTCAGGTGCTTATTTGACATGGCTTACTGGAAGTATGGATGAACAAATACAAAGATTAAAGTAAGCAGTGAGCTGCAGGTATGGACACTTCAGCAAACACAGCTGAGAAAAATCAATTTTTCACAAATGAAAGAGGAGGGAAAAAATCAATAGGGAAAGGACTGTTATTTTCAATTTAAAGATAGAGGAGTTGGGGTTTGATCTCAGAGTTCATGCATTCCTGTTTTCATTCACATGTTGCACAGCTCTGTCATTGGAAGAACTGTAGACTCTGTTGTATAGAGATCATTAAATATAAATGGCTGAAAGAATGTGAAATGCTCCCTATCCTTATTTATTTATTTACTTGTCTACTTGCAGACACTTCTCCCTCTGTAGTTAACTCTTGTGGATACTAGCTCCGTGTATGGAATATTGGAGTGCATCAAGCTTTCTGGGCTGTGAAGTCCACCAGCCTTTTCCTGGTTCATGTTTTGACAATATTTAAACCACACAAATCAGACTGTAGTTATTGATCTGTGTTTGTTTCTTTTTCAACAGACTGTGATTCCATCTGGCTACCTGATGGTGCGAGTGCCCCACAAAAACATAACCAGTATTGGTTAAGTAAAAATACAGAATTCGACTTTGCAGTGCTGTGCGCATTGAGATCTGGTAAATAAAATGTGAGTGGACAGAACCAGGTGGGATGCAGAGGACCTTCTTCTCTCATCTTGGTGTAGCCTGCTGTAATGACAGGGCAGAGTGCCAGTTTTTGATGTTAAAAGCAGAAGCAAAACAGTATTTTTGACTGATTCCTTTAGCTAAATTCCACACTGCCAAACACGTCTGCTAGCTTTAACTGTGTGAGAGCCATGCTACCTTGCAAATGCCCTTGCCTGGGAGGTAGGAGGCAAACCCATGTGGTGATGCAAAGGCTTTCTCTACTAATGTTCTGCTCGCTTGCAAGCAGACATTAGCTAGGTCTTGGCTCCACTGGCAACTCAGGAAAGCAAGTGGAAGTGATCATTAGGAAGGTACTGCCAAGTTCACGAGTGATCTGCAAAACTGCACATTCTCTTCAATCTGTGGTAACTACTTCTTCTAGGATATATTTTTTTAACTTAATTGGATTATTGTTTCTGCTGTGGATGACTCCAGCTATGCCAGTGTAAAAGTCTGTTGGGAGATGCACTTGCACCCACTAAAGGCTTAGAGGTTCTGTAAAGGTGGATTGGGAGAAATAACTGTCTGTCCTGACTTGTGTCAGTTAATTTATTTGCAAGAGCAGCTTACTACTTGAGTGCAAGTGTATCCAGAGCAGTTCTGCTGAGGAATGTTTAAGTGCATGTATTTATTTATGTGTGTCTGTATGTACATACATATGTTATATATATGCATTTGTCTGTACTCATACATGAGTGTGTGTAGTGTGTGTATATGGATATGAAATACAACAGTAAGGGAAGGTGACCTAGGCTTATTTAATTTAACACCTGATGGAGGAACTGTGCTCAGGTGTAATCAGCAGAACGTTCTTGCTGTGGTCAAAGGAAAGCTAAAAAGCCCTTCTAGATCTTGGGTGGGTTGTGATTACCTCCAGAGATGCCTGTCCCCATGTAAATTTTATGTAGGGAGAGTCTGCATTATCTTGTGTCCCTGTTTGGGTACTTTGATTAGATGCCTAACACTAGGGGGTACAGACATAGACCGTGATGGCAAAAAATAACGTAAAAGGATTTTTCAAATTGTCTCAATGACTGAGACAAATAAATGTGACTCTGGTTCTCAGTGGGATGTGTCTGAATGGCTGATATGCTCTTAAAAATGATGCTTAAGCTAGTACATAAAGACTTTTGAACTAAACCAGTTAGAAGCATACAAATTGCAAACTAATTACCACGTGAGACTATGTTCCTGTGTTCCAGGAGCTCCATCAGAAACCTGATACCCTAACTTTGCCCCATCATAGGTTGCTACATACTCAAGTGTGTCGGGATTTGAGTGTGTTATCCTTCCCTAATGAGAATATCCGATCTGAAGGGAGGGTAACCACTGGCTGGGGTGGTTTCAGCAGCGATCGGCAGCATTTTCTTCAGCGGTGGAGGTTGGAGGACGAGATGTGATGTAACCCGCAGTTGTCTACACATTGTGTTGCTGTGTGGAGAGTGGTGGGAACTGCAGTTCAGTCGTGCATTTCTCTCTCTACCTTGGCAGTTTCTTGAGGCTGTGCACGTTTTTTATCCCTGCAACTTCTGATATGAAGTGAAGCTGATGCGTCTGAAGAGGAAGGGTTATTGCAGGAAGAATACTTACCATGCAATTCGAGGAAAAGTTGTGTTACCATTCTGAAACCTTTTTTTTTGCTGGACTGAAGAAAGATAAGAGAGATAATCAGAGGGAAAAAAAGAATCATAGTTGTTTATGTTGGAAAAGACCTTTAAGTTCGTTGAATCTGACTGTAATTCTTCGTGGACACTCAGACTAACGTTTTTAGGGATTTCTTGTAGTTGTTTTGTATGTATGCACCTACATGGGAACACAGCCAAAGAAGTTGGAAGAAACCAAGATACTTGCTAGCTGGAGAGCAGAAAATACAGAACTACCCAGAATGTCACTCCAGTTCTAGCTGAAGTTAGTAGTGGAGAAAATAAAACTAGCCCCAGACTTTAAAAGCAATCTCGAGCTTTAACTGGCCACTCTCATGTGGGGATTGGAGAAAGCAGGAACATCTCTGGGATGGTATGGATCTTTCTTGCTGCAGAGTTTGATTCCTTCCACTGAGGTTGCTGTAGTTGCCAAGAACTTAAGTGTTTTCAAGGAACTGTCCTTCAAGTAAAGCAGAAACCTGCATGAGAGAGGGTTCCATGCTTCAGCAGAGCTTAGAGCATGGGTACAGTAGATGTTACTTCCTCTTTCTGTCTTGCCACTGGTTTGCTAAAATCCAGAATAGCTATAAATTTTGATATAATGAAAGTACTCTCACAAGTCCTATCACCATTTTATTATGCTTATATAGGACATTGCCAGATATGTATATTGTAGAAGTAAGGAAAGCACCAGTATTACAGCTGAGTAACTTTGAAATTTTATATTTTTCTGAATATTTTCATCCTCTCGTTTCTTTAAACACATTTTTCACATTTTTCCATATCTGACTCATCTTTGTTCTAATGTCTTACATTTGTCTGATGGTTTCTTTTTATGGCTCATTCACCTTTTTGTGTCTCTTTCCATTCTGCTCCCTTGCTCATGAGTATGCATATGCAAGATGCTCTTGCTATTTAAAAACATGTAAAGTCAATAGATGCAGCTTGCCTCAGTAACTTCATTTTACTTCCTGATTGTGGTAAACTCACTCAACTTTCTGATCCAACCATTTCTGTAATAATAGAAGCAGGAAAAAAACCCACCACACTCAACAAACAACAGCTAAAAGGCCATTGTTTCATCAGAGGAGTATTTGGAAGCTTCTTAAAATACTTAAAATTTTCCATACTGAAGGAGCAATAGAAGTGTGCACCATTTCTTTTGTATTTCCTCTCTCTGTCACTCACCCTGTTCTTCCTCCTTTTACCCACTATTTTTTACTTCATTCTCTTTTTTATGTTTATCCTTGCAGTGCTGCTTTCTATTACTTTGTCCTTCCATTTTCTTTCCTTGGAAGAGGTTATACTGCTGCTGTTCCTCCTGTCCCTAAAGGTAATTGCTACCACTTGTCCTCTCCCTCTCTTTGTTTCCTTCTGTTAGTGGAAGATGAGAAGGAGAAGACTCTGCTCTTGTGCAGCTGTATTCCTTGTTACATGGCTAATGGGCTTGGTCTCTTGATCATCTTCTTCCAGGGCGAACGTTTTTGGCTACCTAAATCCTATTGAAAATCAATGTATCTTTAACTGCTGATGAAATTATTGCCCCAGTGGCTGTTCTTGGAGCTCCAGAGAAGGATCTGGTCTGATTGCAGAGCAAGGCAAGGCCACTTGGTGTCTGCCAGTGATGGTAATCCAAGGTATGCATGGGGCTGGACCTGAATGAGCAATTTAGCAACTTTCTTCAGCAAATATCCAAATGCATGAAATGGCTGTGGGAAGGTGGGACCACCTTTACCTTAAGTACATGACTGGTCATGCTGTCCCATGCTTTTCAATGCCTTCTGGAAGAGTAAATCTATTATTCCTGGCTGGAAGGAGCTAATTTCAATCCCACTGACCCAGCAGGAGCAGTTTAATCCTCTCTGCAGCTGCTGATGGGTGTGTAGAGTGGTGCCAACCCCTTGTTGCTACTTTGGTTTAGCCTAGAAGAATAAAACATTGTCAGCTCTTCTCAAGTGAATAATATTTGTTCTTTGTATGTGGGAACCACACATCTGGTACCTTGTAGGATTTGGGTTTAAGATCAGCCTCTTTTTGGGGCATTAGGAGTTTGCTGATTCTGTTCAGCTCTTAAAAGTGTGGGTGAAGGCTTTGATGCTTCTGTGAGATGCTTCTCTCTTTCCATGCATAAAATCCCCGTCATGGGCTTCTGAGTGCTGGAGCTTAAGGATCAGATGCCTGTGAGCTTGGAGATGTGGTGGGGAATGTGTGGACACTGTTTGTACTGGATCTGGTCTTCAGGTCTGTTTGTGTGTGCCAAATACTGCCCAGCTTCCACAAACTGAGTAACTGGGCCTTCCAAACGTCAGAGTTTATGTTGTTCTGATATTAGAACGTAGTTGAGATTATGAATAGCTAGCTGGTGGAAAAAAATCATTGGGACAAAGTCAAAATGAAGCAGTTTGATCTGTAGTTTGAAGGGTACTTCATTGCAAAAAGAGGGGGGAAGAAAAGAGAAAGCTTTTAAAATAAAGCTGAGATAAGCACTGTCAGTGAAAGGACCTTAAAAAGGTTGCAGCCAGCAGTCATAAAGATAGGACATGTTATGGAAGCGATTGTAGATAATGGTTTAACTTGAACTATCCATTTCTTTTTATATTGTTACAGTAAAGGTTTTTGATAATATTAAGTAGCTGAAAATCCATATTTCTTTTACCATCTCTAGTTAAATATGTCCACTGGAAATCCCTGTTATTAGGGACTGATAAGTCTCAGCTGTAAAAATGTGTTCTGAGCAGAAACTTAGCATAGGATATCTCAATAAAAATAACATCACTTCAGCTACAAGTTACCTGCTGCCTGTAGAAAACAAGTTAACAGGACTGGAAAAGATACATTGTACTGTACTGCAAGAAAGTCAGCTATATTACAGAAATGGCATATTGTCCAGAAAAGGGAGCTAATGGTTTGTATGACATGTCTGTCTTGATACACCAATCTAAAGTGTCATCTTACATTATTTAAAAAGGTCATGCCATTAATGAAGAATGTAAAAAGTTTTGGAAAGCTTTTCAGTTATGCAGTGACAGCAGTTTGCATGTTCTCACATTTGTTCACCAGATACAGTTTTGATGAGACAGACTTAGCAAACTCTGCACCTCACTGTGCCAGAAGCAGTGGTCTCCATGTCCCCTTCTCCTTCCATTTTTACTCCCTTCCTTGTGTTGGCTCCAGTTCTGATTTGGCCTCTGGGCAAGCAGATTCAGTTCACTAATCTGCGTGACAACTAATTATTTAAAAAAGTCGATTGTAGAGTTGCCCGTTTGGTGACCTTAGTTCTCCAGAAGATTCAGATGAACGTCAGAGGTGGTGAACCAAGAGTTGACGATGTCAGTTGAGAGAGGAGATGGGGTAAGCAAGAGCTGGTTTCACCATGGTTTTAGATATGTTTCTCTGTTGTGGTGAATTGTGCTCTTCACCAAAAACATGACTGTCTTCTGGTAGAGTTGCTGCTCTGTTTTAAAACTGAGGAAGCTGTGGCTGGGGTGTATAAAGGGTTTCCTAGGTGGTACAGCGTGAAAAACAGCTGCAGCTGGGGACTACCTTGTGCTAAGTCTGGATTATTCCTTAAAATGACATTTCTCTCCTGCATGCAAGAAGCAAAAGAAATAATTAAATCATAGTTAGTTTCCTAAATTACAGCTTTCATCTATTAGATACATCTCAGTCTATGTCAAAGTCTTAAAACTTTCACTGCCACAGTCAAAACCTATTTTTGGGTAAATTGCATCACAGCAGTGATTTTAATCAGGGACCTGATGCTTGAAGACAGTGAGTAAACCTTTGCTGGGCTCTGAAATAGCCCATGCTCCCAACTTCAGTGGGAGCCCGTGCTCCCAACTTCCCGGGCACCTCACACAATGGAGTCATCATGTTTGTGTATGAGAGGATGGAAACACTAGGTCTGTAGTATTAATGATTCATTATCTTGAAGGATTAGTTACAAATTTGATACTAAAAATTTGACCTAAACAAACATGTGTTTTTCCCTCTGCCTTGAGCTGTATTTATGCAGTGTAGTTACGAAAGTGGCATAAAGGTTTTTTTCTCTGATTTTTCATTGAGAGCTAGTATGTAAAACTGTGTTTGCTGTACCTCTTTTAATACTCTTATGACTTAGCAATATAATAATTAACTTGAATAGCCTGTGTTTTCCACTTCAAAATCCATGAGGGTGAAACTGGCTTTGTATTTTATGAATAGTAGTGTAACTACTATCCAGTGAATCTGGATTGTTAAACTGTTTTAGGCGACGTGTTTATCCTCCGTCCTTCCATCCCTCCCCTGAAGAATGTGGGTTAAAAGTTAAAACATCTAAGTCTTGTGACTATATTTTGAGAAAGAGGATGCTTTGCTTTTGTGTTTGTGTTTTTTTTTTTTTCTTCCTTGACAGTATGGGGTTTTTTTCTGTTCTTCTTCAGAGCTTTATATTTTCATTAGTATGTGATTTGATCATTTAAAAAATAATACGGTGTTTGTCTTTGCAATTACTGTTGTGAGGCACAGATGGCTGTGGTACGAAGAACTGGATATTTGGAGTGAACTGTGGGAATTTTTCTGGTTTTCTTGCATTGAGCACCACTGCCAGTTGTTTGGCTGCTGCATGCATATACAGAAACATTGAATGCTGATTATCCATACCCTAGGTGTGGTTGCTTGCCTTTGGGCACCTGATGGCATAGTTCATGGAGAGCCGTGCTGGTGAGCATCCATTGCTGAATGCAGTGGCTGCTTTGGATAGATGCCCAGAGGTGCTGTGCATGTAGTGAGCTGGACCAAGGCAGAGCTCCTTTACTCTCCTCGAGATTTTTCCCAAGGATAGATATGTCCCACAACCCAAAACCAAGCATGACCTTCATGATTTACGGTTGAAGTGCAGGCAAAATTTTCCACAGTCTGCTTTTTGTTGATTCGCTCTGGTTTTATATGAAGTCAGTTACACCATTGCAAAAAAAAATATTACAGATATTGCTGAAAACCACTGTTTTAGTGTGGGGTTCTTAAGGATTTTGGAACTGAGACGCAACCTGGGCACTGTTACCTTTCTAGAAGGGAGAAAGAATATCATCTGAGGCTGCACCAGTTTTGAAGGGGAAAGGAAACTGAATGCTTCCTCCCAGTCCTCGGTACTGTGCGGAGTCTAACTTTAGCATCAAATTGTAATAATAATTTTAGATTCCATATGTAATTCTGTTGATGCAATCTGTGGAGTCCTGGGTGATTAATATCATGTATGTGTCCTGGTGCTTTGATCACAGATGATGGGAAAATACAGAAATCTGTTCCTCCTTCTGCTTCATCATGTGATTTGTATTCTCTGTTAGTATATAACAATCTGAAACTTGAAATTTCCTTTTGGCATATATTTTATATCTCAGATGGATTATACATGCTTACATAAACATTCCATATGTGCATAGAAGAAAAAAACCTAAACTGGTGGAATTATGACTTAGCTTTTCACATCTTGGAGGTTTTCAAAGTCTTTGACAGAGCAGTTGATCTGAGCTACTGAAGTTCCCTAGGGTCTAATAGCATGTTCTGGTCATGGCTTATGATTTGGCACTCAAGTAACGCAGGTCTTTATTTTCAGCTGAAAACATACCGTCACTTTTCTGGTGTCGGTATGAGCTGTGGCTATAGCTGTTGTTACGCTAGCCGGCATCACAAGTATAGGAAACACGCGACACTGTCACTGATTTAAAATACAATTTGTATTATGGAAAAGCTGAAATATCAGTGAGATAAACAATAAACAGTGAGAATTAACTATCTAATTTGTATTTCTGTAGTATAGTTTTTTTACCTCTTCAGGGTGCCATAAGTATTTGGAGGTTTCAAGATACATATCAAATACATATAAATACACGATGTATATTTTTACGTACACACTTGTATGCATATTTGTGATTAGGTGTTATGAAGAAAAATTGCATTTCTTTTTGAGCAGCTTAAAAGGAAAGTGTAATTTGGAGGGGTTTTTTCATTACAGTTTTAAGAAACTTGTGTGAAGTTCCACTGAACTCTGGGTCTTAAAATTGTGTAACTGGAATGGGATTTTAATATACTCTCAAAAACTCTATTGCTAATGTCTTAATGGTTGGAGAAATCTTATATAGAGAGGAAAAAAAGATGAATGATAGACTAACATAGGTTAGAGGGTGTCTCTGGAGGTGGTTCATTTGATCTGGTCCCTCTTCAAAGCACGGCTGAATTCAGTGAGGGTGCTCTGACCCTTGGGTATTCAAGTGTTAACATCCCCAAGGATGGATATTCAGTGACCCTTTTAGGCAATCTGTTGCAGTTTTTGATGACCTTTATCATAAAAACTTTTTTCTTTTCTGGTTTCACTTGCTGCAGTTGTGATCTTTACCTTCTGTCCTGTTCTTCCCCACATCTAAGAGGAGTTACGCTCTCTTGTCTTTGCAGTGTATAGTTACGCTCTCTTGTCTTTGCAGTGTATTAAGAAGTTGCAGACTCTGCTAAATTCCCTGCCAAGCCTTCTCTTCTTTAGGCTGAGCAGCTCCAGCTCTCTCAGACTGGCAACAAGTACCATGTGCTTCTGCCCTTGACCAGCTTGGTGATCTTGGTGACCTGACCTGTCTTATCTGTTGTGTTTGTCTGCCTTGTACTGGAAGGCACAGCACTGGAGTACACCAGATGTTTCACCAGTGATGAGCAGACAAGAAGGATCACCTCCCTCAGCCTGATGATGATGCTCTTCCTAATGTGGTCCAGAAGGCTGTTGGCCTTCTTTGCTATGACCCATGCCCCATTTCTGGCTCAGAGTCAACTTTTCATCCACCTGGACCCCAGCTCCTTTTCTGCAAAGTTGCTTTTCAGCTCCTCAGACTCCAGTGTGTACTGGTGCTTGGGGTTATTCCTCCCTAACTGCAGGACCTGCCATTTGCATGTGCTGAATTTGACAGTGTTCCTGCCAAAACGTTTCTCCAACTTGCTGAGATCTCTCTGAATGGGAGCACTGCCCTTGAGCGTGCACACTGCTCCCCCAGAATTTGTCACCTGCACACCTGCTAAAAGTCTGTCCTGTAGTTGGAGGTGAAGAACAGTTTATCTGGTGGATGTGATAAATCATAGGGTTTTTTTTTTTTGCTTTGCTCTAGATAACAATTTTAACCTTTCCTTTCCTAGACTGCTCATCTCTTATCTTATTTTTCTGGTTTTCTTTTTAAATGTAAAGTAATGTGAAATTTTGGTCATGCTGCTTTCTTGTACCTCTCCCCACATGCTGTTTGCAACTTTGGCAGGGTTTCCTGTTGGCGTGGGAAAGAAAACCCTAAGCTCAAGCTTGTTCACACAGGAAGGAATCGCTAAAAATGACAAAGCTGGTGCACTAGAGTATGAGCAAGCAAGCAAAAATTCACAAATACACCTGTTTTAAAGTCAGTAACAAGTGCACAAAAGAGCAGCCAGTTGCTGGAATCATCTGCTACTCCCCTGAAAAAATCTCATTAAAAATATTAGACTTATATAGAGAAGTTAACAAAGCAAAATAAATGTAAAATGTAGTTTTCTATTTGCTGTATTTTGCATAGCTGTTAGTCTTCCTAAAGCAATATTGAGTAGAACTCTAGTTTTACACTCTAGGGCTTGATGATATCTTCCATGGTGACAGTAAGTTTAGATGGTCTGTCCTATCGTTAATACTTCTATGTTTCCATTACTGAGGAGCAGAGAAAACACAAATGCCGTAGGGTGAGTTGCAGTAAACATGTATTCATTTTTCTTCTTTACTTCTCAGCTGCATTTGAGTCTTTCTTTTTTTTTCCTTCCTGATATTTCTTTTCCATTCCTGTTAGTCTGGCTTTGTCTTTGACAAGTGTGTATTGATGTTTGTTACTGCTTTTAACAGCATTGCTGTCTTATGTGACTGTAACATGTAAGAGAAGACAATGAAAAGTTGCATAGTTGCTCCATATCAGTGAGTGCTTATGATAATGGATTTATTAATATTCTTTTCAGCCAGTGCATCCCTATGACACAGTGAAGCATTCTGTCTGACCATTACCCATTGCAGTATATCTAAATAGCTAAGATCCTTATTGCCAAAACTGTGTTAACATTGTATGATCAAATAATAATAATTTAAAAAAAAATTGTTTCAAAGGTCTTGTGTATGCAATACAAAAAAAAATCCTGGTATTTGTGGTGACCCTTGGGGTGTTTCTAATTGGATATAACCAAATCCCAGGAGATCAGAGGTATTTTTAAGTGTCTGCACATAGTAATAACAACTTCTGCATGTGATTACCTTGAGAGTGTCTACATTTTCATGTGTCCTTTTACTGTACTAAAAAGATTTTTGTTTTAGTTATGAGAATGGTGTTAGTTTGAGGGCATTCACCAATGTTCATTGCCACCATACAACCTGTATACAGATTTACACTTATAAATTTACATTATATCTTCACATACCTTTAGTTGAGATGCATTAAAATAGAAAAAATACATATACATGGACCAACTACTGACTGATATTTCACTAGGGATCACAACCAATTAGATCATCAGCTCCACAGACTTTGTAATGACCTAGATGTGCCAGTATGAGAGTTCAGTGGTATCTGGAAACTTCATCTGACTAAGGTTAGCAATAGCCTTGCCTCTCTGAGAAAATAAATTTAGCCAGGGGAACATGGACTTTTGCATGAAGGAGCTGCCTTTTGTCACTCGCGTTTTGGGGGGAGCATGGATCACAAGGCTTGTGTACAAAGTCAGTTTTAAAGAAGGTGGAGGAATGAGTGCTCCAATGAGAATTCTGTATGGACTTTTTTTTTTCAATGTAAAAGACGACTGTATTTATTATCTTTTACTGAGGAATTAAAATGTATTTCTTAGCTTCTTTCTTGTTCTTGAATGCTAAAACTATTATAATAATTCATACTGCTTTTCATCTTTAAATAATTTTGCAGACATCATCTGTGATAGCTGATCTGAAAAACATCCTTAAAAGGCAGAGAATGTATTGTAATTAGTCATATTTTGTGGAGGGTTTAATCCTAATTTTCTGTTGAAAAATGTTTACTTTATAGATGTTTTTAGGAACAATTGAAGTAAGTATCAGAGTTCTGGCATGCTCCCAGCCTGCATAAACTGACTATTTTTGTTCTTTTTGTGGTCTTGGTGGTAAGTTAAAGCAGATGTTTTGTCTTCAGAGGGACTCAGGATGAATCTTGATGCTACAGACAGTTTTTCTTTGCAGGTCCAGTGATTCTCTTCCTGAAGCCTTTGTATAATGGATATAATCAAGATGGAATGATTTTTTGAGGTAATCACAGTGGTGCAAATTGCTGGGGAGAGACTAGATGATCTCTTGAGGTTTCCTCTATCCTAGTTTTCACAATTTATGTGAATTTTCCATTGATGGCTCTTTAGGTGACAACAGAGAAAATGAAATTGTGAAAGCAGGGAAGGGCCAGATGATGAGGATCGTGATCTGGCATACCACTGGCAGGAGTGAAGGAAAAGGACATGCTCTCCTAGCTACACCACCCACTCCTGCTAAATTCTTTCAGTTTGAGAACAGCTCAGGAAATGCCATGGTCTTGTGGGGTAATGCCTCCCGGGTGGTGGCAGCTTCAGCTCAAGCTAATGTTGACCAGGTGCTTGCAGCTTAGTATTAGTTTAATCTGGTGTTAATGCCCCTTGTTTCTATGGGAGAGGTGTTTTGTTTTGGTCTAGTTTGGGAGACGGGGCAGCAGGAAGCTGAGCCCCAGAGAGGCAGAACTTGATGCAGCCACTTGTCTTAGTAGCCCTCCTCAAGAGGAGGGGAGGGCATGTTACGACTGTCTGCTCAGCTTTCTATCTTGAGAATTTATTCTCCTCTTTCTGAATCTGGAAACCGTGATAATCTGAGTGTGCTGGGTGGAAAGTATGAAAAAACTCAGGAGATGCACAGGCACTGCTGTCACCCCTTCTGGCACACTAGTCCTCAGGAGGCTTCTCAGGAGCATCTTCTGTGAGACTTCTGCATTGCTGGTGTAGCCTAGAGGTGTTTGTTTTGAAGGCATTTACACGGTAGTAAGAAGATGTTTGTGAATATCATCCCTGGGTATTAATACAAATGTGCTTCTGTATTTAGATAATATATTCCTCCTGAACTCATTCAGTATAATGTTTTCTTGTGGGCTCTTTTCAAATGCTGATAAGAAAAACAACACTGAAGAAAACACAGCATTATTTCTTTCAGTACAAGTTTGAAAGCGCTTACTTTGTGTTTGCTGACATACTGCAGGTTCAGTTACTGCATATTTCCAGTTAAGCTTGTGGCTTTTTGGTGAATTTGCTTGTTAGGAAGCCAGACCTCTGTGCTTTTCATTTTGAAATGGTACTGACTTGTTCTAATCCTTCTCCGCTTGTCAAAGCCCTTTTAACTGCTGGCCCCATTCCATGAGATTTTTTCCATACAAGGGGATGAGTTAACCATATTTGATGCCCTTAAGATTAGAGGCCTGTCGAGATTTCTTGACTGCCTGACACTTGTATTTTAGCGTGCCTGCTGTGCGCAGCAGGACGTGGAAGCAGACAGGGGGATGGATCACCAGACCGATCTCAAGTTATCGTCACTTGGTCAGTTGATTAAGGAAAGAGAGATGAGAAAAGTGGGCTTCCTCCATGTGTCAGTTGGAAAATGCAGCTGGAAAAGCAAAGTAATCTGACTGTAATGCCCAAGCAGGACTAAGAATAAAAGTGACGGAGCTGATGAGAATGGCCCTTAAATGCAAGAAGCCTGCCCCTGTTAGCCCTCCCCAGCTGTAAACCTTTGGTTGGGTACCAGGGCATGATGGGCTGGGGAGGGGAACTAAATACACCTGTGCTGAATATGGCCCTGCTGGGAGCAGTTTGGGTTTTAACCCTTTGATATGCATTCCCTGTACAAGTATCTGCATGTGTTTTTAAAATTTACTTTCTTTGTTTCTGAAACTAAGCCATGGAGGATCCAGTAGAGCAGACATTGTTTTCACTTCCATATTTCTTATGTATCAACTTCAGGGCTGTAACTCTGATCTTTGTTCTGTTCTTTTTAAACTGTAAATGTACACTTAAGGGACTTTTATTTTCAGTGGTTGACTTTTTTATTATCTATAAAACTTCATCTGTGTATCTAAAATTTATGATTTTTATTTTTATTGACTTCTACTCCTTTTTCCCATGTACATTAAAACTGGTTTCATTTCCTTCTCTTTGCCCCAAGAGGCTAATGTTTATTTTGTTTTTCTAATCTATTGCTTTATGAAAATCATCAAGTTATAACCTGCTTCATGTAATAGGGTTGAATTACAGTTAATTAAAAATAGATATTTGTAACAGCCATTTTAACAAAATCTTAATTGTGATAACCCCTATCGAGTTGCATCCTCCAGAGTTATCATTAGGATGATGACATTGGCCTTTTTTTTGTTTTGTTTTTGCGTTCATGGAAGTGTGAGTTGTTTGCAGTATTCCTTATGTTTATGATGAAGACTGTTGCAGCTACCTCTGCTTTTAATAAAACTGTTTTCAGAGTGTCTTAATATTGCAACATGAGTGATACTTGCTGTTCGCCTCTGGACTGCTGTCAGTACTTTGGCTGTGTGTGGTGATGTTACTAATGAAGTTTGCTCCTGTGGTGATGCTGTTATAGTTGCACCTTTTTAATAGGAGAGCATCATGTGTGACAAGTTGTGTTTTGATGGTGTCTTGGAGTAGGTAGCACCAGCCACCTCTGCTACTAACAGGGAATTCAGGATATTGATAACTCAAAACATGTAGACCAGAGAATATTTGTATCTAATGAGTAATCAGGAGTACAACTCCTGATATAGAAGAAGTAATTAGCTTTTGTATTCAAAAAACCCAATACCAACAACAACAAACCACCAAAAAGCAAACAAACAAAACCTAAAAAACCAAACAAAAAACCAAACCAAATGAAAAAAAAGAAGACAAACAACAAAACACCAAACCACCTTGAAATTTTTCATAGTGGTGGATTAAACAGCAGGATGGAGTCAAGATTTGTCTTTCTAGTAGAAATAGAGGCAGTTTCAGTGAAACTGGGAGAGTTGTTGTTGGAAGAGTGCGAGCAGATGAGTGATGTGCTCAAAAAGGAAACTCAGGGAAGGGGGCTGAAGGGAGTGCTGTGGTAAGAGGAGTGATGAGGATGGGTGGGACAAATCACAGAGGAGTGTTGGGTTTGCAAACTCGACATGGCTTTATTTCAGATTATAATTCTAAACTTTTTTAAAACCACTGAATATAAGGCAATAAACTTTTTTAAAACCACTGAATATAAGGGAATGTGAGATTGCTCGCTCCATGGGGTGAGAAGAGGCTGGTCTGGTTAACAGCCTCCCACCCTTGAAGTCTGTGGCTAAGGATGCCAGTTGTGGCACCAGTGCAGGGATGTGCATGGGGGAAACTGCAGGAGAGGCTGCCAGCTCACCTACCAGAAACCTGTCCTGGAAGTGAGGGATGTGAATAGGGAGGTCCAGTGGTCAAGAGGGTAGCATTTCCATGCCTAGGCCAGGTGTCAGGGGTAGAAGGGACTGGTAGTGGCTCTGTCTCAAGGATGACTGTCTCAAGGGATCATGAACCTGAGAGATGGGAGGTCAGTTGAAGCTTGAAATTTGGATAACTACAATCTTTCTGTGTTGGTTAACATGGAAAGAAGAAACTGTGTCACCAAAGGAAGCAGTTGGTAGGAAAGGCTGGGGGAGCTTCGTGACGTTGATGATAGACGATGGGCAGCTGCTCAAAATTGTTATGATTATAATAGCAGAAGCTGTTTGCTGTCTCTTACATAATCAAATTACAGAAATATTTTTCAAGAGTTAATCTAATTTAGGAGCTTCTTCATAAATTCAAAATACCAGGTAAGTGTATTCCTGGCATTAAGCTGAAGATAGGTATAACCCCAGGTATATCTTCAGCTGATGTGTGTCTCGTATTGCCAGTTAAACCTCTTTGTTAAGCATTTAAAGTTATGTACCGTGTCAGGTGTTACCTGCAAATCAAAAAAAATAATCAAAGGGAATTGATAGAAAAACAAAAGCTTTGATTGTTGAGGAGCTGTTGAATCCTCAGAAGTGGCGGGTCTAGTTGTTCATGTAATGCATGGTGCTCTGAGTCAGGACAGTTTGTATGGGTTATGGTTCGTGGTGGTCAGGGAAGGGTGGGTTTGTCTGTCTTGGGTAGAAGTCTTTGAGGCTAGCTTAGTTCAAAACAGCATCCATACTGTCACATTGTTTTTGCTACACCTGGAATATTGACCGGGGGTGGGGGAGAAAAAGTTTCTCCTCACTGGTAGTTACATCTGGTATTCATGTCTCTTGTTGTTGTTAAATTATTGATTAATGGCATCTATCAATTTATTGTTACACCCTCTTCCCTGAAAGATAATTAAATACAATGAGTCCAATTGCTAGCTTGTAATGGGAATGGTGGGAACATAAATTTGGGGTTGGTTTGTTTCACTGGGGTGACACAGAGGACAGGATCAGCTGTCTGGCCCAGTTGGGTGAAAATCCTTGATCTTTACAATTTTGAGTTCCTCCATGAAATTCAGAACTATGTAGTGATTTTGTCTCTTGTTTAATAAACCAAGCAATTTGACTTCCTGCCGTCCTCAATTTCTGAATTTTGTAATAATTATTTTATGGTGGTGTCCATGTAACTGATGAGCTTTGGTATACAGGAAGCTTAGCATGGGTGATGTCGCTAATTTCTGCTTGACAATACTGTTTAACCAGTTCAGGTTACTTTTTTGTTTTTACTTTTTTTCCCCCAGCTCGTGTAAAAATGGGATGCTCTTCAAAGTCGACCTGGCTCCATTGAAAGTGATGGATTCTTAAGTCATAGAACTTAGAGGATTTGATCAGGAGAACAGAGGAACCCAAGACTTGTTTAAAAAGCCAGAGCTCTTAAAACTCGTAGTACCCTTCACTTTGCAGACAACTAAGTACTGTTTTATTTAAGATACTTTTTGATCAAAAGCAGTTGCTGGACTGGCTGCAGTGACAGTGACTCAGGCCCTTACATTGCCTCTTTCTCTCCTTCAGCTACAGAGCCATGAAGGGCAGCTAGCGCAGGTGTAAGTGGCTGTCAGTAGGTGAGATGAACCCGCCAGCTGGCAAGAACTTCAGCAGATAAAGTTGCTCTTCAGGTCATAGTTTCTGGGCTGTGAATGTGAATAATTGCCGAGCCACGGTTAATGTGGTGGTTTGTCCGTGCTGGTCTGCAGAATGAAATGGCACTGGCTTACTGCATGCAGATGGTGAGTCCTGCAGGCTGCTGCAGTCATCTCAGTAGGGGACTGGAAAGTACAAATTACCTTTTGAAATCAGACTACTTTTAGTTTTTGCAGTTCAGTATGTAGTCAGATTTTCAGATTAACCCCCCCTTGGAATATTGCATGAAATAATACATTGAATTATTCTGCAACCATCTCCGTCCCCAAAGAAAGTCTAAGTGATGGGCGGAACTGTCAGATAGGGGAGAAACAAATGTATTTCTCTCTGAGCAAGGACAGGAAAATAACCAGACCAGCTGAGTTTCCTGTTAAAAATACGAGAGCTATTAGAACAAGGAAAGAAATGATGAGGCCTAGGGAGGCTGATGGAATATGACCAGGTATGTTTTGGGTGGATTTCCAAACACATGTACCACTTCCCAAGGTTAATCATGACTTGTACTGAGCTTTATCATGTATTGTGAAGCTTGAAGTGCTGGATGGAGAGTTTTCAGTGGAAATTCTCCAGGAACAGTCCTGGGGTAAATTTTACTCTCCTTGTTCCTCTGAAAGGCATCAAGAGCCCAAGTACCGTATAGCGACTTTGTCTAGATTTCAAATTACTAAAAGATTTGTAGCTGCTGAGTCTGGTAGTGAAGCTATTTTGAGCTATTCAGTGCCTGATGGTAATGTTGTATTGACAGATTTGGGATTTCTCCCTTTTCTGAACCTTTTACCTACAGTATGCATAGGTATAGTTACTAATAATAATGCCAGTCTGCAATTTCACGAAAGGATAGGCTAGAGGAAGAGATGTTAAAAATTATTAATTGAAAGACTTGTGGTCAATTGATAAATTTAGGAGAGTGTAATACCTTCCCATTAATATAGACACTCATCACCCAACGTTTGTGGGATGCCAGCCAAATAGACTCCTTATACTGATTAATAGCATCACTGATACCATGTTGTGCTCCTCTTTTAGAGCCTGAATATGTACCTACACATTCACATGGATAGCTACTATGCTATTTTCTTGAAAAAAAAACATTTTATTGGTATGTTTCTAATAGAAAGCAAAAGAAGGGGTCCAAATTACCATGAATGGAATTTGCTGTGGGTTGTGCAAAGGCAGTAGTTGGAGCTGAACATTACTATCTACTATGTAGAGCACGGTGCATTCAACTTATAACTTTCTTTTTTCTTGGAAGGATAACTCTGAGCCTATAAAATAGGATGGTTGGGTTTCTTCGGTGTATATCGCAAGTTGGAACAGCATTTGCTTGGTTCTGTTTGCCCATTTTTACCAATTTTGGCGTAAATTATGGAAGCCTGTCTTCTCATAGAGGCTGTGCCTGTGCTAGATAGAGAGGTCACGGCCATGTCATGCTTATTGTCACCTCTGTTTTGGAGGAGCAGAATAGGTTTGTTTGAGCAATTTGGGTTTTTGCTAACTTGTGTTGATTGACACAGTGAACTGGGATCTGCACATGTGTGCACTTCTGGGTGCTGTCTCCAGGCTGAGGCTTGGTGAAGCAAGGTGTTGGCTCTTGCTGCCTCTGCCAGGTGCAAGGACATCAACACTGATATTAAAACCACCTTCTGGTGATGTATATACTTACAGCTTGGTTAACTACTTCTGCTGCTTGTGGGAATGATTTTGTTCCCTCTTTTAAAGGAAGTTTAATGGGCACAACTTGTGTTTTTGCTTATTCTTTAAGTGGTTTTGCTGTGAAAGTTGGCACAGAGCACTTGACACTGTGGTAAAGGGAGAGCTGCATGTTATTTTGTCCACAGTGGGATGGTGGTTAGTGCTGTTCTCTAACTTTTTTACAACAATTTGTCCAGTCTAAAAGCAGAAAACATGCCAGGGTTTATATAAGCTACCACATATAAACAGTGTTACATTTTTTCTTCCTGCTCTGATTTTTCCATTGTCTTGGTGTTCCCTCTGAAGGCAACTATGAGGAGACTTTTTGAAGCCATATGAGTGTAGCATTAATCAGACATTTATGTGTTTCAGACATTCTTGCAGACTAAACCAATGTAGGAGTGCTCACTGCAGGTGGGTTAACCAAGAGCAGATTTTGACACGAGTGTCCAGTGAAGTGCTCATTCCTTTGGACTTTGTAGCAAGAGGCCTTAGGTGTTCATCCACCCTCCCTTAGATCAGGTACTGTGGAGGTTGCCATCACACAGAGAAACATCAGATGCACAGTCCACATAGAAATCGATGCTCCATTGACTAATTCTAAAGAAACTAGTTCTTAAGCTCTCGTTACTACATTTATAAAATTGCATACTAGTGAGGGGTTTACTTGTTCTTCTGGTAGTCTCTGGGATTCAGCAGACTCCTAACAGAAAATGAAAACTCTTGTTTTGTTCTTGAATGGTTTAGAATGTAAAGGATTATATTGCAACTTTGAGAGGAGAGAGTAAATACTGCTACCTGTACCACAAGTAGAGCTGGCTCGATTCTGGACTAAACATAAATCTTTTTTGAGTAAAGGCATTAAACTAGTAGGGAGGAGTGGGTAATAGCATTTGATAATGTTAATCCATATTGTCGGGGGAAAAATAAGAGTAGGAAAGCTATACAGTTAAGTCTTTTTCTGTACAACACCTGTAGTGACAGTCTAGTCTCCTGATGGAAGATCTACTGGAGAGGTTGGTCTTTATCCCTTTCCCCACTGTGGTGATATGGGAGACTCACTGGCAAGTCTCTTCCCTCTTATCCTACTTGAAGCACAAGCAGTTTTCCTGTGAGGTTACCCTACACTTCACTCTTAGTACGTTTATCACATTTGTTTTATCTGAAGTGTAAACAAAATGTAGAAAAACAACATGGATAATCCCAACCTGCAATTAGAAATAACCAGTTTTAAATACTACTGGTTTATAATTTCTTTCAGATGTTCTCAAGCCCCTGCAAGTATGAATCTTGGATAATCATTATCTGGAGAGTAATAGACACTGTTTTGCTGAAGAAGATCAGGGGAAAAAATAAAGTCTGAAGGGGAAAAGATGACTTTTTTTTAGTTGGAGTTCTTTATGGGTTCAGAAACATATTTACATTTAACAGAAAAGCCTGTGTTTTGAATAATACATTAGAAAGTATGCT
This sequence comes from Empidonax traillii, assembly GCF_003031625.1. NCBI lineage: Eukaryota > Metazoa > Chordata > Aves > Passeriformes > Tyrannidae > Empidonax > Empidonax traillii. The sequence continues at coordinate 37,830 of NW_020955308.1, forward strand.
TTCAGCAGATTATTTCAGACTTTTATTTACTAAAAATTAATTCACCAAAAAATTTGTCTGTGTAAGTGCATGTTTTTATATTAATATATATATAAATGTATATATGTGTGTGTATATATTAAAGTTATAATTCTTGTAGCAGCAAAAGGCTTACTGAGTCCTTTGACTTTGTGCACAGGCTGGTAAATAAAATTGTAACTCTAATGTGTGAGTTTGAATAGTGTGTGAGAAGGTGCTGTGTGTGTGCACTGTAACATGAACGTTTCGATATGTCAGAGAAGCTTCCAAAGTGAAGTTTGACTGTGCTTATCATTATTTGTTTTATTTGGATCTAATGAAAAACAATATCATTCTGTTTAAGCTAGAATTGTGAAGGGAGTATCAAGCTTTCAGAGCTATCCATTCAGACAACTGTGTGTCAAAGCTTACTACTTCTAGAATAACAAGTCAAGGAGGATGCGGTGATTTGCTGTGTTTTCCTCTGCTCCCTGCAATTCATTGCACTCTTCTAGACTGACCACAAATTTATTACCTAAATCCAGTCATTTAAGGACTCCACTACTTCTCGAGAGTTTAATTGCCCTTTTCTAACTTTACAATGGATCATTGTGCACGTACACTTTCTAATTTCATTTCTACATTGTATGTTGATACAGTTGGAGTATTTTTTAAGTATTACTGAAAGACATCATCTTTCTCTGAAACTTTATGTGATATTCTTGTCAAACCAAACCCTTAAGTTGCAGGGAAAACAAACTGTATTTGGAATTTATCTTGAAGACTCAGAAGGTCTGGGACTTATCCTTGAAGCTGTTCAGTTAAGAGTAATTCATGAATGTCAAATAAAAGACCCTGTAAAGAATAATGTTTATTCCTCTAAGCCTTTACTGTAGAACTGTGTAAGCACTTCTTGAAAGTTTAGTCATGGAGTAAACCTTCTAAAGTGAGGAGGAGGAACATGGAGTGAAGGTTGCCTGTTTGATTAATGAATTGCTCATCTGCATTTGGCCAACTGCATGCTTTTTTCTATGGAAACCTGTTTTCAGAGTGTAATGGTTTGGGGAAAAAAACCACAAACAACAGAACAAAACCACTGCTATATGGTCAGGTGAGCCAAGGATACGTTTTCTTGTGCTGCTGTGATCCCAGTGGCACTGAGATCATTCTGGTTAGGTGTAAATGTATTGGAGGTATCATCCCATAAGGTTCACCTGAAATTGGGGTATGTGTTCAGGAGGAGCTGCATCACTCCCAAGCCAGACTTCAGCCTCCTCATCTTAGCTGCCCTAGTGACTGAGCTAGTGGCAGAGCTGCTGCTTCTTACCTTGAATCATGATGTACTTAGGTACGTGTGTCTCCTTTGTCTGTGCTAGATGTCATTTTTTGTGGGAGTCTGGATAAATATTTCAATCTGTAGGAGTTCAGGAGAGCTAGGTATCACCTAGCAACAAGCATCCCACTCTCTGCCTCCTGCTTTTCTTTACTTCTGTTAAAATATCTGAAAACTAGGAGTTGAAGCATTAAGTTAATTTTCTGATATATTTTGAGCACTTCAAGTATTTTGTTATGATGTTACAGGAGAGGATGAAAGATGTTGGTGAGGGGCTGGCCTCTTGAAGCAATAACTGCCTTGTCTGAACAGTAATCACAAAGACTAGCAAAAACTTTAGCTGGGGACAGAATAACCCTTATAATTGCAGTTGTTAAATGAGTAACAGAACTCATAGCAAGTGATCCTTTGGTCCTGTGAGGTCTATAAAATATGTAGCAGTTACATTTAACCTAAACGGAGTGTGTTTTAGGCTGTATTACCTGGTTCGTCTTGCAGCTTGTGAGGGCTGCTGGTGGGACAGCCTTATGTTGGAATTTAAAATTTTTAAGCTTTTTTTTACAGACAACTTTGTGGCAAAGTGCACTGGCTAGTTTCAGTTTCAGTAGTACATGGCAGTCAGTTTTCAAAGATCCTAGGGAGTAGACCCAGGTCTGGAAAGGTAGGCACTTTAGGTACAGTTTGGCATGTGGTAATTCAGTGCAGTCCTGCATTAAATTTCAGCATCTCCTGTACCTTATCAATTTTAAATGTCAAGGACTGTTGTGGATCTGTAGCTAGTGGTTCATGCATCTTTTATCTGTAACTTCTGCAGAATGTACACTCTATAGAGTTTACAAATTTCCTGGCAAAAAATCAGGAACTTGGAGAAAAAGGACAAGTATGTGTCTACTATTATTATAAATAAGGTAGCTTTCCTCAACACTGGGTTGAGGATAACCTGTGTTCCTTCGTCTCTGAATGGTGCTGAAACTGTGCTTTCAGTGATCCTGCCTTACCTGGTGGTCAGGGTGGTCTTTGTGAGTTTGGGAAAAGTCATGCTCTGTCTTCAGGAGAGTTTGGTGTGACTCAGGGCCTTTGAAAGGGATTGCAGAAGTCAAAAGGCAGATGTAAGGGCGTTCAAGGAGAAAAGTGCATACTTTGAAAGTAAAATAAATGATGTAAGAAGGTGACTAAGAAACACGGTTATGCTCAAATAAGGGGTTTGTTTTGTAGAGATAAAAGGTAATAAATCCTGATTCAGCAAATGACTTTAGCTTTGGAAATGAGTTGATCTTTTCCAAATGTATGTTCTCATGTCTATCTGAATTAGAAAAGGGTAAAAATAGCACAAGGATTAATTTGTAACTATGTTAACTTGAATTACTTTAAAATTATCAGTATGTAAAAGAGAAGTGAAAGTGATACCAGTGTGGACTTGTTTTTTAAATGAGCTAATACGGGTTTATATGTTCAGAAATGTTTTGTTTGTAGAGGTATGGGTAACTACGCACATAGGGGCCTCTATTTTTCTAGAAATATGCTCAGCATGACTGTCTCAAAACTTTTCGTATATGGTCCATAAGTCTTGCTCAGCTCTGCCAGCAGATGGGCATGGTGGTCAGGGTGGGACTCTCAGGACATTTAATCTGAATAAGACAGGTTTTCAAAATGGACTAGGTGTTGAAATTTATTTGGTTTTCTCTTGCTCTAGGAGAAGGAGTCTAATGTTTGGTGGCATTCATAAGCTTTATAAACTCCTGGGGTCTGAAAACACTATTTTAAGGTAATGGTTAGTCTTTGGCTGGCAGTGGACATAATTCTGTGTTTGCTACTTAAATTTCATTCTTTTGGTTGAAACTGGTGATTTGTTAGACACTTTGTTCAGTGATTATTAAAGACCCTTTTTGACCTAAAGATTCTTAATTGGCAATATTGTGTAGTTGTCTCATTGGGTAGATTTTCTTCTAGTATAAAACCTGCTTGATGCAAAGAGAAAGTGCTTCAATTTGTACTTTCAGTGTCTGCTTTCATATTTCTGGTAGTAGGAACTGAGTTTTCACAGTAAAATACTGAAAACCAAAGTCCAAAGCAGGTTTCATGGTGGTGACACACGTTACAGAATGGGTGCACTAGATCTGTAAGGATGGATGGTCCTGTTTTTCATATGCATTTCAAAGTCCTTTCATCTGAAGTTGAAGCTTTTCCACTCTTCTGAAAATCAGGTCACAGATTTGCAAATTACTAGTTAACCATAATTTTCAGATGAATGGTTTGCTCTTAAACTTAGGCTCTTCTAGCTTCACAGCCTTTCTGGAGAGGTGAGTGCCCCATGGGGCAAGGATTTTGGAAATTCTGTGCTAATTTATGCAGACCTGAAGAGAGGAAATAAGAAAACCCAATTGCTATCGAAGTAGCTTTACCATGAGGAGGTGTGTTGGCCATGATTTAATAATTCAAAACCAGCTGCAGCTGTGGCTGGTTGGATAGTGGTTTGTTAGCAGTTCTGAAACACACACCCATGTTTGCTGTGTCACCATAGCCACTGTAACATAATAGGACCTCGGCGCTGGTGTGTAACTTGAAGCTAAGTTGTGTTGTAGGAGCATGTGTGTCTGTGTGCATGGAGAGAGGAGTAATGATAAGAAAACCCGGAGAACTGGAAACAATTACAGGTCAAACTCTGTGTTCCTCTCATGGAGGCTCCATGAAGCTTTTGGATACATTATATTTCATTTAAAAAACCCTTGATGACTAAGTAATTTCCTGTTCAGGTTAGTTGACCACATCATAAAAGTTGAGGATGTGGAAAATCTGGTCCAGTTGTCCCATTTTTGGACATGAGCAAAGAGAAAAGAGCAACTAGAAACTCAAAGGTTGTTCTTTAATTAAAAACAAATTAAAAGAGAAAACGCTGATGATAATAATGAAGATCTGTTTCATGAAAATTTTGAAGTAATCCAAGTAATGGCAAGAGAGATGAAATAACAAAAGGGAAGGACAGTCTACAAGATTCAGGAGAGACGGAGCAAATGGTCTACATCAGTTAGCATGCTCTCAGCCTCTACGGTCTTTAGTTACATTTGGTTAGGTCAGTGTTTATGGTGATTTTGCAGCCTTCTATGATTCATACAAATATTTGGAACTTACTTTTTTCTATTAAATGTAGTATTTTCTTAGAAATAAAATTTAAGTATGTAGTGTTAGTATGATAGTAGCACAGTATATGAATGGACTATTTTTATGATCTTATGAAAGCTTCTTGTCTTGTTTTCAGTGTAAAAGTTTGTGTAGTGTTTGGAAACCTGTCATGTTGTCATATATACAACAGTAATAAAATACTAAAATGTGGTTTAAAATCAGGCAGGTGATACTCTACTGCTGTTTGAAGGATAACCTTATTTTGAGTTATATAAAAATAACAGCAGATTGTTTATAATAACTCTGACTGCAGATTTAGATTCTTGACTTCACACCATTTCCATTATTAAAAGAGACATATGTAAGTAGCATTTGCTTCCAGATACATGCACATATTCTAATAAGAGGTTTAAGGGCATACTGTCTATTGTTTAAATTTTTGACATCTGAAGCTCTCACCACCACTCCACACACACCCCCCCATCCCAAACCCCAAGGCTTTTAAAAAAATTTGGACTAATGGATGTGTATATTTTCTTAAACCTGAAGGAGCCTCCCAAAACTATAGTATAGTATTTAAATCTCTATATGCTTTCTCTTTTATAGATTAATATAAAATCATGGAATGATTTGAGTTGGAAGGTACCTTCAAGATCATTTAGTTCCAACCTTGCTGCCATGCACAGGGATGTCACCTACTAGGCCAGATCGCTCAAATCTCCATCCAGCCTGACCTTGAACACTTCACGGAGGGGTCATCCGAAACTTGTCTGGGCAAACTGTTCCAGTGCCTCACCACCCTCTGAGTAAAGAATTTCTTCCTAACATCTAATCTAAATCTCTCCTTGTTTAGTTTGAAACCTTGTCCTGTGCTATGTGCACTTGTGAAAAGTTCCTCTCCAGCTTTCTTGTACCCCCCCTTAGGTACTGGAAGGCTGCTGTAAAGTCTCCCCAGAGCCTTCTCTTCTCCGGGTTGAACAATACCACCTCTCTCAGCCTGTCTTCATAGGAGAGGTGCTCCAGCACTCTGCTTTTGTGGCCCTCATAACTAAACTAATCATGTATCTGTATGAAACCTTGAAAGAAATACATAATCAAATTTTGTAATGGTCTTGGACTTCGTGTTATTGGTCAGATCTTGCATAGTATTTCTGTGAAATACAGTTTGAAAAACTAGCAGTGTTTGCACTCAGTAACTGCTGAAGAGTTTATCTTTACAAATGCAGGGTACTGATACGTAACGGGCTTTGAAGACTAATTAAAGGAGTTGGGATTTAGCATGCTCAAGTAGCAGCACGGAATTTAAAGACACTTGGAACTTTGACTAAAATCATGAGCTAAGAGGAAGCATAAGGCTTTCTACAGTATACTTTTTTTTTGGTCATATTTATCCAGTTTTGTTTAAAGTGCTTATAAATTTACTGTCCTTCTGACCTCTGTTTTACTATGGAACAGGTGTCTGTGGTTAGATTTTTTTTATTTACTTATACAATAATATTTGAGAAATTAATGAACTTCTAAGAAAATACATCAGTTAAATTATTTAATATTTTCTGTTTTAGGATTGAAGTGGATCTTGGGACAAATGGATGACTGAATATTCATATGAAGAGGAAAGCCATAAAAGTTGGTTGACATTTTTATAGCCATATGCGTTATACGTATTAATGCTATCATCAAATTTTTATATTGTGTTATAAAAAACAGATTAAATAAATAGTCTGAGCTTCATATGCTGTATTGTCTTTCAGGTGGGGGAATACTATAGCTTAACAGCTGGAGCTTAAGGCAGTGTTTTCTGTCAATACCTGAATGCTCAGAGGAAAACCTGGTAGTGAGTTAAGGAAATAGGTAATTCCTTTGAAGCCAGGTGTTTCAGTTTGCTGATACATAGTGGTATTCATTATTCTTATGTGCCAGGATGAAGGGAGAAGGAGAGAGGTGTTGTCTTCCATTAGAGCTACTGACTGTGAAGCTCAATATGTTGTGGAGTGGCACTCAGTTGCCACATTGACAGATGCTCTTCAAGAAGCCAAACAAGACATGATCTCTTTGAAAGAATCTTGGTGCTTTGTTTTCTTGTGATAGAGAGAAGGCTGTTTTACATCATGCATTTTCTGCGCTAGTTAAAAAGGAAGAAGCTGTTAGTGGACCTCCATGCTTTACTGACTTTCGGCTTTGAAGTTGATAAATATACTAAGCCTTGACATCCGCCAATTTGAATTGTTGGTGACTGTGAAGGATAGACTTTGGCTGGGATGCTACATTAACCAGTTCCTGCCAAGGCTGTTTAAACACAGCTGATGCTGCCTGTGGGTTTGCACCGGAGCAAATGAGTTGTAATGACAAATGCAGGGTATGGTACAGAGGAATGTAGGGCATGGTCCAGCAGGATGCTGCACAGCAGCTCGCTTAAATAAGGCTTTATGAAAACTCTGCTAGTCAAGGAGGGATATGTTGTTGTGGCAGACCTATTTCCTAGAGAGCTTCTATCAACCCCTGGATCCCAGTCAGGGGGATCAAAAAAACAGCAAAAGCTCCAGATTTTTTTTTTTTTTTTTTTTTTAAACAGAGGATTAGTTCAGTACAAGAAGTGTAAGTCTGTAGTTCTGTTAACTTAGCAAAGTAATTCAGGAGGACAGATTCTTACTTCTCTCAGTGATAATTTGGTTTTATCAATCTTATAGTGGTTCTGAAGTTTTCCAGTTTATGAACAACTGGCTTGGATACAGAAAAGTTATATTCCTTCTCTGGTAAACGTCTTTGGTGTTCACAACAGGTAGTAGACATGCTGATTGCAGTGACCTCCAAATTCACAAGCAGCATGAGACTTGGAGGGAGTCATCTGTGTCCTTGAATCCAGTCTCCTAAAATAACAGCCAGTGAAATAATCTTTAGTTCAGAAGCATCCATATAACATCTGCTTTATATACTGCAGGTCACTAAAAACACCTCTAGCTTCCCAGAGCCAAATTTAAACCCTAATAGAGACAAAGTGGTACTAGTAGCTGTGCAGTAATGTACACAATTTTTTCCATAGGGTCAGGGGTCCATATGGCCACATATGAGCCAGCAGTTGTTGCCTGCTAAAATCAGCGCACAAAATCTTGAGGAATTTCTCTTTGGTTAGACTGCTGATGTGTCAGCGGCTGCTGTCCATGCTGATGTCTAATAGCTTGAGATGGGCTTGCATCATGATAGAGCAAGATGTCTTGTCTGTGAATAGCAGAGTGAAACACTGATACCATCCAAACCTTACATCTAGAACTGCAGTCATAAAATCCTGTATGTACAAACTCGAGAAGGCACTTTGCTGGCAGAAGGTGCAAGAGGATGAAAAATACCAAACTAATTATCTGTAATCTATCTCTGGACATCATTACGTTACAGTGGACAACTCATGCTGTCCAGAAGACAGCACAAAGCAGTACTGCCATAGCGTGGTAATGTTTTGCATTGAATTGAGAAGAAGCTGGGCCAGACTATGTCTTAGATATTTGGTTTGGGAAGTGACACCAGGGCAGAAAAAGTTAAGAATTTGTCAGAGTCTTGAGAGGGGCTGTTGTACCCAGAGTCTGTGCAGAGGAGGAAGGGCTTCCAGATAAGGCAAACGTAAAAAGCTCTTGGACTCATGATGATGACTTTTTGGCAAATTCCTTGTGAAAGAGTGCAATTGCATGAGAGATGTATCGCTGTTAGCTCTGTATCTCTGTTCTGCTCTCTGTTTTTGCTTTTCTGGTTCAACACGGAGTGGTAGCATAAGGAAGGAGGAATGGGAGAACAGGGTGACCTCTTTCTTGTCAAGCCATAGTTCCACTCTCTCATGCCCTTCTGATGACATCCCACAATAATCATGGGGAAGCTGCTCAAAATATGTGCAGATAAGGAAAGGGATACTGAGTTACTTCTTTACATTTTTTCTATTTGGCAGTCTTTGCAAATGCAGGGCTCTGAATACAGCTGTTAATCTTTTATATTAGGAAAGTACCATAATTAAATCATATCACCAAATGAGAAGAAAAATGTGGTTTTGTGGAGGCATTCAAAGTCTGAGGCTAAAAATTCCTTTTCTGGGAAGAATGGTTACAGAAAGCTTAAGCAATAGAGGTGGAGAGGGCTTCTCTGTGGTCACTGTTAAGATCAGTAGATAAAGTTCTTGCTCCAATAGGAAAGAGATTGAATTTTGGCCAGCATCCTGCCTCAGCCTTTCACTTTATAGCTGCTTTACAAGATTTGAAAGCTTTCCATTGCTAACATGAGTATGTTGGTGTGTCATTGGGAGTGTAAACAACTTGATTTGCACTGTCTGTATGTTACAGTGGTATATTTTAGATGTCCTTGGTCTGCCTTGGACCCTATTGTAATATAGGTAAATGTGGTGTTGTATAAATGTGACATCTAAGCGTATATGCAACTAATGAAGGAAATATGAACATAATTTTTTCTGTCTCCTAAAATGAGGTTAGTTGAAAAATGAGAAATATGCCAAAATAAACCTGAAAGCGTACAGGTGTACTGAATGCACGCAGCTTACGATGCTTCTGCATATTCCATAATACTTAATTATACCCAGAGGTTAATTTCTCTGTTGAATCTGGTATTTAAAGTCTGTTCTTCAGGCTTGAATTGTGTGTATGGAGACAGACATACCAGGAGTACTCGTTCTGGGTAGGAGCTGGTAGGGAAGTGGGTAACTGGCAGAGAACTGTAGCTCAAAGGTTCTGGGAAAAATTAAGATCAAGGCTTCAATCCAGAACCAAGTAAGCAGGATTGAAAGGAGGTTGGAGAGCAAAATTAAAGGGGAAAAAAAGGTTGTTCAGATTGGAAAAGCAGATCTGGTTGGTACTTAACAGGTGGCCTTGGGTGCAGTCACACCACTGAAACTGTGGTTTCATGAGTAGCTTCTAGAAATAACACTGGGAAGTTCATTTGATCAGGCTCAATGATGTTCTAAGTCACTGAATGCTGAAAAAATTATAAACACTGAATTCAGTGGTGGTAGGAGGTGAGGGCTAATTTTCTATCTGATAAGCCTGTGAAGTATTGCTGTGTCACAAATGTTGCAACCTGTGTGTCATTTCTTAAAAGAAAAACAAAAGAACCATCCAAGAGCAAACTTTAGCTCAGCTGTTTAGTGGGAGGGACTCTATACAAGGGGGTGTTTCTTGATCTCTCCAGAGCTCACCCTGTCTCAGCAGTCTCCCAGCCTCTGATGTGCCCTTGCTTCACTTTCTCTCTCCTGTGTGGAGCTGTACATGGGGGGGTGCAGGACCCCTGTGCTGCTGGTTGTGTGCCTGGTGCTGCAGGATGGTGCCCAGCCGACATAGTGAGGGCAGGCCTGCTGCTCAGGGTGACCTCTTCAGGTTGGAGAAATGAGCTGGCAGGGTCCTCCCCAAGTTCAGCAAAGGGGGAGGAATAACCCCATTGCTCCACTGCAGGCTGAGCAAGCCCCTGGATCCTCTGATTGGAGGAAGAGCTACCCTGGTTTTCTGTGGAGTTTGAATTCATTGGACTTTCAGCCTTTTTCATGATTTTAAAATTTGGTCATTATAAAAATTACTTTTTTTAAAATGTATTTGAAAGTGTTTTGAGGAAGTTTTATGTCTTTATTTGCTTGCATAGGCAGAATATCGGTAACAGTATGGTTATATGTTTGGTTTTTCTTGTAAGTTTCCCTCTCTGTATTACAAACAAATGCATTACATACAAATCTTTTTTTCTAGAAAAAAAGTGACTGCTCTTACGTGGTCTTTCATGTTTAGCATTATTCACTGGATTCTTGGAATATAATTATGACTGGAAGCATCAACATGATAAAATATATTAATCACAAGGGAATTATTTTGCACAGGCCATCAATCTATTTTTCTGTCATGTGCTTTTCAGTTTAGATTACTCTCAGGCAAAGAGGCTGTAGTGTGATGTTTTTTCTCAATTCATTATGATTATAAATTTGCTGGATAAAACAGTGTAACAAATGACCACTTAAAATGACTGGTTCCATTCAGCAAGGCTGGGGGGACTGTGAAGTTGTTTTGGTTTCATCTCTTATCTAGCATTTGTCAAGATGGGTCCCTTAACAGTCAATTGGTGGTTGATTTTTAATGAGTATTTCACAATGTAAATAGATAGCAGGCAGTTTGTTGTCTGGAGCTTAGTCATATTCGTAGGACAGGTCTGCTTTTACTTGCTGCCACTGAAAAATGTAGAAGTTACAGTGAAACTGTAGAGTGGGAGGAAAGCTTTTCCTCAAACCTTATATTAAGGAAAGGAGGAACAGCAGAGGTTTTCTTTCTTCTGTTCCTTACATCAGCTGCCACATACTGTGCTGTCACTTGCTCCCATTGGGAGCAAGTCTTTTTCCATTGGATGCTGGAGGGCTGTGCACTGTTAGCCCCCAGGTTTGGTCGCTGTCAGCTCAGCCCTGCTGGGAGTGGGATGGGGTGAATTTGGAACTGATCCCCATGGCTGAAAAATTGCTGAGGTCATTTCCGACACTGATGTTTTCCAAAGAGAAGGCAGCATTTAAGATGCCTGCAACAAACCACTTCAGCTTGATATGTTTGAATATAAGTTTGTTCCTGTTCCCTTTGCCTTTGTAAAGTTATGGAATGATTTCTGGAAAGACCTTAGTGTTCCTTTTAGACTTTCCTTATGAACAGCAGTATAAAATTTGTTCTGTACAGCTTCTTTCTTCATTTCTGCTAGACAGATGCTTTCATAACCTAAATGGTTTCTTGTTTAGAGGGTCCTGGGTCTTGGCTCCATTCCAGTAGTTTCCTAACTATTTTGGTGACACACACACATGGAGCTAGAAGTAAATTGTATTTAGTGGTTGGCTTGTGATCTGACTGAGTTTAAATCAAATTGGGTTATGATTTTGAGGGTTTTAGTGTTTTGTTCCAGCCGTGTGGGTTGGGGGAAAACATCGATGGAGAATCCTAGCCATTGCTTTTAAGTTTTATGTGTAAAAAAATACTTATATTTTAGAAGTGTTATTTTACTAGCTGAAGATACCTGTGGTCTTTCTGCACTTTCACACTTCAAAAGGGCATAGGCATGTGGGTTAGACTTCACCTGTCAAAGCCCGGTTTTCTGCAAATCCCTCAAGCTTTGTTTTAAAATCAGTAGTTACAGATATCTTATTATATAATAAATAAAGTTGTATTCTCAAGAGCAAAGCTGCCCAAGAGCCTTTGTTCATAACTGGAAGAAACTTCTCTGGCTCATCAGTGGGTGTGCAGGGTTTGCATCCCAATGTCTGATCAGACCTCTCCTCTCCTTGGAGCTCCTGTGGAATGCTTCCAGGTGCATTGATTTTTGAATTAAAATCCTGTTTATTAAACTTTTTTTTTGAAATAGGAAGAATGAAGAATTGAATAAAAGAGGATGGCAGCAACCTTCATGTGAGGTGATGTGTGGGGGAGTAAGGCAACCCACATTGTAGTGCAGTTCACAGGAGAGTAGGTTAGTCAAGAATTGACAAAATGTGATGAAAATGTGGAATATTTAAAATGTTCTTTTCACAGTTGAAGTTGTTAAAATTACTAAATGTCATTGTAAAGCTAAGGTGGATCTTGCTGGTGTTGCCTGGATCACTTCTCCCCAGAGAGACAGGTGGTGATGTTGGTCTGTGGGTTGTAAATTGTGGATGTAGGTGAAAGCTGTGTTTAAGGGCTTGCCCTACTGACATAACTCAGTGCTGTAGATTACCTGTTAAACTACTTTTGACAGTTAATAGATATTCCTTTATGATTGTATTTAGTAAATGTGTTAACGTCTATAATCTATATTACTACTGTTATTTGTAAGGCTTGGTGTATGATAACTTCATTTGATTAAAGTATTGAATATTTTTTGTGGGTTTGAGAGTTTTCTGTTTGTGTGTTTTTTAATTCATATTGGGAGTGAAAAAACCCCCAAAAGCTTCATCTGGAAGATAGTAGCAAAAACTAGCCCCTGAGAATAAAAGAACAAATTGCTTTATAGTGTGGACATAGATGCCCTTGGTTCCTGTTTCTCATGTTGGAAATGTGGTGTGTGTCTGTGTTCGGCTACTGGGAGGGAGGGATGTGTTGAAAGCAGAGTTCCTGCATCTTGGTTGGAGCAGAAATAGATGCCACTGCCTCTCGTCTCCAAAGTTTGTGTGGTAGGCTATATGAAATAAAATGATGGAAACGCCCAAAGATCTAGGTGAGAAATTTTGATATGATCATTTGCTTGGTTCTGGCTACACTGGGAAGTGACATGAGCATGTTACTGGTTTAGCTTAGATCAGGAAATGCTTCCACGAATGTCCTGGCCCAGCACTCTTCATTTCACCGCATGGCATGGCCCAGAGCTGCACAAGCTGGGTGACTTCTGGAAGAAAGATGATTTGGTTTTTCCAAACCACTGTTTCGAACAAGTTGTTTCAGTTCCTCTTTCAGCCTTGATACCTTTTTTGGGGACTAGTCATAAGTGAGGGGATGTAGTGACAGAGAACTAGATTTGTCCCCTTCAATTCTAGTCATTTTGCTGAAGGCTCCTGTCTTCCACTAGACAGCAGACAGCAGTAGGAATCCAGAAGGCAGTTCTTCCCATGGGATTTCTGTGTCCTCCCTGAAAGAAAAGACCTCTCCTTTGTCTGTAAGCTGTACTGGTGCAGATGCTGTGAGTACACCAGGCCCCACTCTACTGGACTCATTCTCAGCCCTTGGGTTTCTGAAACACCCCTGAGCATTCCTGCTCTTGCAGCCTGACTTCTGTGCTGCAGCATGTTCTCTTGGGAAGGAAAGAGCAGTCACCAGGCTCGTTTTACCTTTTATTCCTGAAGCACTTAGAGAACAATTACACTAATTCTAATAATGACTAAGTTTATACTACTCCAGAGAGGGAAGCACAAGGCATTTACTTTTGAAGCTGTTTGACAAGACCATTTTGATGTGCATATTTTCAGAAGTATGACACAAGTTTTCAAAGTATCTAAGGGGTAGACAAATGTTTAAATTCATACTCTCAGGTTTTTGGTTTCCAAGAAGTGGAGTAATCTTCAGATCCATCAAATAAAACAAGTTTACAACAGAGATATACAGAACCTGCTACTTCTGCTTGTTTCAAAATGACCTGTTTTGGTCATTAGTTAAAAGGATGTAGGTGTTTGCATGCAGAAAAAGGATACTTCTGCTCTGGGAGGTATTAATTCTCAGTATCAAAGCATCTGCATTTCAGAGTTTACTTTGCAATGAGAAGGGGAAAACCTGTAGTTTTTGATCTGCACAGTGGTGCTGATTAAGATACACTGAAAGTGAAATACTACATATGCATTTTTGTTTTCCTTTTCCTACATGTCTGACAATAAGAATTTAGTGCTAGAAACAAATGCATTTGGATGTTAGTATTTTTGACATTCCATGGAGAGAATAATGTCAAACAATGGCAATTTGTCACTTCTCATACAAAGGCTTAGAAGAATGTGTTAGAATTCAGTACCTAGCATGTAAGGAGAAGATAGTTATTTTAATACTGATATCCACTGCTAACAGACTTGTATAATGATTCCACTGGATACGATATTTCATATATCCAAGGACATGTGTCTAAAAGAGAAAATAAGCTTCTGGTATTAATCTAAGTCTTGACCTGCTCTTACACTTCCCACGTGGTGCTTCGTGTGTGCTCCTGGTGATTCATTAAGTCTTTCTTGTGCAGAGGTTTGGTGATGAGTCAGGAAAGGGCAAGTTTTCTTCTTTGAGGCTGTCACCTTCTTTTGAACTTTGCTATTTAGTGAAAGTTCTTTGCTGTTCAGTTTGATTGCAGTTGGCTGCAGCTGTGATTGCAGTCAGCTGTGATAGATATGTGGGCATAGCTCAAGTGAAAACAAAAGCCTAATTTTTAAGTAATATAGAAGTGTTTCAGTATTTGTATTAGGAAAAATAAAATAATTAAAAAAAACCACCACAACTAAAAACATCAACCACCAAAACCTGAACACATCATAAAAAATGTCCTAGAAACAGTAAGATTCCAAATATTATTTTTCCTTGACTTTATTATTATTCTTTCTCTCTCTCTCTTTTTTTTTTTTTTTTTAAGAGAAGATGGTACAATACTCAAATCCCAAACATTTGTAGTTCAGGCTTCATTTCATTTAAAATTATATGAGCTTGGGCTTTGGTGATTCTGGCATGACAGTGCAAATCTCTCTTGCATATTAAGAAGTAAGGAGTTTCTGTTGGTCTTAGGAAGATGAACTTAGATGTGTAGGTTGTCTTAAGTGCAGTGGAACTGAGATGATGTTTGCTGAACTACTCTTTGGAGATTTACATAATGGATGAGATACAGGAGCTCCAGGCAGCATGACAGTGGAGTTTATTTTATCACAGGATGTAAAACAAGTGAATTGCCTTAATAATCTCTGCAGAAAGCAAGGATAATCTTTTTTTATATGCAGAAAGAGAGCCAGAGAGTTTGTAATATCCTGGCTATTCATGTATAAGGAGCCAAACCTTTCTTTGGAATAGTATGAATCCATTTACCCATCCTACTGTCTTATTTAAGACTTTTAAAGCTCTTCAGGAAGGGCAAGCAACATGCATCTCTGAAATGTCTTCTATGTGGTTAAAATATATTATGAGATGATAATTCATGGCTTAATATAACATTCTCATAACAGGCTGGGTAATTATTCTAACTGCTATGTATTTAAATAAATGGAAAGCATTTATAAACCAAGCTTACCTACTGTGTAGTTCTGTAGTGGTAATGATAATAATTTCAAAAGTTTTAGAACCTTCCTAATTTCAAAGTGGCTATATGTTGGAAAGAAGCTTTAATATTAAAAGGTTCCAGGATTTAATTTACTCAAACCAGTTGACCCACTTTGGTTGGTGTGGAAGTTTTTGTTTCTCTACTTTAGCTGATGATATCTTCTCAGCATGGAAAATGGACAAAGAAACACTGGAAAAGTAGAATAGTTAAGTGTAGATGGTAATAACACCCAGCCCCTATTGTGTGCTTTTCAGCCATGTATTTTGCTTCAAGCAAGAATTTGACTATTACATTACTCTGAATATAAATGTGCCATTGCTCTTTGATCTGCAGCAAAAGTTTGTAATGATCAAGGCTACTTACCACTTTGGCCTGAAGGAAGAGATTTACTTTTAGGCATAGCTGGTTTCCAGAAGAGTTAATGATGTCCTTAGTTTCTGGTTTCTTTGAGCTGTATACAGTTTAAGAATCCTTTTGTGTTAACCTGATATCAATTGCTACGTCTTTTATAAGAGCCTGGGCAAGTAATTCATACAGCGTTACACAGAAAAAAAGGCATTGACTTACCTAATATGTAACCAAGTTATTGGAAAACAAAGCATAATTTCATGAATTTCATGAGTTTCTGCTCTTGTTAATGGTAAAACTTGTGATTTCAGCCGTGACTGACAATACCTAGTCAATCTACTAGATATGCTATGCTCCACTCTTCTTTCCAGGATGCAGGCTGGGAAAGTTCTGACAGATTTACTCTGGATACTGGATAGCGTTTATTGTTTATCAGTTGATGTTGGAAGTTAGTTTTTTTCTTTTTGCCAGTTTCTTTTTTTTGCCTGGGTTTCTAGTACACATGTTATTTCTGTCCGGTCATAAGTCTGTATCAGTAAGAGTTGCTGCAGTATGCAAGGGAGGGCACCAAAATGATAAGCTGTTGGTGTGTATTTGCTGGGGTCTATCCACATCGTAGCCCGGTGGAATCAGAGACTGAGGGATCTTTTATAAAAGACAAAGTTGTTTGCATCAAAAAGTGTTTTAAAACATTGAAATTCTTCCACCCCGGTGGCTCTGAACTCTCCCACATGGGGATCTTTAGAGTAAATAAATAAAAGATCACACCAGGCAAATGTGATTTAAAGTGTGTGTAACTGTTCCCCAAACAGCAGTAAAATCCTAAATGTGATATGAGCAAGGCAATCAAGGGGAAAAGTTCATTTCAACCTCCAGACTTTCCAATGTACTATGTAGCACAAAACCTTATGACACAGAAGAGGATTCTGTGAGAGACGTTATCTGAAGAAGCCCCACTTGGTTTTAGGACAGCTTCCTCTTGCTGTGCTTCTCCACAGCTTCCCCTACTTTGGGGGTGCTTGTACATTTATGTAGAAGTCTCTCATTTCTAATCCAAACATAAGTGACTTATCAGTATTTGCCTACACAGAATCAGAATCATAGAATGGTGTGAGTTGGAAGGGACCTTAAAGATCAAACCCCCCTGCCATGGGCAGGGATACCTTTCACTAGACCAGGTTGCTCAGAGCCCCATCCAGCCTGGCCTTGAAGATGTCCAGGGATGGAGCATCCACAGCTTTGCCAGACAACCTGTGCCAGTGCCTCACTACCTTTACAGTAAGGAATTTTTTTAATAGTTAATCTAAATCTACTCTCTTTCAGTTTGAAACCATTCCCTCTTGTCCTATCACTACATTCGCTTGTAAGAGGTCCCTCTCCCATCTTTCTTGTAGGTTCCCTTCAGGTACTGGAAGGCTGCAGTTAAGTCATCCTGAAGCTCTCTCTTCTGTAGGCTGAACAATCCCAATTCTCTCAGCCTTTCCACATAGGAGAAGTGTTCCATCCCTCTGGTCATCTTGGTGGCTCTCCTCTGGATTCACTCTAAAAGATCAAAGTCCTTTCTGTGCTGAGGACCCCAGAGCTGGATGCAGTGCTCCAGGTGGGGTTTTACGAGAGCAGAGTAGAGGGGCAGAATCATTTCCCTTGTCCTGTCTCAGCAGGGCTGCTCTTAATCTGTTCATCCCCCAGCCTGTATTGATACTGACTTATCTAGGAGCAGCACCTTGCATTTAGTCTTGTTCAACCTCATGAAATTCCCATAGGCCCACTTTTGAGCCTGTCCCTCTTGATGGCATCCCTTCCTTCAGGTGTGTCAACTGCACCACACAGCTTGTTGTCATCTGCAAATTTGCTGAGGGTGCACTTGATCTCTCCATCTCTGTCGTGAATGAAAATGCCAAATAATGCTGGTTCCACTGCAGACCCCTTGAGGGACACCACTTGTCACCGATGTCCATCGGGACTCAGAGCCATTGACTGCTGGATGAGACTGTCCAACCAATTCCTTATCTACCTAACACTCGCTCCAATAAAAGAGAAGGATGTTGTGGAGGACCATGTCAAAGACTTTACAGAAGTCCTGATAAATAACACCCGTAGCTCTTCCCTCATCCACTGATGGAGTTACTCCATCACAGAAGCTCCAAAACAATTACAAGAACAAACCCACACAAACCTCCAAGCAACAAAAGAAAATCAGAAAATCACAGCTGAATGTTTCAGAGACTATTTTAAACTTGAAAATAAATGATGGTAGACTTCCACAATTTTCACTTAAGAGTAGATCATTTACTATTCGTGGCATCAAACAAGTGATAGAATTACCAAGCTTTTTTCTGTAATACTTGAAATTATGAATTTATTAATGTCTTCAGACAATATAAAGTATGCCTCCACATACATAAGGCATACACATGCACACAAACATTGG
The DNA here is from genome assembly GCF_003031625.1 of Empidonax traillii. Lineage (NCBI taxonomy): Eukaryota > Metazoa > Chordata > Aves > Passeriformes > Tyrannidae > Empidonax > Empidonax traillii. Next base: position 55,808 of record NW_020955308.1, read on the forward strand.
ATGGAAGCTCTGTCTTGATTGTGTTGAGTCAGGGGATGGATGTCTTAAGAAACAGCACCAACAATGACATGACTTTGGTTCTTTTCATTACTGGGTGTCTGACACAGATTCTTCTAGCTTAAGTCCCATGAGGAGTGATTTTTACAAAAAAGCATATTTTCCTGAAAAAATTCTGAGAGTTCTTTCCTTTACTTGTGAACTGGACTTCACATGAGCTTTCAACATGGAAAGCATTCTTGTGATTGCATTCTACATTGATTGAGGGAGTCATTCACCAGATTTGTGTCCAGCATCATTCAGTGTCTGATAAACACTGCTCCTGAAACCACCATGGTTGTGATTTTAGTGGTCAGAATATTTTAGTAATGTTTATTGAATTTCAGCATCCCAAATAATGATGGAGGCAGTTTATCATATTATTAATGTTAGTGGTCCAGATAACTTTGGAGAGATGCAGTACACATAACACTGTATGTCTGTACAGAGGTTGCTGCTTAAAAATATGAGCAGCTTAACCCATCCAGTTCTTGTGGTGCAAAGTAAATCTAATAAAAGCATTTTAGTCTATGTGAGACATAGCTAATGTGGACAGGAAATCGTTTTGATCATTTTACACAGTGTAACTATGCCACGTGTTTGGAATAAATACGTGATTTATACAGGCACAATTGCTTTTTATGTCCTAATGAGAAATGTTAAATATATTAGTATGACTCGGGGCTTGACACATGCTCTAAAGACTGTGTATGATGCCAAACAACCAATTATCTCAGTGCATTATTTCTCGAAAGCCTTGACATGGGTAGGGTCACCGTACATTTTTAAAGGGAGCGTGGTGCTAAGTTATAGAAAGGATGCTACAAATCACAATACTTTGTTAAATCTTCCTGCTGCACAATGTATAATCAGGTGCTCTGACTTAAAGAACACTAATGAGGATTTAAAGACCCAGCGGGGGAACGTTAAGCAGTCACACACGATTCTATCAAATGCTTTTGCAAAGGGCACCTCTGATGCAAGGTGGAGTTCAAAAGCGGGTAGGAATGTATGGTTTTATTGTATAGCTTGGTATAATACTTCTGTGTATTTCAGTGAGAACAGCAATAACTTACGATGTGCTGGGGCTTTGCCAGGTGCTGTTGTTTGGCCATGATTTTTAGCAGTCATGAAACCAGCCAGGAGTGGCAGTGCACATGGGCAGGCTGTCTTACTGCATTTTCAGCAACAGAGTAGTGACTGAGGGGAACAAAGGAAGAGGGCTCTTGAAGGTATTATTTGAAGTCCATGCTAAGCTTTAGATGCTGGGTACTGACCATCTCATTTACTCTAGAATAAATGTCAGGGAGCTCTGCAGAACATAGTGGCCTACCTAGCTTAAGGTCCCTTTTTGGCAGTGATCTGTACCAGGTACTTGGCAGAAGAATGTCTGTTCGTTCTGGAGTGCAACTCTTGAGACTGGAATGCTGTGATTTAGAGCTGGTTTAACTTTCATGTTTTTGGCATAGATTATACTTTAAGAAAAGACATATAAACATGAATGTGACTGTTTTCTGTTAGAACAAATGATCATCTACTTTATCTACTTCCTCTATCAATAGTCAATAATGGATGCTTAGGGAAAGGATATAGCAAGGCTGTTGTGTGAGTGATAGTATTGCCCCAGTACATCTTCCAAGTTTGCAAAAAATGTAGGGCACAGATACTTCCATAGCCAGAGACTGTGTCTGTATTTTCGTGCTTGATAGATAGCTCTTCATAGACAAATCTGTAGGAAAGTCCAGTTGTTTTTGGATGAATTTCCAGCTCATCAGACAAGCAGATGTGTCACAAGACCAGCTTCTCTCTATGGTGACGTCATGGCTTCCAGTGCAAAACCTATGGATCCCAGTTAGCAGGAGGTGGAAGCAGAGACAAGCTACGAAGGATGAACACAGAAATACTGCTCAGGCACAAAGGAACGGTGTCTGGAAAGCCAAAGCGCAGCTAGGATTCAAACTTGCAGGGAATATAAAAGACAGCAGGAGTGTCTACCTCTACATTAGTAAAAGATTGGGCAAGGAAGATACGAGTCAGTGGCTAAGTTATTGACAATGACCATTGACAAGGCCAAGTTACTTTCCTTTTCTGTATGAGCCTTCACCTGCATGGCCTTCTCACAGACCTCTCTGCTTACTAACAAGATTCAAGAAGCAGAACCACCAGTCATGAATGAGTGGTTATCTGAGAGGACTCAACCCACACAAGCCCATGGGAACCACCTGGCTGCATTCATGGCTACTGAGAGAGCTGGCTGATGTCCCTGTAGCACCCTTCTCTACAATGCTTGAAGTGTGCTGGAGACCGTGGGAGATCCCTGATGATGAGATTGTAGCAAATGGTGCACTTCTCTTTAGATGAATCCAGAAGGGCTATCTGAGGCCCTGCAGACCAGTCCATGTTAAAATAAATCATAGAGTGAATTATCTGGCATAGAGTGAGACTTCTGCGCACCATGAAGGAGAGAAGGTGTCTGGGAACAGTGAATATGAAATTACCTAGGATAAAACTTGCCTGACCCACCTGTAGTAGTGGCTGACTGTAGTAGTGGTTGAGGGTAGAGAATTGAACACTATTCACTTCAGCTTCTGCAAGGCTTTCATTAGCATCTCCAACAATGTTCTGGTGTCTGAGTTACAGTTACTACAGCCTGGGTGGATGCACAGTCAGATAGGCAAAAACTGACAGGATGAGTGGGCTCTGGGGGTATTGCACAGTTCATAGCTCTGCGTGGTGGGAGAATAAGAGACAATGGATTGAAAGCAAGAGGTTCGGGCTGGGTGTGAGAAAAACCATTTTTTCCTCCCTGTTGGGGTTGTTACCTAATTCAGCAGGTTGCACCATCTTCATTCTTTGAGGTGGCTAAGACTTAACCTGACTGGACATAACCCTGAGCAACCTGCTCTGACCTCATGACTTGCACCTGCTTTGAGTGGGAGGTTGGACTGGAGATCTCCTGAGATGCCTTCTCACCTAAATTATCCTGGAATCCTAAAAAATACCAAAAGCAGATTGGCTATAGCATTCATTTTCCCCCCAGTTTTTCTGTGATATTTCATGCTGTAGAATGATGTGTTATAAATTCATTATTTGTTATCATGTCCTTTGTCTAGCCACACACTGAAGTATTCTTTTTTATAACGTTTAGTTTGATTGGCTGAATATAGCAAATTTGATATCTCTGCATTTTAAAGAATCCATCAAACCATATGTTAATGTAGTACTACATGTACTACTCATATATCTCTTTCTGCTGTTTTTCTGTGGTGTTTATGACTCTATCCATATTACTTAAAATACTCTTTAATCGTGAAGTCTATGGTTATTTTAATTATTGGCAGTAATTTTGTTCCTGTATATTTCTTTTTTAAACGTGTTTGAGGAATCATAGTTTCTCTGAGAATCTGGGAAATGTGTGTTGGCAACATTTAAGATGCGTTAATTAGAAATTCTTAACAGTTAATTAGAATTGCCTTTAAAGTGGACCCTCATTCCACTGTAAGTTATTATTTGTGGAATCTAATTTAACAGTCTTGTACATGAGCATTTTGGTCATTTTTTGGGTAAACATGTTTTGGGTAAAACGGTATGTCATGTGAGTAGTCAGATATCGGCTTCTAAGTTGATGTGAGCAGTCTGAGAGCAATATATATTATTATATTATACAATTTTCCCACATATTTGGTGGATACTTACAAATTCTTGTTCATGAATTAAGGTGCTTTATAGTTCATTCACGAAGTGAACAGGAGTCAGTTTTTCCTTTTTTTTGAAATGTACCTAGTGCTGTACACCAGCTTTATTATTAATATTTTCCCAGGAGTTTGCACTGAAACCTCTGGGGAGCAGGAAACTTCAAACTGTTGTTAAATAGAACAGAGATTGACTTGGGACAGGATGTTAAATGGGAGTTTCATCAGAGCTTACACCCTTTCTTTCTGCATGCCAGAATAAGCAGTGAGTTTGTGAGAAGCGTAAAAAGTGATTGCCATTCCTCCACGTGTATGTAAGGTGCTGTGCAAAAGGTACAGGAAAAGGTGATGGAATAACGCTCAGCTTCCGGCAAATAATGTGACTTTTTCATCTGAGTGTGCAGTCGCTCAGCTTTATTTAATTATTCCTGTGGTATTTTGGCCCGTGCATGAATCACGTGATCTCTGGATGAGCTCTTGCTAACATGGGCACTCTGTGCTTCTGAGGCAAAGACTGCAGTCAGGCTCTTCCCAGCAGCTGGAATAGGGCCATTGAAAGAACACTTTTGGTTTCATCCCTACTACCTGTTGTATCTGTGACTTTGTACATGAGCTGTGACAGTTTCTGAGGCTCCGTGAGAACCGTCGACGCACCTTGGGGGTGCGTCCTACAATACCTGGCGTTGGAGGGTGCAGCTGCACACAAGCATGTCCTCCTCCTCCCCAGGGCTGCTGTCCCTGTAGCTGGCAGCAGGACAAGCTGAGCTGGAAATGAGCAACTGACTTTTGGGAATGAGGTTCTTGTATTCATGCCATATACTGTTCTGTCTTAAATAGTAAAAAAAATTCTTAAAAGTTTTTAAAAGTTACCTATGAACAAAGCAAACCGGAAGTGAAAATAAGACTTAACTGAAATTCCTGAATTTTAGTGGTTACAAAAGCTTGTTTTTCCCTTGTTTCCTTTTAGCTCTGCCTTTATGTCAGAGCTCTCAGATCAGTGAGAAACTCTTCTGCTTGGTAGAAGCAGTATCAGCTGCTTGACATTTGTGTGGCTTATCTTCTGGAAGGCACTAGGCATATTTAATGTTGGCATAACCTTGTATTTCTCTTATTCAGAGGATACAGTTTGTAATGTCCATTATTTATAATGGACGTGAGTTGGCTTTTGGCCCCGACAGTCAATTTATCACTGTATTTTATGCTAGGGGAGGGAACATGGCACATGAAGGAGCAACAGTTTTCTTCTGAGCTGAAGGGTTGGCATGATCCACTGACCAGCCCTGCAACCGTGGGACAGTGTTGTTAGTAGCATGTTTGATTTCTTTGAAACACAAGATGGCAAGGGCCAACATAATTTCTGGAGTAAGTGATGGTGCCCAGGCCTATGAAATCATCTGTGCAGTTGTTTCACTGCTGCCTCTGGAGCTTTGCGATCGCAGAGCTGAAGGCACTGTTGTTTTGAGGTGGTGGTCCCTTCGAACTGCACGGAGTGATGGTGCAAAGCAGATCCTGTAGACGGCATCTTCTCTTCCTGGTAAAGAGCAGCTATGTTTAGCATGCCACATGACATCTCATGCACGAATTTTGGACTAAACTGTGGCTACTGCTACATCATAAATATTCCCATGTTATATCTGTCTTTATGGAAACAGACTTTGCACATTGGCAGGTGGGGGGAAAGCGTGCCAACCAGCAAACTGTGCTTTCAGCAGCTCGTTTTCTGACCAGCGTGGGTACGGTCAGAATTCAGAGTAAAATTTTAGTCACTGTGTATTTGCTGGTAAGCTCCTGGGCAATGCCACTGAATTTTAATTTGATCAGCAAATACAAAATAGTCATAATTTAGACAATTGACAGATACAGGAAGATTTTGTCAGATGATAGAATTATTTCAGTGATGCTTTACTGATGTCACATACTTCTTCTAGCACCAGAAGTTATTTGAAAATGTCGCATGACCTGAGACTTACTTTTTGATTGTTTAAGCTTTGATTTAAGCTGTTTGTGAAGACAAAGGAAGGGGGACCTCTTGAATGAAAACCTGACCTGAAACTGTTTTTGCTAGCTGTTCATGTAACTTCTCTTTCTCAATTTTAATAGTGGAGGCAACAACCCACTTAATAATAAAGGTAACCTTTATTTAATATGTGCTTCAGAAAATTCGATCAGTGTAGGACTGGAAAAATTCTTTTACATTTCCTGTTACAATTTTTTGGCAGGTAGTCAGGTTTTTTTTTTTTAATTTTAAGCCTCATACTTCAGACTTGTCTTTAAACTCTTCTGCAAACCCAAGGACAGTTGACATAAGGTAATAGAAAACTACTTTGGAAATTGAGCAGTAGTGTTTTGAAACCACTTGTCCTATAACAGTGGTCAAGGAAAAGTGGTAATCTAGGTCAATCAGTAGTTGGCTTTTTTGGTCAAAAAGTAATGAATTTTCACTTGGTAGTAGTCTTCACTACTTGTCTGTACTTCAAAAATCCAAAGGAGAAAGTATAAAGAGTTTATTTTACTGTAGTGTATCATCGAGTGTTTTGAAAAAAATGTCTTTTTAAGTAAATCTAGTGTAAAGATCTGTAGTGCATGCATTTTACACACTTACCCTTTCTTAAGTATGTGTCTCCTAAATGATGGCTCTTTTTTGGCTCTCCTTTACTGTTTTTTTTTGAGTGAGGGAGGGAGGTTGGGCTTTTTCTGTGAAGCAGAACTTTTAAGTGTAAGGCACAGAAAATCCACAAATACTTAGAAGAACCCAGTGGTATTCACAAAAACTCAAATATTCTATGAATGTTGTGTTAGAAGGAAAACAATGAAGCCATTAATGTTGATAAAACTTAAATGAGAGTCTCTGGTGTAAGTACTGTTACTTGTAACATTGTGTCTGAACCCCATATAGGAAGGATCGGTAGTTTTTTGTGGAGACAGCTGAAACTGGCAGGAGAGCAGAGCTGATGTAAAGGGATTTTAAGCTGTTGAAGCTGACAGGGTTGCCTGCTGAGTTTGAGAAATAGCAGATTGGCCTCTAGTTTCCAATGCACTTGACACTTCTCTGTCACCTGGAAGCTGACCACATCTCTTTGGTTCTATTTATATTCCCTAGAACTAATTTAAACCCAAACTAACCAAAAAGACTTTAGCAGCAGAATTTGAGATCTTGGTTCTCTTCACTGAATATTGTCTGAACTTGAACTCTTTCCCTGGAGACAGATTTGTAAAAATACAGCAAATTACAACATAGCTATTTCCTCAGGCATTTGAATACTTCATAACTTTGGAAAGGCTGCTGTCTTCAAAACTAGTATTATTTTCTTCCAAGAGATCTAGGCACTGGACTAGGGTTTCGAGAAGGTTGGGTTGCATGTGTACATCTTTGTGCTGGTGGCAGCGGATACAGCTGGACATGGTCTGGTACATCAGATGAGGATCTGAGCAGGACAGCGTGAGCTGAAGGCCAACCTTTGCACGTGCCTCTTGGGCACTGACAGAATCAAGTCACAATTGCTGTTGAGGTCTGGGCCCTACCTGGCACACACAACTGTAATAAGAGACCACACTCAGAGGCCTTCCTGGAAAACTTAGAGCTGTGATGCCTCCCTGTTCACATGCTGACGCATGTCCACGTCCCTTCTTACTAAAGGAATTTCACTGTGAATTGGAACGAGCTCCAGTCAACTCTAGTTTCATATGAAAACAGTATGGATGCTAAGGCTTAACTTCACATTTTTTTCTCAAGAAACTGTTGTGGCTTTCCTTGACGCATCAGTGAATGCAGCCTGTACTTTTCTGGTGAATTTGACTGGAAATTCAAGTTTGGAGTAAAATGCAGAACTACCAGAATCTGTGCTTTCATTATGAACATTTCACACAGCTATAGACATAATTACATATGATGAAGATCTTATGGCAAGACACGGGCTGTTAACCTCGATTCCCTGGCAGAACTCCCAGTTGAGTGATTATCTTCTAGCCACATAAACCTACTTTCATTCTGTCGGATAGTTGTTTCCTCCACTTTTTGGAATGACCTGCTCTCATACATACTGTGACAGTGTTATGTATGCTTCATCCTAGAGAGAACTGCATTGAAGTGACCAACAAATCTCATTGTATGTTATATAAAGGTCTTTAGGAAACTGAAGTGGTTGACTACTGATTGATTCTCCTTGGCTTCTTCTCTCTAGGGAGTTGATGAGAGATGGTAATCTTTCATTCTTCTATTATACCTTGAAACAAAGAGAAAAAATAATTTTGCACTTTGGAAAACTAGTCATATCCTTAAAAGGTTCTGACATGTCTTCAAAAGCTTTGCCTTGAGTGGATCAGTGCAGATTTTTTTGCTCTGATGTGGTATGCTGTCTCTTGCTTTGACTGATGAATAACTTTAGTGTACTAATATGTATTGAGAATAATATGAATTTAGGTGTATATGTTCAGAAAAATTAACAAGACAATCTTATCGATAGGGCATACAACTGATATAAGTTACTTCGTGATTAGTTCAGTAATGTTTCTAAAAATGTTTCTGAAAAAAAAGGAAGACTTAAACATTCATGTTTATGAGCTGTCAAGAACATTGTCATAACAAAAATACTGCAGATTTTTGAGCCATGAAATATAACGATGAGTTAAGAAATTATTGCATGTGCAGAAAACTCATGTAAAAATAATAGAAGATGAGGCAGGTAAAGTTATACATCATAACTTTGGGACAGAAAGACTGCCTAAGGGTTGTTCTTTGCTCTTAGCTGTTAAAATGTACTCCCTTAAACTTGAAACTTTTATTGTACCTTGAATGTTGAGTTTGAGACTGCTCTTCCCCCAGCTGATATTTCATTTCTCAAAATGAAAGCGTGTCATGTTAGAGTTAAGTTTGTACAGAAAAGTGAAGGAAGAGTTGGAAAGAAGTGGGCCTGAGCAGAAGGGAGGAGTGGGTGGAGGGTTTTAGGTTTTGTGTTTATTTCTCACTGTCAAAGTCTATTTTAATTGGCAATAAATTAATATTCCCCAAGTCAAGTCTGTTTTGTCTGTGTCGATACCTCGTAAATAATGGTCTTGTCTTTATCTTGTCCCCTAAGCTTTTCTGTATTGTGTTCTTCCCCTGTCCTTTTGAGGAGAAGTGCAACAGTGAATGAGTGGGCATCTGGTAGACAGCAAAGGTCAAGCCACCCGACTTATGAAGCTTTGAAATACCAGCTGAACATTATAGGTTATCATGGGAAAGTCAGAAGCATCAGTGGCTTTGTCTTGCCAATGTGCAACTCTTCAGTGCGACTAAGTAAGCCTGTAACTTTCATAAGTGACAGCAGTAACAAGCATCATCTGTCTTGCCTCTCTATATTGGTTGTGTTCATGAAATGGATCAAGAGGAGGGAGGAAGGAATGGTTGTCAGTCCATGCAGGAAGTGTGAGGTCTGAGTTTTCTGGGTGGTCTGAAGCCTGAGCTCACTGCTTTCTTCCTGGAGTGGAATGGGGTTGGACCTATCATGCTTTAGTACTGAGCAGCTCAATAGGAAAATCTTGGAGAGTGGGAGAGACAACTGTGATATGGGATGGGGACGTGTGGTTTCGTGTCATTTTGTGCTTAGAAGAGATTATGAACGGGGTTTAGGGATGTCTTTGGTGGTGTCTCAGGACAGGAGAGTGGTCATGGCACTAGGTCCTCTGTGATTGTTAAAAGTTTGCAGTGTGATTCTCAATATGTATGGCTTGGCCAAATTAAAAAATTGGCTACAAAACCTTAGCTCTTCTTGTGGATGGAGCCAAATGTCATAGTTGTGTAATTCATAATTAAATAAACAGTATAGAGTGCTGAGTGGGTGGTGATGTTGTACAAGGATGAGATAATTAGGTTTTTGGGTTTTTTTTTTCCTCTAAAGTAACCAAAGATAAATTTGATTAGAAGTTGCAGCAGAAAATCATCCTCATTAAGAAAATGCCAGTTATGGTTACAGTGGTGCTGTACTGAAAATGCAGGCCTTTTAGGAGGGGGGAGATTATTAAACTGATTGCCATAGCTTCTCAGAAAAAGAGCTTGTGAGCTTGAAAGCTTATCTGCCTTCGGTAACAATTGTTCTGATAGCAGTTGCCTGTAAACCTAGGTATGATTTGTGTTTTTAATTAATGTTTCAAGGGACTAAATGTCCGAAAGGGATTAGTGAAAGGCTCCAATGGATGGCACTGAGAGAGTGTGATCTCTTTTAGGATGAATTGTTTATCCAAGAGAACAGATGTTCTCATAAGGTTATGTGGGGTTTGGCTTCATTATATGCCCAGTTTAGGACCTACATTTGCTGTGTGCTTTACCTAGGTGGGTAACTGGAGTCCATCAGGAGGGTTGAGGTGGGAGAATAGAGAAGGAAAGACGGTCACACGAATTTAGATAACCTTCACCTGGGTGATTTTGGAGGTGGAAGTTAGCAACTACAGTTGATGAAGACGATTGAGTGAGCCAGGAAAGGACTGTGGCTTGAATAATTCATTGACTCGATATGTCATATCACCAATCTCTGCTGGTGGGTCTCATGAGTGTCATCAGTTAAAGTGGGGCACTGGAGCAACCTGGCCTCACTCAGGTGTGGGTGCTTCATGTACTTGTCTGACCTTAGAGGCTCCTGGAAGAATTCATTTAACACATCCAGACCCTGTGAGAATGAGTCAAGCCCTTATGGCTTAGGTGACAGCCCACTGTATGCAAACCTCGGCAATTAGATCCTATTTGCTGCATGACTTTGAACATACTGTAGTGCAAAACTGGTTATGGCAGGAGAGTGCAATTGGGAAGGATCAGCTTTCTAGGGCTGAATATGTTATCCCTGTGTATAGCACCCAGACTGGAACTACTTGGCATTGTCCCCCAGGATGTGTCACACAATGTATTTCCAGTTATAAATGCAGAAGAGATCAAATAGTTTGGAAAGAATTCACTCCCATGATTATTGCTACTCTGAATTATGAATTACCCAAAAGCCAGAGCTGTTCACAGCCGGAGCATTTGCTCTTCAGACCAGCACTCGAAAGGTTGCTTTTAAGAAATAAGATTTTTAGAGAACAAAAGGGGAAGTGAACACTATGAAAATTTAGTTAAATGTAAATGTGTTAAATGGTACATGAACTAGTCAGGTTTTCATGATTTATCAGGTTTAAACTTCAAAGGCTCTGGTTAGCTTGCATTTTTAAAACTAATGAGTTTATCACAGCCAGTGGGGGAAAATGGTTCAAGTATATCAGCTGTAAATTGGTACAAAGCACTAAAAGGGACATTAGCCTCTAATCAGATTCTAACAGTTCATTAAACCTGCCTTTCCTCTGTGGCGCTTTGTCTTCCCCCCCTCCTTCAGCCTGTGCCTCCTGTGTGAGCTGGCCTTGTCCCTTCGCTCAGGCGGGTAAGACTTCCTCAGGGACATGATGCAATATCAGTTCATTCTTCCTTGTCTATGAGCTAAACAGCCTAAGGGATGCTTCATGATGGTATATTCCTGATCTTGCTGTAAAACTCAACTACAGTTTTTACAAGAAATAGAGGAACTGCTCTACTTGCAGAATAGGCACTGGGGGAGCCAGGAATGCCACGCTTGGTCTTGCCTTCTTCACCCCACAGAGGAGCTCAGTGACACCTGAGACCTACTGCTAATAAGTAAACAGTGCACTGTATTTCCTGGGAAGAAGGATGTAAAGCCAAGAGCAATTTCATCCAGCTTCTTTGTGGCATCCTGATTTTTGTCCACCTCATGCCTCAAACACTGAATAAGGATCAAGTTGCACAAAATTATTTGCTCAAAAGACGTATGAAGAACTTTTTTTATTCTTCCTGTTTTGTCAAGTTTAAAAAGTACAGTAGATACACAGAAGAAGCATAGCATGAACTGGGTCGTCTCAATAGCTTGATTGCCCTTCATTCACATATCTTTGAATGCAGAGGTGTTCTGCTGAAAATTACTTACTTGATCTGAAATTTTATAACTTAGGCATTTAGAGCTTTTTATCAGTTACCTAAATCTACTTTTAAAGGAAAAAAAAATAGAGATTGCATTTGCTTATCTGCCTCATTACTGAGTTCCTGCCTGCCTTTTAGTATCTAACCATGCAGGGTTCAAAGAGAGTGCAACTGGGATTTTAAACAGGTCATTTGCTTCTGCTCATGGCACCATGTTGGAGCATGGGCATATCAGTTTCCCTGATTAAATAACATTTTCAACATGTTATTTAAATTACAATAAATACAAAAATAAACAGCTTCTGCAGTGCTTATATCCCTGAAAATGAAGGTCCTTGGGTGAGGTGTATCAGGAAAAAAGGAAATGTTTAAAGTAATTTAAATTTTAAAAATGTGTTTTGGAAGCTCCATTAGGACAGAGCATTTTCCTTAAAATTCCTCTGCAGAAACCATGATAAGAAACAGGGCTATGAACATAGTCCTTATGAATAATGGCATGACACAGTGCTGAACAGATCTACTGCTCGTGAAACACAGGGAAAAAGTGGGGGTTTTTCTATTACAGTGCAGTTACCAAGGAGTACGAGGTAACAGAGCAGAAGTGAGTTTCCAGTTTAGAGTGCTGACTTCCAAACAGGGCTGCATGAAAATAACTGACTGTGAACGAGTCACTTGTAAGTGTAGTTTCGCTGTTTGAAAAATAGCTGTGTTTCTGTACCACTGACCCAAGGTGTCTGGATTTGTAAGGTTAGATTCTAGCTTGAAGGATAAAATGGCTTTTATTGTGTATGTGTTATCCAAACTAAATGGCAGCTGAAGGTACTTGCTTTCAGACACCATCATTGAGCCCTAACTGGAGTAAAAAATTGACTCAGGTTGAGATGGTGCTTGAACTGAAGGCATGAGAAGTTTTGTAAATCTCCATAAACTGCTTCAGCAACAGCACGATGAGACTTTCACAGAGGGGGTGTTGATTGAGGGAAGCACAGTTCTGCAAATCTTTCTTCAGCTTGAAGCTCTTGGCATATGTTGCCCATTACCACATGGGCAGTGCATATTTTTAACATGTTTTTTTCTCTGTCTTGTGTCAGGGTGAGTGTGTGGAGATTTTCATTGATAAATGCTGATAACTTTAAAACACAATGAATGATAAGAAATATGAGTTGTGTTCATTTATAATGTGTCTGTGTGCAGGCTTTCACTGTAACTTCTCTGAACTCAAACGTATGCTTTCTCCAGGTAATACAAAAGTACAAACGTTTTGATTCAAATCACCTATACCTAAGTATACTCCAAAAACTTCAAATGATTTGACAGCACTGCTCTCTTTTCCAGTTCTAAAACAAGGAACTAATATATGTGCACCTGTATGATTAATTTCAAATTACAAAATAGTAATTGGAGATGATTTTCCCGTATTGTTTACAGAGACGGAGTTCTCTTTTAAGGGTAACTGAAAGTATAATTTACTTTTTTAACTTGGCAGCTCCTCCTTGAAATAACTATTATATCTCCATTAACTTTATTTCCATTCACTAAAAGAAACTTACTTGTATAGTATCATAGAACTTTAAACCAGTGAATTAAAACAAGGTTTTCTTAGTTTTTATTTTTTTTTAATTAACCTTGTCCTTTTTTGTCTTAGGACATCAGCGCCCTTGAGAACAGAATGTTAATGCTTGATGGGATGCCGGCAGTCAGAGTCAAAACAGAGCTGCTGGAATCTGAGCAAGGGGTAAGAAGAGGTTTGTGTAACCTCACTCTGGTGACTCTTCCCCAGCTTCTCTGTGGTTAGCTCCCATTTTCTTTTCTATGTTTTTCTTTATTTTCACTGTTCTGGAGCTTGTTTTCTTGGGAATTGTACTGGTGAGATCTAGAACAAAACTCTGCAGAAGACCTACCAAAATTATGTGGGATAGCTGGGACAGTGGTATAATTTTATAACTATAAAAAGGTGCAGTTAAAAAACCAACCAAACAAAAACAAGGAAAAAAGAATGGCTTGCAGTAAAGAAGCCAAATTCTTATGTCTGGGAAGTCCACATAAGTATATTTGCTATTCTGCCTTCTTGGGATATTTGCTTTTGTTTCAACCTTTGCTTGTCCTACTCTGTTTTCTGTTTGCGCAAACCTGCTCCCTCTGTGGTGAAATATACTTGTTTATCATTAAGGTAGGAGGACTAGAACCTTCAGATGGTTAAAGCTGGTATCATGTCAGCTGCTGAATACGGGGCAGATCATCAATAGGACTTTGAATTTTTTTGCAGAACTTGGCATTGGAGTGATAGGTTTTAGGAAAATGGCAGGGTATTTTCTTGCATATGTGGTAATACTTACATCAGGAATTGTAGATTACTGTGAGGGGGTATGTATTAAATGGATTTTGTTTTATGACAATTTGTTTCCTTGTGTATATCTTGCATTATCCCAGAGAATCCACGCTACATTACTAATCTGAAGACAGGTGCCTTCAACAAGCCGCAATGCTGTTACCATTTAGGGATGGGCTTTTTCCTCCTTCTGTTGTCTTTTCACTTCCTGCTATTTTCTCAGTTATTTAATTGAGAATTAAAAATATATGGAAGAGAGGGAATTAACTTTCAGGATGACTTAATTTGAAACACTTGTAAGGAAATACCAGTGATTCAGGGTGTTTTTGAGGCTATAAGTTTGAGAGAAAAAAAGCTTGATATTTAATTGAGTTTTTGCTCACCTCTGCCTTTTTGAGAGCAAGTACCCTCAGAAAATATTCCAATACAGTGTAGTTTGAGGGAATATAAAAATTTAACTGTTGTATGAGCCACAATGATGTAAAGACAGATCCATTAGAGGTAATTTTTATTATCTTCTGGATGCTTTGCATCATGTCTTTGTATGTAACAGAAACGTTTCTCTGTAGTGTTCATAAGACAAAAGTTTCACTGGTATTTGCCTTTGTTTAGTTTAAAATTAAATTCTGTGGATGATACATATTGCTTCGTCCTTTATGAAGAATACTTCCTTTAGCAAAGTGTTATTTGATTCTGGAAGACCTTATTTGGTGTCTTAGGAACTGGGGAAGGAAATAAATGACCTATATAGTTTTTTAATTTCCTTAGAGTTCTTTAATAAAATTTTATGGACTTCTGTATTAGCAGAAAATGATGTCACTTTTTTCCAGTGACTGAGCTGTTGGACAAAGAGCTTGGTTTGATTTGGGATTTTATGCACTTTGGTACTAATTAAGTAGTGTCTGGTCAAGAGTCTCTGGCACCTTTATGACTCTTCATTAGGGAACAATCAATAAATACAAAATGAATTCTCCAGTTCACTAACAGAGGAGCTGGCCATTAGGATGGCAGTTTTCCAGCAAACAGCTTAAACTCTGAAGAGAGCTGGTTGAAACAGATGTTTAGCATGTGCTTTAGAGACTGTTTTGAATATGTAGATGTTGGTATACATAACAGGGACAAGTGTTTGAAGGATGTGATTACCAAAAACAGCACGTGGAGCTGTTTGGAAGATGAATATCATAACTGGGAAGCACCGAGTGAGAACTAAAGTGTGATCCCAGTAGTATGAATTGGAAATTGTGGTGTCTGCGTGCATTGTTTATAGTGCCCGAAGTCCCGAGAGTTGTACCTCCATTGCAGCATATGTGCGTACTGGGAGGTGTGATTGCTACTTTGAAAATTTGCAAACTAAGATAACATTTTGAGTGTTCAGAAAGCCAAAGCTTCATCACTGAACACCAGACAAACTTTTGCAAAACCCCATAGAAAGACATCTGGGTTTTTTGCTGTTCTTACTTGGTATCTACTCTTGGCTCTAGGTTTGCTGCAAGGGCAAAAGTGAGGCATGGTTTAAGGGTTATGAAAAAAAAAAAGTTTCATGTGTGGCTGGGGGATCATGAAGGCTCTGTCAGTTGTGGAGTGGAAGAAATAGGGTCTGAAACACCAGTGGCCCTTGACCAGGATGGTAAGTGCTGAGCTGTCAGAATCAGAGAGTGCTGAGTTGTCATGCTATGCTAATGAAGCTTTGTGATGCTATTATCTTAGAAGGGCTATGGGACTGCTTTGAATTGCTTCCTGTTTAAATCTGGGCCCATATTTCAAACAAACATCATCTTGATTTAAAAATGGATCATGATGAAGGACCTTCACAGCTATGCTAGTAATTACCTGTGCTTCTGAAAGCACACACCTCGTTTTTAATCTGGCTTTATCCAACATCAGCTTCCAGCGCTTTTCCAGTGGCAACAGAAAAACTCCATTGTGGTGCTGTGTGAGGGTTTCGCTTAGCCCTTTGGGGACCAGACTGTACAATATATGATGAAGAGAGTGGGGTTGCTCCTCAGGTTGCTCTTTCACTGTGGGAGACTGTCACATGTGATAGCTAAGTAGCCTGGTCTTGATGAGTCTTCTGTGTTAATGGTGATGAGCATTAAAAAGGCAATTACCACAAAACTTTCTTGAAACTGAGATTAAATCGATTGTGGATTCCAAGGATATGTGCTTGTTCCTTGTAGGTATATTGAATGCTTCCCTGCAAAACACGTGAATATGTCAGTCAGAAAAGATGTTTCCTCTGTAGTTGTGCCTTGGTTACCTGTTCCTTGTGGTTCATGAGCTCCAGGGTGGGATTCACAGAAAGGACCTTACTGGGGGAATTTTGATATTGTTTGGCCATGCGTGCATGCAGAACGGCATGGGACACCGAGCTGGTGCATCCTACAGTCCCGGCTCTTGCAGCCTTGGCAGTAGTGAGGTTGTAGCTCAAGTATTGTGTCCGATTCTGGGCTCCTCACTTCAAGAAAGACATGGAGGTTGAGTTACTGGAGTGTATCTGAAGAAGGGCAATGGAGCTGGGGAAGGGTCTAGAGAGTAAATCATATGAAGAACAGCTGAGGGAGCTGTGGTTGTCTAGCCTGGAGAAAAAGAGGCTTGTGGGAGACCTTATATCTCTCTACAAATACCTGAATGGAGGTTGTAGCCAGGTAGGGGTTGGTCTCTTCTCCCAGGTGACTAGTGACAGGACAAGAGGAAATGGCCTCAAGCTGTGTCAGAGGAGGTCCAGATTGGACATCAGGAAGAATTTCTTCACCAGAAGGGTTGTCAAGCACTGGAATGGACTGCCTAGGGAAGTGGCAGAGTCACCGCCCCTGAAAGGGTTCAAGAAATGACTGGATCTGGTATACCTGGTTCTGTGGTCTAGTTGACAAGGTGGTGATCTGTCAAAGGTTGGGCTGGAGGATCTTGGAGGTCTTTTCCAATCTAAATGATTCTATGATTCTTTGATGGGAGAGCAGCCAGCAGAGGAGGGTCTAATCACACTGTGGGCAGTGACTGCATGGAGGCAAGCCTGAGTGCCTGGAGGGATATCAGGCTGGTGCGGGATTGAATCTCACTCGAGTGCCAGTGCGTCCCATCGCCTTCATGTTCCTGGGGTGTCTTGTGCATTACTGCTGTTGGTGAGGCAGAGGTCTGAAGATTTTCTCTGAAGACACATGATGCCAGCACTGGATTACTGAAAAAGAGTGGGAGTCTGTGATTCTGAGTTTGGGTTCAAGACCACAAGGAGATGAGCAATGCCCTACATTTCTGCTTCAAGTGGTAGTTGACATAATGATGTTACGTGTACCATGCTGGCTTGGTGAATTACTTCAGCATATGGCATGATCACAGGGTCTAAGTCCATTGTTACTTTAAGGTTTCAGTTTACTTAACAGATTTATTTGATAAATTAATGAGTTTAATTATGAAATGATGTGTTTATCCTAGAACTTTATTAAAAGCCTTTTTTTGCAATTAATGTGGCTCCTCATAGTTTGTGAACAAGTAATCCATCAATCTATTGACTCGATTAGTAGAAATACCCCTGCTTAGCAATCTTGGTGAAGTGAACAATGAGCACTGCAAAAGCTGGACAACATAGAAATAAAAGAATCTTGAAAGGAAAGAACATTAATTTTCCTTTTACACCTACTCCACTAAAATGGAATTGCAGTAGGAGGAAAAAAACTACCAGGTTTTAACCTTAAGTTAATTTTTCACTTACCTTTTGTGGCATACAGCTGTGGTGAAATATGCACTGTCTGCCTGTGTGTGTTTCATCAACCAGAAATTCATCTTCCCTGGGATGCTCTGGGTGACTTGATCTTCACCACCTATTGTCTCTTGACTACATGTGGTGATGGTAGAAGATCACCCATGATGTAGATGAGAACCAGGACAGAGCAAATCGTTCCGCAGAGACTAGCATTTTCTGCTTTATTGGATACCAAGCCAGGCAATCAGTCCATTATATTTCTGGTTTTCCTGTTTGAGTCTTCAGTCTTTTTTACAAGAGGAGTTAAGTAGAATGTGAGGTTCTTCCCTACAATTTGTGCATTATGCATGACCTATGGGATGTTTAACTTTCTTATTAGGAGACACTTAGTTTTGTTTCACAGTTTGTGTTTGGGTGCTCTGTGCCCAAACCTGGGTTGATACCCCTAAAAAGTTTCTACTGCACAAGTGTTACATATCTAGACCAAGTGAAGGTGGATTGAAAATGCAGTACAGCAGAAGGATTAAAAGGAAAAAAAAATGTAGTCCAGCTGAGGTTTTATGGTATCCTGGGGAGAATGAAACTGCAAGCTACTGCAAAGCAGCCCAGTCTCTAGCTGAGGCTGAAAAGAAATTGGAGCTGACATTTCAGCTCTCCCCCGTACACCAGATCTTTGGAGCCTGTGACTAGAGAACAGGTGGGCAGGACTCCGGAACTGCAGCCTGTGTCGATGCAGTGAAGACAAACCTTTACCAACCCAGATTTAAAGGACACTGAGTTCAAGTTAGATCACTGTGGGAGAATGGGATTTAGGCAGTCCATAAGGGAGACATGCCTTATGAGATAAAGGTTACTAGGCAGATTTGGAACAAAGAAGTATTTACAAGGGAAATGGATTTTTCTCTTTGCTTTGGAAAAAGTTAAAACAGTTCTGCATTGTTTTATCGTTGCCAATTTAGAATAGTTTAATGATTTTTAGAAGGCCATCAGCATTAGCCAGAACAGATGCTTATTTTTCCAGTGAACTACTATCCTTAATTTTGCACAGGAGATTTAATGCAGACTATTGTTTGAGTCTTCAGGAAGACACAGTGCTGCTTTAATGACTTTATCACAAATGAAAAAAAAGACATTACATAAAAGATATCACATTGCCCTTTAACAAGGCTTCGTTATTATCTCCCCTACTGTGGAACAGGAGCTAGCATTGCTAATAAATTGGTAGAATTACTTTAGAAATGTGAATTTGCTTATCATTTAATATCCTCCAGTGACCTACGGCTTTAGATCTTTCAGTCTGCGGTAAAACCTTTGTCTGTCAGTTACCAGCTTCAGAAAAGGGCGTGCAGAAGGTGTTCCCATCCCATGAGGCTGGAAATGGGGTTCTTCAGCAGGAAAAAAAAAAAATCTTCGGCCTTTGGCTGTGCCAAAAACTATTTTGAGAAGTAATACTTCTCACTGTAAAAATGTACAGAGTCTGGATTAGTTTAATCGATAATAGAGACTGGGCAGTGAATTTATTAGCTGGTGGCTACTGTCAAGAAGTTAGGGTGGATAGTGTTGGTTGGCTTCAGCATGAAGTCTGAAAGTCTTCTTGGTTGTTGCAGGATTTTGCCCAGTTTCTAAAAACTGGTAAATGTGTCTGATTTAGATGTGTTAAAGAGTACTTTCTGATATATTTGCTGAGTGCGGCCATAAGGGTTTGTTAAAAGGAGGTATAAATGTGGGACTTATGTCCCGCAATTAATCCTCAAATAGAGAGGATAATGAACCGCTAATTTTCATCAGTCTTTTTGTTTCCAGATCTGCAGTCTCATCTGTTTCTTTGCCTGCATTTTGTCCTCTAAAATTACTAGTAGATTATATATCTTACTATGAATTCTCCTCCTAATTCTTCTTGATCTGCCTCCGTTCCAATCCCTTATCATGACTGAATTATGAAAAGAAATGGGTAAAATGACAAAACCCTTTAACAGACCAATATTGTTCTCTGTGTCTTTCATCTCCAGCAAAATTATCTTGTTGTCTCATATCTCAAGAATGCCATTCATTCTTATGTCGTTATATACATAAACATGTTCTACCTCAGCCTGGGTAATAGGAACATAAATCTGTTTTATTTTTAAAGATTTCCAAAAATACCTATTCAGATTCAGTTGAGTGTAGCCTCAATAGCAAAGCTTGCTCCATGACTATATGGGAAGCTGTTTTGCCGTGATTCATTCAGCTTATGTACATTCTTTGTATTAGCAGAAGAAGGAGCACTTCTAGTATTTGCTGTTGTAATTTGTGAATCTCTGCTTCATTCAGATAATTTTTTTCCCCCTGAATTTCCCTGAATTAATGTTTAAAATGAGTGATTTGGGGAAACAAATGGCATGTGGACAGTGCACATGTATCAAACTCTTCTGCAAAGAGAGCCCTTCTTATTTTCTTTTGGTTTTCTTTCTCTTACAATAGCTGTTTTAAGAGTGTTATTGAGTGTTATTGAGATGTTAGGAACACACCTGATATGATTCATTAGTTGCTTTGCAGTCATAAATATGGAATATTTTTCTGAAAGAGATCAGGATCTGACTCCAAAACCAGTAAGGACACATAACCTACAGGGCATGATGCAAAGCTATGTGAGATGTACCTAAGGAGATACAGCCTTGTTTCCTTGCACTGCTTCATGAGATGATAAATACTGGTGCTGTTTCACATTGAGTGGAAGCTTGCATGAAGAATAAAAGGAAGCCCACTCCTACAATTCTGCTGTAATCCTGGCGTTCCTGCTGGATCCACTGCCGGTGACTCAATGACACTGGGGAGAGTAGGGTCAGCCAGTCACTGATCCAAGAGAAACCTAATCCAAAAGGAGAAAGGGAATGGCTCTGTTTGTTTTGCAAGTCGCACTATTTGGAAATCATGGATATCCTCTATTCTGTGGAGAGGGGAAAGGTGAAGAAGATCATGGGGCTGTTTTTGACAGGGCCGTGTAATTGGGACTGGTGAACTGTATCTGAAACTGTGTCCTGAGACATCTTTACTACTTCTGGGACCCAAACAGCCTATTCTGGGCATGTCTCTGCACCGCTGCCTTGATGAACACTGCCTATTTTCAGTATTTCACATGTTCCTTACTCCTTTTAAAGTCAGCTCCTGTGTAGAGAGCCAAGGGGTTTTATCATGGTTGTAGGTGTGGTTTCCTTGTTTGGTTTGTGGGTTTTTTTTTGTTTTGTTTTGTTTTAATTTTTTGGGTTTTTTTGTTTGTTTGGTTGATTGGTTGGGTTTGTTTTGTTTTTCTCCCTCCAGGGAGACCCAAAAGTCCAATAGAAAGGCAATAGATTTACGTCCAATAAGAAATGATAGCTTAACTAGCTCAGTGAGAATACTTGCCAGGCAGTTGTTTTGCCAAATTAACCAAACTTGCAGTCAGAAAATGCAGGTGGGTTTGTAAGATGTATGATGCTGTCTGAAGTTCACACTAAGAGGAGGATCC
This sequence comes from Empidonax traillii, assembly GCF_003031625.1. NCBI lineage: Eukaryota > Metazoa > Chordata > Aves > Passeriformes > Tyrannidae > Empidonax > Empidonax traillii. The sequence goes on from NW_020955308.1 coordinate 76,979, forward strand.
CAGATCCTCTGAGACTTAATTTACTGACCACTGTCTGCCATTGCTTTCCTTTCCCAGGCAGCAAAGTTTGCTGTTACAGAGCACAGCAGGGAATGTGCTCCTTGTTCTGTCGGTATCATTTGTTGTATGTATGTGAGGAACAGGGGCATTTTCAGTTGTGTGGGAGGACTTAATTGTGTGAGGCACTGTACCAATAAAGGATGGTCCCTGGGTATCTTGGTTTAATCAGTCAGAAGGTTAGACAATGTTTTAATGGCCATCTTCAGAAAATAGTGATTGTGTGTATTTGGAATTTAGCAGCAAGTGTAAAGAAGTGATGCAGAGGAAGATCTCTGCTATAAACAGCTTGTGTTTAGCCAACAGTGCCATGCATAAAAGAGATTTCCTATATCTATAGTGGTGGAAGGGCAATAAGAAGATGATTTAACTTACTAGAAAATTATGTTTTATGAAAATGTATTTGGTAGGGGAAAAGGATATTTTATCTGGAAGGCTGGAGAAAGTTTCAAAGAGAATCTAGGATATTACCCAGAAATTAACATGGCTTAATATTGTTACAGTTCTATAGAAAAATCACAGTTACACGATGTATCATATATTAAATACATGAATTGATAAGTTTTATGTGCTTATATGGACTGAAAAAATAATGTTGGGTTTGGAAGAAGGAAAGTCAACCCTTTGATTTGAGCATAGTACTGAAGTGCATACTGAGATTATAGTTTGGTTGCCTTCTATCCCCAGTCAATTATTTTGCGAGCTCACCTTCAAGCCAGTCTGCTTTTTTGATGATGTATGATCTCTCAGCTTGCTCTCCAGCCGGAGTTTATGATGGGAATCTCCTTTAAGATTTATGCAGTTGAGAAACTAGGCATAAAGAAAAACAAGCATGATACATACAAGCCATGGATCTGTCGGTTACTATGAATTTCTAAATCCACATTTTAGGTTGAAAATTGATTCTTTTATAAAAATGCAAAAAGTCGGAATTTCCATTACCACACTAAAGAAATAAATGAAAATGTAACAAAATGAAGCAAAACCAAAACCAAACCCCAAACAAATAAACGAAAGGAAGAAAAATTTTCAACTATCAAAATATCTACAATTAATGTAATTCCTCCTGATAACCCCAGTTCCAATGACTCTTGTGTGTGCTGCATGTTCATTTTATTTCATATTCATTCTTTGGGAAATTCAGTATTCATAGTTTAACTGTAATTTCGATTGAGTTTGCAATCCTAAGTAAGGAACTAGTCAGGTATGGATTTTTGCTCATATACGTCCTGCCAGAAGGGTATTAATGCTGTAGTCACGGAAACTCAGAGCGTGCCATGTATCAGCTGGTATACAGCAATGCATTCTAAAATCCTGTTGCACTTCTGCCTCGAAACTCATCACAGGTCTTTGTTGTTTCATGTCACAGTGCAGTGCAATTCTAAGATACAGTAATGTGCGTTTTAGATTTCATGCAAAACAATTATCGGCGTATAAAAGCAGTTACCTTCTTCTCATCTGGTGATTTACCTGATTGGACATCTGAAGTTCAATTCAGGTTGCAACTGCAGTGAAATTCAGTAGGTTGCAATCATAGTCCCTCTGTTCCTATTAAGAAACTGAGGAGAGTGAGTTAGGTAATCCTGCTTTTATTAACGAGAAAGCTGCTTTGATTTACCTCACATTTACCTCCATCTATGATTAGGTATATGGATGGATAGTGCTGACCTGCTGATGCACAACAACTTCTTTGTGGTTTAGAGTTCCTTATTTAAAATGTTTTCCATTGAAATGTCTTGGTGAAATAATTGTGAGTCACAAAATCTTTACATTATTTAGGTAGGAGAGAAGTTAATCATTACATTTCATCTTGTTCTACTCACCAGTAAGTTTAATGGAATTTTTTTGTTTGTTTTAGTGCTCATTAGAGTAGTCAGTTCATTATGGCAGTCTGCATTTTGTTCAGCAGGACACATTGGTACGTTCAGAGTGGAAGAGAAATGGAAGTGACTGGGCTCTTGTCCTTTCCCTTTGTTTTGGCTCAGAGTGAAATGAAATCTTCTATATTCCTGGTTCTCAGTTGGATAATTGCTATACTTTATTTCTTTATGGACACTTGAAATGAGAAGTATTGTGTAAGTGTGCATTGTTACTGTATTTTTATTATATGTCAACTAGCCTAAGAAAAATAAGCATAAGCCAGTATAACTAAATAATTTATAGTATCACAGAACACTTCAGCAGCATGAGACAAATGCTCTTTTGATAGTATCAAAATTATTTTAGTCCTTGTTGGTTGTTATGAGAAGGGATTCCTTATAGTTTTCACTTGTTTGTTGATGTTCTGTTAGCTTTTCTTTTCTATTAGAGATTGCCTTATAAATAATCTTTTTAGTGTATATTTTACTCTTGTTCTGTATCCTGCTGGGGAAGTACTGAAAGAACTGTATGTATTTTTTAGCCTCATTGGCTTTTTTCCTTATTTCTCCCTGTGGAGATGAGCTCTTACATAAATTACTTTAAGGTTTCTGTTTCCTTGATTTTTTTTTTTAAGATTTTTTGAATTCCTTTTCTTCTCAATCTCCTCCACCCAGCCCCATTCACACTTGGAAATGAGTATTTAATAAATGGTTATTTAGGGGCTGTCTGTTTTCACAAATATTTTTTTACAGATGTTATTACTTGATTGCATCACTTAAACATACCAGAAAACCATAGAAACCATAGGCAAAAAAATCCAGCAGCAACAGGAGGTGGTGTTTGTCCTCCCCTTCCTGCACAGGTCGCTGTTCATGCTCACCATTGCCCAAGGACAGAGCCCAGGCCAACAAGGATAGTAAGACCCAGCTCATGGGGGTGGGTAGGGCACATGGAAGAGGAGGGGTGCTGGGAATGCAATGGAAGAAGGATAAGTGGTCTTCCCAAGTGAATGTTGCTCATGGAAAAGATAGATCAGCATCCCCATCCCTGTCTCCTCCAAATACCTTCATTCCCTTTGTACCTAGGGGGAACATCAGCCATGCAGATGTCACATGCATCCTGCCTCCATTGGCTCTGTTGTCCTTTGTAGCTCATTTCCTACTTTCATAATGTATACTAGAGATGATATTGATACCAAGACTGACTTTGGCTTTGATCTTCTTCTGTGACACTTCATGTGCAGCTTATGTCATTGCAGTAGGTGAATTACTGGAAATTCCGTAGCAGTTATGGCAGTTTGTCCTTGGAAGACAGCAGCATCACCCTCTCCTATCAGGGTTACAGATGTGCTTGGGTATGTTTTGAATACTGTAGGTGCCCTTCCACAACATTTCCCACTGTCTTTGGTACCTTTTTGCAGATAGATGGTTTTGATACAACCTGGTCATATTCTGGCTTGGTAGTTCTCAAGTACTGGATACCTGGTGGTTCTGAATGTTTTTATGTTCACTTTGCAGAATTTCTTCGATGATCTTCATTTTTTAATTCTTAAAAGCTGTTTGTGAACAGGAAGGTGTAAACTGATGAAAGACCAGTTGAGGGCTTCTGTTTTGCACTGTGGAACAGGAAATTCTTGGTGAGGAGGGACAGCTGTTGACTGAGACAGGAAAGATATGATTGGGTACAGTTAGCGATATCAAATGCTTTATCCTGGGTGAATCCAAGCTGATTGTTCCTGCTCACCTTCTTTCTTGGTGCCCAGAAGTCTTTTCCCAGGGAACTCATTCTGTGATTTTTCCATGTACCGAAGGGAGGCTCAGTGGTCTGTAGTGCCTCAGATCACCCTTCTGGACTTCTCTGAAGAGGAATGCACCATTTGCTTTTTTCTAGGTATTGGGAATCTCTGATGGTTTATAGCACCAGTGACAGGAAGTAGAGGAAGGTGCTGGAAGGAGTGTGCTGTCCCAAGACCTGTGCATGGAGGCATGGGGGATCCATGGGCTTGTTTGGGTTCGTTTTTTCTCAGGTAGTCCCTGGGATTTAGTCCTTGTTCATAAATGGTGGTTTTTCACCTTGAACCCTGTTTGTAAGCATGAAGGCATACAGGTGAAGGCTGATGCAGAGAAGACAGTATCTTGGCCTTACGTTGTTAATAACTCACCCCTTTCAGCCACCAACCCTTATTTTCCTTGTTCATCCTTTTACTGCTGTAGTGGTAGAAATTTTTGTTGCCTTTGATACTTCCTGCAAGTCTGAGCTCCACCTGGGCTTTGGCTTTCCCAACACTACCCCTGCATACCTGTGTGATATTTCTGTGTTCATCCTTTGCTTTCTCCTCTTGCTATACTGCTTTTTTGCGCTGGAGTTCCATGATGTCTTTCATGTCTGCCATACTGCTCTCCTGATGCTTGCTTTTCTGAGTAGTTACATACACTAGTCTTGCAGTTTGATGTCCTTAAAGAGCTTCCAGTTCACCCGTGCTCTTTGACCCTTTTGGAGGTACCTCCCATGGGATCCAGTTAGTTCCCCGAAATTTTCTGCTCTCCTATATCTGAGGGTCTAGACTGATCTGGACTAGGTGTTTGTTTCTACCATTGTTTCCTCACTCTCCTCAGGTTCTCAAACCCCATTGCTTAAAGGTCATTACACCAAAGCTACTACTGATTACCACCGCTCCACCTCTTCTTCATTCCACATGAACAGTGGTCATTTTGTTTTTTCCATATGGGAAGTTATGAGAACACTGGAATGAATGCAGTGTATCTGATGAAAGGTTCTTCTCACCCATACCATGGTAGCTCGTGGCATGTACTTACAGAAAGCACAAACAAAAAGCAAGCATACAGCAATACTGCCCTGGTGTCTGTCAGTGTGCAGACTGGAGACCACATGAGCAGAAGCTGACCTTTAGTCTTGCAAACTTTCACTGCTCTTTGAGCTCCACAGCAGTTTTCCTGATAATCAGAGGCTGTAGTGTAGGTTTTGACCTGTAAACCCATAAACTGTCTTGCACCTCTGTACTGCCATCCTGAGACTACAGTAGGAGCTTAAGATGAGAGGATGGTGGTGGCAACAAGAACATTTCCTGTGACAGACTCTTGATGTATTTTTCCCATTAGTCTTAGTGGAATAGAGTTGCAGACTTTTAGAGAGTCCATATGATGAGGTTTCTGGAAACTATGGTGTTGAGAACATTGTGATGCACAGAAGGTTTTGGCTTTGTTCCGTTATCTGCTGGGTATTGCGGAACAATGCTTTGTGATAACTTCATGGTACTATAAACCTTATGTTTAATAGAGTACTTAGGGCTTTTATACTAATATGCTGTTGTATTGTTGAATCAAAATCAGATAAAGTACTAACATTATTGACAGCTTTCAACAGAAATACGTCCCCTGTGGAAGTAGTAGTGGTCTGGGCTGTGATTTTTATGGCAGAACATTAATTTGGGAAGCTCCTATCCACTCAACTCTCCTGTGATTGTGGCAGTTCAAATATGTGCAGGAATGTGCTCTAAACCAGAAAAAAAAAAAAAAAAGGGAAAAAACTACAACACCTTCAAGAGTTTTTCTTCTGAATTCAGGTTATTTCACAGATTTGGATGTAGGTACAAATTGATTAAAGTGTTAGATCTGCAACATCCACATTTCTGTGTGGTCCGCAGGTTAAAACATGCTGTGCAAATGTAGCACAAAAAACAGTACTGATTTTCATGATAAAAAAACTTGTAAAATAACATAGAAATAGAATAGGAGCCAAAACATTCTGGTTGACTTCTGAATAGTATTCATTTTTACTGAATAAATTTTAAAAAATACAATGTGGAAACCTAAGTATTACTTACGTCTGTTCTTGGAAAACAGTTTGTAGTTTGGCTTGTTGAAGCTTGAGTCTGTAGCCTTTGTTGCTATACATATTAGTTTTCATGAATAGATTTAAGCTGGATGACTAAATATGAGGGACATGAGATATTATCAACTTTTCAATTTTATTTTTTCCTGAATAACCCTTTATAGTATTGATGGGATAAAGAGGCAGTTTAAGACAGCTGTTAACATAAAATAAGTACAAATGTTGTTAGTATTCAATACCCAAACATTAATTTATTCATAGGTTAAAATTCCATAAATGCTTCTAGCCTAAAAAGAGGACTTCTGGAGTTTCACCACAGTTTCACTGTGTAGATTGTGACCTTACTGTTATCAGAAAAGGATCAAAAATTTATTAAAGGCTAGACAATAAAGTAAGCTGCCTTGTCTGGAAATTTGGTAGCTTTAAATGGATTATGGAAAAACACTTGCAGCTTCTCTTAAAATGATATTTGCAAGTTTGTGTCTGCAAACCCTGAGCTGAAAATAAACAAAATGGTGCTCAAAGTATCATAGAATAATTAAGACTGGAAAAATCCTTCAAGATCAAGTCTAATATTTGACTTAATACCACCAAGTGCACTAAAGTGCCATGTCTACTTGTTTTTTGAACACTTCCAGGGATGAACACTTCCACCACTTCTCTGGGGAGCCTGTTCCAATATTAAACCAGTTTCTGTGAGGAAATTCTTCCTAAAATCCAACCTGATAAAGTAAATCCGAGTCATATATGCAGAATATGAAGTACGTGGTCCACAGTGGAAAGCGTCCTGTGGGCTTGTTCTTGAAAGGGGCTGAATATTAAGGGTTCAGCAGTGAATGTAAATATCTGCTCAGTTTTTAAGAACAGAAGGACTGCTGTTACTTTCTTATGGCACTGACTCAGGGCCAGGGTACCATGAAGGTACCTTAAATCTGTAAAAACTGCTACCATAATCTCTAGAAGTGTTTAAAAGTCAAGAAATCAACTCGATTAAATGTCCTTGCCTTTTAAGGAACAGTAATGTATGACATCTTAGGTATAATGCTTGTTTTTAGCTTTATTTTAACTACTAATAAACTAATTTTCAATACGTTCTGCAACAAGGAATGCTTTTCTGAAGTAGTGAATTTTAAATATTCTCTAAGGACTAATTTATATCAAATATGATGTGTGTATGAGACAGGGTTTGCTGTTTGTTGTGTACCCTGATTTTTTAGTAAGCTACTTGCTTTCATTCACATGATTTCTAGAACCATATAATCCTCTAAAAAGGTAAATGTTCTTGTTGTCATCCATTGGTGAGTGAAAATTACATCAGGAAGCGTAGCTGGAGTGTGTTCTATGCTAAGCTGTCTTTGTGTTTAAAAATTTTGTAATAACAGTAAATATATTTGCCTTACTAATTTTAAAATAAAGGAAAAATCTTTTTCTCCCAAACAGGATTTTTTTTTTCATCTAAAAGATGCATGATGTAGGTCAGTAACTGAGCCCTGACCATTTTTCCTGTGTGTTTAAGAGTTGCTGTTTATATTGAGTGTATGTTCCTGAACCACAGCTCAGTCCCAGCTCCCCTGCAAAACGTGTTTGCCAGAGAACAGGATAACCATGCACACCTATGGATGCCAGATGAAATTTAATTAAAAGCCCATGTGAAGGAGTAGAGTGTAGGCGGTAATGGCATGAAAGGGTGAAGAGGGACCAGTGATGCTCTCAGTCCTCAGGAGCTGAAAGGAGGCAGAGGGATAGAAATTCATGGTGGGAATATGTTGCCATGCCGACCAAGTAATTTCTCTAACAGGAGGAAACTGGTAATGAATAACTGCTGAGTGGGAACTTTAAGAGAAAAACATGTCTGTGAAAAACCAAAAGGTTACGTTTTTGATAATCGACCTTCACCATCCCCCCTATAAATTCTTCACTGGCAATCTGTCTGTCAGAGCTTCCTGCCATCCTGTACCAGACCCTGCTGTGCCCATCTGCTAATCTGGAAAGTGCTTGCCTGCAGTGTAGTGATGGGTACCACTCCTGAGCCTGCAGCCACAGGCTGACCTGAGCCTTATGTGGATTGTTTCTCAAGCAGCTGTGAAAGCCAGATGTGGGTTTCACAAGTCTGTCTCCCCTAATAGCTGGTTTGGGTGTTCCCTTAAATCACTGACTAGTGCACTTAATTTTTGTCTTCCCTGTCTCGTTTAACATGATGTCAAAACTCTGCAGAGAACTGACATTTTTTAAAAATACTTATTTCTAAACTCTGAAAGTTGGGCAAGTACTGTATGCATTTGGTCTGTAGCTCTGTAAAACCTTCTGATTTTAAAAAAGAAGGAAAAAATAAAGAGCCATCGAAACTTTATCTTAAATATTTTTCTTTTGTGTGTTTTGGTGTGTTTTCTTTTTTGTCTTACCTCATACATTGCAGGAGAACTTAGTAATGCAAGGCAGTTGCATTGCTTTACCTCCAGTGCCCCTAAAGCAGCGATCACAGGTAGGACTGTGATCTGTGTTTAGGTCAGTACTCCTAGTATTCAAGTTTGTGCACTTCAGGTATGGGCCACCTCTGGAATCAGAAGCAGCCAAATGTGTTACTAGGGAGTATCTCTGGATACATTTGCCCCTGCTTGTGGATACATTTGCCCCTGCTGAGTTCTGAGCTGCTGCAGGTAGGCTGCTGCTGGGCCCTGGCATGGCCAGGTATAGAATCATAGGGTGGTTTGGGGTGGAAGAGACCTTAAAGATCATTTAATTCCAGACCCTGTCCCATGGGCAGGGACACCTTCCACTAGATCAGATTCCTCAGAACCCCATCCAACTTGCCCTGGAAAAAATAGCTGTGCTGTACATTTCATGTGGTGGTTTGAATTCCCTTCTCTTTCTGTTGGATACACACAAACATCCACTTTCTATGCCAGTGTTTTAAATTATGAGCTCTGCTTTTTTGGGCAGGGTAGGGAATTACTTTAGCAAAACACAAAGACTGTGACCAAACACAAGACCATCTTCACCATTCTTAACAAGATTCAATACTCGTTGTACTAATAATCTAACCATTAGCTGTAGTGGAGGTTGTCTTATTTCTTTGCTCTTCCCACTTCCTCCCTTCCCTAACTCTTCAACTGCCATCCCTGAACTGATGCTGGTACCTTTGGGATTATTCAGTGAGCTAGCTCAGCTTAATAGTTTGACATAAAAATAGCCCAGAGCGGGGGAAAAAAAACCCACAAAGAGAAGTCAAGCAAATGCCAAAGCAGACTCAAAGTGGAAGGGGCATGCAGGGAATGGGAAGAGTGACAATACATGCTTGGATATGTGCTACCCTAATTCATGGGCCGTGCTTTTAGCCATGCCGTGGGGATGAAACATGCTCCTGAGGCTTTGCCATGCAGTTTGCAGGTGTTAAGTGGCTGAACGAGGAAGGCATTTTGAATCCAGCAAAAGACAGCTAAATGACAATACATGAAATAATGGAGCTGCATGAAAGCACAGCCTGACCTTATTAGGGTGAGATGGATATTTCCTTGAAACTGTATTTTTTTTCTGATGGAATCTGCTGCTGGTGCTTTTTTGTTTTGAAAGCTGTTTTTCTGAGCATGAGGGATTGCACATGCAAAAGAACAGCAGTTCTCAAACACTATGCAGGGCTGTGTTTAAGGCTCATCCTTTATGTATATCTATATACCTCTGTGTAACCTGTACTATTTGTGGTAGTGGAGTTATCAACCTTTTGAGCCACAGAAGGATCAAGGCCTTTACGAAGGTTATGCATCTACATCCTAGAAATCTTGGGAGGATGTCCTGCAAAAAAAACCCCACAAAAATTAAAAATGCAGTGGCAGTGATCTCTTAAGATTTATTGTATCGTTATCTCACATGAAACAGTAAGATCGTCTTGGCATGACTGAGCAAAAACAATGGTGTGAGAGTATCATTATTTATTTTGTCATCCTGCTGATTGTCCCTAGACATTTCCAGGAGCCAAGGCATCCTCAGCAGCGAGGTCTTTAGTTTCATACAGTTTCAAATACAGTAATTTCAAGGAGGGAAGCTTGATCTACATCACGTTTCTTTCTTCATTATATTCCATAGATAGTATGTGTTCATCTGAGATAGTGAGAGACTCAGTAAGTGGGAATGGTTTCTCCTCCTGGCTTCTGTTTGTTTCTATAAAACTTGACAGAAAAGCCCCTGAGCAGATGACTTGCAAGTTTACACTGAAGAAACAAAGACTGATCCCTTTCCTTACTGACCTGGAGGAAAAACAAACTTCATACAATATAAACCTTCTCTTCTGAGTGTAATGAACCAGTAGTTACTGCTATCTGTAGAAAAACAGGAGACTGCACAGATCAAGATACAGCCCATGACATGATTCTGATTCATCTACAGCCATAGGTTTATTTTTTGGGAATATATTAAAGAGCAATAATAAAGTGTTAATGAAATTCAAGAACCTTGTAAACACAATCCTGTGCCACGTGCTCTGAGCCCCTGATTAAGGAAGGATGGTGGGCTAGATGACTCATTGTGGTCCTTTCCAGTGTTACCCATTCTGTAACTCTGTAATCCTAATATGCATCCTGAGAAAGGAACTTGAAATTAATAAACTCCCCATTTTTGTAAGAGGAGCTTTGTAACCTGGAAGTGTTGCACCAAACATGAAATTTCAGTGTTGTAATAACTTAGGCAGAGCCTAGTTCTAGTGGAATGGCTTAAAAATGGAGGTCATTGGCAAATAGCAGAAGGTACTTGATAAGATCAGCATTTAACCTTCAGTGATCAATATGGATAATACCATTATTGGTTCAACATTGTTACTGTTTGATACAGCATAAATGTTTTGAAGCATTTGCAGCACCGAGGGTTTTCAATGTGTTCACAAGACTGTTCTTGTTATATATTTTTCATTCTCAGTATTTTGTTTATCTATAGCAATTTGTGTATTTCTAGAGATGTTTCTTAAAATTCACTTTATCAATTTGGTCTAGGCAAAAAGTGCCTAAACTGAAGCTTTCCAAAAAAAAAAGGCCTCTCCGTATGAGATGCAGATAAATGTATTCACTATGGTCCAGCTTCAGTTAAGGGCTCAGTCGAATTTTTAATTCAGAGTGCATCTCCTCCCAGGTAAATCACCTAGTTCACTGCTACCCACCACTTCAAGCCTGACCTTGAGGAAGTAAATGAACTTCTCATCATTCTCGTAAGTTTGGGTAGGGGAAGTAAAAAGAAGGTTGGGCTCTGCTGGGCTAAGGAGAGCACTCCTGTCATTAATGCCCTGAACATCTTAACCTGGTGAGATGGAGAACCTTATCTGAGTTCAGTTGTCAGGGAAGAATGTATGGAAGAGAGTTTATCTGGGCTAACCAGCCTCTAAGTCAGTAACAAATTATTAGATAAAAACCAGCTGTTTCCATTGTGCCCTGATAAGAACAAGAAGTCTGTGCCTTTTGCAAAACCTAGGTATTTTTTATTTTACTCTTTTTGGGGAGTGAGATCTAGCTACACTAGATGATGTTCAAATGAACTTTTTGTCCCTAGCAGAAAAAACAAGCTTTTCATCTGTGTAGTTTCATCTTTATTGTGTTACACTGACTCCTATATCATGTTTCCTCAGTCTAAAAATCATACTCAAAATCTAGTCATCAGCCCTGTGTATTTCACTACTCTTCTTAAATCTAAGTGCAGCTCTTGTCTTTAGTAAATACTTCATAACCTGTTAGATTTCTATCCAAATGGCATCTGGGTACACAATGACATTTTGAGTAGTAATATCCACTCAAGGAGCTAAGTTGACACTTAACCTTTGATATGTGGGCATGAGGTGAAACATACTGTACATTAAGGTAGCTTATGGTTCCAGTGTGGTTGTGTGGAATGAGGTAATTACAGCAGTTGGCTGGTTTATTCGGAATCACCAAATAACCACCGTGGCAAGTCAAGCCAAAGGTCCATGTGGCCATGCACACCAACAGGTGAGGAGAAGAGGGAAGATGAGGAAGCTCTATGTTGTGTGATCCTTCCTTGGACATAATTTTGATCAGTCAGTAGTTTTTAGGGGACTCGAGTCATTGTGTTTGATAGCCACTAATGAACTCTTCCTAGGAAAACTGCTGAATCCATCTTTTAACTCATTTTTCTCTCTGATTTCCAGACACCTGTGGCAGTGTGGTGGTAAATGTAGTTATTTTCCATAAAATATGTAAATGTACCTATTTTCAGTTATTTTATAGCTGTTGTCTGACAGTTGCTTTTGTTCTTAAATTGTGAAGAGCAGTTTCCATATTGATCAGGATTCTGACGTTTATCATAGGACTTCAGTCATCATTTTCGAAAAACAAAGCATATAATCTGCTTTATATATTCTAGAATGTTCATTTCTCAGGTCATGCTTGTAGCTTTTATTTGCCCCCCCCCCTTTTTTTTTTAATTATTCAGTGCAAGCATACCTTTTTAAATATCAGGTTCAGGATTCTTCTTCAGTGAGTTAGGTTTTTAAATGTTCAATAGCAGTGTCTGAGCTAGTCATCCTTTGTCTCGAGAACAGGCAAGACAAATAACCTGTCATCTTCTTAAAGGAAATGTTTTGTTTCCTAAGAGAGCTGCTGTAATATAACCCATTACCACCAGAACAGCTACTCTTACATGTGTGTCCAGTTTATGGGTCACCGTTGTAATGATGGTAAGGGTTGGTTTTCCCATATGCATTTTGTGTTATTACCTTGTCACTCAGTATTGCAAGTTCGTTCTGCAAGTCTTCGTAGATGGATATCTGATGTAGCCAATAGAAGGAAAGTCTCTGTGACTTGAAAAGCAAAAGTGCTTTATGTTAAGTGTTTTTTAAAGGGCCAAGAATACTGCACGTTAAGTAACATGACCTTTAGATCCAATCTCTTGAATTAATTACCATCGATCTTTTAACTTAAGCAACTTCTGCGCGTCAAGTAGGGAGTTCTTTCTTGGCATGGTGCTGCTGAGTGCAAAACCCTCTTGCCTAGGCCATGTCACCCTCTGTGCACGTCACGCTTTGGCTGTTACCAGCTTACACTTTTTCATTGATTCTGGGTTTGGTTGGGTGAGAAGTATATTTAAAAAAATGTGCTTTTCTGTGTCTACTTTGAAATGTAAAAAAAAAAAAAAACCCCTCAGAAATAAGAGGATTATGTGTTTTATATATAGAAAGTGCTAGTGGGTTTATTGGTTACTTCTTTAAATATATGCATTGTTCTTTGCAAATGTATTGTTTCCAAAGCCAATGAAACTACCAGAGACTATTTGCTGTACAGCTAAATGTTCTTAGGTTGTTTGTTGCTATCTCATTGTTCTCAGTTGGAACTGTATTGAGCTTAGGATCTGCAGAGATCTTAATTTGTCTTTTCATTTAAAAATTATACTGCTTTTTCTGAGCTGCTTATTGTGCCTGCTGTTCATCAGGAATCATTTGGATGTAATACAACTTAAATTAAATCTTGTGAGTTTCCACTGTTACTCAGCTGTTTGTCTTTAACTTCTTCAGCTTCTTGAAGTGTAGTCCTTCTTTTCTTCCACCCAAAATTTATCATTGGCTTTCCTGCCCCATATGCTTTGGGTCCATTTAGTTTGGTGGGTGTGTTTTTCACATCCATGGAGCTTCACCCCTGTGGCACTTTCATGTGGGGGAGGATTTCTGGAGAGGAAGGCTAGCAGCACAAGTAGCATGTGTCTCCTGTGCCCTGCCAGAAGCAGAAATGGAGCTCATGGAGGCACTGATTCTCTACACTGCAGACTCTTGGCTTCCCACAGTGTTGAGGCCTGGCTGGTGGGTATGTACAGCAGTGCATTCAGTAAACCTTCAGCTTGGGTTGTGTCTTCTATGAAATGAATAAGAAAGCTTTAATATTACTTGAAGTGGTTTTCCAGCGGGAACAGAGCATCAAGCAGTTATTGGTGACAGTGGAATAACAAGCACGATCTGTTGTCTCGTTCACTGATTGCTGATCATCATGAACGCTTAACGAACGGAGAGCTTTGCACAAATGCTAGTGTGCAATCATGTAAATTAAACACCCAGGAAAACATTTGAGGGACAATGATACAATAAAGTTGTCTGTGCATGGTCCCACTGATGCCAGTGAGATTACCGACAGAGAGCACCACTGACTGTGAGGTGATTACACAGGACTCCGACCGCTTGGGCAGATGTCAATGGCCTTTTTGAGTTGCCCTTAGAGCCGCACTTCATTTCATCATCACCACCATCTCATGGCATAAGCCAGTACTGCTGCCAGCACTCAGTGTCCTCCTACCTTGTCTCCTTGGTTGACCCTAAGCTCCTTCCTCATCACCAAGAGTAGCATTCCCAGTGCATCAGATTCAGAAGTGAATATACAATAAAAATAACTTTTTGGGAAGAAGAGGTGATTTTTCAGTCCACCATTTCCCTGGTGCTGATGGGCAAGTCCCTATGGAAGCATGAGAGAGGAGGCAAGTTATGAGGAAGCTGGAGTTGGGGTTGCTGCCTCCTGTAACATCAGGTTTTAATGTCAGTTTGCATTGGTGCAATGCAAATGGTGCTCTGGCTTAGAAAGACCAAGGTAATGATTTAATTCCTTGGCTAGTGGTAGCTGTGCCATTTGTTGTTGTTATATGAAGATTTTCAGCATGAAGGCCTGTTCTCCAGTATTTATAATTTTACAGTTTGCATAAAAAACATAACCCTTTGCATACTCTTTTAAAGAGTTTGTTTTTCTTTTTTTGGAGGGAATAAGATCAAGATATAAGAAAAAGATAAAAGCTTGTCTTTTATTATGAAAATAGATATTTTAAATTGTTGACTGAACTCAGGTTCTGAGTAACAATCACAGATTTTCTGGTATCTGTGGATAGATTTCCATAGATTTGTGTGAGTCAGCAGTTCAAAAATTGAATGTAAATTGCTGTTCACACTCTGGACAGCCTGATAAAAATACTTTCTTTTTCATTTTGAAGCTATGAGGTGTTTAAAAAAAAAACCAAAACCACTTTTGTAGAAAATGTTTTTGTTGCGATTTTCTTTATCCAAGAAACTCTGCTTTACAGCCTTTTTGCTAACAGACGCAGTTCGAACTAGGTAAGCACCAGCAACCTTAGCTTTGTATTTCCTGGATTTCTCTTTAAGACTATTTTTCATAGGTTTCAAGGTATGTCACTCTGTTCATGCTTAAGAGGTTACTTGTGCTGCTTTGGGCAGCAAGCTTGCTGATTATCTTCGAAAGTCTGTCATCAGGTACTTGTTGACAAAAATGAGTGTCGAAATTGAAGCTGGTAGGGAAAACTTCTGATTGATTTGCTGTTTAAGCTATTGACTGTATGAGATATTGTCAGAGTAAGGAACATTTTCAGTTATGTCCTGTGTAATTTTAGAGAAGCAGTCAAAATGCTGTTGTTAGTTATGAACAATCTAAATTTCAAGCGTGGATCCCTCACTCTTCTCGAGACCAATGGTTCATATCTTAACAGAGGTCAATTCATTTCTTCATTTGTAAGAAATAAGTAAATTGAATACCATGCACTCGGCTCTGTGGGTGTGTTTTGGATGAGATCTTAAAAACTGAGATCCCGTTTATTCTGTGTGGGTGTTAAAGATGTCCCTGTGATATTGTATGCTGTTTGCAAGTTGCTTAATACGTCTACCCTTTGAGATGACTGCATTTCAGCAGTGTTATGTGTACATAGTTGCAAAATGTTTTGGGATCCTTCAAAGCAAAAGGGCCTTCATGTGAGAGAGTCTGTTGTACGCATTTATTGTGCCTATTGCTATAGTGTTCCACACCATTTGTTATTGCTGTTAATTGCATTCACGACTGTTACTGTGTTAATCGCATAGGCTCAAAAAGTAATCATCTGTTTAATATTTTGAGCGGCACAACTTTAGTTTTGCCAGACTTTCATAATGATATCAAAGAAACATAGTTGTGAGTTGCTTACTAGCCTTCAGAAAATGCATTAATAATAACTGGGAGCCCTGCCTTAACCCAGTTGCTGATGCAAGCTGCAAATATTCAGGACTCCATGAAATAAAAGCTATGCAATATCAGGCAAATATTAACTTTGTTTGGAAGTCCAGGAATTTACCCTTTTGTGTAGCATTTGTGACTCGTTCTCCTTTGCAATCCCTTAAAGTCAGACATAATTATCATTTATAATAATCCGATTGGGGTGAGTTAGTCCATAATTTGTACTAATACCCAAAGAAAAACATAATGATAGGTTAATACGGAGGTAATGTGTGGAGCTAAAGACAGCTTGGCCTGAAGATATTTCCATGGCAACAGAAAGGTCCCTACAGATGCCTTCCTTCTGAACCTGATGCTGTTTATTAAAGACTGTCTGTAGTACAATCTGTAATTATCATTAGGTAAAGAAAGGTTGTGAACGGGGGTGTACTGCTTAGCTGATGCTGATTTGTTTAGTGCAGCTTTGAAATACATTTACAAAAGAATGTTAAAAACCTGAGATCATTTTGCAGTTTCTCTCTGCAGGTAAGTTGAGACTTAATTTGAGACTGTTGGCTAATCCGAGAGTGAAGTATCTGAACATCAGTATGGGTAGGATAGGGAGAAATGTTTTCAAACTCTTTCAAGACTATGAGTATTAAAGATAAAAGAACATTAAAAGCATGCTGGACAAATTAAAAACTGCAGAGCTGCAAACTCTGTAAGGGATGTAATGCACAACAAAGTAAGGTTTTGTAAGTAGCAAAAAGCTTCTGTAAGTAGAGGGAGACAAAGGAATCTGTAAGACTTATCTAAAGAAGAGGGTGAGAAAATAATGGATGATGGAAGAAGGTGGAATACTGATCTGTCTTCTGTCTTTGTGAAGAAGGTTGGTTGGGATCAGCTGCATAGTACTGCTGAAGCTAATAGCAAGGTGAAAGGAACACGGGGCAGAAAAAGAAAAGATCAGGTTAAAGAACTCTTTCATGAGTTACAAGCATTCAGTTCGTAAGCTAGGGTGGAATTTATTCTGTTCTACCCAAGCAAATAATTGAAGCAGTTTTGAGTCCATGAGCAATTACCTTGTAAAAACCATAAAAGACAGGTGAGATCCCAGAAGAGGGCACACAGAGAGAATATATTCTTAAAAGAGAGAAAAGAGGAAGATCTTGTGATTGCAGACAAGTCAAACAATTTTGGCACCATGAAAGGTGCTTCAACACATAACGCTTCAAAAGCGTGTGGTCATGAGTGCGTGTAAGCTGGACGTTTTATGACAGTTTTGTAATAAAGCACATAGACGTCAAGTCTTCTAGTTGGTTACAGTACTGAGGACAAAGCCAAATGTAAGGACGGAATATAGCGAGCTTGTGAAATGGATTTTATGAAATGATTGCTTGAGAAACAGTGATTTGGTGGAACTAAAGCTCACCTGGGATGGAGGAACAATCCAAGTGTCTCCTTGTGAGTCTGGTAAGGCTTTGATTAGAATCATATGCAACATCCCAGAAACAATTTGGAGATTTATAGAGTATGTAAAATTATTACTGTGTGGATGACTGCAAACATACACAAGCATGCAATGTGGATGATCGCAAACAGATCAAATGGTGATGGTTGTCTGGTGAAGGATGTGTCTGGTGAGGTTATCAATTTATGGATGATAAGTATGCACTTGAGCATAACCACAGGATCACAGGGTAGCTGGGGCAGGCAGACACTTTGGGATACGGTCTGGTCAAGCCCTCTGGTCAAGCAGGACCAGCCAGAACAGGTTACTCAAAGCTGTAACCAGTCCGTGTTTGCATATCTCCAAGTATGGAGGCTCCACAACCTCTCTGGACAACTTGTTCCAGCGTTTGACCAGCATCATAGTATGGAAGTTTCTTATCTTACGTTTAAATGGGATTTTCTGTGTTTCAGTTTATGCTGTTGCTTTTTCTCTGTTCAATGGGGGACCACTGAAAAGGGTCTGTCTCCATCTTCTCTACTCCTCCCATGGATATTTGTTATAAACATTAAGATCCCCCTGAGTACTTTTCTTCCTGTGGATATACAAATATTGTGGCTTAGGAATGGTACTCTCTAATTTAGTGCTCCCACTAAAACCACTTGCGCCCCCCTCTCCTGTACAGTGGGCTAGAGAGAATTGGAGGCACAAAAGGCAAAGATCACGGGTTGAGATGAGAACAATTTCCAGGAAACAGCGATGAGATAAGAAAACAAACAGTAACAGCAATAATATTAATAACAAAAGCATAGAGGAGAGGCAAGTTATTCACATGCAAAAATACTCACTGCAGAGCTCTACCTGATTGCAGCCACGACACCTCGACTGCTCGGTGCCATGATTACTTCACTGGACAGAACCCCTTCTCTGGGAGAGCCCCTTCCCCACCCTGGCAGTGATGTGAGGTGGTAGAGAATAATCTCTGGGTCCTGGCCATGACCCCTCCTGGCAACTGCAGAAATTACCCTGTCTTGGCCAGAACCAAGACAACAAAACCTGTGAACTTCAAGCTGGACTGCAGGCATTGTAGAAGGCTAGAGTAAAGTCAGTAAACTGAAGGTGAGATTCAGAACCATTAAAAAGAAGATCAGTACAGAAAAGTGACAATTTTAGAATGGAAAATCAAGTCAGTAAATGCATAGCATAAAAAAACTGGATAGAAAAAATTTTCAAATTTTTGAAAAGGCTGTTTATAGGCAGAAAAATAAATATTTCATATTCTTTGTGACTGTGATGAGAAGATTTAGTTTTCCAAGGAAAAAACGTGTAACTTTGATAATAGCTAAGCACTCTGCAACAGGTTGCCTCCTGAGGTTGTGAAAACCTAGTTCTCAAAGTTTTAACGTTAAATTAAGCAAACCTTTCTAAATATATCTGGTTCAACTTTTAGGACAACAAAAATCATTAATTTCTGCCTTCATATCAGTGCAACCTTAAATTTCTTTGCTGCAATGATCTTCTACAAAGGGACTTTTCTTTGTTGTGGAGGACAGGACATCCTTTGGACATATTTTAGGATGTAGTCTATAACCTTTACCCTCGTATATGTTTTTGTAATGTTTTGCCTGGTTTTCAGTTAAGGACTGAAGCAGTGCAAAAACCTGAATCAGCTGTCAGAATTAGGGTGATTCTGTAACTCCCTGTAGTGTGCACATGTCTGATTAGGGGACAACACTGTCATTACTAGAGGAAAAAATTTAGAATTGGTCCATTTTACAGTGTCAATAAATTATGCCCTCATGAATTTTGCTCACTTGTTTGCCTGGGACTGCCATTTTAAATTTTAGCTCAGTCAGAAGATGTTAGTTGATATTCCTGGTAAGGTTCACGTCTGCATTTGAAACGTAGTGATTTTGGCAGCTAGGTAAACAGTGAGTAAGAGGGGAGGAGAAATGTAGCAACATAGATTTGTGAAATTATTTTTTTATAGTATCTTGCATGAATAATACAGTACAGTGCTCTTCTGTTTGTACTGCTAGAGAGGCATTTTGCATATTATGGTGTGGTACATGATCTCAGCTGAGATGGGAGCAAGAATACACCAGCCCAATAATAGAAAATCTGGTAAAACCAGAGGGGTATCTCCATGTACCTCAAGATGAGAGCATATCAACCTTTGATTTTTTACTTGCTTGTCTCTCTAGAACTTTGCCAATGCCTAATCAGTGTCTGAAACTTGAAAAAAATAAAGAGCAATGTTGACTGCTTCTACAGCATTTTAAAAATTATAACTGAAAAAGACAGACAAAAGCTACATACAGTTGAGCAAGCAAGTACTTTTGCCTTTCTCTTTTTTTTTTCTTTTTAGTAATCATTTTAACATCTCTTGAAGAATACTTTTTTATTGTTTATTAAGTTAATCCCAAATTGTATCTGGGTTGGAGTCTGTGGGGTGAAGATGAAAACAGTGGTCTTGCAAGCAGTTGGGGCTTTTACTGTAGCCTTTTAAACCAGAGCATTTTGTTTCATTTATTTTTTTTAGAGCCTGACATCTATTTTGTACTTAATTGCTGCTTGCCATAATTACAGGAAGATTCCTGGGGGGCTGTCTGTTTTATTTGAATTAGACAGTGATGGTTTCACGGTTCTAGAAGTGAGAGAGATCCTGAGGTGCTTGCTCAAGGCTAGTCAGTCTCTTGAGCTGAATGATAAGCTAAGGTTCTTGCTTTTTAACAATATCTCATGCTGAATACTTTTTTTAATGCTGAAAGGGCTGATTCATCTGTTAGTTTTTAATAGAAATAAAACAAAACAAAACTTTATTTGTAAATCTTTTCTTTGTAAACTAGATGGAGAATGGGGGAGGCACCTGCCTCAGCCTCTGTGCTTTATGCAAGCACAGATACAGTGACTGACGCTGTTATAATCTCTGGCATCTCTAGGTGATGAGAATAACGTCAGGCAACCATACAGTCCTTCCTCCTCTAGCAGTGTTCACAGTGGGAATTTATATGTGTATTGCATTGGGATGTAGAAAATTCTGTCACAGGACAGGAACCCCTTCTTGTAGGAGCTGATGCTGTTTCTGACTCACCCTAGCCCCTGAAAAGAACCTCAGTCGTTTAGCCTGTAGACTAATCAGTGCAAAAACGTGTTTGTATTTGAGAACATGGCTCTTTTAGTTTATTTTCCAAGTGTTCTTCAGCCAAAGTGTGGCTGAATCCATATTTATTTAAACTCCCCATGCCTACCATCAGGCACAGAAGGGTGCAGGAGAGCTTTTCGGAAGGATTTGGATGCCTAGAAGTTATACATGACCAAAACCATGGCATTTGAATGTGACACTATGTGTTGTATTGCCTGCTTGCTTGTACTTCACAGGTATTAGAGAAATGCGCTTGATTTTTACGTGCCCCATCTGTATGTCCTAGTCATAATTAAAATCAAAAAAAGGGGCAGTGATATGTTTGGTGTACCTGTTAATGTCAATATGGCATTAGAAGCATATGTAGCAGTGTTCCTGTTGGAGTAGTGCTGGAGAGAAATGGGAGGCGTGGACCACTGTGAGTCTGTGGACGCTTAAGTCTTTTCTTAAATAGTCTTTAAAAACAAAAATGCTGTGACCGACATCCTGTTTCACCGAACTCTGATTTGCTTTTGTGTTTTAGATGCTTAAAGCAGATGTGATCACTGCTTGCAACTCAAACAAAAAACAACTACAAAAAAACAACCCAGAAAAACCCATCAACCAAAAAAAACCCAACAGAAACCAACCCAATGTTTTTCTTTCAAGTACTGTGTGATACTGTTGCTGTTTTGAATGCTCTGTGCTGGCTGTGCACGTCCAATTCAGAGAGATGCTACTTGGCATTTTACTCTTTGCGGGTCAGTTAAGGTAACTTGATCAGCTTCAAGTGTTACAAAGAAAATGAGCTTCATACACTTGCATTTAAAAGCTCAGATAAGTTCAAAGTCTGTCAGAGTGGAGCCTCATTTTAAAATACCTTTCTGTAGGAGTCACTGTAATAGGTTTCTGAATAGAGTGTCAAACTGCAAGGCAGCTGTTATCTGAAAGAACTCTGTTTATTACTCCTGGAAAGTGGCAGAGAAAAGGACTTTGAAAGGAAAATTATACTTAGTCAGCAAAGGATCAGAGTTGAAAGTGCCTGAACAATATTGGTGCACTGGAAAATATGAAATTTTTACAGGGGTGCAGAGAGATAACACAACAGTGGGCTTTGCTGTACCATGAGTCTTGAGTTCACAACCTAGTTTTTGCAAGGATGCCAACTTTACAATGAGTGGGGTTCAGATGTCAAAACTCAAGATGTATCTGTCTGCAGCACTGTAGCTATACTGTGTTGAAAATTTAGTTTAACAGTAATAAAAATAACCCCAAATGCTGCCTAATGGAAGGTATCAGAAAAATACTGAACCAGTATGTTTCACTTACAAAGATCCCATATAAGCTTGCTATGCCATGTCAGGGAGGAGGGAGGGAAAAAGAGGGAGGCCATAAAAGAAGGAATCTGAGGAGCACATGTCATAACACTGCTTTCTTTTTAAAAGAAATCTACTGAATACAGAAAAGATGTTTGGGGGGTTTTGTTTGTTTGCTTGCTTGCTTGTATTTTTTCAAACTTTGTACATTCTTGAATGGACTGTTACAGGAACACTTTCTCCTCTTTTTCTACAGAGCACCTTTGACATAAAAAAGCTGTGAGAAACTACGTAACAAGTGCAGTCCATGGAAGTTTTTTGGGTTTAGATTGCCTTACAAACAAGCTTCTGGATTTTTGGTGCACAGACTTGATTGAATCCACTCATCAGGGCACAGGGAATACCTGAATGTGTTTGCTGTTGAATTTTCTGCATTTACATTGTATACTTCCTGACTTAAAAGGAAATTTTTAATCTTTGTCTCTTGAGTGTGGCTGTGGTTAGAACATTTGATTATGCATGAAAAAAATCCATCAAGGATGTAATTCAATTTTTGTGATGTTTTCAGTTTCAGACTAACAGCTCTTTTTCTTAGCTGTGATTGTAGCTGAGATCAGAATAGAACCCTTTTGTTCACAGAGTGTTTAAAAACAGTGCTAATACAGTGATTAAAAACAGCTGCTAATATAAAAATTGGCTTCTCCTTGGCAGAGACTTTCTGGTATCAAATTTAATCTCCTTCCTGCTGGTTCAGTGGTTGGACTAGCACATCTGGGAAGAAAGTCAAAGTTTTGTGAGACATTGCATAACAGTGTGACTCAGTACTTCTCGATGAGAAGGTAGTTTAGGGGCAGGGGTGAGTAGCTAGTGAGAAGACCATGCTTTTATTATGGTTTAAGTGCAGAGTAGAGCATGGAGAGGCTGTGCCATGTGATCTCTGTGGGTGGCAAGAGATAATGTTTAGTGTGTGGGCCTTTAGGGACGTAGTCTTTATAATGCTATCTGATTTAAAACTAAAAATATGACTTGCTGCAACCCTCTAAGATATCTCGTAATTCTGTGCCTTTGAGTCTAATCTAAGAGCCACATGATAGTGTTTGATAGAAATGATTTTAGCTGCTGTTGCAATTAGTAATTCTGTTTCTGTTACTTATCACAGGTTTTCTTTCTTCCTTGACCTTTGTGTCACTGGAAATCTTTCTGTGGCATCTCCTATGACTGCAGTTCTTGTCCCTCTGTAAGTGCAAACCAGAAGGAACTTCTGTCCAGTTCTGATAAGAAGATAGCATTGATGTTCTCTTCAGAAACTTTGTTACATTTCCTCAAAACACATTAAATATTTCAGTTACTTCAGGAATTTTTTTCACTTGACTTTTAATACCAAGTTGGGTAGCATAGGAGAAATGCAGGGGTTTGAAGTTGATAACTCACTTGTCTATCATTGGTTCCTGTGTTGCCATAGTTATTATATTGTCTCCTTGTATTGGCTATCTAAATGGCCAATCCCCTCTTTTCCCCACCAGCCCTTATAAGCTGGGGGGAGGTTTGAATAAACTCTCTTTTTGCTGCTGGACTCCCTGCGTGCTGCGTGGTCTCTGTCTCCTGGCAGAGGTGCCTCCGCGAGGGACGGGCAGCGGGGGGTGGGGGTGATCTCAGCCCTGGAAACCTTCACAGAGCGGCCGGGAGTGACCCTCAAGAAACCACACAAACTGCAACAGAGAAATATAAAACCAGTAAAAAAATAGGCTCTGTCAGGACAGGATGTATATAGATCTTATCAAGTTCTGTATGAAGAAGGAAAAATAAAGGCCATACATCTTTCAGAAGGACTTCTGATGGTTCACTAGAGAGCTAATGGTGGTCCCAGTGTTCCTCAGGCCTTTGCTGAGGGATGTATATTGTTGGACAAAACCACATATGTGGGCCAACTCCTAGAAAGAAACTTATGAACCTGCATTAATTACTGACACATTCTCTTTGAAGAATACTGGAATACCCAAAGGAACAAACTGATGTAAAATTCATGTCAGAGTTTTCTTTAAACGAATCCTTTCCTAATAAGACTGTAAATTCAGTGAATTATGAATGTTGTGTATGGGGGAGGCACATGGATATAGCACAGAGGGAATAGAGCTGGGGTGAGGGGGATGTCTGTATTTCTTACAAGCCTCTTTGGCCAGTAACATGATGGGAGTATTTAACTCATGGTTGAGATTGCCCTAGAACCTCTGTCTTTTAGAGTTTGATAATTTTTAGGTATGGTTTAGATTTATTGTCTTAAACTTGCACCTTGTAAAAAGAATGATTAATGAAATTTGCAAGTATAAAAAGCTTTGGCAAATGAAGTTGGTTTATTTCTGAGGTCTTTCTACCTCTTTAGTCGCAGTAATTTCAATAACTGTCTGAAGATTAAACTTATTTACTTTCTCTGGTGGATAAATCAATTACAGGATCAAAGCACTGAAAAGCGGGATCAGGAACTCTTCGACCTGTGTTGAAGATTGACACAGAACAAAGCTTCTTAGATTTCTTTGGCTTGCATATATTTTCCCTGTTATTTTTGTGGACCTTCTAAATTGATTCATTTCCCTTTTAGCAGAAAATCTTGTGTCTTGAGTACTAACTAGCTTTACAAGTTGGGAACTCAGATATGTCCATAAACCTAAGAGTTTTCCTTGGAAGTGCAATCATTTGGTAACCTTGGAAGATTTCTCAAAGGTGGAGCTCATGTCAACATAGAAGCTTGCAAAACTACGTTGGGTTTTGTTTTCAGGTTTTTCAAGCCTTTGAAGAGTCTTGCCAGTGCTGTACCCCTGAGGTTAGCTGGGTCTGAGCTGAGATCATATTTGGGGAGATCTGAAGAATGAGAAATAGCATTGGTTTGAGGGACAGACCGTTTCAGTTGCCTGTGATTTTAATGAATTTAAATGAACACTGAATTTGCTCTGAGACTGTTGATTCTGGCGAAGGCTGTTTTGCCCAAGTCGGTTCATTCACCCCCAGTGCAAAACATATGGAGAAGGTTTCCTGGGAAGTATGTGCCTCTGACTCTTTCCCCCTCCAGTAATTTGTGCTGCGGCAGTTGTGAGGCTGGAGCAGAGTAACCTTCCCTGGTTAACTGACAGAGAAAAAAGAAATGGAAGGAACCATTATTTTCCCGTCAAGATTCCTCTGAAACAAAGAAGTGTCGAATTATGCATGCTGAGGAGTGTCTTTGGTCCTTTGATTAACAGTGGAGGCCCAATTTCACCATCAAAAGCATTCTTAATTATAAGCCCTGTTGAAAAGGCTGCCTTGAACGTTGAAGAAATGATATTACAGAGCACGTCTATCTTTGCTTAGGTGATCTGCAGGCTTTTTGTGGGGTTGTTTTATTAAAATCATTGGAAATACACAGAGAATAGAAGACAAAACTGGAAATATGTTATTTGTTTCAGTATAATCGCAGCAGAAGGCATTGCATCACTGAGGAACTCAAATAGCTGGTTCTGGCTTGAGTGTGAGAAAGCTTCCTGCTTTGCTACCTTAGCAAAGTCTGATATTCTCCCCGTGCAGCTGGTGACATAATGTGTATCACAAGGTCTTCCTCAAATAAAAGACATCCATCTTGGTTATTTTATGAGTCTGCTGATTAAAGAGATTTTATTGTAATTACTATGGCTAAAAGGCTACAGCAGTGGATGGAAATGTTAATTTACAATCTGCTTGCTGACCAGGTGTCATGTGATAATGGATTGGGACAGACTGTGGTTTGCAAATGGACCTGAATATTTGGAGTCACTAATTTGAAGTGGCAGATGAAGTGCCCGCATGTAGGTTTCAAAAGGGACGTGTTTGATTAACCAGCTATGGCGCAGCAGTGGGTGTTTGACAGGCTGGTTGAGAAATTATTACCTTTGGTTTTACACTGGTGGCAGCCATGTACGTGGTAGAGGAGAGGAGGGAAGAAGCAGAAAGACAGATGGACAGGGCTTGTAGGTAAATCTCTGCTTTATAGTATACAGACTGTGCTCCAGACCCACATACGTTCCCAGTTTGCATTAAACAAAAGGGATTTAGGTATCCAACCAGTTACATAGATAGGTCTTTAATTCCATCAATCTCTTAAAGATGTCTGTATAGTCCCAGATGTAACTAATTCATTAAAAAAATATATATTTTTCCAGCTGTAGCATTGGCCCTGCTCTTTTTTCAGAAGCTTTATAACTCAGGATGCAAGATGTCAGGCACCCTCACTCTGATATGGTGCCAAAAGATTTGAAAGAGTTTTGTAGATGTGGGCTCAGGTGTTTCAGGCAATAATAGTGGTGGTAGTCTGATAGCAGTTCAAAATGGTTTTCCTGTTTCTATGGAAATTTTGAAGTAGAATATTCCATAGCAGAGGGAGACTCCTATCTGAAATCCCCCATCTTGGTTTACATGTCCTATTTAAAAGATAACACTAATGTGTGAACTAACAAAACAATTTCTACAAATTTTAGTTCTTTTTGTATGTTACTGAAATCTCCTGTATAGGTTAATTTATTTACAGTACTGCTGAGTCTTGTTATGGGCTCTTAATAGGTGACTATTGAAACTTAAATTGGAACTGCCTGATACTAACAATAAACTAAGAGAATATTGATTGTGTAAGTTCCTTTTTTGGAAAGTGATATTAGGTTACAGAAAGAATTGTTTTCAGTGCAGAACACCTCACTGTATTTGTATTGTGGCTTTTTTGTATTACTCACTCCGAAAGCATTGATGTATCCAATAGCATCGTGCAGAACTGTGGAGTTTTTTGAAAAATTTTCTACTGTTCTGTATGATAATTAATAAATAAGAATAGGGCTTAAATTCAGATTCAGGACAATTGATAAAGAAGTTTTTAGATAGACATCATTGCTTTACAGAGTGATGTATGATGTTGCTGTGATATCCTTTAAATTATAATTGAATTGCAAACGATTGATTACAATTATGCTCCAGAGATGACAGTGGAAATGAGGAGTAGCAGTAGCCTTATTACACTAGGTCTGTTTTACATGCTGAGATATTGCCGGTGTGAAGCAACGAGTTTATATGCAGTATGTATTAGGGATCTATTTCTGGGCAAAAGTTACCACAGTGCGCTGTATATTCACTACAAAAATATTTCTTGCTGAATGTTGTGAGCGGATACTGAATTTCTGAAGAAGATATAAAAAGTAAGAAGCCAGAGCTGAAAAAGGCAGTTTAGTGATTGGCCCCCAAGGAACAAATTCATGAGCACAGCTTGAAATCTAATGGGATTAAGAGCTGATTTTGTCAGAATGCACTTTCTTTTATTTTGATCTTTGATGGGATGATATTAGGGTTTTGCTGGTGTAAAACCAACTGTCATAAGCAGAAATGAGTTGGAAATTCTCAAGCTACCAAGTTCATTGGGATATTGAGTGGAACAGTAATGAAAACTTAACTGGGTAAACAGGAAGAACCTTGTTAGTTCGTTTTGTTGGTTTTTTTTTTCACAAAGAGTTTGCAAAGGGAAAAAATAGCACACCAAAGAGAGAAGGAGGTACTCAAGTGAAGTCAGTGTTTTACGCAGGGTTTTCAGTTATTCTGCAGATCACCGTGGTGTACATTGATATAGACAGATGCATTCTCAGGTTTGAGCTTGTAAAAAAGCCTTGTCACTCGTTTATGTCAGTTTAAAGGCAGAATGAAAAGATCAGAGTAATCTGGTAGGCAGTAGTAAGGCAGGTGTTTAAATTATGAGGTGCCTGTTTTGGGGTGGCAAAAGGAAATCTGCTGCTCTGTTTGCTAGGGGTTCTGGATTCCACTAAAGTAAACACTAAAGCAAAAGCACTGGTCTTACGCATTCACTACCCTGAAGTGTGTGTGATGTGTTCAATGATTCTGTCACTTTTCTTAATATTGAGACAAAAATGTCAGTGGATCTGTTATAATTTTATTAGCATGTCATTTGCAATAGAGCTGATATGCCACAGATAGTAGTTGCTGACCTATATGTAATTATCCTGTGACGGGGAGTGCTGCTGTGGTGGAAATCTATGTTCAAGAGACCATGGAGGATGTACCAAAAGCTTATGTCAGTCCTTGAACTAGTCCCAGATTCTAAATGAGAGGCAAGGGGAGAAGGGCAAATAAATCTTGACAAGCTACAGCACCACTGAAGAGCACGTGCACTGTAGTGTCAAATAAAGATGCTTCACCTCGCTGTCATCTCTGTGGGCTTTGAAGGTAGCTGAAGTGCAATTTCTAGCCCGTGACGACATCGTGTAGGTCTCCTGGCCCTGATCCCAGGCCGCCTGTGGTGAGGCTGCCAAGGGCTTTGTGGAGAGGGGGATTTTGGAAACGTGCTTTAGCTGAGTGTATCAAAATGTTGTTTAGTAATACTTTTCCAATTGTCCAATTCTTATGAGTTCGTTAAAGGTTTTGACAGAGCTTGAAGAATTATTGTTGTGGTGTGACATGACTTTAATGCAAGTCTGCGTGGGAGGGGATTCAGCTTTTTCACTAGATGCCATCACTGACACCTTGCATGTCTTCATTGTATCCTCAATCTTGTTTTCACTCTTTGTGAAAGAAAACGTGATCCTTATTGACTATAAACAAACTTTGGGAGATCTCCAGACAGGTAGTCCTGTATTCCCAGAGCTTGATGTACGGGTGGTGAATGATAGTGAGCGGTATTGTGCACAGCAACTTTTGACCATAAGATCTTCTGATCTGTCCAAAGCGGTCTCTTGACATGGCTCTTCCAAGAGTGGTGTTCATTGCCCTGTCCCAGCTTCTTCCATGAAAAAGGGTTTCTGTGCAGTGAACATACCAGCACTGTGTGACTGGGATAAAAGCGGTGATTCATCACCCAAAAATAAGTGCTGTGCCGATTATAGCTGCCAAATACTCAGTCATCAGTTTCCTCCCCGTTAAGCATTTGCCACCTTTCTGACTGTGGTGTAAGCAGATGGCGGGCGGAGTGAGTTAACCATTGATGAAGTTAGTCATTGCTGGAGCACAGTGGTGGTCTTGTAGCTGCCCAAGGCTTAAGGGACGCGTGAGGCTGTGTTTGCAGTCCTCCCAGTAGTGCCTGTTCTTGTTTTGTTAGTAATCTTGGTAGTTAAAGCAAGCAAAAAGCTGCAGCTCATTGTTCTTGGAGATCAGTTAAATTTAGTTTCTTTTAATGGAAAATAAAATTTGGTTTTCATGTTTGCAGGCTACTTCATCAGAAATTGTTATTTCACAAGATGAACTGATTCAATTAATCTAATTCAGCTCCAAACTGAGCTTGGTCGCATGCCATTTAGTAACCACACAAGTGTTGTGTTTATTATCTTTCCATTTGTTTTTTAGCTATAGTAATAGTATGTAGATCAGAAATTATACCAGGCTACATTATGGCTTCAGTAGTAGAAACTGAGATTAAATATTTTAATTTTCAATACTTTTGTGGTACACTGTAAAACAGAAAAGACAGCAATTCATATGTGCCCTACTCATTCTTTCTAATCTCCCATGTATTTTTAATTTTCCTGTTCAAAAATGTCTCTGTTACAAATGTAAATAATGAATATTACTCCATTTTATCAAAGTAATTCATTACTATAGAGATATTTTATTCTGTTGGTCACTTCAGAGTTTTCTGTTGAGAATAAATTGAAACACTTCACTGGTTTCTGGTATTAGCTATTCTCAATAACTGTGGTTCTTGTGGTTGCCCTAAAGATAGTAATACACTTCCTGGGAAACCTAGGCTGAAGTTAAAATTCAGTATTCTGGACATCCTCAAAGTCTAATGCCTTCTAAAAGCCTATCAGTGGTGCTTCATTTAAAGAAGAAGAAAACAAGTCCTTCTGGAGCATCCTGTTGTCAACTCTGTTTTAGTTTGGATGAGTAATACTGTGCTACTTCTACTTCCTACTGTGCTTTTCATGGTTTTTACTGCAGCTTCATTCTGACCACATGCACCTTTGGCCAAAAGTTAATCTGGACAAAACAAACGGGATATTGACAGATGGAGGAAATCAGAATTTCTGAATGAGGCTGTCCCTTCTGTAGAGGCACTTTGCTTCCTTTTTTCATTATTTACCCCTTTTGTGGCTTGAGGTCTGCAGTTAGGAATTAAAAAGGGCTGAGTATGCAGCTCCCAACCTGAAATCTTGTTTATCCATTGTATTCTAACTTTTTTATTTTATTTGCATATATCCTTTTGTTTGGGAAACGGAGTTCAGTGCTAGCTGTGGTTTCAAGATCACCCTGCCCGGAGATCTTTCCCTGTTCGTATGTGAGCACACCTCTACAGGGCAAATTCAAGACTCTAGGGGGGCTTGTTTTTATTAATTTTCTTTCTTAGCTCCTCTAGCTATGAGTTAGATGATGAACTAATTGAGTTAATCTATTCAAATTTCCCTCTGTTTTATGTAATTTTTTAATTCTTCCTTAGTTTTTACAGTGTTCTGTGTCCCTACCAAAAGTGTATGTGGTGACTAAATGAGTAGCATACTTCTTACTATTTGTATACCGTGGATTTGACCTTTTTGATAGATCTAAAATATTGAAAGCAAGACCCAAAAACGTCTGTTCCCCAGGAGGATTTGACTGCTCGTTTGAGGATAGCCAGACTAGCTGTTTTACTGAAGGAAACTAATCTGTAAGGGGAATACTGGAAAAAAATGTCTCACATCATTCACAACCTTTCATGCGGGAGAGGGCTGTTGAACTCAACATGAACTTAATGAACTTGATGATACCTTTCCAAGCACCACCAGTTACTGTATTTGTTACCTTTGTTGTACGTAATTGCTATTGCAAGTGCTGCATTATCATCCTGAGACTTATTTCTGAATCTTGAAAGAGTTACAAGGTAAACTGGTTTTCCAAAGGTAACTGAAGCATATCCCTATGTAGTAGTGTCTGTTACTTCAGGGTTAAAGGGAGATGAGATTTGACATCACAATTGTGGTGTGTAATCAGTATTTCTAAGATTATATGTGATAATATTGTTCTGTATATAGAAGTCTTTGGAGACAGGTAGAACAAAGGCAAAGCATGAATTAGGTTCTACTTGCCAGACTTCTCCTTTTCTTAGATTTACATCTTATGTAATGCTATAAAAAGATTGGTTGTTTTGTCTTATTAATGTTCCTAAATCTTTCATGTTTGGGTACGTCATGACCACCATTCTGAAAGAGCGTCGATGCCTGAAGCAGGGCACAGTCTGCAAATTCTGGCCTAAACAAATGTTCTTTCTCTTTTGAGATTCTGAGTATGAATAAATAACCTGAGATTTCCCTCAACAGATTCACACATTAGTTTTTTTTAGGTTTTTTTGGCAGCCAGACACCCTACTATCAGCCTACTCTTTTAACTATCAGGGATGTATTTTTAATAGTCAGAGTGGATCAGTTGGTAAGCTCGCTTTTTTGGCCAGCTGAAAAGTGGTTCTGTCAGAATAGGAGTCATTAGTTTGTTTAGCAACAGCCCAGGTTGCTCTTGGCATACCTGCATCCCATGGAACTGATGTCTGGGCTGCTGCACTGTCTAATGTTATCCTGAACACATAATGCATCTTAAAATAAAATAAGCAAATTTCAAAGGATGATATGTTCACACACAAAACACAGAATTTGGCAAGCAAAATCTGCTTTGTTTAATATGCGAGTGTACCGGTTTTGTTGTATTCCTCCATGTAGCGCAGACGCTGTAGTTAAATCTTTGGGCTACTACAGTTGGGTTTATATGTCCAAGTGATGACCTTTCAGTATGATCATGAACTTCCTTTAAGTTTAATAAAGTGTATTATCTATGACAGATAGTAAAATAAAACTGGTATTTTCCTTCTCTGTAAGAACAACTCACTTTTTAAAAGGGAGGGAAGGGAGGGGAAAGGGCAATCAACCTTGTCATTAGACTCCAGGATAATAAAGCAGTAAAACTATCAATTATATCCTGTGCAGGCACCATATAGTTAGTAGTTGAATATAGATGACTGTCAAAGCTATAGAGTTATTTGGTTTGAAGCTGGAGTGCTCAGAAATGCTTAGTTTGCTTGAGGAATAGCCCCTTCTATATCAAAGTTCTTGTTACCGTGTAATATGATCAAGAACCTCATCTGTCTGTGAAGACCACCTGGGTTTATATTAACTGTGAGTCATTCTATGAAAGTCTCATAATGGGATTATAAAGTCTTTTCACAGCACTGTTGCCGTGTTAAAGTTGCCCACTGTTGCCCATGTCAGCTAGTCGCTTGGATGCCTAGTCATAGGCAAGTGTGAATCTGACTTTCCTTTGCCTCTAATTCTCTACACAGCAAAATGAATGGGAATGAAATGTCAGTAGAGATTTCAGTGCCATAGTTCAAAAGAGAAATCCTTAAATCTCTGAGTACAAAAAATTTGGAGGACTGTAATGTTCTTTACTAATAATACATTATATTTCTTAAGGCCTAAAACCTTGTTTATGAGTTTGTGGTCTCCTTAAGGGCAGAGCAGTTCAGTGCTGCATGCATTTAATCAGCACTAGGAAGAACAGTGATGTGTCTCTCTCCCATTGAGGGTATCTGACCTGGTGGTTGAGATGGTAAAACTCCTACTGCTGTGACTCAGACTCTACATACCCTGAAACACTGTATTTTAAAGTATAGAAATAGCAGGTAATGTTCCTACTTTCTTTTTTACTTAGAAGCATGGGTCACTTAACCACTAATGATGTGGAAGACTTGGGTTCAGTTTGCACCAGTGCCTGAAGGGATTCAAGTCTGTCTCCCACCTGTGCAAGGAGAGCTCTATTTATGAGGCTTTTTTGTGGTTTATGAGGTGCAGTTATGAGGCCATTGTTCTGAGATGGGATCTTCTGATGCACACTTTTCAAACTGGTCTGCTTTACAGGTTTTAAGATTTACAGGACAGGAGAGAGAAAGAGAATATTTGGATCATAGTTTACTTGTTATGCAAATTTTCAACTGTGTTGTTCTCAGGAGAACTTTTCTCTTAACTGGCTGTGTGTTACCAGACAGATAATTCATGACGTCTTGATTCCTTGAAAGACAGATGATTGTATCAGCTAATTCCTGCTATGTGCTATTCACTGTCTACCCACGTGCCACATTTGGTATATAAGCCAGAGGTTGCCAACAGCTGTGCTAGAGGAAGACAGGCTTGCGCCATGTCACACATTGCTTACAAAATACCCTTCACTGATTTAATCCAGTGATTATGTAAATAATGTGGAATCAGAACTCCAGACTCCCTCGTCACTGTCGTTATTTTCTTACAAAATGCAGAACAAAGGTCAGTGTGGGACTTGGGTTTCCCAACTGAACCTTCCTTTTTCCAATGGGACTTTGGTGCTGGAGTGTGGTGGCAGATGGTGACGTTGCTGGGTGGTTTAGCCCAGCATCACCAGGACAGACAGTGGGATGTTGTACTGCTCTGAGAAACCACTTGCCTGCTAGCTAGGTAGGTCTCTATTTAGTGTGATGGATTTTGTTGGGGATTTTTTTTTCTTCTTACAAAGTCAATCTGAAGCATTTAACTTTCTCTATTATATTATTACTGAGGACACAGGAAACCTTCCTTGTCATCAAAATTTTCCATACCTGCTTCGACCTTTTTTTTTTTTTTTTTTGAAAACTGGCCTGTTCAGTTAAAGATGCAACTGGTAGACCTGTTGTTCTTTGCTGGTGCAGCAGTTACCATGAAGTTTGTTGCTTGGGAAGTACACAGAAGATAAGATTCTTGCCATGGGCAAAGTATCTGTGAAGATGAGCAGTAGATGCCAACCTTGCCCCTGCGTTGTGTATTGCAAATAATGGACTAGACAAGAGGTTGAAACAGGAAGGAGAGTGCTGCAAAAATCATACTGAGCATAGCATTATTTTCATTTATACTATCACTGTGCCTCTAAAAAAAAACCATTTTGGTGGGTGGGGGAGTAGTTGGCTCTGTACCAACCAAAAAGTATAGTCTGTGTTGTGGATGAGACCATTTAGGCCTGTTCCAGGGGAGGGCCACCAAAATAATCAGAGGGTTGGAACAACTCTTCTATGAAGAAAGACTGAGAAAGATGGAGTTGCTCACTCTGGAAAAGAGAAGGCTCCAGGGAGACCTTTTTGCAGCCTTTCAGTATTTAAACAGGGCTTATAGGAAAGATATAAGAAAGAATAAACGCTTTTTGCCAAGGCTTTGTAGAAACAGCAGAAGGGGCAATGATTTTAAACTGAAAGTGCAAAAATTTAGGTTGGACATAAGGAAGAAATGTTGTATGATGAAGTTGGTGAGACTCTCCAATAGGTTGCCCATAAAAGCTGTATATTCCCCATTACGGGAAATATTTAAAGCCAGGTTGGATGGGGCTTTGAGCAGCCTAGTGTAGTGAAAGGTGTCCCTGCCCACATCAGGGGGACTGACTAGATAATCTTTGAAGGACCCTTCTCCAACCCAAACCTTTCTGTGATTTTATGATTTGTGTGTGGATGTGTAGGGTAGAAGAGGTGAAATTGACCAATTTGGAAGGGGGTACCTGAGCTAATTGGTACAATTATGCTGTGGCCCTGCCCCAGGCAGCCCCACAGAGGAACCCATGGCCCTGTTTGTGCAGACGTTGTACTGTATCAGAACCTGCCTTCTGTGTTGCTTGAATGCAGAAGTCATGATTTATTGAAGCAAACTTGGGAGATGCCAAGCCGTTTATGAAGCAGCTGCACTTTTACAGCTTTTAGTTTTCTCATGTTAGATTTTTCTCATGTTAGGCTGGTGAAGGAACTCAAACACAAGTCCTGTGAGGAGAGGCTGAGGGAACTGGGGCTGTTTAGTCTGGAGGGGAGGAGGCTCAGGGGAGACCTCATCACTCTCTACAACTACCTGAGAGGAGGTTGTAGCCAGGTGGGGGTCGGTCTCTTCTCCCAACCAGCTATCAGTAAGACAAGAGGCATGGTCTTAAGCTCTGCCAGGGGAGGTTGAGGTTGGATATTAGTAAGAAATTCTTCCCAGAGAGGGTAATCAGACATTGGAATGGGCTGCCCAGGGAGGTGGTGGATTCTCCGCCCCTCGAGATTAAGATGAAATTGGATGTGGCGCTTAGTGCCATGGTCTAGTAACCACAGTGGTAGTGGATCAGTGGTTGGATTTGATGATCTCAGAGGCCCTTTCCAACCTGACTGATTCTATGATTCTATGGTTTTAATAGTTACTTCTCTTCCTTTGTTTTTAAATGGGGAGATTCTAAGGGGCTTGAAAATATAACTATTCATTTTGTTGAAAAATAATTCATGCACCAAAATAAAAGGCTTTTTTTCCTTTTCCATTTTTTCCTCTTTTTCTCTGGACAAGCAAGAAAAGTAGTTTGTGTCTAGTTGCCCCTGTCACCATGGGAAGCATATAAGAAATTTCCATTAAATTAATATATATATATATATATCTTAAGGGGACTCAAGAGAATTGTTTTACATACAGTTTAGCTTTGGGTGTCTAATCTGGTGTTTTATATGTATTGCTTCTCGAAATACCGAACAGTTTTGTCTCTAGCAGAATTTAATTTTAGGTATTGTCATATATTGTGAAGTTGATATAAGCTTAAGAAATGAAAAGTTATGAAGCAGCTGTTACAAACACCTTCTTTGAACATTGATGCTCGTTCTGTTTAAAAATTAATTCTCTAGAAAAAACTTAAGAGTGATGTGATAACTAATAACATGGAGATCTCTGTTCAGAACAGAGATTAACTCTGTTCTGAGGAAAAGAAGTAAATACCCAGATTCTTCTGCTTTTGTTATAGTATCATTGTGATATTGTTAGCTATTAAAAAATAATCAGTTTTAGTTCATTTTAGTTTAGTTGTTGAGATATTTATTGTTTTAAGATTAAAAGTATAATGAAATATTGAGTGTGTCTCAGATTTCAGATGTGAGTATTTCAAATAATGGGAGTTGTCATAGATACACACTGCAGGCTTAACTTTAGAACAGGGAAAGTATTGTGAATAATGATAGATTTTGTTATCTGCTATTTGTATTCAGCCCTTAAAAATCAGGAAAAAAAATAATATTAAAAGGATTTTGTGGTTAGAATGCAATTAATTTTTTTATCACATATGTTTTAGCTCCAATATTGTAACTCTAAATTTTGATATTGTAGTACGGGAAAAACTCATGAGAGTCTTTCCTACATTTTCCATTTTGTAAACTGGAAGTAGTCTATGTTATCCCCATCTAAAGAAGATTTCTGAAGACTAATAGCTTTTCAGTAATCAATAAGTAATTATTATTCCCATAGGATAAGAACTGAAACAAGGAAGTTTTCATGGTCATCTCCAGAGCATTGTGTTAAATGGTCTCTACTGGGGTCTGCTGGTCTATGTATGGTGTCAGTGGGTTGTCCTCCTCATAATTCATATCCTGTGCTATTTAGCCTTTAACTGTAAACTGTATAATGCATATATAGACTCAAAGAAGGTGCACAGAGAGGGTTATGTTTTTATTCTTAGTATTTCTATAACAATATGTACTATAACATAGCAGGTCAGCGAGTTGAATCAAAGTCCATTCCAGAGATGTTAAAAAAAATATATATTTTCCAAGTATGCATATTCATAGTTTATATACAAGGACATTCATTTGGGGGGTAAAATGTCAGAATTAGCCATCCCAATCCTACCTTCCCAAAAGCCAAGTTAAAAGAAAATTGGTAAACCTCAATGATGAAGCAGTCTGGGCAGTGTTAGGAGGAGGCTGTCGGTGCTAGTTTTGGTCTGACCCTTAATGGGCAATTACTGCAATATGCACTTCTTGCCTCAGTTTTTTTTTGGATGGGTGTTGCAGTGGGACAGGATGTTTCACCACCGGGTTTCAGGGATATCTGCTGACAGCAGAGGAATGGTGGAGATCAGCGGCTTCAGGTCCCATGCCAGACACTGGTAGGGTGTTTTGCTTAACTTGGCACAGGTCCTTTTGTGTGGTCACTCCAGGCTTGACCAATCTCCTCCAGGCTGGGACACTCTTCTTCACATCCAACCAAGCTCCACAGCCTTTCCAGCCAACCCCACAACCAGGGAGATGAGCACCATTTCTTTCCCACCCTCATCTTCATCTCATAGGCCTCGGGGTTGTATCCAAGCAATGGCTTACTTAGGATTTAAAGTGCGTAATTTCCTTAATTTGCAGACTCACCTCACGTGACCCCTTGGAGTCTGTGTCTCTTTGCTGATGATATTCCATCCTTCCCAGCCAGGACTTATTATATCAGTTTCCCCTTTCAGGCAGTGCCAGCCCTAATCTCTGCATTTTGTCTGCCTCTGTAGGTTTGTTTTTTTTTTCCTAACCAGTGTTGTTCTTCTCACAAATTTGGCTCTTTTTTCATCTTTGAGGTCGGCTCATGTCCCTGGTGCTGCCTGGTCCCAGAGGAAGGGTGGCAGTTGGAAGCAAGAGGAGTTCAGGGGGGTTAGAGAGGCAAACTGCTTGCTCCCACGTTAATGAGCTTGGAGTAGAGCCACCCACACTTGCAGGATGAGAGTTTTTGGCTATACAAATTCAGGCCATGGTCCCTCAGAACCTAGTGAACAGTACCAGGCATGTTTATTTGACTAGGACCAACAATAAGTTTAAAGAACAGAAAGTGCTAGTTTTGGTAAAAATTGATTTAAATGTTTTCTTCCTGAACAGTTGGGGTTGTTTTAAAGCCATTGAAAGGCTTAGTTTCAGTCAGACCTATCTATCTCTACTTGATATATTTATTTTAGTAGAGAAATGTAAAAATTGAGATGCACTCTCAGTTGTGAGGTCAGAAGAACAAAATGAACTTAAATGTCTGGTTGAAGGATAGTAAACAGAAGGAGGTTCATTTGGGAAAAAATAATCCTTTTGGTGGAAATGAAAATGAACAAAGACAAGAAAAGAAAGAGAGAAACTCAGTTGCAGCATATGGTTAACATACTAGATGTGCTTGTCAGGCATGGCACCTCCATTGTCACCACTCCTAATGTTTGTACATCATAGGTGTAGAATTGTTGAAGCAAGACTTATGAATCTTGCACCTTTTTCACGTCAGCTCTATTTACCAAGTGCACAGAATCCTCATGCGGTATCTGGCACTGCTTGCCCAAGGAGGAATGACGTAGAAATGTAAGACCAGTTTGTGAGTGCTGAGCTCTAAGGACATGGCTGAGTTTTGCCTGGAACTGGGCAATACCTTACAGGTGTGAAAGGGTATCAGTAATAGTTTCATGCATTGGTCATTCGTATCAGTCCTTTTTGCTAAGACATTTATGAATATTTTGTGAATGATGTGCAGAGTAATAAAATATTTATCAGGACTTTGCATCAAAATTTTTAACTTGTGGATCTTCAGCAAATGGTTGGCTACAAATCATTGTTAATGCTTTCATTGTTTTTCAGTGTAAGTTGGCTTATGTGGAAACATTGAATGCTTCCATATTAGTCTGAGAAACATCACAGAATGTAATTTGATTATTTTCTCGTAAAAATGTAAATACTGCTGAGTACTTTCTTTCAAAAATTATTTTCACTAAGCCTTGCTAATTTGGTGGACCTCTCTATCAACAAACCTGCTTGATAGGTACTTGTGGAAAGTTCCAGATGTATTCCATGGCAGGCAGAGTAACTAGACTAGACTGACAAAAGAGAATTCACTTAAAAATCCCTATGTATGTCTAGGACAGTTTTTCTTACTATTTTCTAATGTAAACATCAAGGACTCAAATTTATTAACTTAAGTTTTTGGATAAATAGAATTGTAAGATTCTGATTTAATGTACCGCTAGAGAAAATAACCAGATGAAATCAAAGTGGGAAGAATTACCCTAAAAACATGGGGGGAAAACTTGGAAGGAGAGCTGCTAAGTGGATGTATGAATTCTTGTTGTCTAGGATTTTATAAACTAACCTTTTTTTAAATCCAAAAAGTAAATCTGAATTGGGGGCAATATAATATTTTTTCCTGGTATTTTACCTCCACTTTAGCAATTATTTAGGGATCTACCATTTGTTGAGAAATATTTTCACATCTAAAGTTTCTTGGTACAAGGAGTACAAGTATATTGTCTATATTCTTTACATGCTTAACCAAGCACCACACCTTTGTTAGACTTTTTTCTCTTGAAAAGTTGTATTGACAGATTCTTTCTTTGACAGAACATTTTAGTAACACTGCTCATATATATAAATAATACATCTAAACTGATCATCTAGTTTCCTGAATGTGTTTATGATGTAGGGAACAAGGGAGTAGGTTTTTTTTGCTTATCAAAAATACCACAACAGGCCCATGTAGAATCTGAGATACTTAGAATTTGACCTCATGTTGAAGAAATGTATCTTATTTACATTTAATGTACCAGATGGTACAGGGACTGATTAGGTTATTTGGTGTAGAAATCTGTAATCACTTGTTCTTCTGTGCCATTGTAGAAACCCTTTGGTAAACATACTGTTTTGGGAACAGGAGAATTAGATGCCAAGTAACCTTAATGCTTACTTTGTCTTGCAAATGTATTATTCAAAAATAAGTCTTTTCACACCAGATATATTTGCGTTTATTGTTAAACATATTTAAAAATTTATGCTGTTTGCATAGGGATCTCCTTTCATTTTGAAGCACATTTCCCCAGTCCTAGTTTGAACTGCTACTAATGGTTACAGCACATGGTACTTTTTTATTGGTGAAGTGGTTGTGGAATAATACCATAGTGTTACTGTTCAGGAAAAGTTAGAAGATAGTTTCTGCAGCCTTGGAGTTTTGAATTTTGCTTATCTATGAATGGTTGATTTGCTTTTGGTCTCCTCATCTCTTAGTTAATTCTCTTTTTATTTTGGGGTATCTTCTGGAGGTTCTACACATTTAGCAACACTCTGGTAATTAAGGCCACCTGTGCCTCATAGTATGTGCTGAGTTTCTTTTGTCTCTTCAGACTCATAAAGAGAATAGAAATTCTATTTTTAGGCCTTGAGGGTTGGAAACATCCACTTTGAAATCAAACTTCCAAGTGTTATGCAGAGATAATGATACATTAAGTGAATCATGAGTACTTTAAAGTGGGTATCTCTCAGTCTCTCCTGTTGAATTGATTCCAGTTTGTTTAAATGCATTTTCATTGAGCCTTTTTTCATTTTAATAATTCTTGGACTCTACCACCGGTCTATTTCGGTGCCAACTGCTGCTTCAGTGGGAGTTGTAACAGAGTCTGACTCAACCTTGCTTGGGAGTGCTATCTCTTGGGGATCTCTTTTCTTCCCTGGAACACAAATTTAACCTTGACCCTGAGGAACAGTTGGTTGAAAACTGACAGTAAGATACATTTTAATTTATGCTTCCAGAAAAGAAGCAGAAAAGATCCAGCTGTCTTGCATTTTGCCCTCTTCTTCAGTGTGACGTCCTGCATTTGTCCAGTACATCCAAGCTGAACAGTTCTGTCAGCCTGGGAAAGCCTGCAGCAGCAGCCGCCTTGAGCAAAAAAGCACAAACGCCCATTCCAGCGTTTGCATTTGGGAACAAATTTTAAAGTATTTTGCTCAGTTTTACTTTTCAGCTGTCTACACATTTGCCCTTCTGCCTTTATACAGCTGTCTGTTACCAGTGTAGTGGTGCGTCCTTCATTTACAGATCAGTAATGACAGCCACGTCTCAAGTTGAGCATAGTTGACTCTTGGATGTGGGGATAGCAGCGTGTGTCACGTAGAAGCTGTTCAGTTCATTTTTTGCAGGTTGTATTACTTCTTCCTTTTCTTAGAGTATTTTGTTGCTTTGGTTAAAGGGGTGATTTTCAGGCAGAACCAATTGTTGTGAATGTAATTTCTCATTATGGGAAGGTGTTTTGAAAAACATCTCTTCCTGTAATTTTAAAGAGAGTTCACTCCTAGGTGATCAAGATAAGCCAAAAAAAAGACTGACTAAAGCGCTGGGTACGTCAGCCATAAACTGCAAGGCTTTTTGAGGTGCCCAAGCTGCTACCTATCCTAGCTGGCTGCACCAGTCTTTTGTGCTCAGCAAGTGCCTAGTTGGAGTGGGACAGGACAAAACCTGCTACAGGCAGATATGCTTCATGGCATGCACCTACAGAACTGCAATTTCAGGGGCATGAACTTTCTACTGTTGTCTACGAGAGGGATAAGGAAAATATTCAGGTTTAATTTTAAAAAGCAAATTGTGTGCAAAAAATGGGCGCACCATATCCTGTACTCAATCCACCTGCACATCTCATGGCATTAGAGTTGTAAGCACATCTGTGTGCTACGCAGAAGCAAAATGACTTCTGCTAGAGCAAGTGTTTTTTGTAATTTAAAACATATTGGTTTGTTTTCCTGTGAAGTGTTAGACAGTCTGTAACCTGCAGAATATTTCTGGTTGTTTGAGTTTCACCCTTCAGGCATGATGATCAGAGCTGAAACCTGCTCTAGCTGGGCACAAGTTCTGCACTGCTTGCCCCCACAACTGCGTGCCTGCACTGCCGAGCTTTAGCATTTTGGTACTGCAGTGGCAATGATGTAGTTAAAATTGTGCGTAGCTTTTCAGATGGAGTGGGATTTTTCTCATCTCAGTCTCCTTTAACTGACAAAACAAAATCATCTCATCTGAAATTTCTACTACCAGAGCAGAATGAGGTGGGACAGCATGATGTCAAATAAGAACGGGGTTTTGAGTGATTTGACTGAAGAGTTAAACATTTAGCAATTTATTTTTTAACTTCCTGTCCTCAAAGCTAGCTTATTTTATAAATGCTAAATTTAGTCTGCTCGGTTTCCGTCATCAAGGACAGCTTTTTTGGTATGCTTTCTTACAAAATATTTGACCTTGGGAGATTGCTGCCAGAAAGGAAGACACTTTAATATCTGACAGCTGATTGTTGGAGGTTTGTAAACTCTGTTGTGTGGGAGCAATAAAAGTCCACAAAGGTAGAAGGATTCACTTTAGCTTAGCAGTCTGTGAAGCTGATGAACTTCAGGGTGTGAGGATGAGTTGCTGAAAACAAAATGTTCTTTGCTTTTTGTCTGGTTTAAACCGTAGCTGGATGGAAACTATGAGCTCTTCATGGCATGGTTATGAATGGGAGACAGTGCTGGTACACAGAGGAGATTGCCATGAGTAGAATAAGAGAATTGAAGGGGGCTATTGCAAAATTTCCTCACAAGTTAAGAGGAGGTAGAGTTCACGGGGCTGGAAAGAAGATGAGGAGGAGCTGTGCAGGAAAGGGTGTCCATCCAGCAGATGGGATGTTATCAGCCACAACTTCCCATGCTTAGCTCAGGGCATTATGGCTTGTTGCGAGGTTGACTGGTTGTTTTTCCATAATGACCTGGGAGTAAGGCAGTAAGGAATGCTTTTTTACTCAGCCAAAAAAAGCTTTGTGAATAGGGAAATCACGTGTTATGTTCTTGGCGGTGTTTATTAATGACAAGCTAATGAAACAGAGCACTGCAGAGAATACTGGTGTACAGCTTTAAAAGGGCAGGCACAAAAAGCGTGAGCCAAGAGCATTGATCAATAGAGGCTGCAGCTTTATTAAAAAGCCTTTTTTAGCAGGGAGCCATCCTAACCTGCCTTCCAGTTCTGTCTCAAACTGGATTTGAGTGGATAGTGAATAGCATAAGGATGCAACAGCAATGTTGCAGAGAGGGGCATTGCTGAGATTTGCTTCTGAGTCCTAGCTGGTGCCAGGGCTGAAGCTGTCCCTCTCCTTTGTACCAGCAGGCAGGAGCAGTGACATGAGGGAAGCCACGTGGAGCTCTACCCCTTCATGTTGCATTTCCATGGTCTGGGAACCAAGGCAACCAAGGCAGCCCACTCAGTTTCAGGGACCTCAGGCTGAACCCTTTCTAACCTACCAATTGCTCTGGAAGCTGCCAAACTGTCAACAACAGAGTTTAGGCTCCTAAAACCAAAATGAAGGTCACTAAACCAACACAGACACTTCTGGCAGCCAGGCACAAAAAACCTGCTTCAGACGCCCAAACTAGCAATTAGCTGAGCCCACACCACCACAAGAAGCTCAGTTCACTAGATGAGGATGGAAAAACAGGACTAGAGAGACAGGAGAAATAAACACACAACTATTTGTTTCTCGTCCAGTTGACTTTATGAGCTGACAGAAAGCCTGACGGTATACCTCTGAATATCCCAGCCATAGCTTTATTATCTTCTCAATTAGAAAGGATGTAGTTCCATTAAATAAAACTAACAACAACACTCATTGTCTAGGGAAATGAACAGTTAATTCTCAGTTAATAACATTAGTGGGAGATGCTAAGAAATAGTGTGCTGAGAATTCAGCCATCCCTTTCAGCTTCATTGCTACACTTAATCCTGTAGTTCTTAATTCTGGAATAGTCACCATTAGGAAAAGTTTACTTATACCATCCATTTTCAGAAAATAATGATAAATTTAACATTCAAAGTTTTGAATCACATACTGATTAAATAGAATTTTGGCAACTTAGATAACATTTGAGATCATGGACAAACATCTATACTGGTTGTAGGTCACTGTAAGAGACCGTGAGTTGTTGGGGTAGATTTTTGTTCACCACCAGCAGAAGAAAATGAAGCACTTGCTAATAATTTTTGTCTTAAATGTGAGATGTACAACTGCATTACCAAAGTTCACAGAGACTGCATGGCCCCTCCAGCAGCTCTGGTCAAGAAGAGAGTACCTACGGAAAAGTAGATGCAATGCAAGGAATGTACAGGCAAAAGTAAATGTAGAAGAGCTCTTAAAAGAGAATGTGATTTGTATGGTAGTCTGAAGTTACATGATACTTTTTTTTTTTTTTTTTAATTCTCAAAAGACTTAAGTGTAAATTCTGCGTAAAACAAAGGCCTGGTTTTAGCTCAGTCTAGAAAAATCTGTAAGCTAATAATGACCTGTGCTTTGTTGCAAAGACCATTAGTTCTATCCACAGAACAAATCCTTTTTGTGCCATCAGCTACATAAGGGTTTGGGGTTCTTCTTTACTCTTCCTGTGAGGGACCTAGTTCTGCTTGCTGCAAAGGCCAGAGGGACTTTTGGTGATAGACTGCTTTTGAGATCCATGTGGATTCTTTGTGTCCAGTCTCGGAAGTATCTTGGAAATCAGAAGACTACTACTAGCAGTGTGACATACATACACTGGGTACATCAAATCCCCGGTTCCCTCAGAGCAGTTTAGGATGCTCTGAAGAGCAAGGAGGGACCACAACAGCAGCTAATCCATCCTTCAGGTCACAGAATAACATTATGCTGCTGAGGCAGGTGGCATTGGGTCATCCTGGAATCTGCCTCTGGCACCCAGGGGAAACCTGGAAGTACAGCAACATGTAGGATTTCCTCCATGGTGGATTTATCTGCCCTGTGCATGGAGCTGGCAGTTCATACTGCTTCTGGATGACACTGGTGCAGCCATGTGCACAAGGGGATCCCTCATCTCCCTTGCACGCAAGTTATCCCCCTTCTCTTGAACATTTAAGAAGGAAGATGTTGCCTTTGGCCTTATGAAGATTTGGGTGTAGCCTGTGCCGGGTGTCCCTCTCTGCCTTGCCTTTCCTCTGTCACCAGTCTGTTTAGTTAAGCAGAACTAGTCTCCCCAGTTGCATGTATACGAGACTTGTCAAGACTTGACAAATGAACTACTCGTGCCATGTGTGTTTATGGTTTTGACTTCATGAGGACACAATGGGGATCTCATGGATAATAGTCCAAGCAAGGTGGTTTCAGAAGAAGTTAAGAGAAATCATTACTTGGCAATTACAGGCGGGTTTGCCTTTTTGAGGGGGAAGTTTTCGTAACTTATGCACTTTAAAAAGTAACCTAGTCTTCACTCTGTGTTCTTTCTTAGCAGAACTTCCCATTGTCTTTACAAAATGAGATTTTTTGCTTTTGTTATTTGTATTACAACAGAACAGCAGGATCCAGGATCCAGGTGAATCCTTTCTTTAGATAGTGGTCTCTTTATTTTGTATTGATTTGTGTGTAAATAGTGGAAGAGACTCACTGTTCCAGAGGTCTTTGTGCTTTCAAATAGGGGGAAATGTTAGATTCAAGAACCAGACTAAATCAGCTAGATCTGCTAGAACATATCTTTCAGCATGCCAGAGATAATATCCACTTAGGCTGTCATTATTGGAGTTTTTAATATTAATGTTTCTATTTTCATTTTGCAATAGAACTCCATTCTGTGTTGAAATTTGACTCTGACACAAAACAAGGAGTGTTTTCCATCAAAATATTTAACATGCTTGATTATAAAAATCACCAAATGAATTCAT
Source organism: Empidonax traillii (assembly GCF_003031625.1). Classification (NCBI taxonomy): domain Eukaryota; kingdom Metazoa; phylum Chordata; class Aves; order Passeriformes; family Tyrannidae; genus Empidonax; species Empidonax traillii. The sequence goes on from NW_020955308.1 coordinate 121,807, forward strand.
AGCTTGCTTGATTGTTATTTTATTTAGAGTAGATGTTAAAATATTTCTAGCTTAAATATTTCTGACAATATTTTTAGATGCTTAATAACTATTGTAATCTGAAGTTCAAGATAATACATTTAGAGGTGCTTAGGTACTGTAAAAAGATTGCTTGTTAGATCTGTATATGGAATAATTGCTTTGGGTCAAGTGAGATTTGAAGTAGCATGGCAAATGTTTTATATTGAGGTTGGTTTTCTGTACTGCTGCCATAACAGTGTGTGTGTGCCTGTTTGTAGAGAAGCTCTGCTGCAGTGCAGTGTTGTGGAGGTACTTAGCTGAGGAGCTGAGTGCTGTGCTTTGTCTTACTACCAGATTATCAAAGGGCATTTCCATCCTTGCTCTGCCTGTTGAAAATTATTTGAAAAAACATTTTTAAAGGCTAGTTAATAATGATGTACTGTCAAAATGAAAAGATATATCAAATGAGCTTCTCCAGGGAATCTTTGGCCTAGCATTATTCAAAAACTCTATTAACCTCTTAGATGATGGGAATAAGGAAAACTTTAAAGAAATGGCATCTGTCTAGAATAAATTTAGTCAACCCAGCTTTGAAAAACTTGGTCTAAAGCATAAAATTATTTTGTCAAGTCAGGAAAATTGTTCTTAATTGGTATGAAAAAATAAAAACAAGCAGCAAGGGGGAAAGTTATCTAATGGACTAGTTCAGAATAGCGAATTGCTGTAACCATTGCTGCTTGTATGTAACAGGGCAACCATACAAATGTCAGGCTCTAGACATACCTGTAAGGTCATTGCCAGTAACCATGCAAAACGCAGAAGTCAAAGATTGAACTGAAGGACTGTGAGTAGTGTAAGGCCTTCTGAAAAGTGGCATGGACAAACCTATAAAGATTGCTGTAAAGAGTAAACAGGGGTACTAAGGCTTGTTCTTTTAAAGTTGACATATGAAGAAAGAAGAAGCCAGGTTTGTCTGGCTAGAGGAAAGTAGACAAATAGGGGGAAATTACAGTCTTTGAGCATGAAGAAGGTTGTTTGAGAATTGGCAGTAACTACTTCTGCTTTATGTCTGTGTGTAGATGACACGAGAGTAACAGGCAGTAGTTTAAAGTTAGATGTTGGGGGGAAAAAAATTCTGTCAATATAAATAATTGTTAGCCGTGAAGATACAAAAAATGTGTCACTGATGATTTTGTGTAGTGCAAAGAAAGAGGGTGATTTTGTATAGTAAATCCTGACACCTTCTAAGAAATGGGAGTAGAACTGTTTTTTTTTAATATTCTGTTCAAACTGATCATGTCTGTGCTTTTTAGCATGATTTGTACTTTAAAATTATGAGCTGACACAAGAAAAGGAAAGAAGTCCTGTGGCTTTCATGACCAAATTGTGTGCTATGCATTAGCAATTGTGTGTCATCTCTAGCCACATATATAACTATGTCCCTTTGTACTTCCTCAACAGTCTCCAAACGTCCACAACTACCCAGATATGGATGCTGTACCCTTGTTACTAAACAACATGAAGGCTGACCCCACGGAGGATTCATTATCTACAGACCACTTCCAGACACAGACTGAACCAGTGGACTTATCAATAAACAAAGCCAGGTCGTCCCCTACAGCAGCTTCATCTTCACCAGTTTCCATGACAGCATCAGCCTCCTCCCCTTCTTCTACTTCTACTTCTTCTTCTAGTCGGCCAGCTTCATCACCTACCGTAATAACATCAGTGTCCTCAGCGGCATCTGTACCGTCAGTATTAACTCCAGGTCCTCTTGTGGCCTCTGCATCTGGTGTTGGAGGCCAGCAGTTTTTGCACATTATCCATCCAGTACCACCTTCAAGTCCCATGAACTTGCAGTCCAACAAAATGAGTCACGTGCACCGTATCCCTGTGGTGGTACAGTCGGTACCTGTTGTCTATACAGCTGTGAGATCACCTGGGAATATGAACAACACTATAGTAGTACCACTGTTGGAGGATGGGAGAAGCCATGTCAAAGGTAAGGTGCAGCCAGTTTTGTGCATCTGTGGCATCTCTGAGACTGCTCTTATATGAGAAAAATATAACAGTATTATAAAGCTGTTTGTTTCCATACTGTGTTGTTTTCTGAGAAGACGCATAACTTACACTGTAGGGAGGAACCTTTACAAGTGTTAACCAAGATGCTCTTTAGAATAAATAAATATTTAAATCAAGACTGAAGTCAGCAGTGGTGGTAGATGCACAGACAACTTGTGGCAGGTTTTGTCCTGAGTGAAATAAATCCTCCCCAGAAACTGAAGAAGTAGGGCAGTGGAAAAGTGTCAATATGTAAAACATCACAGATGAATGTGGAAAACTCAACAGGTGTTTCAGGTTTAGCAAGGGGAGGAATGTCAGAGAGATTGTTCCCCAGCAAGAAGAAAGCAATCATTGGTCTGTAGGAATGTGTGAAAGAAAGGGTTTTATTAAGCTCAAGGAGTGGCAGTGCAATGCTTTGAATCAGGTTTCTTCTTCCAGATTAAACAACAGAAAGGGAAGGAAGCCACACAGAGGGTGTATGTTGGGAATGAGTTTTGCAGACACAGGACTTGAGACACATGTGGAGGTGTGAAGGGAGGAAGAAGGCACATGCCAGAAGGATGGATACACTCTTGAGGTGTCAAAAGAACACAGGAAGGGGAGTTGGAAAGCAAGTAAAAGTGAGAACGTAATAGTTACTGAGGGAGCAAAAACTTGTTAGAGATGGTGAGATGATGGGTGGAGAAAGAAAAGAGAGAACAGATGTGCCCAGATACCTTGAAAAGCACAGCTTTATAAAGGCGGCATTAGTGACAGAGATGGGAATATGAAAAAAGGAATGAGAGACACTAATTTCAAGGCTCACTGCATGAGTGAATAAAATACGGTAATTCTCCCCCGAAATGAGGTATTGCTTGAGGCGGAAAGGGAGGGTATTGACATATAACCTTACTTTAAGGCTTATGAGACTGCAGGACATGTAGTAATGTATCTTATAACATCTCTTCCATACCTAATTTCATAATGAACTGGTCTCTACAAGGTTTTTCCTCACCTTCCATGTCAGTTTATCAAAAACTGGCAGCTGTGTATTATTGCACAGGACTACAGTGATGGGTCATTCTGATGTTTAGTGGCATCTTGTTGTCTATTAGCCTCTGATTCTTGTACTGCTCCCTCAGTACCCAGGTGTGGACTGAACCCTCCCAATGGGCTTGGACATAGGAAATGGAGTCATTGTTGATCTGAATTTAATTTTAAGCCTCAAAATGATGGGTTTTTTATTACACTTCATACTCCGATGATTAGCGCTTTGTGCCGCCATGTCAAGAAATTATGAATAAAAGGAGCACATTGTCTAAGGAAAAAAAAAAGGCAGAAAGGAAAATTTTTGTCTGTATTTTGATTTTGGAACCTCAAGCTGCACCTGACCTTAGGCTCATCCAGAAATTTTTCTGTTTATTTTCTTTTCAGAGGTGCTAGTTGGCTCCGGTAGTAGTCTCCTTTATAGGAAACACTTCCTCATCTCATAAAACTGGAACTTCGCTACCCCAGTTTCATCAACAAAATTCCAGAACTTGGTGTGCTGTAGGGATTTCAGCCCGTGAACTCCATGCCATCTGAGCTGCCCTGACAATATGGCCTTTGTGCTATTATTGGCAGGGGTCATTAACCAACCTTGCAACACCTGTTAATGAACACTTAAAAGAAAAAAGGGAGTAACAGTTCTTGAATTTATTAATTTTTTTTTGCACCAGTTGTACCCATTTTGGTGTAAACAGTCGAAGAGTCATGGGAGGCAGTCCACTCTAGGTATGAGTTTTCCTGGAGTGTGTTTCTAATTCTTTAATGAAAAACAATACAAGTAATAATATGCAATGATATCTCACAAATTAACCAATTAAATAAATTTCATATGTGTGCAGACGAAATTTCCTTCAACGGTCAGCTCTTGTGCTGAAAACAAGAAATAAATTTACAGATCCTAATAGGACACTGCTGTCAAATTTAATTAGTTGATGGACAAATGCAGGTTTGGAGTCAACTAGAGTAACAGCTTCCAACTTTTACATGAACGTTGATAATTTTCAGAAACAAAAAAATGCACACACTGAAGCAGTTGATTCACAGACAGCATTGGCAGCATAGTCTCTGTGTTGTTGCAGCTTTGGTGCTAATTCAGAGACTCTTTTGACAATCCAGGAGTGTCAGTTCGGAAGCATTTCAAGTTAGATTTATGTTAGTCTCTGTCTAATTACTTTTTACGCAGTTGAGACTTAGGCACTTTCCCGAACAGAAATTTTTTAATGCTAAAATTAGTGAAAATTGCATCAGATTCAAGTTAAGACCTCTCCTTTTTTCCTAGGTTTCAGGTACTGAGGGGGAAAAATGGAAGAAATGGGATACAGAGAAAATTTTTTTCCTTGTTTTTCCCAATTTTGTTTTTATCATGATGAATTTTCCTCTTCTTTCCTCATTTGACTAGAACCATTTAAGTTTTAATTTTATTGTAAAACCTTCTCAGGCTGCCACTATCCCTCTAATCCTGCCTCCAGGTGTTTTGCTCAGGTGGCTTTCTGCTTCCCCTGATACTTCCCAGTCCTCCTTTCTCTCTCACTCTCTCAGACGGAACTGTCTTCCTGGTGTCTGCTTTTTTCGGCAGTTCAAGCAAATACTTAATTTCTTCATGTTCTGTTTGAATTCTCTCTTCCCTCCAGCACAAGAAATTGCTACCTTGTCTTCTCTTTCTCCTTCTTTTTCTATTTTTCTACTTTTTTCCAATCCTCCCCATCTTGCTGACTGCTCTTTGAGTACAACTTTTAGCAGCTCTGCTTCATCTTCCCCTCCTTTTTTGTTAATATTTCTAACCTATATTGTCATCTCCTCCTCAGCTGCTGTGCATGCTTTTCCATGGTGTCATTCATCCTGGCATTCTTTGTCTCACCGTCCTTCAGGAGAGTCCTTTTGTGCCTCCCAGTTTGCTGCTCATTTCTGCTGTCTGTCCTGCCTCCTCTCTCCCATTTTCTTTACTTGCAAGGTTTTGCGTGGTTTTGAAGATAAATAGCGCTTGTATACACAAACTGTATGTGTATCCAGCACATCCCATGCCACATGCTACACCTCAAGGCAGGCAACAGGAGACTATGGTCTCCAACAGGGCTATGATGCTGCAACAGCATCCTTATGCCAGAGTGATGCTTTTTGTGGGATAAAAACCTAGTCTAAATCAAAACCAAGATGGAAGCATTTTTAGGAAGTTATTAACACCCAATTAGAAGGTAATTAGTGGACGAAATATTCGGCATCAGTAGTACAACACCAGCCATTTACAAAATCTTACTTAAGTCCTGTAAGTTCCTAACACCATTTAATCCCCCAGCACTCACATATATGCACACACACGCACACACACACTCCTCTGCTGACTCTCTACTTTCCCTCCCCGATGCAGGAGGTCCACAGAGCGAGGGATCTCTCTGTTGCTCCACCAGCACCAGCCCAGCTGTGAAAGTTGTACCCTACAGCCTACAGCTCTAGTTATTTCATGTGCACAAGGCGTATTGATGTGTTAGGGCTGTCAGGCACAGAGGGGAAGGGAGCGTGGCACAAATCCTTGTAGTCATGGTGAGTCCAGGCGGTACCTTCTGCCAGCCCTACAACATGGCAAAGAGACAAAGTTCACTTCCTTCCATCGTCCCTGCTCTTGTCAAGCACAGCCTTAAAAAGTGCTTTGAGATTTTTTTTATTGTGTAGATTAGGTGGTGGTGACAGGACATTATTGTATGTTAACATATTCTATAAAAGAGCATTGAAGTCCCATGAAAAACTCTTTCCTTGCCTTTTTTTCTCCCTATCCAGCAGTAGTGAGGATTGATAAAAGGTAATTGGAGGCAAAGCAGGTAGCAGCACCTATAGATAAAATTGCCTGACCATTTCCCTTAAACCTGTATATTCAGTTGCGTGAAGTCTGTCTATATGTTAACCATTTAGACTGCATTTTCCATACCGCATATCTGCTGTAAGCTACTTTTATTTTTACTTCCTTTTGGAGGAAAATTACGAGAAAAAAAAATATGCCACTCTTCCAGAGACAGAGCATAGAGAAAAAAAAATGTAGCATTTTCTGTGTTGAAAATCTATTCTACCTTTTTTTTTTTTTTTTTTATGAAAAACTGTCAAACCTCAATGTTTCTGTGCCATGAACCTCAGACTTCATTTGGACCATTGTCCTTTGCTTTCAGAAGATGTCCATGAATACTACTAGCAAGTCATGTCCCTCTAGCAGCAGATTTTGCCAGATATAATATCCTTAAAAACTGTTTTCTGTTGTTCAGAAGAGTTACTCCATTCATTGAAGGGCCATTTAAAAGCTCCTTCCTGGTGGTGGTGCACCAAGGTCAGGAGCTGTGCAGCTTTGATATTTCTGGGGATTTGGGTTCAAGTTTATGGATTCTCATTGTTACGGGTTTTTAAATTTTCAGAAGACACAAGCACTTGCAAAATCCAGTGGTCAGAACATTATAGATTTAAATCTGCCAGCTGAACATCATCTGCTTCCCGTGTATATAAACAGCTGTAATGACAGGGGCTTGGACTGTTTTTATGTTATATCTGTATATAGACCTGACAGAAATACACAGTTGTGACTTTTAGCAGTTTTCACTTACCATATTCCTCACTGTGAATGTATTAATAAGTAGCAAATGCAGTACCTTTTGCTACTGATTTTTCTGTGACTTAAAACGGGTAGTGCCACAAGATTACATTATCCACTGCCCATGATGTTTTTTTTAAAACAAGACCTGTTATTTCTGCCTACTGTAAAGTTTATTCCACTGAAGTAAACACAATTTGTAGGGCAAAGTTAGAAATTAACAGAACTGTTCCATGTGTTTAAAGGTCAGATTACATGTTTGTATAAATTATGCTATGGAAGAGACTTCAAATTAAAACCAATAGTGCTACTTTTTTATTTCATGTGAAGTGATTATCCTTTCTGTGTTTTAGTAGATGGTTATTTGGAACTTGAGTGTTGAGGCCGAGAGTTTCTACTTTACCTGCAATTTTTTTGTTGTTATGCACAAAAATCCTTTGCAGCTGTGCATATTCCATCCTGTCCACCTCCACCCTGCTGTCCCCTAGAATGAGCATCTCTCTCCCCCTTGCTTTCTTGGTTCAGCTGGAAAAAACATTATTGGTTTTTGAAAAGGAGAAGCAGGTTGGCAGTGGCTAGCCCGGAGGAGAGGCAGGCAGAGAAGAGGCTTGTATTCAGGGTGGGGCCTGTGTTCCTGAAGATGGTACATACATTTAAGAACTAGAGTAAATAATAATTCTTGCCAGAATGCAGACTTAAACACAGGCTATAAGATACACTGTGGTATTTGAAACTGAGAAGGAGGTTGAATTAAGACAAAATTAGGTTACTATGGAGAGTTCCATAACCAGACTTCTACTTAAAACTCCGGAAAAGTCCTATTTCTGGTGACTTACCAGTGGCAAGCTTAGGTTTCTCCACTATAGAAGCACATGCTCTTTTAAGATTAGTCAACAGTGGATTGTGTGTTTTTATGTATTTTATGGATTATATGTTTTTTTAACTTGGAGCAGATTTGGTGAAGAGAATGAGGTAGTTGTGTATTCCAACTTTATTTGCAAAAGCCAGCATAAACAGAATGAGGAAATCCATTTTGATATATCCTTAGTCTCTGCACCTTTTGGAAGCTGTTAATTCCTTGTCTGCCATGCCAAGAATGCCTCTGGTCCTTAATCTCTGTGTTCTCACCAGGGCTGAGCTTTGACCTGGTTGCTTTTATCCCAGATTTGGATCCAGCAGAAGCACATGCCTAGAACTTCCCATTTATTTTATCTCTGCCTTGGGTTTTATTGTGCCTTGGACCAACCTGCTGGAAATTTTCTGTTGTGTAAAATATCTCTGGATATTTGTTACAATGTGTAAGTTGTGGTCTGCTACCATTGTGTAGTGGCCTTGCAGTATTTTATTTATTATTAAATATATTCAGTCCTTGTTGTTTTCTTTGTTTACTTTTGGTGATAGAATATTTGTGTACTGGATGCTCAGTGAGATATAAATCTCAGTAGTCCTAGTAGTTGCTCTTTTTTTGTGTAGATGAGGTTTTGTGGCATTGAAATAGCTTAGAAAGAAAAAAGTCCTTTGTTTAAAAAATGGGTTTGTGTGTTTATATATACAACCCAATGACAGAGATGCTTAAATATGTGCATATTTTGCATCCACGAAAGCACTCTCACCTCTGTATTTCTCCATACAGCTATTCTTTTACAAGTTTATGAAAAATTATTTGACTGTTGAAATGATTTTAAATATTGCCTTTGATTGGATCATAGCAATTAATATTCCCTGGTAGATTAGTTACACTTTGCATTCAGTGCCAATTTCCATTCTCTGTGAACCATAGCTATGGTAGGTGCAGTTAACTGCTCTAGCCATATAGTCCCATAAAATCTCAATAAAATCTGAAAGCTGTGGAGTATGGGTAATCTTGCTATAAATTGTAATAAAAATTACCCCTGTAGACTCTATATTCTGACCATTACGTTCATGGATACTGCTGCTTTGTACATAAAGTTTTATGAAATAAATCGACCAATTCTACTGCCCCTACTAGGCACTAAGCTGTTTTGATTGAAAATCTGCTAGGTGCGCTCAGAGAGTTCTTGCAACGCATAAATCATTTATAATGAACTTTAAATAGGAATAAAAATGCTGTATATGTACATCATGTAGTATGGACCAGCTTAAAAGGAGGAAGTCATCAATGCTGTCATTCACATGTATTTGTTAGGTCCACAAAGACAGGATTCTGTTTTCTAAAACACACTTGTAAAACCTATTTTACAAGAAGGATAGAGATGAGTTGGTCCCTCTGTTTGGTCTTTGATCCACCCAGGTGCATTTTTTTATCAGAGGCATTTGAGACAGTTTCAGTTTAGGAAAGCGAAAGAAGTCACTGTTGGGCAGCACTTTCCTTCTTTCAGTATTTCAGGTACCGAGCTATGCTGTGTGCCAAACTTAGATTCCAGAGTTGTGGTTTGGACACAGCAGTATTCATAATTGTTGGCAGATGATTATTTTTAATGTGATTACTTTGACCCCTAGTGAAAGACTTCTCCACATTTGCCTCCTAGGGCCCTGAGGCCAAAGATCATTTTCTTTTGCTTCAGTGTTGGGGACTAAGACACCTCTTTGACATTAAGTGAACAGTGGCAAGTGGGAAGAAAGTGGGAGCAAGCAAGCCTGCACAGTGCTGTTGGCAGCACTATGCAGCTGTCTGATCTCAGACACCTACTGATATCCTCCCAGACACTTTTGCTCCTTTCCCAGGAAACCAAGGCATTGCAGAATCGCATGGCAAAGGCTGCTCTCATCTTCTTCCCACCAAGGAGCAGGTCCGCAATGGCTCAAAGGGCCACGGAGCCTCTTTCGTTTGCCAGGACTGGTGGTCCAGCACCCGGCAAGAGGAGTGAAGGGGGGTTCACACTGCTGAATTTCCCATGCAGTCCATGGAGACGAGTAGGCTCAGCACCCTGAAGGCACCCATCTGCCTCTGATCGACTGTATGGGAGGGTTGGGATGGTTCTATGTGCAGTTCAGGTACCCGAAGCCAGTGGCACTTCCCTCCCCTCCTAGTGTCTCCTAGGTCCTGAGGTCTGGGGCTCTGAGAGGAGATGGGGGCCGATGAAAACATACTGTTAGGTGTTGTTGGGTCATGGAGTTTTGTGAGTGGCAGATGATGATGATGATGATTATTATTACTTTCAAACTAAGATGCTTTCTTCTTTTGCAGATTAATAACATATTGTGCTACAACATGAGTGTCCTACAGTTTTCTTAGCCATATTTTCCACTACCAATCTTTCTAGGAGTTTGGCAGCAAATATTAGTTTGCTACTTCAATCCCTCTTGCTCTGCAGACACAGGGACACACAGGTGTAACAGCAGTACTAATGAAATTCTTGTAAATGTTAATTTTGGCTTGTAGGGTAAAACTGATTTTCCATTCCTAAAGGAAGTAAGTACAAAGCAGCATTGCTTACAGATAATCTTTAACCTGTTGTATGCCAGCATGCACTGGTAGCTACTGGAGAGGAGTTTCTAAGCAGCAGGAATCATGTCCATTTCTGACTTATTTGAGGCACCTCATATTTCTGCTTCATTTAAACTTGCATCACAATTAAAACCTGAGGCTGTGTTTCTGAGAACAAACACATCACCCAGGCTTGGATCAGAACTGGCAAGACCATCCAGGCTGACCCCTCACCTAACAAAGGTTTTGGGGGTTAGTCTGCCCACTGCAGAGCCATGTAACCCTGCTTCTGACTGGCAAGTCTTAGTGGGTGGATGCCAGGACCACACAGAAATCCCATCATGAAGAATCATTTTGATCAGCAAGTTGAAAGGCATCCTTCAGAGAAAGCAGAATGGGGAGCTTATGTGTGAAACAAAAGCAAGTGAACTCTGAATTTGTAAATCCTTTCAAAAAGCAGAAATATATTCTTAATTAAGAGAGCAGCGAAGCATGATTCAGTTTTTACTGTGATGTGGTATATCAGCAGACCTATGTGTATGTATGTTTAAAAAGTTATTAGTGGAGAAGTTAATTCAATGCAGAAAACTGAAGTTTTAAGCTAGAGTGAGACAGAGGCTTCAGTATTTCAGTATGCTGAAATCTTCTTTTACAGCAGCAAGTATCATCTCATATTGAGTCATTTCAACATCAATTAATTACTGTGTGGCTTAGCTATAGAGAGAGACAAAACTCCTAATGGTTACTTCGTTTTCTCCTGGCTCTTAAATATTTCATTTATCTTTAGCCCAAGTGGCTCATATTTGCCTCTTAATTTAAAGACAGTATGTAAACATGAAGTTACTTCTAGGGGGTCTTCATAAGCATACTGATGGGTTGAGTTTTCATCCCTTTCACTCGCAGGAAATTTAACTAAGGTAAATCAGGTTGCAGTAACTGAAAACTGTCAGTGGTGACAACAGTGTGATGGTGTATGGTCCTTTTCGTGACACCTGCAGGCATCCAACTGCAGGATTTCTAACAGCACTGGGCTTTGTCTCATCCAATCAGACAAGGGTGTGTATCCCAAATTAATCACTGGAAAGAAGCAGAGAGGTTAGGACATACTTGAGTGAAGCGCAGATATGACAGACAGGGGGACAACATTTACCTAACAGCTTAGTACAAGCAGCACACATGTGAGAAGTGGGAGGAGACATGCTGGGCTCTGGTCAGCCTGGAGTGATTTAAATCCACAGTCCCCTCCTTCCCAAGAGTTTCCAGAATGTGGGCAGGAGCACTAGAGAGTGAAAAAGTTAAAAAAATACCATGATGGTGTGGCCTTGTGCTTGGGTTACTCCCCTGGGAAGGTGGAGGCTGCATCCTGTTCCAAGGGATTCATCTACCCTTAGCGATGAACAGTGTGGATCGTTCCCAGAGATTTTGCTTCCATGACATGGCTAATCCTGTACCATGTCAAAACCAATGCAGCCGTGTGCCAGAAAGCTCAGATTCGTTCAGTGCTCATTAGAAAGCTGCTGTGCAAGTTTAAATCTCTTCCAGCACTGTAGAACAGGCAGTTTTGCCCTCAGTATCAGGATCAGGTATTGTCTGGCCCCTACAGCCATAAAAAGAATTAAAACCTAAAACTATTTAGTTCGATAGAAATAAAAGCAAGCTTATACCTGATCTGTATCAGACGTTTCCCTACTGGCAGCTGAGAGCTGGCAGATACAGTATTAATGATGGTAGACCAAGTTTTGTAGTATTTACAGACTGATGTGTGGCTTGCGTGAGATCCATTTGCACATCTTACTTAAAAACAGGTGCAGAAAGTGAATTTGCCTGCATTGCCCAAATGGAATCTCCTGTTTGTTACAGTTTGGCAAAGGGGTTATTGGGAAGTGATTGCATCATGAGCAATTCTCTGTACTTTCTGTAGCAAAAAAGGACCACTGTTTCTTGAGGCTTACAGCAATGTGGTACTTGCAGCCTTCAGCACTTGCAGACTTTCTTAAATAACTCCCCTGGCTCACCAGTCTGTTCAGCGTGGAGAGCTAACAGCTTGCTTCTGTAGCTCCTGTGCACTCATTCAATGGCACCTTTGTCCTATGAAAGCAGCAGTCTCTGACTCGTTTCCTTTTGCTTGCCTCACCTTAACTTCATTCACACTTCACAAAATCACCAGATAGCTCTGTTGGACAAATCTTGCCTTTCAAGAGGAGTAGCAAGGGCAAGAAAAACAGTTCTGGTATAGGGCTTAGGCTTTATTAATTAAATGTGTCTGCCTGTGTTAGGGAGAACTCGATTCGGTGATCCAGATGAGTTCCTTCTGGACACATGGCCCTAAGTTCAAGGAAAAGCTTGTTTGTTAGGGCAAGGTACAGCACAAAGGGAGGTTAAAATGCACTGGCATGTTTTGTGGGCTTTCCTCCACCTTGCTTGCCAATTGCATTCCATCACTCACCTGTCCTGCACCTTTTTTATCTCATGTGCTGAATTATCTCTTGCCTACATCTCTTCATTCTTTCCTGTTTGATGTTCATTAGGCCGGTAATTACTTTTAATTCAGTGTTTATGAACTGAGGCTGGTATTTATAAACCTTGGTGCCAGCAGTTCAACAGTTGTTCTTGGATGTCCAAGAGAAAGTCAAAGCTGTCGACATAAGTAGGAGTCATGAACTCTTAATGTATAAAAATCCTGTGCTGCAGTTTGCATGCTGCATAGAGTGGTGAGGAGGAGATATCTGTTGGGCTTTTGGCCAGTTGGTTATTCTCATGTCTCATTTTGGGTAGGAGAATAGCTTTAAAGGCTGTTTCCCCCCTGGCAGCTGCAGCCGTGCTGATGAGAAAACAGGGCAGTGTACACCAGCTGGCAGCGGCGAAGTTCGGCTTCCCGGTTAGTCACCTAAGCTCCTCAGTGCCTCAGCCACCCAAGTCTGAAAGCTGAAAAGAAGTGACAAATGGGGAGGGAGACTAAAAAGGATGTATATGTGGGCTGACATAAAAAAAAAAAAAAAAGAGAATAATCCCTAGATCATTATCTTACTTAATTATAAGCTTTAGTTAGGTTCACTGCAAAAATATAATAGAAAATGTCCTTGAGCTGCCTGCCTTTGAATTTGGCCACTAGTACGTTTCCAGTCCTCACCTTTTGTCCTCACCACGCTCACGTGTTGCAGCACCTTTTGGTGTGTTCAAACATTGGGGTTTGCTTGGGCAAACTGTGCCCATTGTGCCATATTATCCCTAGGTGCAAAAGTACACCCCCACTGGCAACTTTGTGGCCGTGTTAGGAGTATGCAGAGTAGGACTTAATGAGCAGAAACAAAAAGACGGTAATTGAGAGTTTTCATGCTAGCACTTTTCTCTGGTAATCTAAAACCAATACCAATGTCACAGAAGTCTCAATAATATTTTAAGAGCTGCAATAATAATGAAACATGTCTTATAAGGAACAAAAGTATGTAGGATTTTTTATATGCATTTGTGCCATCTGTTTTTATGTAGATGTATTCATGGTTATGTGATCAAAATTGGTGTATAATAACTGTATTACAGACTAAATTTAGTTTCTGAACTAGCTACTTAAAACTTCCACTGTAGTGCAAGTCAAATTAAACCACAGTTAACATACTTAGTTTTTTGTTAAAATTTTTAGTTTTGTTGACAAACAATTAGCTTTCACAAATGTGTCACCTGTAGCACATTTAAATATTGGGCAGATACAAACATAACTTATTGTAATGACGGTCACTTTAAGGAAAAAAAGCTTTACTCAGAGGGTAGTGAGGCACTGGAACAGGTTGCCTGGAGAAGTTGTGGATGCCCCATCTCTGGAAGTGTTCATGGCCAGGTTGGGGGGGAGCCCTGAGCAACTTGGCCTAATGGAAGGTGTCTCCTACAACAATGGAGTTGGAATTAGATGATCTTGAAGGTCCCTTCAAACCCAAGGTCCCTTCAACTCCTCTTACGATTCTGTGAAAAAATTGAAGAATTAATGAAACACATAATAATAACCTCATGCTTTTAAGAAGGAACATTAGGGAACAAGGCAGTAGTAACACTTCTTTCCAGTTTTCTGAGACTAAATCAGCTGACTAGATGGTTGAGTTGCTCTTAAATCAAATGCTAGATTATCTTTAGTGCTCAGGTACACATTGAATATCATCATGTGTAAGTCATGATTTTAAAAAGTGCAGTCAGAATGGGGCCTTTTCTGTCTAACACAAGTAAATGTTTTGAGCAATTTCTAAGTTGCTGTGTGTTTGTCTCGTAGGTCACTATTCATTGTCAGTAGTCTTTGCTTTGATAAGCAAAAGATGTTTACCATACATGAAAGAAATAATAAGCAGTCCAAATGTAACCAGCATTATTGAAACACCTAAACTGTGCTAGGAGAAAGGCAATAGAAGTAGTACTGTGCAACTGTAAATGCACTGTGATTCTAGAAGGGGTTGTTCATCAGCTTACTGAACGTAGTTTCGTTGTATTTTCTTTGTGAAGTTCTTTAACATAAAAAAACCCAACCAAACAGACAAACAGCTGAAGGGTAGTTTGTAATCACTCATTATTCTTTTACTCAGAGGTGGTTCACAGTTAAAACATGAGTTAAAATTTAAGACAAACTTTCCCTTAATTCATCTCTTATTTGTAGGGCACTTTCTTTCCAAGAGCCCAGCTATCCATCAGTGCTACTCTATGGCTGCACAGCTCCTGAAGTATCTACAGCCCTCCCGTTTTTCATTGTAACTCAGTCCCTTTTCTAGAGTCAGGGAACACTGTAACATAAGAAAGGTGGCAAAAATGGGAAATTTAACTGTGACTTTTGGGGCTGCTCCCTACATGAACTGGACCCACTGAACTGTTCATGATCTCTAAAGGAAGCCTGTGGTACCTGTTGTCCAGGTCTGTGGCTAGCCAAAATTGAGTAGGAATTAATATCTTTCCCAAAAACCATGTTGCAGGACCCAGAAAGTGTCATGTCTCTGGCACTGCAGTACAAGAGAGCACAAGCAGCAGTTAGCTCTTTAAATAAATAACTGTGAATTCTTTTATTTCATCTGACCAAACAAAATAAACACATTTTTACACAAATCTCCGCCTGTCTTTCCCCTTCCTACGCCTCCCTTGCAGGGTCAGGCATCTCTCCAGTTTTGCTCTGTACTCCAGCTGCCTTCAGTGTCTCTCAGCACTTACTAATCCTGTGTGGTATTTCATGAGTAAGAAGGAATGTCTCTTTCTCTACATCCCCTCTGAAGTTTGTCTCTGGGTTTGTCCCCTGGCACAAGCAACAGCCCCAGTTCCTCTCAGCACTATCCCAAGTCACACTTGTGCCCTGTATTTTCCCTCCCATGCCTTTCTGCTCTCCTCCTGTTTCCTGTGTCTTTGGCAGAAAACCTGATTCTGGTGGGTTGATTTTGGCCTTCTGCCAGGCACACACCCAGTTGCTCTCAAACTCCCCCTCATCATAACAGTGGGGAAGATAATGGGGAAGAGTTCAAAGGTCAAGATAAAGACAGGGAGATCACTTACCAGTTACCATTACAGGCAAAGAGTACTCAATGAGGAAAAAAAAATTATTGCTAATTAAGAGTAGATCAGATTGGTGGAAACCATCACCCCCAACCCCCTTTTCCAGGACTCAACTTTACTTCTTGATTCCCAGCTCTTCTCTCTCCCCTGTTCCAGGGGGACAGGGAACGGGGACTGGGAACTGTGGCTAGTCCTTAATGGTACCTCTCTGCTGCTCTTCCTCCTCACACTGTTCCCTTACTCCAGCGTGGGTTCCCTATAAATAGCGGTTCCTATCAGGACAGCTTGGTCCACAGTGGTCTTTTCTAGGGGCTGCAGGGGAACCTCTGCCCCACTATGAAGAACCTCCTCCTCTCAATCTCTTTTCATGTTGGTGTCTGCAGAGCTGTTTCCCAGAACCACAGAATTGTTAGTGTTTGAAGGGACCTCTGGAGATCATCTAGTCCAACCCCCTTGACAGGGCAGGTTGCACAGGAACATTTCCAGGTGGGTTTTGAATGTCTCCAGAGAAGGAGACTCTACAACTTCCCTGGGCAACCTGTTCCTGTGCTCTGCCATGCTCAGCCTAAAGTATTCCTCACACTTTTTTCTCCTCTCTCCTCTCTTGTCCAGTTTTTTTGCCTTTCCTTAATCCTGTTTTCCCTGAGACACCCTTACCATGGCTACAGGGCTAAGCCATGTCCTTCATTGGGTTGTTGGAGTGGCTCAAGCTGGCTGTGTCCAGCACAAGGCAGCCCCAGCCACTCTGCACAGAGGCCCCTGCAGCTGCCATTGCCAGCACTTGGGCACTTACTCCATTGCCATACAGTATGGATACTGTAAGTTAAGGATGTATTAAAAAAAAAAAAATCTTTCAATTCCTGATATTCGGATATTTGTAAGATCTGAGACTATGGCACTTCTCAAAAAAATTTGACTAGGCCCCCTGACACTAGTTACCTGAACGTTGGTTGCCTGTGTGAAGTTACGTATGTAATGTAAAGTGAAGCATCCTTCAAAGGCTGACATCAGTGTTGAATTGTATGAGAAATCAGAACAGCTGGAGTTTTAGATACCTAAATTTTAGGTGAATGGAGTGACGTGTGTTCCATTCTGGAACCAATTCTATCTCATGATGAACACCCGAAATCAGAGATTGCTCCTGAAATTTTGGTGTAAAATGTGTTGTTGAGTCTTCTGTGTTGCACAAAGATGATGTATCCCTTTCCCTTCACTTTCTGAAGACAGGCAGAGTAAGTAACTTGAGTTTTTGTTGGATGTTGCATGTGCACTTGTATTTCGGTACTGCCAAGTACACTGGCATAGCCTCTGTGAATTCACACACCTGTATGCGCTGCAAGTGCTTGCACCCAGCTGTGGCACCGCTAGATGACTTTGCCCACCTGTCACCTGATTTGGGAAGCTCAGCACAAGCAATACTACCTGGCCAGAGCAGGCGGATGTGTTGTGCGCCCTGATGTTGTTCTGGGACAAGATTAATTTCAGCACGCTCATAATAATCCATTATATGTCTCTTTCCAGCACAAATGGACCCCCGAGGCCTATCTCCCAGACAAATTAAAAGTGACAGTGATGATGACGACCTGCCAAATGTGACCTTAGATAGCGTTAATGAAACTGGATCTACAGCGCTCTCCATAGCCAGAGCAGTACAAGAGTAAGTATCACATTCCCAGAGCAAGATGAGTGTTGCTGAGGTGTTCCCAGGCTGATGGAGGCACCGGTGCCACAGGGCTGTCCTCTTGGCTGCGGGCTGCATACCTGTCAGCAACTCTTCTGTCTAGCTTTGTTCCTTTTAGGAAGAGATGACTGTATCTCTCATCTCTCATTCTCTTTTCCTTTCTTTCTCTCTGCCCTCGTTAATAGGTTGAGTTTTAAAATTGAAATTGTTTCTTCCTCTTTATTTACTTGCATAGCTTACGGTGGTTTTATATCCTCTCCAGAGGGAGATCAGGTTAGATTTCCACTCAAAACCCGTTTTTTCTTGACTAAAAGCAGCATCGAGAAGTTGATTCTGTTGCTATCAGGCAGGAACTGGCTACATTTCTCCCGAAGGACAGTGTCATTGGAAGGAAATTAGTGAGTAGTTTTGAACGGTTTTTCCATTGCCATTATTTTTCTGTGTACTTTACTAACTGGACGAACAAATAAGTTCTCAATTTAGTGTCTGTATTGCTTGTTTGAAAAAAGAAGAAACAGTTTATCATGAATATTAGCAATTCTGTAGATATATGAGCTTGTTCAGTCACTGTAGCAGCTGGAAGGGAACCAACTGTGAGGTAAATAAGTATTAATATCCCCATTTTATAGGTGAGGAAAATGAGGTTATGCGTAAAGGTCACCCTGTAGGCCTGAAGCAGAGCTGGAAATAGAACTAGAGCCTCCAGGCACTGAAGCCTGTGCTAGGCATTACTTTATCTGAGAGGTTCAAAATATGGGTATTTTGGATATTCTTAAATAATAATGTATATAACAAAGGCCATTAGACATTGTTATTTTATAAATTATTATGGACACATTTTAATTGTCTTAACATGGTATCTAAAAACTTTTTTCTTTGTTTTCCTGGACATCCAGCAGCCAAAAACGCTGATCTTCCTAAGCCATGTTTGAGGAGGGACTACCTTTTTTTTTGTTTGCATTTTCACCAGACATGTACTAATTGATCTTCCAACCAGGCACCATAACTGTGAACCTCAAACCTATATTATCCTTAAGCAGGGAGAGATGTTTTTATGGGCAAGGAAAGGCAAGGTGTTGGTTCCCGTTGCGATTAGCAGGCTCCCGTTCTGATTGTGATAAAAGAAGGGAAGGTTTCTTTGCCAGTAACACTATTGCTTGAGAGACGGGTCCCTTACGTACTTTGAATTTGCTAGTTGCAGCACTAGGCCCTGAAGTGCTGGGTATTTTGTTCTCAGATTACAGCACGCATAATAAGCCAGAAAAATAAAACAACCCAACATGATTTTGCACTAAGTGGTTCTTCCTAATTAATGAGAAAAGGAAGCATGGAGCACTAGCAAATAATTATGATATATTACTGGCAGGCAGATACTGTTCTCTCTGATGGATGTTGCTTGAACACTTAAAGAATTGGTCAAACCATGAAAAGCTCTTTTAGCCTTTCTACATTCCACAGTCTGTGAAGGTAAATGCGTTGAATATTACTTGGCTGGCTCTGGAGCTTAAGAATTAAATTAAGAAATTTAATAATATAACATCAACTCATCCTTGTTATAGGTTTTATTTAAACAGTAATCTGTTAGTTTATTTCAAAAGCCCCATTAGGAAAATCTAATTTGACTATGATCTGCAATTTGTCGTCTTTACTTCATTCTCAGTCACAGACACCACACATACAGCTGCTGAGCTGAAAAGGAATGTTGGCACATTACGTCAACTTCACTCAATCCATTTCTTTCTTGGTTTGCAATATCGTGCCCTACAGGCAGTCTCTATTCTGATTTTAGGCATCTTATACGTACCTTAATATTAGATGTTTAGCAAAAGAGTCCACTGAAAAAGAAGCCCCCATTCTACATACCTTTGTTTCAGAGAGGAAAGTGCCTTTGAAGCCTTCCGAAGGGAGATCCTGTGTACTCAATTTCAGTATCTAAACTTAGCAGACAGGAATTTCCTCTGAGGACGTGGAAAGGCACCTACTGTTCTGCTGAATAACCAGGCAGCATGGGGACGTGCATAGAAAGACTGCTTCAGTAGTCACTAAAACGTAGGTCCAAGCCAAGTGCCTAAGTGAGGCAGACTGGCCCTTGAGTCTAGACGACTGTCCCTCAGAGTGGGAGCTCTAAGTGAGCTTGTAAACTATTGGGAATAGTTACACAGTGAAAAACAAAAAATACTTTCTTGCATATGCTGGCTGGGAAGTACAGCATGGCGCTTCCAAAGGAATGGCAGCATCCTTTCCTTCAGTACCAGTTGCTGTTGTGCAAGCTTGGCTTTGTTAAACACAATACCAAGCCTAGTTTGTAGATGCTAGTAGCAGGTGCAAGACAACAGTTACCCTTCTCCTGGTTGGTTTTCAGACATATTTTAAATTATTCTGCATAAAGATTATAAATATATATAAGTATGTATATATATTTGCCTATTGCCACCTATTCTCCAAGAGAAGTAAGGGATTTCAAACTGTGTGGGGATTTCACTAACCTGTGGTGGGCATTTGCTTTGCATTGATCCTGTGCAGCCCCTCATGCCATTTGTGGGGCTGTGGGGATTGCCTTGGTGACTTGCCTTTCCTTGCCTCCTGGCTTTCCTTGCGCGTCCAGGATTCATCTTGCCTACATAGGTATCTGCATCCGAGCTGGTTATCTCACCTCCCTGCATATGCGATGGAGAGCAGTTGGTGTGTTCAGACGGTAATTCTTTTGACCTATTCTAGCTGTCTAATTTAGGGAGAGAGAGAAAGAGAGAGAGAGAGTCCACCCTGTGAGTGCCCGTTCCTCTCCACTGACTGCAGGCGGTGCAGACAGCTGCCTGGGACACACGTCAGCACTGCAGATCTCTGGTGTGAGGTGAGGGTACAGCAGTCCACAGCGCCTGACTGAAGAATCAGCGTGCCAGAAGCTGGGAGTGATAAGATCGTACTGAATGCTCCAGCTTTTTGTCTTGAATCTCAGTCTGCTAGGTGGAGTTAGCGATGCCAGGGTTGTAACCACGAGCTGAGGGAAATCAGCTAGTCAGTTTTTGGGGAGAAACTGCTGTTTTAATACAACCACTTTTAAGCCCTTTGTCTTGGAAATTATGCTTATGTGGCTGGGTCGCAGGACAGTTTGGAATGCCTACATGAAAGCTTTTCTTTCCATGTCTCTAAACCTGGAAGGCATCCACCTGTGTTGCTGCATTGTTTCAGGTCCACTGTAGTGTTGCAAGAACAAAACTCTTAGTAAAAATTATGACAGTGAAACACTGAGAGCCACATGTTTGGCATTAGTTCTTATTTACACAAACAGAATGTAATTTGTTTGCATATTTGTAAAATAACCAAGTATGACTATTTTTTCTCAGGGAAATTGCATTCTTGCTGCTAGCTTTATATTGGCTGAGCTTCCAGACTTCTCTCTCAGTAGTTCTTTTGGAATGACTTCATAGTCCTCCTTCAGTTCAACAAACCCAATCAATAATGTAAAGTTATAGATAAACAAAGTCATTATTTCAGGCAGAGTACTTAAGTGAAATTTCTTCATGTGACAGTGCTGCTTTATGGCAGTTGCTATGCCTTGCGAAATATGGACTAAGAAGAATTTATTAATCTCGGATCATATGCTCTGACTGATAATAAATATTGCAGCATTATGGAGATTTCAGTGGGCTTTGCATTGTAAGCAGCATTTCATCCTTTTTGTAGCGTGTTTTACAAACTCACTTTGACATGTAGCTCTCTAACAAAGAGCAGATTTGCCGCTATGCGCCTGACACCACTGATGCTAATTGCACAGCAAGAGTAGCATCATTATATTCAGGGTCAAATCTCAGATATGCTCTAGAAATCTTTATGAAGCCAAGGGAGGAGAAGGCATTAGTCAATCCCTAGAAGACCAATAAAACTTTTTAAGGATCCCTCACAGAGGCAACAAGCTGTTCCGTCAGCCTGGCAGCCCTTCCGTCCCTAGGCTGCTCTGATGCACTGAGGCTCAGGAGCCATCTCCATGGTACATAGTAATGCAAACTCCGAACAGGGCATGCATCTCCTTATTTCCCTGCACACTTGTGTGGTAAAATACATTATTTTACAGCATGCAGCTTTCTCTCTGTGAATATGCACAACTTCAGGTCTCCTGTGTGCAGAGGCTGAGGGCAGAAGCGGGAGAGGCGGAGGGTGATTTTTATATGAACTTCTGATCAATGTATTGGTAACAATCCAGAGATCCAGAAAGTCCTTTTTCTCTCTAGACTTTTTTCTCCCTAGCTGTTGTAGGTGGAGGGAAATCTTTATTGATACTGTTTTTTCTTTCAAATGTCAAGGAAAAGAGGAACTGTGCATATAAACGGATGATGCGCCAGGGAGCGTATTGCTTTTCTGGAGTAGGGGAGAGACAGAAAATTCAAAGAGGAAATCTTGACTACTTCTATTTATAGGTGCAGTTAATTCAGAGAAATGGAATTTGACGTTTGTATGTGACTGCTGTAACCTTTAATGGGAACTCTTCTTTGCACTGAACTGGGTGTCTCTGAGTGCTTGTATGAAAATGAAATTCGGGACGTTGACCCCACCCTTGTTCTCTTTGGCTACTTTATGTGATTGATACATGGATGCTAATGTAATCATCTAACTTTATTTTTAAACTCACTGGCTTCTATTACTGCAGTACAGTAGGAGTTGGTTTTGGGTACAGCCCTAGAGAAAAAGAAAATCCACAGCAGACAGACAGCATAGACACACGGTACCAATGTACTCTCTTAAATTAGGATGAGGTTTTTCAAGTCTTAATTTTTTGCCCTAGATCTCTTTTTCTCTCCCTCCTCTTCTTAAATGTAAATCAACTTTTGTGGCTTATTTTTATCTCTTTTGAAGTTTGTATCTGTGTTTCCATCAGCTGTTCGTTTTCTGCACTGATATAGCTTGTTTCCTGCTTTAGCTGCAATCATTGCTGCTATTGTGCTATTCATTATAAGGAACTTCCACCTCAGCTTTTTCTTCCACTTGCTGACAAAATACTTTGTCCTGGGTCTCCAAGAAACATAAGCAAGGTTGTTTTGGCAGTACTTATGTGTGCTTCACTTCACTTCCCTCTCCTCTGGTACATCCACCCTCCGTGAACAAATACTCATTTTAAAACTGGCACACAGTTGCATGCTGGTTTTTCAGATGGACAGTTGACTAGTGGTGGTCCAGAATTACCTCAGTAAAGGATTTTTTCACTGCTACTTGGTCTAAAGTGAAATTGTGGGAATATATAATTTTCAATTTTATTTTTCTCATAAAGAATTCCAAAGTCTGGGATGCATTTTTCCATTGCAGTGAGATTTTAGAGCAGAAGATTGTAGAGTTGCTGCAATCCTATTGGAAGAAAATTGGACCACACACTCAAAAAAAGCTGTCTGTGGGCCTCCCACCTCCCCACAGGCTGTTACGTGCTTTGGAGCTTCTCCTTGGCCTCCTTCAGAGTCACTCTGCAAACTGAACTGACTTAAACATGGAGAGAGAGTCATGTATGCAGATGTGCAAATGAAGGACACTGGTGGTGTAGAGCCCTGCAAGGCAGGCAGTCATCTGTATTATGGTTGATGCCCCCACTGTGCCATTATTTCAGGGGTTTTCTCTTCTAGTTCTGTTTTATTTTTTGTCAGAAGTCTCAAATAAGTATCCTGTGGCAGAAAAGAAGAGGTTTCTTCAGTGAAAAGTGTTGCTGGGTTGGAGGCTGGCTAATGACTCAAGGGCACTGTTGAGCTGGCAGAGGTGTGCTGTGTCTCAGCTAGCTTAGGCAACCTGTGGGCAGTGCTGGACTGTCTTATTTGGACATAACTTTGTAGCAAAGTTCATCTCTCACTATGCAATCTATCTAAAAGTTAGGCTCAAGTATTTTGGATTTCTTCACTGGAGAGAGATGTATACTCCGATCATCTCATCAGTTGTGATCACCTTTTTGAGGAGTCTTGTCTTCCCCAGTGGCTATAAAGAAACCTGGGCAAGTGGTTTTGGAGAGTGATAAAACCTCAGATGGCTGAAGATCCATATGAGGAAACCCCCTCTATGTTATTTTCTAAGGCCATTCTGTAAGTCTGTGACTTAAGAAACAGCTAGTACATCTAAGCTTTGGCCTGGTGCAACTACTACAGGGGAAGTTTCTCCTACCTACATGCAGTTCAGATAACTCACTGAAGCAGTACTGACTTCTTCTACAGTGTGTTTATATGGCATTTTACAAACTTCTTCCTGACAGAATCTGAATTCTCAGAAACATCTGCTTGTATATAAAAATGAATGTGCCTAAAGCTGTATTGAAGACTTCTATCCAAGACCTTGAAAGACCTGTATACCTTTGGGAATTGCTCTTTAGGCACTAAGTATGAATCTTGGGTTTCTGTAATCCATTGAACTTATATTATTCTAAAAAGGTTCTTTTTTTTTTTTTTTTTTTGAATATGTGATTTTGACAAAAGAAAAGTTTATTGTTTGACAGTAAAATCAAAGGATGACATTCTGTGCCTACACTAATATTTTTGGTGTGAACATTTTTTGATACACGTTCCAGAACCTTCTGCCAGGATAACAGATTTCCCATCAGCCAGAGACCACCAGGTACAAGGGCTAGGTGAATGACATCTGTAAATCAAAAGCAGCTTCCACAAAGAAGTTAACATCACTGCCTACTTTGAAAGGACTGTATTGCTTAAGTGACAGTGTATCAGGAGATGGGGTATTGTGATATTGTTCCCTGAAGAAAGCTAATTTGAAAACAAAAGTGCTTTTAGCTTGGTCTACACAAAATCATGTATTCCTGTCTCCCCTGTGAAAGTAAGTTTCCATGACTCTTGAGTAGATGATTGTAGAGCAAGGACATATTGCCATTAGGATGTCTCTTCTCTTGAATCACTTTCAAAGGCGTGGCCATTGCTCTTGAATACATATTTTACCCCACCATTGCTAGGAGTAATATTTTCCTTTTGAGAAAAATATTTAAATTAAAAATATTCTTCCATGCATAAGCTGGAAGAACTAAGGAATCCTGTTTCTCTTAAAGTCCACAGGAGCATTACCACGAACTTTTTTTGTTCTAATGATTAGTCCTGAAACTGTAAAAGAAAAACAGTAATTCAACACTTGGGCTATTTTGGGAACCAGTACGATGCAAAAAGAGAGTTATTTGCAATGTGTATTGATTGATACCTTCTGTATGTCTCTTTCATTTCCTTTATAAATCATGAGAAAATTTTCTAAAATCGTGTTTCCCATGTTCAGTTTAGTGTCTATATTGAACTCACATATAAATATCTTCTCAGAAATAAATTAGATTTGTTAATTAATTTAAATGTTACTCTAAGAAGTGCTGATCATTTCAAGGTAGTTATCAAACTTCGCCATTATTGGAATTTAACATTTCTAAACATGTTTACACAAATTTACTTTGGAATAAATTGTCACAAAACAATAGCATATGATTATCATTCATATAGCGCTTTTTATCTTTGGAGTGCTTTGCAAACATTAACTAATTAAATTGTACAGGTCCCCTGTGTGTTCAGATATTATAATTATCCACAGGTTAGCGACTTGCTCAAGGCCATGCAGCAGAGCAGAGAATGAGCTGGGATCAGGAACGTCTGCCTCTTACTCTCCCATGCTTAATCCACTACAATGTGTTGCTCCAGAGTCATTAGTTGTTAGATATGTGAAATGCATTTTATGGATAGGGAGGTAGGCATTCTATAATTGCTTGAAGAGCATGACACTGAAGAAGGAATTATAAATAACTTTATGAATTACTGCTACCCAGTTAGCAGTCTGTACACCTATTTAGTACCTGTTCCCTCAGTGATTCATTTTTCAAATTTTTGTGTTTCTTCTTTCAAAATAAGTGCAAAAAGCAGGGGCAGAGCTATGTGCCTTTAGAAATTCAGAGCTGTAGCAAATACTTAGAGGTGTGGATTAGATAGCAGAACACTGCCAGAAAAAGCCACAATAAAACTACCTCAGTGAACTGCTGCCTTGGCTTACTGATAAGAAAAAGAAAGAGCATTGTCCTCTGCTGTCACTCGAGCCAAAATTACTTCTTTTTTTTTTATTATCTAGATCAGATAAATTTTTATCTTTCCTTTTGCATAAGGCAGTTCCTGTGATTTTGTGACAGACAAATATGCAGCACAATTAAATCTTAATAGCAGTGCTTATACTGATTTATGGAAAAATTGTCCTATTTAGATCAGTGCACACAAACCACAAAAGTTGTGTAGGTCACGAGTATGTAAACCGCATGCAAAGGAGGGAACTATTAAGAGAGGAACACTGTTCAGCAAGGCATTATTGAATGAACATGTAAATACAGGGATAAAAAAAAAATACACCAACCTACATTTTTTCTGCCGTTTTCCTTTTTCCTGCATAATGGGAAAAGATTGTGCTAGGTTTTCCTGTCTTTTAGCTCAATTCTTGGTGACTAGTAGTGACTGCACCTCAACCTTATTTCTCACAGCAAGCTCTTTTGGGGCTGGAAGTAAAAGAGAAATGAAAGGAAGTTCCTGGATAATGGATACAGAAGAGTTTTTTGTGTTGAGCCTGAGTGCCAAGGAGGTGTCATTGTCCATGTGTTTGTGACTTAGAACATGAGTGTTACTATTTTGAATACATCATGGAAAGGATACTTGCAGCTTAAAGCCACCACACACATGCAGTTACTCTAGCAGAAATGAAAGGAAGTGAAGGCTGAAACAAGGACTAAAGCAGCACAGTGGCTGATATTTTAGCATCTAATCCTGAAGTAATGATGCTCACAAATTTCAGAGTCAAACTGTACACCTCCATCATTAGAGCTGTGACAAAAGATACATCAAGGGTGAAGTTTTGGGTCATGTTTTTCTTTATTTGTCCTTCTGAGATGAGTTGCCACGGGATACAGTGGTGCAAGAAAATATGAAAGCTGAGACAGAAAGAAAATAAGGAAGAGACCAGGGTGGGTCAGAGGAGGCAGCAAAGGCCAAACCTCTCTTGCCTAGTCCGTGTCACTCGCTCAGGTGTCGTGGGGCAGGCTGGCAGGTACTGAGGTCAGAGATTGCCCTAGAAAGGGCTCATCCTAAGGCCTATGTAGAGTATCTGATGCTGGCAGAATCACCCAGCACTGCAAACAGAGCTTGAAAAATAAATTAACCTGGGAATGACCAGAAGCTGACATCAGGCACTAAAATACTTGATTTATTTACACATTCGAAGTCAGCAGTCTCAGTCTTGTCAAAATACCTCTCTCAATTATTTGCATGAAAAATACAATATTTAGCACAGGACTGGGATAATGCATGATAAATCAGGGACACACAATGCTGTCAAATAGACATAGAAGGCACCATGGTGTTTATCTTACGAACTGATGACCACTGCTGTTTCTGTAATCTATTGCTTGTCGGGGCCAAAGAGTCAAACAATTTATAAAAAAGTTCACAGGAGGAACTGGAATAATGACTGAAATCTCAATCATCAAAGTTTCAAAAGCACAGTAGCAAGGTAATGTTGTATAATGAATTATTTGCTGAGAATTATTTATCCCACTGAACAGGTTGATTCCCTTTGCACTCAGTATTTCCACTTCGGAACTGCTTGCTGTCTGTATCACCACATCATTTCTGAAATTCTTAGCCACAGCTAATAATGAATATGTTGGCTTCCTTTTGCATGAAAGAAACTGCCAAGTACATGCAGTTCTGTAACTGGTACATCCTTGTCCATGTACTGCATGGTGTAGAGGTACCACTGTCCCCAAATGCTTTCAACACATGTGAAGTACTGCAGGTACCCAGGACCAAGGTGAGCCATAATAGCACGGGCACTTGAGACAAAGATGCAGATTGCCTGCTTTGGGATAGGTCTGGTGGAGGTGTTGTGAGGTTATGAAATACACGATCGGCTCCAGCAATGTTTCAGAGCACCTGCACAAGGCATTCAACACTCCCACAACACAGTCAACATGTTTAAAGCATAGTTAAAGGCTTTGATGTTCAGCTGCAGAGCAGCCAGCTTCCTAGAGCTGTCTCCACTGACTCCTAGGTAGGTACTTGGCTTTGAGTCATCTCTGCTCTCTTTGGAGCTTGGGCTTCTGACCTGTAGTTGCTCATTAAAATACAGTTTGGAAAAAAAATAATGGCTCACATTCCCAACTTTCCCACTGTGGAAATTAGGAGATCAAGTAGTTTGTTCTGAGCTTACCTATTTCTACCCATTGTAAAACCCAGAGCATGCTCTCCTCTTCCTAATAGCCATCACTGTTTAAAAATGCGACAGCCAGCAGCAGCAGTGATGCAGCCACCCACCTATGGCATAAAAAACTAGTGGTTACAGCACTAACCCAGGAAGGTAGATACCTACATTTGTATGCAAGAGATATCCAGGAGTGGTCCTTTATCTCTTGTTTTTCCTCTTACACTTTTATTTTTGATTGGGAAGATCCCTTTTATGCTGATTACCTGTTGTTAGGTGTGTTTTAGCCATATTCATAGCATGGATAAGCTTCAAGGCCCAGAGACAAGGGTTGGCTATTTCTCCCCGTGATTTCTCAATCGGTGCAGAGAGTGGGTGGGAGTCCACAGCCCTTTGGCTTTCATGCCAAAGAGAGAGAAACATAATAAGTTTTAGGTGTCTGTGAGGTTGATTGGATAATGTCTGGGTGTCTTTTCCTTCAGTGTGTGAATACTGTAAGTTCTAAGCAGAGTTTTAGTTGTCTGTTAAATTTCCCACTGACAAAAATTCAGCATGAAAATACCTCAACAAGTGTATTTTTGTCTACCCTATTGCTTAGTTGTTAAAAAGGGTACTTTATGAAAAGTGTATAATATTTAGAATTATGACTTCTGAGTAATCTATTGTTTATATCAACTGTAGGAATAAATAATTTTCCAGTAAGACACAGAGGTGATTAAAAATTAATTGACATGGAAGAAAACAGTCAGTGTTTTGGTTTCTAGTTACCACTTTTCCAATTCATATTGCTTTCAGTTGAGAGCTGATGGGGCAGGGGAGATTTTGTCCCAGTGCCCTTTGATTAGGTACTGACACAGATGTGAAATAAAACTGTACCTGAGGCTGCTTGGTCTGTTCAGCCTGGAGAACAGGAGACTGAGGGGAGACCTCACTGCAGGTAAAACTTCCTCTTGAGGGGAAGAGGAGGGACAGACACTGATCACTTCTCTTTGGTGACCAGTGACAGGACCTGAGGGAATGGCCTGAAGTTGTGTCAGGGAAGGTTTAGGTTGGATATTAGAAAAAGGTTCTTAACCCAGAGAGTGGTTGAGCACTGGAACAGGCTCCTCAGGGAAGTGGTCACAGCACCAAGCCTGACAGAGTTCAAGAAGCATTAAGACAATGCTCCCAGGCACATGGTGGGACTCTTGGGCAGGGCTTAACCCTCCTGTGCTGGGTTTAAGAGTTGGACTCGATGATCCTTGTGGGTCCCTTCCAATCCAGCATATTCTGTGATTCTGTAATACTGTGGGACAGGTACCTGGAAAAAGAGTTTGGGAAAAAAAAACTGTATCAGGCAATGGTAGAGGTAATAACTTAGACTTCAAAAAGTCTTTATATTATTTTTTCATCTACATAGCCTATGTCTGTTGTCAGCAATTTAACATCTAAAAACTGGCAAAAACAGTAAAGAAAGCAAATATTTACACTTGAAGCAAAGCAGTCTGACCAGTTCAAAATATGCAGTGCAAAATCTTGAGAGAAAATAGATTATTTGTAGGTTTCCAATAGCCAGTAGAAAGTAAAATTATATAAATCAAGAGAACTTGCTCTGAAAATTTCCTTTTCACTTTTGACAATTACTATGCCAACCTGGCTATTTTACTTGAGTATTGTGAAAGATCCGAAACATTTTTAGTGCAAATGCATTCAACTGCTACTGTACTAGATCTTTTTTTATGATTCATATTGTTACTCTAATATTTTTGCTAGTTTCTTGGGCATTGGCCTCAGATTAATTTCATAGTACATTTGAGGTCTCAACCACAGAGAGGACTAAGGGGGTTATTCCTGTTCTTGGATTTCTACAGGTTTGGATTTTTTTCCCCCCTAACGTAGTGGAACTTTTTTCAAAAACCAGCTGTATGATGCTTCCTTTTTGAGCACATGCAGTAGATCAGAATTTGTAAGTGAAAAAGAACATTCCATTTAGTCCAAATCTCAACCAGCATAGGAGTTTATATAGCTATGACACTGTATATTTGTGTAATATTCTAGAAGATTATCTATTTTCCCTGGAGTTTCAGTTTCAAGTAAAAAGCATTAAAGCCTATGTTTTTTCAGTGATGTGTTGGGAATAATATTACTTATACAGCAGAATTCTGGGAGCAGACATTCACTACAGCCTCTATTTACTCTTCATGCAGTGTCTGTCTGCTGTAGATACTTGTTAATGTTTATCTCTTGGTCAGTGATTATTTTTTAATAAGAAAATATGATCCATCATGATCCAGAATTACGACTGAGTGATACATGGATCCTTAAGCTTTGACTCTGCTCCTATGCAAATTAATCACAGAGCTCCTAATGACTTATATATCATTATCTGAGACCTCTACAGAGCAATTTCAGTTTAAGAAGAGTTTTAAGTGAATGGGAAAATCCTTGAGGGCCTTCCACACTGAGGCTGTGTGCCTTACTTACTTTGCAGTAAGTGCTGCTCAAGCTTGTGTAAGTCCCCTTCGATTGTTTAGGGTAACTTAAAATTCCTAATTGTCTGTGTTCAATTTCCAGAGAGAGCATGTGGGGCTGTGCCAGGTCAGCTGTTAACCCTTTTCGTTTTTTCAACTCCAGGTATGAAGCATTTTATTGTGTATTATATAATGTTCTGTTTATTTGACAAATTCTAACAGCAGTGCGTTTCAGGTTTCTTTCCCTCTTTGTGTCGTGACTGGGGGAAAATGTGTGGCTAGAAAAGGTCCAAAGTTGAGTTTTCCAATTGCGTTTTATATTTTGGGGCTGGAAGGGTGGTGGGAAAGCTGCTTTTTTTTTTTTCTTCCAAATCCGGATGTCTGAAACACAAGAATATAAAAAAACCCTGTGTTGTCTGATGTTTAATAATGTAGTTTAAAAATGTTCATAATAGTCTACTGAAGTTGAGTAACAAAGTTAATGTGAATCAGTGCAACTCATGTTATAATGGGTCATTGCCAACTACAATGAAACAGTTGACAAGCAAAGCTGTAAAATGAAGAAAGTGCTCTTTGCAAACATCACCTTGCTTTTATTTCAAGGAGGGCAAAATTTTAGGATCCTACTGTGTAGTGTACCTAGTAGATGCCCTGCTTTAGGGTGCAGTTTATATGCCAGTCCAGTGTGGGGCCAACTGGACGGTTTCAGCAAGTGTTGTGATGCCATAAGGGCCTTCAGGTTCACCCCACTTACCCAAATATAAATGATGTCATGTGGCAGCAGAGACATACCAAAGCTGATAGGGTTTCTTTTTTTGTTGGATTCATTGCTGTTGTTTTACTGGGTTTCAAAATAGTGTGCAATGAAATGTCCACTCTCAGTGTGCTTGCTGCTTGTTTGTCCTTCTCCTTTCTTTTGTTTTGTGGGCCCCTCAGAAGATTCCTTTTGAGTCATGGTGATTGTGTGACAATCAACTCACTGCTTCATCTGCCATTAGTAATCCGTGTGCCTACCTGTGGAGTAGAGAAGGAAAAACAACTTCACACATTAAATACAAGCAAATAAGTTGCAGAATAAATCAAATCCTTCACAGGAACGACCTGCCCAGAGAGGTGGTGGATTCACCATCCCTGGAGGTTTTTAAACAGAGATTGGATGTGGCCCTTAGTGCCATGATGTAGTAATTGGAGTTGGATCAGGGGTTGGACTCGATGATCTTGGAGGTCTTTTCCAACCCAATCTATTCTATGATTTATAAGTACAGCTAAGCTTCATAATAAAATTAGGAAGAAGTAATGTTTAAGAGCAGTTACACTTTGAAATTGCTAATGAAAGTTAGCAATCATTCCCTAAATCTACTCCTGTCTCCAATTTGCAGTTAATTATGTTACAACTGGTATATTTATGTTAAATTTTGCAGGATCTTATTACTCAAACATTTTCAAAGAAGCAGCAGGAACAATTTCTCTGTTAAAACCAAAACAAAGCTTTTAAGGTTTCCTTGGTATGAAATTGAAACGATAGATTTATTTTTTAAAACTTCCTAGAATTTTCTTTCATTGAAATTATCAGTGCAACTTCAGAAATTATTCTGAAGACCCAAGTAGTCTCCCAAAATATTGTCTTTCTAAAATAAATATATATTTCAGATACAATTTTTAATGCAGGTTTATTTAGCTGAAATGAACTATAATATTCTGTGTAATCACCAATTATATTAGCTTTCATTCTACAGAAAGCATTTTCAAGAGGAAAGTTTATGTTGTTAATTTTTTACTCCTTTTCAATGTTGTCAATATTTTGCTTTAAAAATTGCTCATGGATTTACGTATAGAGTGTACACAAAGCATAGTAATGAATATGAGATCCTACTTATCTGGCCTGCCGAAAAACACGCATGATGAGATGTAGATGAAGATGGCATAAGTCACCTGGAGAAGGGGAGGCTCAGGGGAGACCTTACTGCTCTCTACAACTACCTGAAAGGAGTTGTAGCTGGATGGGGGTTGGTCTCTTCTCCCAGGCAACCAGCAGTAGGACAAGAGGGCAGTCTTAAGCTGAGGCAGAGGAAGTTTAGGTTAGACATTAGGAAGAAGTTCTACACAGAAAGACGGATTGGGCATTGAAATGGCTGCCCAGGGAGGTGGTGGAGTCACAGTCTCTGGATGTGTTTAGGAAGAGGCTGGATGTGGTACTGTCATGATCTAGTTGACAAGGTGATGTTCGGTCATAGGTTGGACTTGATGATCTCAGAGGTCTTTTCCAACCTGGTTGATTCTGTGATCTCATGTAGCAGTTTTAAACCGCTGAAAGTTAGGGCACGCTGACTGGAGTGAGATGAGACTGAAATGTAGTATTTGGCAAGGGAAAGAGATTCTAATAAAAAACAGAAATTTGGAAGAGAGCTACAGGGTTTTTATGTATTTTTAAAATAAAGGACCAAATTGATCAAAAAAGTTGCATCTGTCAGATCTCATTTATACTATGTCAATCTGTCTGTAGAGTGAAAGGTGGAAATTAGATCAATAAGATTAATATTAAAGTCAGTGTATTATTTGAAAGTGTGAATTCTACCGTGCACTTAATACTGCTGGCACTGCCATTATTCCTCTCAGCTGGTCCTTCTTCTTGGGATACGGCAATGTTGCGGTTTAGGAACAGTAACTGCTTGTCAGAAGAGAATTCAGCTACAAGTAAATGCAGCTGTATGAGTGGATATATTTCATTTGAATTAAATTTTATGCCTACCTGGGTTTGGGTTTTTTTTTTCAATTTTCTATTACTTAAAGTTATCTTTTTCCACTAAATTGGAAGTGAGTTATCCTTCCATAAAATTAAAATTATGGTATTCTAGTTATGAAAGTGCAGAAATGTTCTTAGATACTTGATTTCTTTGGTGATGATGGAGGAACAAACTGGATCGCAAAGTCTTGAAGACACATTTTTTTGTAGACTTTCTTCCTTTATTTTTTTTTAATTGGGTTCTACTTGAAGCTCTTAAGTTCTACTCAAAAGCAGTTCCACACAAATCTTCTACATCTGCTGACCTCTGTGGTTGGCCACAGGCTGGGACTGTTGCTTTGGCTCATGTGCATCTAACTGTTCATCTCCTATAAAATGTTGAGCATTTTGTCCATGTTGCCTCCCCTGATCCACCAGGACAAAGTGATAATATGCGTGAGTTTTGTGTGTTGGCAGGCACAACATGCCTCTTCATCCTTGGTATCTTGCAAATTTGGTACTGCTTTTGCTCTTGTATAATTTACCCCTGTTCTTTTTAACACCTTGTCCACAGGCTCAGCCAGATGGGGATGTTTGGCAGCTGGAGGACCCAGATGCCAAATTCTGGATTACAGCTTTCCTGCATTGGCCTGTGGGTTCATGGCTGGCTTCTTGGCTTGCACCTCCGCTAGCTTCTTGGCTAGCTGTCTCTCTGGCAGCTGCAGCACTGCCTCTGGGGCTATGTTTGGGTCAAGCTGCTATGGAGTTGGATGACTTTCCTGGTCTGAATCACGCTGCCGGACACCATTTTCACCTTAGTTTGCTTTGACTCTCCACATTTAAAGACAAAGATTTGTAGTGTTCTGTTTTATTTCTGTCATTTGTAAGACTAATTTGAAGCAGTCGTTCTCATTTGTCACCAGTTCAAAAAGAAAATAAGTGTTGCAGTGCAGAGTACACTGTTTGACTTGCTAGGATTCCCATTAAGTTAGTAAGAATGTTAAGGTCCAAGTCTGTGCTTGCAATTCGTCTCCAGGACAAAATGGTTAACTACAGAGCACAGGCTTTAAAAAATGTATTTCTTATGCCTATAATTTGATTGCTTTCAGCTGAAAGTGAATCTAGCATCTGTCAAACAGAAAAAAACCCCACATTTGCAGAGATAATCTGGATAATTTTTAAGAAAAGGATAAAGAGTAATGATAGAGTAATGATGATGATAATAAATAGGAAATTATTGATAACAAGAGCACTGCCAGAAGAATTTTTTTTTTTTATTTTTGTTTTTGTTCTTGTTGGTATGTTATCATAGAATCATAGAATCATAGAATAGATTGGATTGGAAAAGACCTCCAAAATCATCAAGTCCAACCCCTGATCCAACTCCAATTGCTATAGCATGGCACTAAGGGCCATGTCCAATCTCTTTTTAAAAACCTCCAGGGATGGTGAATCCACCACCTCTCTGGGTAGGCCGTTCCAATGCCTGATTACCCTCTCTGTAAAGAATTTCTTCCTAACATCTAACCTAAACCTCCCCTGGCAGAGCTTGAGCCCATGTCCCCTTGTCCTATTGTTGGTTGCCTGGGAGAAGAGACCAACACCCACCTGGCTATAACCTCCCTTCAGGTAGTTGAAGAGAGTGATGAGGTCACCTCTAAGCCTTCTCTTCTCCAGACTAAACAACCCCAGCTCCCTCAGCCTGTCCTCATAGGACTTGTGCTCAAAGTATGGGTCTGATTGTCATTAATGTTTGCATCTCAGCCACAATTTCTGCCCCATCAAAGAGATTCTCATCACTTTCTGTACCTTCCGGGGCTTTGGAAATCATATATAAGGTTGAGGTAATTCTTTCCTCTTTTTTTAAAAAAAAAAAAAAAAAAAAAAAAAAAAAAAAAAAAAAAAAAAAAAAAAAAAAAAAAAAAAAAAAAAAAAAAAAAAAAAAAAAAGCCTGTGATTGTTGTCCCTTATGCATTCTTTTCAAGGAGAGAAACAATGTGTGCTATTAAAAAGGGAAAATAAACAATCACAAAGCTGTTTTTCCCTTCTCTTACACCTCCAGTACATTCTCTAACCCAGTTACTGTAATTGTTTTTAAACTTTTTTAAAATGTGCATACTGTCAAGAGGTTGCAGTAAAAAAAGTGTTTCTCATAAGGCCAATGAGACCACAAGGGATGAAAAAAGATGACTGAGCAAACAGAAAATCCCGTGTTTTCTTTATCAACTTTTTTTTTTTTCCTAATGGCAGATTCTTGGAGAAAGAATCATTTTACTTCAGTGAAAGACAAGCTTAGGGTTTGCTGATTCCCAAGGCAAAAAGAAGGCACAGCTTCCAATTTGCAGGCTATTCAGTGTGTGTGATGAACTGAAGTAATTTGTGGATTTCTGTGTTGCATTTTGACGTGATTAAAAGTTTTAAGTCTATTGATTTCATGCTGGGGATTAATGATGCTGAATGAAAGAGCATCAAAGAATAACACATGTTTACATGCTCGATTAAAATACCTTAAAAAAAAGAGCCACAGTACCTATTATTGGATAGGAACGCGATAAGCGCAGCACAGGACCAATCATGCATTCTGCGTCAATAGGAAAATGAATTAACTTCTTTAGGCCTAGAAAGAAGAAAAACAAAGATTTGATAAGGATTGACTGTACCTTTCTGAATGCTTAACACTCGTGTTTTACTCATTTTTTTGGAAGAGGAGATTAAAGAGGTTTCATTATCAGTTACCACAGATCTGTTTTACTGGATCAATCAAAGCACGATGCTTAGCTTCTGGGGATTAATGAGAAGATCTTTTAACTGAACTTGTTGGCAACAGCAATGTTAATAAAGGACAAGACCCAAAGATATTCAGTGCAGCTGCGGACATGAGATACAGTAAAGATGGTCTTAGCTGCTTTGAATTTGCACAATACTTTTAGATCTGTTCGCCTTAGCATATTAGCTCAAAAACATACCATTATTTTAAAATGTTCATAGTGCTAATTGGTTTGTATCTGCTCTCTGCAAATGTTCCTAATGGCTGTCTAGATTCATGGGTCATATCTAGAGTTGCAGTCACATTCGTTTTACCAAGATTATAGTAGATCAAGATGGAAAAGACCTGTTTGCTTGCTAAATCCACCGTGTTGCAAACACAATATATGCTCTTTCAATAGTATTAAACAACCCCCTGCTAGCTAGAATGCCAGGGAGAAAATTTATTTATGGTGCATCTGTGGAGAAGGATGCCTCAATGATCAAGTTATCGTGTGAAATACTTGATGCTCATGAAATACTCTCTACAGAGCTAGGGAGAAGTTTAAATGTGCAGTTTAATGCAGCAGAGTAAATGTCTGACAAGACCAGCTCGTCCACCCATTCCTTCTTTCTCTGCTGATGCTCTGATCTGGATTAGCATATATGAGATGAATTCAGCATCAGTCCGATACACACTACAATTCATTTGTCTCAGAATGGGTTAAATGATTATCTTGGGTTTGAGGCAGCAGAAGGGTTTGACAACATGAGGTTAGTTTTTTTTTTCTCCCATTTCCATTGCTTAATACAAGACCTGAAGCCCTTAGTTACAGAATAAAGTATCTGAGCAGTAACGAAGCTTGTGCAAACCCAAGAGAAGAGTAATGACTGTTCCTTGCAAGCTTCCTGCCTCCGTGCAGGTGCAGGAATCAGGAGGGCTTGAATAATTCATAAAGTGCAAATTAGCTCCAGCTTGCTCCCACTGCTCGAATTTTGCTTCTGCTTTCCTACCTAGTTGCTAGAAAGAACAGAATAGAGAACACTCGGGAAACTAGGGAGGGAAAGGCAAAGAGTGGTACAGTTTAAAGGCCAAACTCACAGAGACTCCTGAATGCTGGGTGTTTAAAAGCTTGGTGCTTATTGAGGAATTGGACTGCATATTGATTATTCATGGCTTGTTTCTCAGGAAGAAGGAAGCTCTGGGGACCCATTCAATTGCTCAGAGAGGGAAAAGCTTCCTTTTCAGAATTAGGTTTTTCCTGTTTTATTGTTATTGTTTCTAAAAATTATTGGGCAAAAAAAAAAACTTAAAAGTTCATGTAGAAGCCTATTAAAGTATTTGACAGAGTATATATTTATGGTGTCTCTCAATTCAAGGGTCCAGAGAAATTTGATGAGAGATTTTGGATGGTAAGATGGTTACTGCTTCATAGGGATTACAAGGGCTCATATGAAACTACATATGGAAATGCAGTATGCAGTTAGTTTTTATTTTTATCATTTAAAAGGCATCATTCCTCTCCTTTAAATGCTGTTAGGAATGGTTACCTTTGCTGTTGGGCTACTTAGCTGCTTTTTCTGCCTGGAAGAACAAAATGAGAGGCAAGTGGTGTTTAATTTTTCTGCTGCAAAACATTGCAGCTCACCCAAATATCAAGTAAAAGGTTTTGCTGAGCAGTGTTGTGGGAGAAGGGAATTCCTGACACATATCTTGAAACAGTTTGTGTGTCGCCGTGCAGTACAGAGAGGAGCCAGCCTGAAAAAGGCAGGTTGTTTCTGCTGTGTACCTGAATATCCCTTTGAGATATCTCATGTGGGAGATGGGAACATCTGACATCTCCAGCAGGAGCAGGAACAAGGTAGCTAGTTCTCCCTCTTGGCAGGTGTTCAGATGGAGAAAAACTGTCCTAATGTTTTTGCTGTGCTGAATATGAAAAGAGAAAAACAGGAGGAAAAAAGCTTCCTTTTAGTGGATTTTGGGTTTTTCTGGGGTTTCATTTGTTTCTTTTTTTCAATATATACCCCTTCTTTCTCCGTTTCCTTCTACCCCACCCCATCTTCACTCCCATATTCAGAAAGTAGATCGCGTTGCCATCATCTGTTTTCGTATTTCCCTCATTTGGGTAGCTGGAATAGGAGCTTGCTCTCATTTCTAGTTGATTCTGTCATTTCCGCTAGGCCCCAGCTTGGGCAAGTGCCAAGACCAACAGGTGATCCTTGTAGCTGCAAAGCAGCAGGAAGAAGGTTGTGCATGGAGGAGATGGTGCACCAGAGGGGCTGCCTGGCCCTGCTCCATCTTGCTGTATAATTAACGCCCCCCTTCCCAGCCCCCCATACTGAGCAGAAAATCTGTGCAGAACAGCTCAGCTGTGGCAGCCATCATAGGGAAAATGGTAATAAAGAGTCCTGGAAGAATATCAGCTGTGTGAGCACAGAGATGCACTCCCTCTTAGGGAGAAACCGTGGTTAGTCCTTTGTAGGAACAGGGACAAAATTGTATTAGCTGCTGTAAAGTAATATATACTCTCTCAACCATTTCAGGAAAGTAAGCATTTCAATAAATTTAGGTGTTATGCTCATGGGCTTTCTTACTTGTATAGAAACTAGTTTAGAATGAGGTGATAATTCAGTTAAGCTTTTCTCTACAAGAAGTATCTTGCAAAGTCACGTGGGAATTATTTGGGCAGAGAGTTAACTCTGGTTGGGAAGGGCTGTCTCGAGCTGTAGGACTGGGGACAGCTGGAGCAGGGGCCGTGCAGGCTCTGCATTCTCTGGGTGTCTGCAGTGAGGAGGCATGACTGTGCAGGGCTTCACAAGGGTGATTTTTAGAACACATGAGGGACTTCCAGGAATTCTCAGGATGGTCTCAAAGAGCCATTTTTTTTTTCAGATTAA
This sequence comes from Empidonax traillii, assembly GCF_003031625.1. Taxonomy (NCBI): domain Eukaryota; kingdom Metazoa; phylum Chordata; class Aves; order Passeriformes; family Tyrannidae; genus Empidonax; species Empidonax traillii. The sequence continues at coordinate 160,066 of NW_020955308.1, forward strand.
ACTCCTAAAGCATTTTTTTAATTATTTTTTTATGAAAACAAAGTTATGTTTAGATGACAGTGGCTTAGCAAAACCAGTTTCAAAACATATCTCTAAGACTTAGATTAACCATGTATGTTAAGCATATACCATAATGTGAGATAATGTGTCCCTGAAAACCCTATAACTGCATGTTTGTACTTGTGAGGCAGGCTAATGCTTTAAGATAGACACATGGTAACCTTAATCCTCTGAAAAATAGATGATATGTCAAATTTTCTCTACTCAGTACACATAGAAGCCAAATTGCTGCTTCTACCTGTGGACTCGGTGCTAGTCGTTTGAAAGCTGAAGGTTTTATATAGACAAGGTATAAGTTTCCTTTATGTACTTCTGTAGGGAGCTGGACTCTCAATACCCTACAGCACATCTCCACAGCCAGTGGAGGCTGTTGGAAGAAGTGAACTGGGAAGCTTCGATCAGTTCTGCTGGTGAAATTGAAGTGCTACAGCAGATCTGCACAGCAGCAAGCATCACCTTGCCTGGCTGTTCCTGCTGCACACAAACCAGAAACACAAACAGCAATGAGATCAAACTGTTACGAAGCATCAACATATTTAGTAATGGTCCTAGCAGCTACTGTCTGCAATCCTTTTGACTAAGCCAGCAGTCATTTTCTCTGTGTGTTGTTCCACAGTTTGTCAGTCATCTGAACGGGGAGGAAGCGCCCTAGCAGGTTTAATCGCAGGGATACGTTGTCTGTGTGCAAACCTAAAGGTGATGCAAGACCTGGACATTGTTCTTGAATACACACTTTACTTCTCTTGAGTATGTGTCCCCATGCTAAATGGTGCACCACTGCAGTGGTGCAATGGACACTAGCTTCCCAGATGTTTTTTCCCCTTGTGCCCCTTCCTTTCTCCATACTGGTTTACTGCTTTTGTCCCCTTCCAAAACCTTTGATATATGAGGCCGTTAACAGGAGTGAGGTCAAAACTTTGTGAATTTTTCTCTTCTCTCCTCTGTTTCTTGGGAGACCACCCTAATCCTTATATTTTCAGTGGGTCCTGGACAAACCTGAATAGTTCCTCTGGCAGCCTCCACTCTTCCTCTTTCTTGCCCTTGGGTTACAGGACTAAGGACTGATTTCTTTCTCAGACTCTTACCTGTGGCTCTAGTGACTTCTATAAAGCCCCATGGACAGAGCAGGATGCTTTTATCTGTAGGGTGATGAGGGATCCCAGTGACTGTTTCATCGGGAAGCAGCTGTACCGTGTGGGGAGGCTGGAGAATGAGCAGGGATACTTCCCACCTGCATTTGGCTCAGTGTAGCCTGGACTGGACAAAAGCCCTCCAGAGAGTACTGCAGGAAGGAGAAAAGCATCCTTGGGCAGCCCCCAGAAAGTCAAGTTTTCCAGTGCCTTTGGCAGGCAGCCTGAAGCAGATCCATTCCTTACGCCAGCTCTGTGGAGCGCTACCCCTCACAGCTCTCCCTTGTGTTGCAGCACATAGCTTACTATTACTAATAGTCTGGAGGTGCCAACAGCATGCTTTGTTCTGGACAGTAGGTGGTTGCCCAGAGTGCAGGGAAGTGTGTGGCAATTGTTTTTGTACTGATAGATGGATTTGGTAATGAGCACTGTAGTTTTTCCTGGTCATTGTTTTTTAACTCACCTTCATCTACTCTGCCTCCTCCCTGGGCTGTCCCCGCTGTGCTGCAGGTGAAAGATGATGTAATCCCTCCTGCTGAACAGAGGGAAAGAGCTTTGGAGGCACAGAAGTACGTGGTAGCCACAGGCTCACATGGCATCATAGCACCTATGCTATGTAGATCAGCTGTGCCAAGCAGACTGCACAGTTCCCTAAATAGTGAGCCCTAAAAATCAAAAGAAGAGCAAGCGAGAAAAACAAGTCAGTAGTGAATTCTTCTAGCTTGTGCTGTGAGTGGGCAGAGTTGCATGATGTGGTTTGTTGGTGTGTTATGTAGCGTGTAGGGAAAAGAGCTGCTCCTGTGCATTTGGTCTAGTGCATCTTGGCCCAAAGTCATGGACTTTTGTGCCATCATTGTGGAATCAGTGAAAGTTCCAAAATCTGTGGCTGCTGTTTATTGAATCCTTAATAGGCATATTAACTTTGGAACTGACAAGACTTTTAAATATATCTGTTTTCAGGCTGCAAAACCTTCACACAAAAAAATGCAGATTAGCATTTTGCTAATGCAAGCAAACAGCACTTTTGGAAAAAAACTTTTGGATTTGGAAAGCATGCTAATAAAATGTCCAGTAACAGGGATTCCTCTGAACTCAGTGTAGAATAAGAGGCAACACGCACGGAACCTTATGTCCCCCAGATTAGTAACTGTTTAATGTTATCCCTGTAACCAGTATACTTCCTCCTGTTACACCACCTCCTCTTTTTCCACCCTGTGTACTTCTACTGTTTCACTGAGTATTAGCTCATTGTAGCACATAGTTTGTCTTTTTAACTACTTTGTGAAGTACCTAATGCTCTTTTGGGTGCCATAGAAGTAATAATAATCATAACTTGCCAGGTGTACTGTATCAAGTTGGTTTTGTATTGTTTGTTGTGCAGACACAAAGTAAGGGTGACTGCTGAATGCTGAAAACTCAGCTGTAAGGTAAACCTCTAACACAGGAAGGGAAACTGTCTGGTTTATTTATGAGTACACGCAGAAACAATGTCTGCCTTCCAGTATACCTGTGCTTTTTAAGATAGCACATTTTACTTGAATGCAGTATTGCCAAAGGTCAGTAATAATTAGGGCTAAATTGCTTACAACGCAAACGTAATGAAACGCTGTCATTACACACCAGGCTTCATTTTCATTGTTAATTCGACGTTGTTTAACTTTTCACTGGTTTCTCCCTTACAAATGTGGTGGTGTGACAGCCAGGCTGAGCCATCTGCTGCTGGTGCTTGAGAGGTGCAAAAAGGCACCGCAAGGAAAATTGATTGACTGCAGTCGACTGTATTAGGGAGAGACCTTACTTGAACCGGCAGTAACTGGAGGGAAGTGTGAACTGGCTTTAATTCTCTAGGAGACCTCTGAATATTAAGGATGTACACAGCAGTTGGGAGGACACATTCAGAGTCTGGTCATGTTCGAGATCACATCCCCTTGGCTTTCGCATTGTCTCTGTGGTTGTATGCAGCTGAGAGGAATTCTCTAGCTTTTGGATTTAATGTTGGATATGTAATTGGGTGGAGAATTAATGTAAACTTAAAATAATTTGGTTTCACGGTCATTATACTCCTTAGCTTTAAATTATTTAGCTTTGTGTCTCTGCTATCTCCCAAAAGCCCTGCCACTACCGATCGTTTGACTGTCTTTATTAGCTTATATTTTTTCCTAAAAGCAAGGCCTCATGTACAGTATAATTATCCAGCAGAGCTGATTAATGGCATAATTCTCTTTTTCTGTAAAACTGCTGTGTAAATTCTTTTCATTTCATAAAAATTACTCATCAGGCAATTTTGTGGGTTTTTTTTAAATTATTTTTAAATTTTATTTTTGTTTCCCCTTTCTGAGCTACCCCTTCTATCTCTGTGTCACAATAGTGTCGTTAAATACCATTGTGCATGATCTTGGTACAAGTGCTAAACCCTACAGTGATTTCAATTGAGTAAATTCAAGTAGTTTCCATGGTATTGTTAATTCTACCGTCAGACCTGATGAGCAAAAGTAACTAAGATAGTCTGGTCTTAGAGTAGAGGTGGTTTTGGAGATAACTGTCTTAACAGCAAGATCAAGGAGACTTCTTCTGTTGAGCTAGCTGTTGAAATATCTACCTCTTCTCAGCCTCTCAGATTGCCTGTTGCTGCTTACAGTATGCTTTCAGGAACTTACATGTCCCATTTTTTTTTTTCTACTCCTCACTCTTCCTCCAGCCTCCTGCAGTGAGACTGAGAAGCCCACCCACCACCTTTCCATGCCCTTAGGTATTCCTTCATGCTTCCTACACCTGCCTCCTGGGCTAGATGATAATGGCATGTTCTTTTTGGACTCTGAAATATGCTTGAATAAGAAATAGTACTATGCTCATCAGCTTGTCATGGGGATTTGACCTGCACTAAACAATGAACAGTGTACAGTGAAGAACCCTGCCTTGTTGGACTGAAGAATAGCCTGAATATTGCAAGTTGAACCTTTTCATTTCTGATGAAATTGTTTAATTTGATCTTCCTTTCTTAAAAGCTGTCATTTTTTGCATGTACCATGTATTTATAAGCACCCCAAGCAATGTAGAGTTGGGAGGTCATCCTAGTCCTGCTGGCATAAGAACCAGCTTTCACTAAAGCTGGCATTCAAGAGCTGGTTTCAAAAGGGCATATTTCACTAGTGTGTGCATGGAAACAACTGACCAAAGTCTAAAATTCTTCCTACTGAGTCCAAACAAACTCAGTAACCTGGCTAGTGTTTACCAAAAGAGCAGAAAAACAAGGTTGCTGTTGTGATTCTTCCTCTGGAATACCATACGTCCCTCCCCTCCTCCTCTTCATATTTTACTTTATAATGAAGAAAAAAATCAGTTGTTTCTGAACCTCAACCTCTGAGGCTATTTCTTGACCGTAGTGTTTAATATCCATATGCGGCCTTACCCTTTGTGGACTTGTCTAATCCTCCTTTGAGCTCATTTATACTCTTGTCCTATGCAGTATGTAGTGGCAGTGAGTTCTAAGTGTGTGTTGAATGAAAAAGAAGTTCTGTTCCTCTGTTTACTTTAAGTCCACAGTTCCTGGAAAAAAAAGTGAATAATCACTTCCTATCACCACATCCTTGGCTTTGCAGAGCTCTACTATCTCCCCTCAGTTATCTCACAAATTTGGCATTTTCAGGGTAATATGGTTGTGGGCCAGCTGTCAAAGATGTGGCTGAAATCATTTTCACAGGAAATCTTTTCACTCTGCCCTCTCTTCTTGAGACCACATTAATCCTAGATCTGCCATCATTTGAATCTGTTACTAAGAACAGGATAAGTTAAAGAAACTTGCTTACCATGAACTGTTCTGTCACTCTTTACATTCAGAACATCACTACAAATCATTTCTCGTGGCAAAAATAATTGCAAAGCATAAAACTGCTGAAATACCAGTCATTTAGCTGCTCTCACCGTTTGCTTCTAATGAGATGGTAGCTTGTTCAACTCTCTTATTGTTAGGTATGACAAAATTATGCTCATTGCTGTTCTGTTGCTTCAGTTGTTGGTACATCCCTGTAGAGCTCCTCATTCCTGCACTGCCAGGAAGAGCGAGAACTACTGTACCAATTGTTATAATTATTTCCAAATATCTCTTTAGCTTGTATTTCTGGAACTACTTGGTTGTCTTTTTACATTTTGTTTAATCCCATGCACCTGTGCTTTTAGACTGTACGTCCTTTCACTGATATTCTGTGTGCTACTGTAAGCTACAGCAATGACCAGATAAAGTCAGACAAGTACGCATCTTTTACGATTTAAAAAAAGTGTTAAACATGATTTACGTGTTTAAAAATGTAAATGTGTATTTTGTGTTACATATTTTCCTGAGTTTTAGACTTTCACCACTCATGTTAAAAATTATCCTGATACATTTTTTCCCTGGTTCTCCTAGTCTCGGTGACCTTAACAACCAGTATTTTTGTTGACACGTGGCTTGGCAAATAAAGGCTGAAATAGTAAATGGACTGTCCTCTTTGATGTGTTTCATAACTGGTTTCCATAAGGCATTTGCAATACTGATTTTAAATGTTTAATTATACTCAAAGTTATTAGAAACCTCTTATGTATGTCTGACTTGGAAGTGAGAGAAGTAACCCCTTCATTACTCTTCTCCTGCCTCCCCTATTTCCACTGTAACATTGTGACTGGTAATAATTTCTCATATTAATTAGTTTTATTATCACAGCATAGAGATCATTGTCTTTAAATCTCCATAGGCCTTTGACTAAGGTTGGAACAGATTTTTGCAGGACATTAGGGAACATGATTGTTCAGAGTGTCATAAACCCCATGTTCCCCCCTACACTGTTTCAGTACACCTCCATACTGCAGAAGGGATTTGCATCAGTATGGGTACTAAAAAGTTGCTCTACTTTAGCAGTCTTTTCCTTATAATTGGGGGGGGGGGGTGCAACCAAAAAACCCCCTCAAAAAAAAAAAAAATCCACTGCTTTGCAATAAGGATCTGTTTAATTGTAGCAGAGGTAGGGCTGTAAACCGTGCTAAGTCATAAAGGTCACAGCTTCTGTGAAAAGTTTCTCTATTAATAGTCTCTAAGTATTTTGTTTCTGCCAAGCCGGTGCTTAGAACCAAATTAGTTCCTCATTACAAGTCTAATACATTAAAGTCAAGGGTGTATGATCATGCCCTGTGTTGCTTCCAGACACCCTCCCCAGTCCCTCACTCAGACTGCATTTTCATAAATGCACACATATGACAAATATGAGTAGACAAATGACTAAGCAATTTGTCGAGCAATGTAACAACTTGTAAAACAAATAAGTCATTTTTTTTCCTTCTCTTTTTCTCTGCTCTTAAGGACATTTTGCAAACCTCCATACCTGTTGCCTTTAGCTTAGCAGCTAAAGATATAGCCATGGATAAATAAATACTAAGTGCTTCTCTTGGTGTGACTCCTTTCATCAGTAGAGTTCATTCTGCATTTAATGGAGAGAGGTGGGCTTCTCCATCCCATTTTAAAACACATATGTCTGAGATACATGACATGAATTACCCCGTGAATTGCCAGTTTCTCCTTGGGTCTGTCTTTCCTATGGTCATCAGAAAAGTCTAAGCAAACCACTTAACTGAGTTAGAATAGAGAAAAAGAAGGAGTTTTGAAGAGGACGTAACAAACGTAGTGGAGATGTAAGGTAAAGATACCATCCTGGAGAAGAAAATCCATCTTTGAAAATTATTATGTGAATTCTAATTCTAAATACCAAAACTTAGCACCCAGGGAAAACTAGGAAAAGGGAGTTTGAAGGATGAGTTATCTTGAATCACATACACCTTTGCATTCACTAGGTATGTGAAACTGTGACTTAGGACTTCTTACCTAACCATATTCATGGATTTCTTATGCCTTGCTTTTAGGGATGCCCCAATCACCCATTTTTACCATTTTATTCCATTCCTTATTTCTATTCTATTTCTATTGTATTAAAAAAAAAAAAAAAAAAAAGGAAAGAAAGAAAGAAAGAAAAAAGAATAAAATATTGGGCAGTTAATTACTCTGTGTGTCATTTCCTTTGTCTGAAAAATGGTAGCAACACTGGTTATCAGCCTCACTTGGGTATTGAGAGAATAAATTCATAAATCTGAACTCTGTTCAGATTTTATGTTGATTCTTATAGTAAAACCTATGAATTATAGATAAACCTGGTAATAATTGAGAATAAAGGGAAGATGAAGGCTTACTGCTTTGTTTGCTCTCTTTTTACTCTCTCTAGTAGCACAAATATGAGTTGTTCATTACTGTAGTCCTAAGGTGAGACCCCTGGTAATTTTTGCTGCTCTCATAAATTGTATTGGGCCCAGTTTTTAAAACAGCCATAGTTCACGTGTCATTTCTGAATCATAACTGTGTTAGACACAAAAGCAGATTTTTATCCCAGTGGTGCAAGTACACTCATGCAAACAAGCCTTGCACCTTGAGAGAACCTTTAATTTTCATGGTGTCTCATGTGGACGCAAGTTTGGTCATTTGGATCCACTTGTGGGATTTAACATCCACCAATTTCAGGGTTTTTTACCCACAATGTGGAACTATGCATGTCATCGGGGGGTAGTTGGGACTTTTCCTTAAAAAGCATTGGGATAGTGTGAGGCTGGTCTTTTAGAAGACACGTTGTATCTGGGATGCTTCAGTTATATATGTGGGTGGAAGTCTTCATTTGTTAACTTAGCATTTGTGTCCTTTAGCAGTGAAGTAACTTGGTGATGTTAGTTTCTTTTCCCAAAAGTAGCAGGGATAACTTGATTGCACAGATGAATGGACAAATCTAATGGTCCAAGTGCAGTCCCTGTTCTTATTCATGGATATTCACCACTTCTCTTGTGTAGGTACCCAAGTTCAGGTGAGTTCTGGTGAGTCGTACCGAGGATGACACTGGCACACATATACTCCCTCATCTGCTTCTCCTTAGGGTTAGAGGTGTCTGTGGCTTGGAAGAGAGAGGGGAGAAAGCAAAACTATTGCCTTTATTAGATGCCTGTGGTTGCATCATTTCAGGTATATGGTAAAACCACAATGAAAGAAATATCATATAAGGATCATATAATTGGTGGTGGTGGTCGAGCAACAGGTCTGGTCTGTATTCAGAATCCATGTAATTGCCTGATCTTGCAGTAGAACTGAGTCAGAGATGAATTCAGAAGTTAAACTTTGTAATTTTTTTTCTTACATGTTTATATATTTCTTTTGGTATTCTGTATCAGTCTGCTAGTCTAAAATTCTTGATTCTCGGAATCCTTTTTTCTCTTGTTCTTATGCTGCTTATAGAAAGATGAGGATGAAGATACCTTTTGGTAGTTTTCTATGTGTTTGTAGCCTGTATTAGTGCACAAGACCATGTGTATATGCCTAGTAGCAAGGCAGCTAGGTCCATGCTTCAACCTTACCAGCCTTTGGATTTTTGGGGCCTCAAATTGGCATGTAGAGGACTGAACTGTGTGGGTTTTATACAGAAAGCTGAAGTCCGTGAGTTGTGAAGATAGCCCAAACATATAACATGTTGATGTGTTAGATCACCACATTTAAGTACCTCCCACCTGTAACTATTCCAAAAGGCAAAACTAAAGGTAAATATTAGGAGAAGAGAAAAGGAGAGGCGTTCAGATAAGATGTTTTTGCTTGAGCAATAGCTTTCCTTATGTTTTAACTTTTACAATGCATAAAGTAGCCTCGGCTCATCTAATAGACTCCACCAGCATAGTGTCAATATACCGTGTCCAAAGAGAGAGATTTGAAAAACTGTTCAGTGCTTTAAAGCCATTTTCTTTAGGTATACTTTTTTCCCAGTTCAAATTCATTATGAAATTGCACCTTTCTGTTCCATTTCTTCTGTGTCTCTTCTTTTTTCTCTGTCCTTTGCCCCTCCCTTTCTGAAGGGCTGTGTTTAGCCAAAAAGAAGCACTATTTTCCAACATTTCTCCAGGTGACTGATAGGGGAAGGAGGATGGGAAAAATCTTCCTTTCTATTTTCTCACTTAAGGCCTCCATTGTTCTGTATGCTTTGAAGAAGCTTGTAGCTTAGTTGCAGGGAATAGCTTGATTCCTTTTAGTGAAAATGGCTTCTGGTCATCTTCCCCAAACTGTGCGGCTTGGAGGACTGAAGTCTGTACTTGGGGGAAGAAGAAGGAAGGGTAGAATTGTTTGGAGGGTTAAGGAACAAAGACCAGGAAACTAAGGAAGGAGAAAACCAAAATCTAAAGGAGGCTGCTGCCATCTAGAGTCGAGACTTAACACTGTTGCCGTTTTTGTAGTGGCATTCAATTAATGTGAAAACAATAGTAGAGGAAAATGCCTCCAAGCAATGGTACTGCTTTTTTGCTTTTCATTTCAGCGGTAATAATGGGAACTTCTAAAAGCGTCTTTGATTTTTAGTAAGTGCTTTTTTTGTGTGTGGGTAATCTGAGTATATTAATTCAGATTAAAATTTTCTCATCACAAGTGAAAATTGCGAGTTAACACAGACAGTGCTAAAAGGAGGACAACAGTCTATATGTAAGTAAACACTGTTGATGAGACTAGGTACCCTTGCTCTCCTGCTGCGGGGCAGGCAGAAGCTCCCACTCTCATGTTTTTGGTTGTTTTTTTGGTTTTTTTTTTTGAGGACTGGGAAGCAAGCTTCCTCACAGCACAGCCACAGCATAAAGCAGTACATCCCTTTCAGTTCCTGGAGACGTTAAAAATCCAATTACATGCTTATAGCAGTAGAAGTATGGCATTTCAAGCAGAAAAGGTAACAGACTGTCCTGAGTTGAATGTATAAGAACGTCCCATCCCTAATCTGTGGCTTGCAGGGTGGTGGAACGGCCTCATTCTCCTTGGTGGGTTGCAGATGGGGCCAGGGAAAAGAGAACAGACTTTATGTGGAGCAGAACAGGGCTGGGCTCAGCATGGCATGCACAGGCTTGAAATACTGTGCCCTCATATTTGGTTCTGTGTGCTTTCAGAAGAGATACCTATTGCCATTACAGGATCATTATGTTTTTTCGTCTCTGGTGCATCCTAATTTCAGGGCCTTGATGTAACTGTTGATTGGCAAAAGCATTTTGAGTAAGTTTTTACGTATTTCCATTCTCTATATAAAAGGTTATATTTCAGTCAGCCTCCTTCCACTTGTGTTGTTCAATACTATTTTAATTTTCAGCAGTTCAAATTTTGACCTCTTGGTTTTAGTCAGTTAAACGTGGAAACACCCTTTGTGTTTGGGAACATTTTAGCTAGATATATAGAGACACTTGTGTCTATCCATGCATCGCTCCCTAATTTAAAATCAGAAAGTGCTCTTTGTACCTTTCTTTGGTGCTGACAGCATTTCTTTGACCTATGAACAGAAAGGAATATGATTCTATTTTCATGGAAGTTCAGCTTAGGATCAAGGATTTCACACACTTTGGTGAATCTGCTCAGCCACTTTTTAAAAAGAGCTCTGTCAAAAATCGCTTTATAGTTTTACTCTTCCTTTTTGTTCTCAGTGCTTTGAATGATTCTATTCTGAGTCTTGAAAATAACTTCACATTCGTTAGTAGTTTTGTCTTTTTCCATTTTCACCCACTATGCTCTTGTCTTGTTATGGCAGCCTAGACGCAACTATTAAGAAGCTAAATTCACAAAGTATGTGAACTCTTTTTTCTTTCATCTCCTTTGAACTACTTGATCTCTGTATTTAATTCTGAGGTCTAAAATGAAACCCTGGCACTGTATCTTTCTCTCTACCTTGCTCAATTCTCCACAGCTCTGAAAGGAGAATTAGACGTATGACAGATTACTCATACTATTTTTCTTTGTAGTTGCTGCAATTAAGAAGATTCACCAAAAACTTTCTGAGGGTTTTGGGGGGATTAAAATACTCTGCTTGCTGGCCTGACATGATTACCTCCTTCAGTCTTCTTTTCTGTCTTCTGATTTAATAGAGTTTTAAGCTAACACAAGATTTCTGTTTACTTTCTTATTTGGGCACAAACATCTCAGAACTTATGACCAGGATCTGGGTTTTAAAAAAAAAAACAGGTAAATCAGTTTGCTTGCATTCTCTGACAGATCGATCATTTAGTCATTAATAAATTCATTGCATTCTTTGAAGTAAGAGGTTTACATGGAAAAAAATGTGGAGGGGAAGAATATTCGTCACGGGAGGTATTTACCTGGATTTTCAATTTCTGCATGCTTGTTTTGTTCTTTATGCTGGCAGTTCCACCCATCCTCATTTACAATGTTTTTTCCTGCATAGTATCCACACAGTGTGATATCATTAGATTACACATACAGCATGTGGGGCTCATCTGCAAATGCTACTGTCATGCATCCACTGAGAACATGGCATTATTTCAAGGACTTGTACTGCATTCAGTACACTTACACCAAGACCTGAGAGGAGCAGCAAACTGCTTAGATTGCTGGAGGGGATAGCTAAGAGGGCAGAGGAAAAGAGTTAAATACATTTGGCTTGGCTAAACAGCAGTTCAGGGGATTGCAGCATCACATCTTGGAAATGCAGAGGAGAGAAGATGGTACAAGAAAGAATCAATGAAGACTGTACAGGAAAGTATTAGGTGAAAACAATGACAGCAGATTAGTCAATTCAACCCTCAGTTTAGAAACTTTCTGCCAGCGCCTTGCTTTTACATCACAGCATACGCTGAAAAACACACCCTTTAGACTATTTAAATGAAACAAAAAATTACAAGAATCCTTTATGAATGGGAACCAGAAGAAATTATGACAGTAAGCGCTCAATTTGCTGGGTGTTAAATTTGAGGAAGTCTCCTAGTCCTGTTGAAAGGAGTGGGATGCATAGCTGCTGCTTCTTCGTACATCCCCCTTTCGCCTGTCAACACGTCCTGTAGAGCCACTGTCATTACTGATGATGTCCCCGTGCAGTTGCCTTCAGGAGAGAGGATGAGGTGTCAGGTGAAGCATATGTAATTCAAAATTCTGCTACCTTGCAATTTGTCTTGTCTGTGCAGGGAAAAAGAGCATGACCCATGCTGTGTGCGTGTCTTCCTGTATTCGCATCATGTTCATCCATGTTTCCATATCAGTCGTCATGCTGATAGTCTGGGCAGTTTTAGTTGTAGACCTAAACCCAGGCAGAGCTGCAAAGGAAGTAGGGAGGGATGGGTGAAATAATGATTCCATGGAAATCAGTAGGAGGTTTTTAGCCAGTGTGACTAGAATTTCCCCCCAGGTGTGTTAGTAGAGTTATATTCTTGTAAATTGACTCTTCTGCATTTCATAATTTAAACCATTAGAGACTTTACTAGGTTCTTATTTTTTCCTATGGTATTCAGTGAACAGTTCTTTGCCAAGATGCCCTGTTAGATTTTAATTAGCTCAAGTAAAAAAAAAAATTATATTACTGTATCTCCATTTAAATAGGCACTACTGTCCTTGAAATGTCAAATAAAATATGACATGTCAATTACTGTATGTCAAGCACATGATGTATTTTCAGCCCCTGTTGATTTAGATGGCTTTTGATGTGTGCTTGATGTATTCTAATGGTGCTTCTTCAGTTCTGCAAATGTCTTGAAAACAACACTGAATGGCACATAAATCATAGCACTCCCTTTTTCAGGGACTTCTGCCAGAACATGAAGAAGCAGCTTTGCTTTCCTGTGAATATTTGGTCAATGATGGCTCTTTGGTCCCAGAGTTGGGAGCCTGTAGTTTCTGGCAAGTTTGCTAGCAGAGCAGAAGCAGTCTGATCACACAACTGTCTTACTCAATTATTTTTTAATCATTACTTTAGAAAAAGAAAGTGTAATGTTTTCTTAAGAGATCTTTTGAAAATCCCATGCCAGTATTCAGCTTACTTTTTCTGTAGCGATGTGTAGTAATGCATGAAGTAGGACCACAGGCCTCATCACTGTACAGTGTTGGAACGGATTTCTTCCTAACCATATTCACCTAAAATACATACATACTTTACGGATTAAACACTTTTACTGTCATTGCAAAAAGTAAGTTGCATTTGCTGGCTTATAGCAGAGTCAGAAATGGGGGCTGGTTACATTCTGATCTTTTATACCAGGTACTTTGGGCATTTGCTAGTTGTGTCTAGCACTAACATTTACACTTCCACCTGGAGAACATGTGGGTTCGTACTGTTGTGTGATTCAGCCATGTCCCAAAAGGATGATACTCCTTGATACCAAGATGGCAGGAAGAAGGAGAGAAGGAGGAAAGGGTAGTGTACCCACACTTTCCAAATCAGGAGCTAAACCACAAAAGTAGTAAAGGAGCAGGACTAAGAATACCCAGGAAATCATTTGCAGAGCTTTGGGGCCCCAAGCTTCATTCTCCTCCTTTCTCTATCTTCACTCTGTTAAATTGTAACACATTGCTTTAATGAGAAGCTGTGCAATTAATTTGACTGTACTTTCAGTTGGTATTGTTGAGAAATGCGGGCTTTGAAATAATGTGAGACTTCATAACAGAGTTGTCCTTCAAAACGGCTTTTCAATCCAGTGCTTTCAGATGGGTAGAGTTAGGCTTCAACCTTCAGAAATACAAGCTCACCCATGACACATCTATGTAAACCATACCTCTGCTCTTTGAACTCAAGAGGCTGAAATAAAAGCAGCCTGTCACAAAACTAGATGAATACTGAGCCATTTTTTGTTATTGCTCAATTTTTTTGTCACGAAATGAGACAGTAGGATTTATCGCCCTGGTGTGAAACAGAGAGCAGTTCAGTCTGTGCTGCTGTTTTAGCTGATATTCTGTAATTTTACATACTATCTCCCTGCCTGCCTTTTCCAGGAGAGGTTTGACAGACTTCTGGTATGAAAAGATGCCAGAAGTTCACCTGCTAGGCCACTGGCCACTAAAAAGGTTAAAGATGTTTTGAAAACTACTGTAATTTCCTGGACGTAAAACACATTGAAATTCAGACATCTTGGTTTTATAGGAAAGACCCTAACAAGAGCAAGAAATGACTGGCCAGGGAACACAGCTGTTTAACGCTGCCTTGGGCAGAAGTACTAGAGCTTTATTCTGTGCCTGCTGCAGGGCAAATGGTGAGGTGGGTATCCCTGTCCACATCCTCCACCTACTTCCTATATGATAGGAGAGGGACTTAAATCGGGCCACAAGGTGCTTCTACATCACACTTAATTAACATTATTAAAATATCAATTCTATCAATATTAAAGACTTCTCTACCCACATATGTGTAACAAACTGTGTTGCATCTGAGTGGCCAAACAGGAGACATAAATGAGAGGTGGGTTTTTTGGCTGCTGTTACAGCTAATAGGAACTCAGAACAGACCTCCACTTATCCAGGCAGAGGGGGAAGAGGTGGTCTTGGAAATGGGAGTTTCCAAAGAGGAGTCAGGGATATAATTGAAATGAATGGCTTCCAAAAAACAATATTTCTGAAAAAAAATTCATAAGGGCACATCTAGTTGTATGTCCAAGTTGTGGTCTTGTGTCAAACTCTACTTCAGTCTGCAATGACAGTCCTCCTCACTCCATCCCTCCTGTATAAGTTACAGTGTGTAACAGGGCAAAGAAATGATAACTGTGGTTGCAAGGAAGAGCCCTGCTCTCTCTTGCTCCCTGAAATGTGTTTCTTCATCTCTCAGTGGGTGTCACAAGGTGAACGAGCAAGGTGTCCAAGGCAGTGTCATCAGGATCACCTGCCCAAAGTGCTGGGTGGCTCCACAGGGTGCATGGGGTATGGGACCCCACTTCCCGGGTGAGATTTCTAACTTGTCTTATACAGGCAGTCGCTTGCTATGGCCGTGGTTTTCTCATCTGACTCTGTGCTGAATGCCACTCTAGTGTCTCCCTGTTATCTCTCTTTCTCTTATTTACTGAAGTTACAGCGATATCATTCTGTTATGCTGGGAGATTTGGATTTGGATTTGGCTGGGGTTTTTTTATGTGCCTCTTCCGAATGAATAATTGTGACAGTAAAATGCTTTGATAATTATCCATTTTTAGTGCGTGCAAAGGCTCTAAATTTTCTAGGAAATTATGGGTGTGTTTTGATCTTTAGAGTTCTGGTATGTTCCATCCCATTTAACAAAACAAAGCAAAACAACATATGTGCAGGGTTGAGTTTTGCAAGATTCTAACACACTCTGATTTCTCCGGTAAAAGCTCGAGTGTAAGCACACTGGTTCTTAATTGCTATATTGGCAATACTAGTGGGGACTGATACTGGTTGTAAGATGTCATATGGTAAACAGGCAGAGATTTTAACAGATTAGAAAAAGGAAAATATCCAGATGTGGCTGTGGAAGATTTTTCAGATTTTCTTTTTTCCAAAAAGGAAAATTAAAAAGTAGAATTTAAAAAGTCCTGATGTGAATTTAAGTTATTAAACCAAGCATCCTATTGGTGAAGATTTGAGAGACTAAAGTTTTCAGGGAAGCAATAGAAATTCCAGAGATGAACGAACTGGATCCTGGGTCAACACAACTCACTTTGGGCTAATATATGCAGGAAAACTGTGGCAAACCAGGGGACCACTGGGTCCTAGACGGTTCTTCTGACTGCACATTTAACATACTTGAAATTCAGAGCACTGTGTTCTAGCCACTCAGTTGTGTTGACCTGCACTAACGAGCAACATGCATAAATTAGCAAGGTGAATGGAGTGGCCTGTTATTATCAGGCCTTGATTCTTAGCATTGTAGGAAATGCAGCTGGGAGGAATACGCCATCTTCAGAGAGAGCAGCTAGGCATATTCCCTTTGCTTCTTTGAAAGGTTTCCTTTGTAATGTGAGTGTGCTCCCAAGTGTGAAACAAATTATAGTGATGGTAGTGTAAAAAATAAATACATCAAGTATTGATAGCAAGGCCCTAAAAATACTCTTTAGCAGTAAATAGGACAAGGAGTATCATGTGGATGAAGGACATCTGATCTCCATTTCTAAGGTGTCTGCAAGAAATTCTACTAGTGACAGGATGATTTTTCTGCATAGGAGAAAACTTAGTTTCTTCCCTCCTCCCTAAGACAATTTCAAATCAAAGGGAAAAGTGTGCTAATCTGAAAAAGAGTGGCTATTTAACCCCCTGTGGAAAGGTGTTCATATTAAGACTATACTATATGACGATGAATTCTCCTTCTTTAGTTGCACGGCATGGCATTGTTTCTAAATATTTAAATAGTTCTTATAGGATGAAGCAAAATAAAACTGATTTCATAAAGCCTACAAACATGCAATTTTTTGCCTGTTACTAGTGTTTAGGGAAGGGCCAGGTTAAAAATCTGACAGTTGCAAAGCTTGTTCAACTTACTATGCTTTTATGCTTTTTTAAACAGAACATTCAATGTCTGTTGGAAAGAGCAGAATAATTTCCATCAAATAATAATTGGCATCCCAGAGGGATACAGACACCGTTTAACCAGTGGGAAGACATTTCTTGTCGGGAGAATGCATTCTGTTATGTTTCAAATAACCTGAAGAGGCAACTTCCTTTAAATCTCACCCAATTTTAATCCTCCCATAAATTCACATACACTTTTAGTAAATATATAACACTAACTCCTCGGTCCAGTTTTGCTTGAGCAGAGCTAGAGCATTCATAGAGTGAAATCTTGACCCTTTATTTTGATGGCAAAAAGCCATCAGGATTTTGTTCTTGCATTTTGTAGTGGGTTGACCCTGGCTGGACGCCAGGTACTCACTACAGCTGCTCACTCTCTCCTCTCTGCAATAGGACAGAGGAGAGAGAAAAAAACAACAACGGATTCATGGGTTAAGAGCTGGGAGAGGTCACTGACCACCATCACAGGCAAAACAGACTTGAAGTCAGGATATTAATTGAATTTATTACTACCAGGATCAGAGCAAAAGAGTGAGAAGTAAAATAATAATAAAAACACCTTCCCCCTACCCCTCTTTCCTGTCATCTTCTCCCTCCTCCCCCCCCCAGCAGTGCAGGGGGATGGGGAATGGGCGTTACAGTCGGTTGCTTTTTCTGCCACTGCTCTGAGAGAGGAGTCCTTCCCCTTCTCCTGTGGGGTCCCTCCCACGGGAGACAGTCCTTCACAGCCCTCTCCAGTGTGAGTCCATTCCACAGGCAACAGTTCTTCATGAAACTGCCATCTAGTGGGTCACTCCTCCATGGATGCAGTCCTTCGTGAATGAGCTGTACTGGTGTGGGTCCCCCACAGAGGACACAAATCCTACACAGCAAAATCCCGCTCCAGAGTGGACTCCTCTCTCCACAGGCTACAGGTCCCTGGCAGGACCCTGCTCCATTTTGGCTTCCCACAGGGTTACAACCTCCTTCATGCATCCACCTGCTCCAGTATGGGCTCCTCCATGGGCTGCAGGGGGGGTCTCTGCACCCCGATGGTCCCCCATGGGCTGCAGGGGCACAGCTGCCCCACCATGGTCTGCACCACGGGCTGCAGGGCCTCAGCTCTGGTGACTGAAGCACCTCCTGCCCCTCCTTCTGCACTGACCTTGGTGTCCACATTGTTCACATGTTCTCACTCTGCTCTTCCCTGCCTAGAATTCTTTCTGTGCAATACCTTCTGTTCTTAAATATGTTATCACAGAGGCGTTACTATCACTCCTAATTGGCTTGGCCTTGGCCAGCGGCAGGAAGTCTGTCCTGGAGTTGGCTGGCATTGGCTCCACCAGACAGGGGAAGTTTCCAGCAGCTTCTAACAGAAGCCACCCCTGTAGCCCCCCTGCTGCCAAAACCTAGCCACAGAAACCCACTACACCTTTCTAAAGAAGAATATTGTCATCCTAAAGATGTCTATAGTTTTTCCTGACTGAGAAATAGCCACAGTGAGAACCACCTAGTTGTTCAAGGGAAGGAGCATGAGAGCAAGCCCATGCAAACACCTTGACCCAGTGAAGTAGAGAAGGAGAGTTGCTTGGCTACCAGCCTAATAATGCTTTTGAAAAAGTGTTATTGGGTATTTATCAGGAAGAATAGACTTCATACTGTTGAGTGCAACTGAAACAATTTCTATGACAAGCATATCTGTTAAAGATGTATTTCCTTAGATTTCCTAGTACAAAACATATCTTATGGCCACGTGCAGTCTGTTTACAGAAGAAATCTTGCTATTAATCAAACCCTGCCTTGCTCACAAACACTTGAGAGATTGTAAACGCAGTTCTGCTTTGGTGAGAAATGTTAAGAGGACCAGTTCATGAATATGGCAATACCCTGGTTTCCTCTTTCTGTTGTGAAGGTGTATGTCTGACTCCACTGAAGATAATGACAGCTTTGCCAGACTTCACAAGATATCCAAGCTAGATACCTTTGTGACTTCTGAACTGGTGTAATGATAAACAAGGAATTGTTGAAATTTGTCTTTTTGGCGTGAGTGAAAAGTAGATCAGGGCTCTGTTGTACAGTTAGCTACATGTGGAAAAACTTTACTACTCACAGTTACGAAGAGTGCAGATAGATTATTTTCTTTGCTGAAATTTTAATAATGGAGAGAAGAAAATGAATGGTTGCCCACATGATCTAACCGATCTGTGCAAGGCCAGCAAAAAGGACAAAGTAACTCTTCCAGCACGTTAATAGTAGTCATGAACTTCTCTCTCAGAAGCTATGTGCCAGAGTGGTTTCTACAGCTTTCAAGGACACTTTGCATCCCAGTGTGCAGATCAAGCCACTAGAAATCTTTCAAATACAAGCAAATACAGTGAAACTGCAACTACGTACATTTCTACCTATGTAAATATCTTACTGAGTGACAAAACCTTCCCCTGTAATTCTCTAGAGAGACAGTTCCTAGCTGGGGGATTGGCAGCAAGTCTGGGGGAGAAAAATACAGACAGAAAGAGAAAAGAAATGTCAATCCTTGGGAAAGGAGTATGAGAAGTTGCACGTGGTAAAGCCCATAACATTGCTTCAGGTGAGACTATCTTACAAATAGATGTGGAAAACCTCAGATGCATGGGAGGTAGTGTGGTTTCTTTGTACTGCAGTAGTGTATTAATACTCTGTTCATGTATTGGAGCCTCACTGTACTTATCTTGCTTTGCAAACACAAAACAGCCAAAAAGATATAGCAAGGATCTCGTAATCTAAATGAAGAATTGCTAATTAACATGCATGACTGTAAAGCCAGCTACGAGTTAGCTTATTGAATGGAAAAGCTGGCTTCTTATATAACATAAATACATCAGGATTCCTCATTGTTAATGCAAATGCTTAGTGGCACAATCTGTATGTCCCGTGAAGTGTAGTAACAGTTTTGATTTATAGGATATTTTTCTCATGTTCTTCTATAAAAAAAATCCTTTCAATAGGAGAGGGTGCTCTGGAAGGAAAAAAAAAAGCAAAACTATAAATCTCAAAATTTATTGATTAGAAAGTAGTCTTACAGAAAGAAACTCAAATTCCTGAAGTATGATCTTGTGCTCAGTAACTTTTTTTGTCCTCAAATGAATTAAAATTATTTAGTCCCTTTTTTCCTAGTCAGATCAAGTAAATATGGTACTTACATTATTTCTGCAATAGATGAATTCTTAGCAATATATACTCTCACACAGGAGCTTGTAGGGGGCTGTGGGGCATAAGAAATTGGTTTTCTGAGATGACATTCTGTTGGGGGTGGCAAGTTGTCTTTATATATGTATATAAGCACCAAAATGTATGCTTCAGTGGGGTCAACCATTTAGTACTTAACAAAATCTGCTTGATGACACGGAGTATGACAGATGACCACCCATAATTGCATTACATATAGGTATCCAGGGTAATCAAATATTTAAGTTATCAATAATTAGCCTTCTGAATAGGAAGAAAGTAAAGGTCATTCATACGAGTTTCAGTCCCAGTGGAAGCAATGTCCTCATTTAATATCACTGACTTGGCAAGATGTTAGTGACAATTTTGTCAGCTAAGGGTACAGAAGAGGAATTTTTAATCACCACTGCGGTGATCAGTTCCACATTTGTCAATCTGACCAACAAGAGGAGGTGAATGCATAGGTGAAGAGTCATCATTGTACAGATGCTGGGACTGACTACTGTGTATGAAAAATCAGAATCAGAGATCGGAGAAGAAGAGAAATTTGGAGAGCAAGGTACAACATGCAGGACTCCTGCACTAGAAAGTGGAGCATCTGTGCTCTTTCTACAAGTAACCAGAACAAATATGAAAGACATGAATATATGTACATACTCATTTCCATGCTGAAAATTTCGACTCAACCGATTTTCTGCTGAGAATACCAGTATTACCAAGATTTGTTTGCATATGTGTTGCCAGAAAACCATGAAGAAAAAATATGAATCAGAAAGAAACAGGAGAGGTAAAAAGCAGGGCCAGCCCTATGCTCTCAGAAGTGAGTTGTAGGTGCTCGGTTACCCAATTTTATGCTCTGTTTAGAAGGAGACAAAAAAGAAAGAACAGACTTGGCATTGATGCAGCCTGTCTGGAAGGAGAGTTAGAGTGGCTGGTGCCGGATATTCTGTGAATGATCACTGCTGTTCTGCTAGCTCTGAAAGAAGGGGAGGCTCTTTCTCTGCTAGACCAGGATCAGGTCTGAACTAGCATGCATCAAACATGTTTGGCATACAGGATTTCAGGAATTATTCCTACTTTCAGGAGGATTTACAGTGCTTTGTCTTCAGTTCCAAAGAACAGACCTCTGCTGGTACACTTTATTCCACCTGCAGGTTCATTGTGAAGATGTGTATTTCTCACTGCTTGAAGTTTCCTTGTTTTCATGAATTTTCACTTCCAATTCAGAAAAACATTGGACTAAAGCAAAGCAAGCTAATGTGGTTTTTTTTTAAAAAAAGAAATTCAGGTAATGTTAGCTCGTGGTCACTCAGTTATCTTTCATTGCAATGTGTAAATATCTGTATTTTTTAATATAAACTTTTTGTAAGAACTGCTTAGAAAAAGCAAGCATTCATTAGAAACTCCCTTTCAAACATGAGTGTGGCTAAACACTGGAACACCTTGCCCAGAGGAATGCTTTTTTTTTTTCCCATCTTCAAACGTTTTCAGACTTAATCTGGACAAGACTATGAACAACCTGGTCTAGCTCTGAAGCTAACCCCTCTGCGCAAAATGAGTTTTTCTATTACTCTTTATTCACAGTAATATGGCATGTTACAAAAAGATATGTTAATGTGGGCTTCAGCATGTATAAATGCTGAGCCATCCTGCTGGGCTGGAAGGGTCGATGCTGCAGTTGTACATCTTTTGTATGGCACATGTGTTAGGAAAAAAAAACCTCTGAAACATACATAAACATCTGTGGTTGTTTGTCACCTTAAGATCTATGACAAAATCTAAGGACAAGTCTCTCAATGTGAATCTTGTCTGTCCAAACCAAGGGAAATGCAGAGAGCAGTGAAACAGATTTATGTTTTAAATTACTGAAAGGGTTTTGTCTATGTGTAAAACATCATAGCCTTCCTGTCAAATGTTGACAGGACTTTTGCAGGTAGGAAAAACAACAACAACAACGCTTTTGCAACTAGAAACAAACTCTGTATGTCCTAATGTGATAGGAGAAATGTGAAATTCGTCTTTGTTAAGCATCATCTCAGTAATTCAGTAGGGCTGGTCTGGGAATTGGTATTGCCCTTGTTTGGTTACTGCTGGATGTAGTGGTGCAAGTTGTCATACAGCCATGAACCTTCTCAAAACCAGAAATAAACATTTTTATAATGTAGGCAGGGCTTACATGCAAGGTAGCAAACACATAATTCCTTTACTTTTTTGCACAACAGCTTTCTAGGGTAACATTTTCTTGGTTAGTAAGGGTAAAATAGACTGAAAGTTTTTGGTGTATTTTTCTTTTTGGTGGCATTTCAGAGTTCATCATAGATTTTATTTATGGTTTTTCTCTGTCAGAAGTACTCTTTCAGTCATCTGGGGAACATGCTGGAGCATATTGTAGATACTTTCTGGCTCAGCTTCCTTTCTTTAGAAGCCCAGCACAGAAGAACAGTGTGAAAGAGAAAATCTGGTGTGTATTTTGGTCTCGGCCCAGTGTGAAGCTGGGATACACCTCAGGACAGCACAGCTCTAGGAGCTGGAAACTGCTTCTGGATCCCATAGCACGAGTGCAGATCAGGAAGATAAAGCAAATGTCTTATCCCATGTCTCACAGCTGATAATAGAGATGATTAATAATTTTGGTAAGTTGTGTCATGGTTGACATTAGTGCTTTTCCTAGTAGACCCTAAAGTTCTTTCCCTCTGCCAGAAGTGTATTACATGTATAGTTGTGCTTCCAGTTCCACCCGAGCCAGAGCGATGTTGTGACACACTCAGGTTTTGCAAGGCAACTCAACAGTTTGAGTACCTTTATCTGGTCTCAACAGTAAATGCTGCAGATGAAGTCATGGTCAAAGATGTGCAGGGTGTTTTGTTTGCCAACCGCCCAGGGCAGTTGGGAGCATGGGAATGGCCATATGGAGCTGGAGCAGAGGATCTTCTTTACCAGGATGCTGCTGCCTCTGGCAGCACTCAGCAGTGAACACCTAGGACAGAGCATAACAGGACAAACTTACTGTGCTCTTACTCCTATCTCTCCATCTGCTCCAAGTACAATTTTGCTCCATCTTCAGCTCAAGCACTTTCTGAACCAAATGTATTCAAATTATCTTTCATCTCTGTCTTGTTTATCTATGTAATTTTCCCATTTAATGTGTGTGCTGTTTGTGTATGCTGCCAAATGCCTCCTTTTTTCTTGACAAAAAGTATAATTTCTACTATAACATCACCTTCAAGTACAGTGATTGAAGTAACTACTGCTTATAAAAGAGTAGCACATATTTTCCTTTTATGGTCACCTTAAATACTGCTTGGTATGTTTTAATGTCTAGAATTCCTAAGGCAGCTGATTGCCTTTCATGAAACATTAATTAGAATCTAAGAATAAAAGAGGGCGAAAAATGTACATATGTACATATGCGTGTGCATCTGTTTCTGGACAGGAGACAGTAGAAACTTTGTATTTAAAAATAAAAGCAGTAAGTAAATATTTGAGTGAAGATGCTTATCAGGAGATTACACTGATATTTAAGCATTTTATAGGAAAAAACTATTTTTTTTTATATAGTAGGATATTGGCATCTCACTTCTAGAAGGAGTTTTGTAAACTGTGATGAAAAATAATCCGTGTCGTATTTCTTCATGAAAGAAATGTATAGTGTTTACAAGGATACTTTCACCAATATCCTGAATGAGAAGGTGACATTATATGACCTATCAGAAAATTAAATTACATTATGTGAAAAACTGCTACAAAAGAAAGTAATTGAGAGCTGGAGTCTGGCAAATGTGATTCAATGCCCCTTTTCAAAAAGGCACAGAATATCCATATCATTCATGTCTGTTAGTGTCTGAAACTTAAGATCTTCACTGATAGAGGATACTTGTCTTAAGTGAAATTAACTCTCTGAGTGAGTGGTGTGCTGCTGTGGATGTGTTCACTCTATTCAGAAATAGAGGAGCCAAACAAAGGTGTTGGGACTGTGGTCATCTCCACTTCTGATTGTTCTTGGTGGGGAGCTGCTCTGGGACCCACGCAGCTTCACCCAAGGGAGCATCAGCAGCTGCCAGAGATGTGTGTGCACATGCTGCTCAATGTACAGGGGGTGCCATCCCACCACTGGATCCAAAGGCCAAGATTTTCAAAAATAATGCATAAAGCTTTACTTATGCCTATAGTTAGTCACTTAACAGCTCTAGTTTCTATAAATGTTAAGCAGGCAAAACCCATAATGCTTCTTTCTGCAGCCCAGGTTCCCTTTGAATGCCAAGCAAATGCTAAAAATCCAAAGATTTTCTTCAGCCGCTCATTATGCAGGCATGTTACATTCTGGTTTTCCACTTTTATTTAATTTGCCTGCACTTTTAGTTACTACTTAGAGGTTGACCCAGAAGCTTTGCATGTCTCATAAAGATTCACATTGCTAAATTTATACACTATTTGTATATTTGAATACTGTATATTAACTTTTTTTTCCCTTTAAAACCAAATAAAACCTGTAAATATATTCTGAGGGTGGGTTATGAGTGTTTGCTTCTTGGTTCTCTCCTGTATTGCCATAACACATTGTCAGCTCCTAAGCATTTAGTATGGTTATATCTCCCAGTTTTTGTTTTCAGACTGTTTATGTGTTTATTTTTCTGTATATTATATAGTCAAGTATCACAGGAAGTAGCTTCTCTGTGCAGCAAAAGGTGGATTTTCCAGTTGTTCCTGGTGTTGATTGCTTGTGTCCATGTTCTTGATTTTTTTGTGCATGTTCTAAATTTCCATGGAAGCTTTGGTAATCACAGCTGGTTGCCACTGAAAGGGGTGATGATAATCCCCTGACTCTTGGCCACAGGTTTCCATCCTCTCCCGTGTGTCAGTGCAGGTACTTGATACTACTTAGGGAGTTAAACCACTAAGAGCTTCTCAGGTTTTTTTGGCAGAATTGACTTTTTGTCATTGTGGGTCCGTGCACCTGGTTGCTGCAAGTTCAGACAAATGCCTGTGCCAACACCATGGAAAGCAGCTGGAGTGGAACTGTCCTGATATGCCATCTTAACCAAATCACCTGCTTCGCAGCCCAGAGGCTGAGGAACACAAAAGGATCACAACTCATGTTATGTCCACCTTGTGGGACACAGTCTGGCCTGCTGAGCCCCTCATCCGGGCTGAGCAGATTCTGCACAGGCCTGAGCCCAGTCTGGTTTTCCTCTCATGGTAACCAGAGTGGAGAGAACATGCCTGGGTGTCACCCCAAAGGGAAGATGGCATCTGTTTTTAGCAGCTACAGACTGTTGTTAAGGTGCAGCCACAAGTCTCTTGATTAACTATGGGGCCAGCTAGGGAAGAAGGTAATGTAGTCTGAATCCTGTAAAGGAGAGATGTGTGGTAGGGTGGGAAGGATACTGAACACAAACTGGTCTTTACTTGTTGGTCCTGTGTTTTCCTGGAGGTCTTTGAAGACAGGAAGGATGCATAGCTAGAGTCTGAGCTCATAGTGGAGGGGTCAAGGAAGAGTAAAGGTGGCAGTCACAAGGTTGAAGATGCAACATTGGGGGGTTGTTTGGGTCTGTACAGCAAAGAGCAAAGTGTAGCTTGCTGCACGTCACCAGCTGACACCGGCTGTGTCAGCCAGCCTTTGACTGGCTCACTGGGATGCCAGCAGCACCCGGAAGTTTGTATTTTGGTGGCCTAAGGTAACCCTGCATACTGGCCACAGAGCGAGCGCACTTGAGGAGACTGTTTGTTGGGAGCTGCCGGCATGCAGTGACTTGTGCATGGTGTGTTGGTGGTTTGTCACGAGACTGAACACAGTTCAAGTCTTTAATAAACACACCATGCTCCCCAGAAAGTTCTCTGGGGCAGCTCTGCTCTGCATATTGCTCAGAAAACACGGGATCGGAATAAAAAGACCCATTACATGTGGTTTTTAAGTATTACTGCATATGCCAAGGACCATTCACAGTCTGTGTGGAACAGAGGCAAAACACCTAGGAAGACACGGGCAGCATTTGTAGAATGGAGAAATAATTCTGCATTAGAAGGGTGTTGAAATCCTTGTCTCATGCAGTGCAGATCACATTCAGCAGAACTTTATGGCCATCTGCTGGTGAAGCCCTTGTTGGTGTTACACTTTGCAGACTTTTTTGCATCAGAGAGACAAGCACTCGGCCATGTGTGAGTTGAAAAGATGTATGTTTTCACTTCTAGCTGGAAATAACACAACTGAATTTTTAGAAATCATCCTAAAAGCTCATGTTGGTTTTACTTTAATTGACTACAGGTGTTGCGGCTGCTCGTCAAGGCAGCCAGCAGTCTCCCAAGATTCCTGTTAAGTGTACCAATTTCTACACTAACATAGAAATTACACTGGTTTTAGAAATAATGAACTTCAAATAAATAAATGTCAAGCTGACAGGTCAGAACTCAGTTTTCTTGTTTGTTAATTTATCTTTCAAATTTGATGTATCAGCAATAATTTGATACATCCTTAAATTTCACTGAGCTGTTATGTGTGGAGCCAGTCGTATTGTTAAAGCCCACCTTGAGGCTTAAAGGCTACCTGGGATCTTGACCATGAACAGGAGAACTGACACTCCTGTTCCTCTGGGAGGAACACTGACACACTCTTCCTCTGAGCACCCTAGTAGCTCTTGGCTGATGGCAGGTTTTCAGGTCTTCCCTCTGTGCAATCTGTGAGGGACACAGATTTGAGAGAGGCCACTACAATATGGTTTACTTGGGTTTTGGCTTAAGGGCAGAGGGGGAGAGTGTTGTAATTTTTTAGATAGTGTTTTTTCTTTATTTTATAGAATTTGAAATACATTTTAAACAAAAAGGAAAAAGAAGTCAGTTAAAAGAATAAATACCTACGAGTTCCCCGACACATCCATGCTCAAAGTCCTTGTCTGCCATGGTGCTGTCAAACAGTAGTTTCTGGAACCCTGTGCTGGCCAGAGCCACCTGGCAGAACCTCCATGGCCTTTGAAAGGCACAAAACATGGTTCTGAGGACTTCTTTTAGTTCTGTGTGGTCAGAGAGAGTGTTTTGTAGAAAATATTTGAAAAAGAAGATGTCCCTTTACTGTTGCATGGCAAAGGGAAAGAACATCAGTGAATCAGCTGGAAGTTACTGTGGGAGGGACTAACCTGAGGAAGCTCATAAAAGCACTTAGTGCTCTCTTTAGGGCTTTTTGTGGTATCTCAGTTTTTAAAAAATTACACAACTTTTGATAGACTGAAACAAAGCTGGTGCTATCAGGTAGATTCTGGCTGCTTTTCCACCAGGGAGCATGTCTGCGCTATGGGATCCCCTTGTGCCACAGGAGTTAGAGTGGCAGAGGAAAATAACCTTGGATGTACACTCTCACTTGCCATGTGAGTCTCCTCTGGTGGTTAGTTTATCATTTAGCCTGCACTGCTGTAGAGGGAAGGCACGAGCTTACATTTGCTGGTTCTGGCTGACAGCAGCTTTTCTCCTTGGAGTGCTGAGCAAGTGATGACTGAAGCTCTCAGGAGTTAGTGACAATGCACATTACCTTCTGTGGCTTATTCTGATACTCTCCCTCCTATGGAATAGGTGGGGTCCTTCACTTTCTAGAAAGGGAGCAATCCAGTTAAGAAGCAGCAGCATTGGTCATGTGCCCCATTCACGGCACTGTTTTATGCCACCCTCTCCTGTATAAATACCTGGGAAAGCACAGAGCAGTTCCCAGCAGTGAGATCACTTTCTTGTATGTGACAAATAGCTTTTATGAGGTGCTGACTCTTCTCAAGGTTCATTTTGTCTCCAGGCTGGAAATTACAGCAGCATTATAAGCTTGATCCTCCTCCCATTTAAATGAGCTGTACTATCCAGGATCTGAACACTCTGTTACAAAATAGGCTTTTAAGACAGCTCCTAAATCCCATGCAGTGAAAATGATGCACAAATACTTATTTTTAAAGATAAAGATCTTCTGCTCTTGAGCACTGGATTTTGTATGTTCAGTATTCAGCTTTAACAGTTGATTTACACATTCGCTTTTATTTCAGCTGATGGGATGTTTAAAAAAAACCAAACAGCTGGAGTAGTGAGACCATTCTCAGTGAATCATCTGACCCAAGACTTTTATTTGCTCTAAGATGCAGATGCTTAAACGCAATTCCTAAACCCGTTCTGTGAGAGCTAAATATATTTGTATTCCAGTCACATAGTTAAAAGTGCTAATGTGTCTTACTCTCTTGCGGACAACTTTTCACTAGTTAATGTTGATATTACAGCCTTTTGTCCCCTTCTTTCTGCATTTCAGAAATTGTCTGCACATTCATTTACACTCATCATATTCTAGGCAAAAATAATTAATCTGAAAAAATCTCTTTCCTGAGGGTGGAATATGAATATATATGAAGTGTTAAGAGAGAAAGAGGATTGTTGGAAAGAAAATACCTTTTTCTTTTATAATAATGCTTTAAATTAGGTTTGTACTGTAAAAATATTTAAACAAAACGAAAAATGAGTAATTTTTACTACCATTAATTCAAGGGTTAATGCATGCAGAGAATTGGAACATCTGTGAAATCACATGTTAATTGTGTGAGATGCTTTATGTAAAGTTTTAACCCAAAATAAATAGTCCTCAGCAAATTCTGGAAATCTCTAGGAGTTAAATTTATGCTGGAACAGCTATAGCTGTAACAGTAGTGGCTGTTTGAACAAGAGGTCACAAATCAGCTTTAACACAGGAGCTTCTTAGTGAATGCATCAGCATCAGTTCTTCTTTCCAATTCCTTTCTTAGTGTGATAGCTTAACTGAAGGTTCATGCTTCTTTATATTCAAATTGATCTTAAGAGTCCAAAAGAGCTAACTAATGAATCTGTAGTTCATTTAACTTGAATGTCAATAAATCTGGGAAGCCCTAGAAATATGATGAAGACCAGTGTTGTTCCAGTACTTAAATCAGCTAAACAGGTTAGTATAACTGGGTGAACGTGATTGTTGTGCGATATAATCATGGTGAGGTTGATAAGATGATCAGTTAATAATGATTTATGGCTAGGTGGTATAATTACTAGAAGTCAGTGAGAATTTGGATCTCGTCCCACCAGCTTGACATAGTTTATCTAACCAAGCCAAATGCATTGCTGTAGCAGGCTTTTTTTCAAGTATTAGACTCAGTATGCACTGTATTTAGAATCTCAAGCAACATCAACATTATATTTTTAATTGCTTAAAACTGGGATAACTGATAGGCCTTAAGACATTTCTGTAAATGAAATATCTTTGATGAGCATTTGAGTTTCTCTGGGGATTGTTCTCTGGCCCTGTGCTAGGAAGCTTTATTTATCAGTGGTTTGAAAGGAAAATAAAATTCTTTGGCTTGCAAGTGATAGATTGAGAATTGTTAAATAAGAAAATGGAAAAATCACTGCTGCAGGGTGATATGGACCTATTAGCAGTCTGTATTCAAGCAAACAACAGGTGTTCGGCCTAGTGAGAGGATCCATAGTCCAGATCTGGGTATTGGAAACACTTTTTCATAAAAGGTTTCTGGCTTTTTATCTATTTAAAGTTGTCAAGGAGAAGTTATGGAGGCTATATATAAAGTTGTTTAGAAAACAGGGTTCAGTGAGCTTGTACTTGGACATGTGTCAAATAGAAATAGAGCTCAGATAAAGTCAGGCTACTTCATTATTGGAGCAGTGTTTCAAAGATCATGGTGCTTTTTTAGGGCAATAATAATTGCCTCTAAATCAAGACTTCAGTTATTTCATACTGCAAAATATGCTCTAGTTTAAGCACCGATTGTGTCAAATACGTGCTGTGAACTGCATTATAAAAAGAGAAATGATTAATTGTGTGTGTCATTTTTGTCGCAGTCATATGTTACAGCTGATTTTTTGGGGCCCGGGATATACACTATGCTTCTGCTTCATTTCTTTGCTTCTGTTCTGTTTTTCAGTTCAATTTCACCGTTCAGTATTGAGAGCACAAGGCGTCAGAGAAGGTCTGAGTCTCCAGACTCCAGGAAGCGACGCATCCATCGGTGTGACTTTGAGGGATGCAACAAAGTATACACAAAAAGTTCCCACCTGAAGGCTCACCGGAGAACACACACGGGTAAGACTTAGCTGGCACTGTGCACCATGGTTAAGACAAGCAGGTTCCTTTCTGCCTAATATAGGACATATTGAGCTTGTTGTCCTACCCTAAGGGCCAAAGGCCTTTATCTAAATAACAGAGATCTCTGCAAGTGCATCAGCACTGGCATTCTTGGGCAGATCAGGAGTGTCCCTGTCATCCCTCCTTGGTGGTACTAGAATGGTGTCAGCACAAACCAGACTCCTCTCCAATGAAACTAAACAGAAAAGTGGCCTTCAGGGACAACACCTACTGTGCTTCAACAAACAATGGGTGGTCATTGCTTGAGATCATCCAGAACTAGTCCAAAGACAACCCTCCAGAAGAGCATATAATGCAGTCATGAATCTTCAGCAGCGTTTTTTCACTCTACAGATCTGCTCCTGTCGAGCCACTACTTGCTTTTCTAGATGTAGCCTTTTAATACCAGGTGCTCCTGAGAGCCTTCAGTTCAACACAGGTCCTCAGTATGTCTTTCTGGAAGGCTTTAAGGAGCACCTACCCCATGCTGGAGAGGGAAGTCAGTCACTGTATGAGAATAGGTTGCACTAGATCCCTACAACAGAGGTGCTGGAGAGGTGCTTAGAGAAGCTAGATCCCATTCAGTGATGATAATACTTAACATTTAGTGAAAACCTGGTGTCCTTATTAACTCTGTGGACTGGTAGTAGTCTATATGACAGGCATGAAAGGGTAGCTGAAGCAGTGATGATGTAATAGTTGTAATTTTATTGTGGATAAACTCAGGACCAGCAATTTGAAATCATGAAGAGCAGTTTAAAAGGGGCTTGATTGGATGGCTGGAAAGGCAGTGGACAGAAAACACTCTGAATCTCAGTGCTATTCCTTACTCTGCTACTGATTTGCTTAAATTTATTGATCTCTCTGCTCTTAATGGACTTCAGCATTCTTGTAACTCTTGGAGAAAAGATGGTGTTTATCCAGCATGTAGCACAATGTTGTTCTTTGCTGAGAAACTGCTGGCACTTTTTGTGGTGTGATGTACTCTAAGGAGTATGAGATACTATTTTAAAAAATTAAGTGATGGCTTCTCCATTTCAATCGAGGCCATGTCTCCATCACTCTTTCCAATATGTCTTTTGGTTGGTAGGACTTTTGTTGAGAGGAATTCTGAACAAGGCTCCATCCTAGTACCCCCTACTAAACCAATTTCGGTAAGGTAAGAGTCCCTTCCTTATACAGCAGAAATGTTGTGGTGATCTGGAAATTTCATTACATTTCCCTCCGGGCCAGTTTTCCTGGTTTATCCATATCTTCCCATTAATGCTTGTGCCTTCTACTCTCTCATGATTTATAATTCTTGTCCTAATTCTTTTTTCTTATTTGCTATTCTTTCCCATTTTCAGTGTGGTTTTTCATCCCTACCCTTCTAATATAATTTATATACCCTTACCCTTTCACCTTGTTCTCTGTCATTCTTGTTTTACTTCTTTTATCCCAGTCTAACCCTACTCCATCCCTTTCCTTCTCTGTGCCCTGATTTCTATGTTGTTTCCTTTTCTTGCCTGTATAGCCCTTTGAGCATTATAAAGCTGTAGCAGATTCAAAGACAGAGAGCCCAACAGAGACATAAAAGCAGTAGAGTGTTTGGTTTTAACCAAAAATACCATTTATCTGCTTATACCATCGGGAAGTCACTCTTTTCTAGCCTACAAGACTTGGCAACCAGCCCAAGAGTATAAGCAATCATCGTGTAAGGAGCTGACTTACAAAACTAGATGCGAACAACCTCAGAAATGTCACACCCAAGTTAGCCCAGAAACAGAGAAGGCTCTTCTCTGCCATGACATTTTAAACCACTGAGAATTACATTTGTCGTGAGTCTGTAATTCTTCAGTGATCTCATGGGACAGATCAGAGCTTGCAGGTAATGCACCCAAATCAGCGTTAGATAGTCAACACTACTGAATCCCAGGCTGTGCACTTAGGATGCTCAAAAGTAGACACTGAAGGCTTGAAAAGGGTGTAGGTAATTACAGCTTTAGCATCTGTAGCTCTCCAGGCAGCACAAAGGGAGTTTGTCTACCTGCTGTAATTGTAGGATCTATCTCCTCAGCCTTGGTGCCCTGGCAGCTGGATGTCAGGGCTATGCTATCTGTCTGGGATCTCTGGGTAGTCAGAGGAGAGGGATTGGCACCTCTGGGGCATGTTATTCATTCTCTAGGTATACCCAGAGATTGGCTTGCAAAGGTGCTTTTCTTCCACTGCTGAGTACAGAGGAAACCCGGATACGTACCAGGCTGTTTCCTGGCTAAAATGAATCTCCATGCCAAAAGACAGCTGCCAATTTTGCAGTTATGCTGGAAGTTGGTTTATTACTTCAGAGAAAAAAAAAAAGTAACATCAAATCAAAAACCTTCAATAAATGGTCAGCTGACAACTGCTTTATATTGACATATCATCAGGCATGATGGAAGAAGTGTAGTCTAGAAGGTGAGCGCTGAATTTAACCAGTGGATCCACTGAGAAAATCTGTATCATGATGTTAAAATAAAATGCATTTTACTGAACACTTCTAAGTCTTGGTGAGAAGTTGATGTATTCAGACTTAGGTGTAGCATTGGCCATGAGTGTACTCCATGTACTAATCTCATTTTACATTTTTTATCTTGGTCTTTACTTTTGCTGCGGGCAAAAGAAGTTAATTATTCACGTATGACCCACAGTAATTAGTGCAGTTTTGGATAAGTATAAATGAAGTATGACAGCTATGCATGCAAGGGTGAGCAAGTTTCAGTACGAAACTTTCTGAGAAAAGATCACAGAAACTCAGCATTGAATAATCTGGAGGGTGTTTTTTTTTTTTTAGGCAGGCTGCTCTTGCTGACAATTGTTTACCTAAGCAGGATGTATTTGAGAACTTTAGGGTTTTTTTCATTTACTCAGTGATCTTCAAGATCTTTTCTAGTCTAAACGATTTTCTGTGCATAGCCACTAAAACATTCACAGTAGTTTGGATACAGGAGGATAAACAATGTGGTATTTTGACAGGATTGAACAACTTCGTTGGTTGGAAGGTATACTTCTTTACACCTTAATTAAAAATGGAAACAAAATAATATAAATGGTTAGAGTTGCATTTAATTCTGTTGGAATAACTCCTAGCCTTTTTAAGTATGCCCTTGTCTAGCTTCCCGATGCTTGTCACCAGTGTCCTCAAATCTTAGTGTACTGGCATGGGCAGAGAGTCCACTGGGGGGCGAACTTGAATTATGTATCGTCTCTCTGACTAGAAAAACTGCAAGTGAAACCTGTAATAGTTAGAGCATTTCATAAATCACAAGCACTGGTATTAAATTTCTCATTCTAGTATCAGCTTCTTCTTGTTGTTTTGCCATATCATCAAATAAAGCTATCAGGAGGTATCGGGTGTGATGGAGAGCCTTTGGGGCTCGCAGGCAATCTCGCAGCTCAGGTTTATCAACTCTTCCTGCAAGGAGAAACTGTGAGAAATTGGCTCACTGGAGTTGTGTTGAGTTAGTTTCTGCTTCAGTGAACTTAGAATAAAATTACTAATGTGTGACTCCACAAAGGAGTAATCTTTAAAGATGAGAAAACCAGCAGCCATGGGTTGCATTCCTGGTTTGCTTACATCTGCGTTGCACTTGGCATAGGTGGTGGTGTCAGCCTCAGGAATGGGTATGTGTAACTGCTGTTCCTATGAGGTCTACTCCCTTGCAGCCCTGCTGGGACTCCACTTCTTCAGTTTGCTGCTTTTACTTGGAAGATGGAGAAGGAAACAGCACTGTTTTATGATCTCTAGTGGCTATTTCAGACCTTTTTTAGGCAGTACTTAAGTTGCCATTGACACTTCCAGTAGGACAGCTGAGCATTACAGACTCAGTAATACTTGTTCCTTCCACTGTGTGAACATCTAAACATCTGAGAATGCTTGAGGTTAAATCCAGTTCTAGGTCATCGTGGCTATCTTCTTACCTGTTATAAGGAGAAGCCCAAAGAGTTTGAAACATTGTGTGAATCACCCTGAAGAAGTCAACAAACAAAGAAGATGCCTGCTTTGAGGTTATATAGAACATAATTTTACCATGTCTGATACACAAGAGATTATGACTGTCTCTCACCTTTATAGGATTTTCTTTTACTATAGTAGTAATCAGCATTCTGTATTTCTGTGCAACCTTATTTTAGTCATTAGTTATGAATTTCTGGAAGAATGTGACAGAGTGGCTTTCTGGGGTCAGTGGCAGTAGCAGCCTGGGACTTTCCATTTGGCATGAAATGGGAACAGTCCATGAGTGTAGGGCATTGTATATCCAGAGAAATGGCTTTGCTTCTGCCTCGGAGGAGTGGAGGAGGGCAAGGTCTGTAACTAGAGCACCTTCTGTGGGAACTTCAACTGCTGCTCCTCATGCATGAGCCCACATTGGCTCTGAATCACACCCTTGTCAGTGCTGCTGCTGCAGAAGATGGGGCTGCTTTTTCAGGGTCTTACAGAGGCAGGCTGAATATAGCCCCCAGGCCAAGTGAATTTTTTAGCGTTTGGTGCTTTTGTTCCTTGATCAACGCCTATATCATTCCTGAGAGATGAGAGCAAATACCTTTGCCACAGATGTAATGAAGCCTATTTGTCAGTGTCATGGGGTCTTCAGCAGTGTTACATGGAGACAGTAAACATGTCAGAAGTACAGATTTGTACCTGAGAAAATGACAGCATTCCCTCCTCAAGATGTTCCTTTATAGCTGGGTTGAGACACCACCCTAGAAGAAAGAGGGCTAGTGAGTACATGGGTGTTTTATTTAGTCTGTGCTTTTTCAAACATTGCATTCCTCTCACTCACTGTTGCTCCATATATTATTTTAATACGAAAGGGCCCCTGTCATTAGTCTTTGTTCACATTTTCCTTTGAGCACTTTCAGAATGGATTTAAGAAGTCAGAGGCACCAAAAAAGTTATTTTTGTTCTGTATGCTTTTAAACTTCATTCATTACCTGTTGTTTTCTTAAGGTCAGTTTAGTACCTTTTGCTAACTATAAGCTCCAGAGAGATATTTACATGTTTGTAGTCCCTTCTTTAGACAAATATTGGGAAGAAGCAGCATTTTTAAAATAATCCTTCTGGATTTTACTTGAACTGTGTAGATTTTTGGTCTACTTTAAAATCAACACCTCTTTGTCACCTGTTGTCCAGACTCACTCTTCAAAAGCCCAGTTTTTCTTTCTCATGTCTTATGTGCTCCTTATTCCTGAGCTCTCTTTCCTTCACATAAATCTGTCAGGTGAAAAAACCTCCAACAGCAGGTTCATATGCTGTTCCAGAAACTGGAAATTTAAATAAACAAAGCCAATTTAAAAATTAATTTGCCCTAAGTAAAATAGGAGGTTCTGTTTGTATTGGGTGATGCTTTTATTTTTTAAGAAATACTTTCTTTTAGTGTTTAAAATTTACTGCCAGTTTCAACAAACAGTAGAGCTTTCCAATGTGAAAACGAGTATATTTCACAGAAGTTTTCCTTTCTAGCTTTTGTACTCATTCTTTATGAAGTTTCTCTTTGGAAGATAAACAGATTATTTAATACATGAAGCCTCAACCTGTTCCCATTGATGTGATGAGGTTCGCATTTCAGGACAGAAATGTATTTAAAAGCAGATGACTGTTGGTGCAGTATGTACCAGGGTGTAAAAGCAGGTTTACCAATGCCACTGCAGCCTTCTAAGGTGATGTAGAAGGGGAATCTCCGGATGCAGTGAGGTAGTTATCTGAGTCCAGCTTGTTACAAGCAGGCGTCCATACCAGAAGAAGCTTGTACATCCAGTTCTCTTCCAATAGCTGCTCTGTGGAAAGATAAATGATTTCATTTCTGGCACATTTTGCAAGCTCTGAATTCACCTTACACACGGGGAGTCATTCCTCTGCATTGTAGGTCTGATGCTGTGCCGATATGGAAGAGTGCCCGTATGGTTATTCCAAGACACTTTGATGGGAAAGCAAGTCTAATTGCATCTGTGATTACTTTCAGTCTCTAGATTATGAAAAATATTTGCAACAGTGCCCCTTGACTTTGTAAATATGGGGTGCATATGTGTTTTGTCTGTGTGTGGCACAAGGGAATAATGATAATTTCATTATGCAGAATAAAATTTTCTCTAAGCCAGCCATTTAATACTTAATGTTCTACCTCCAAAGAACTGCAGTTCATCTGAGGTCTCAGGCATGATTGTGGTCTACCATGTGTAGCCCTGAAGTGGCATGAAGGCGAGAAAGACCTCTTTTGCTCCCGTTACTTCCAAAGTGCTTTCCCAGATGTTGCACCAGACCTGGAGGAATAAAGTCACGGTACTGGGTTTGCAAGTACTTTAACTCTTGCAGCCCACTCAGTCCCTGACAGAGGAACAGGGTAGCAACTTGCTATTGACATGCCCATTACTGATGATGCCCTTTGTCTTTGAGTAATTGTGTCTGAAGTTCTTTGTGCCCATCCTGTCTTTTTTCATGCTAACCTTCCATTGGAAATACAGTCTGAGAGTGGAATATGCTCAAAACTGCAAGTAAGCTTCACATAGGCCTTTATTTTGGTGTTTTATTCAGGTTTTCCTTTTTTCATGCGTCAAAGGAAACAAGAGGTAGATCCTGAAAGTTAGTGTTTTCAATCTTCACCTTTTTGTAAATAAGTGTTTAGAAACCTGCGCAAATTTTACAAAAACTTCTTGTTTCATGGGAAGGTAAAAAGCTCAGATGACACTTGGGTAGGAGGAGGTATTTTCTGCACTTCAGTGGTTTCTCCACGTAAGATATAAAATAGTGGTATTTTGGTCACATTTAATCTAATGAGCTTTTCCCTTTTTATACATATTTTTGTCAGTTAATATTTTTCTCTAGTATTATATATATTTATTCTTCTTTTTGTTGTGACAAAATTGGTGTTTCTTCACTTGCAAAGTTTAATTCCATTTGCAAGTCACTTAAATGGAAGGTAGGTTTCTCAATGATCTGTTTCTGTAGATAGCCCAGCACACCAGTGTTCCATCCTCTCGAACCTGACTTGTAGCACAGTGCTAACCACAAATAATTAGTTGTGCAAAACTGTGTGAGACAAAGGTTATCCCTTGGAGCCTTTTTGGTGGGTTTTTTGGTGTTTGTTTTTTTTTCTTGATTTATTTAGCGGGTTTCTTTTGGTGTTTTGTTTTTTACAGGTAGTGGAATGTTTAAGTTTGATACTGGGAAGCATGAATATTTCTCTTTGAACATGGTGGAGCAATGCCTGGAGCACCCAGGAGGAGTGACAGTACCAGTATTGTAGGCAGATGGAAAGGGAGGTCTTCCTTGCAGTTATGGACCACAATGAAGGAAGGTTGTTTTATTTGGAGAGGCCAGACTAAAACCCAAGCCTGCAGCACCCCAGATAGAGTATGTGTGCAGGTCTGCTGGTACCCTCCATACAGTTGGCTGCTGAAGTAGGGATCTGCTACATCACCTTTTCTCAATACTTTTGTGAGTGAAGGCTGCTCTAAGAGACAAAATCTCAGCCTCTCCCCACAGCACTGGAAATTCAGTAGTCCCATATATTTGCTGTATCTGAAGGAGAGAAGAAGACTTCATGGCATCTTCCACTACAGATATGTCTGTAATATATATGTTAAGTGTACATAAATATGCACTTAACATACACTTAAATATTTATATAAGTACCACATTATGCAGTAAACAAATTTCAGGAAGGTTAATAAAACTTTTAATAAAAACAGTCATATAAAAACAGTTGGGATTTGGTCTAATTCCTGTATTCAGGTGCACAGGAAGAGACCTTTTACATTTCCAAATATTTTACTTTTTCTGTTTTTACAGGACTTAAAATTTATCATTTTGCATCAGCAGTGCCTTTGGCAATGTATATAACTAATCTTGTCCCAGAGCGTTAATTCATTCGTATGTCACAGAACACTTAGTATGGCCCACTGTGTGGCAAAGTGTCTGCAGAAGTCCAAAAAGAGAAAATAAGGAAGAGAATTTTCTTGGGTTCACCCTCTTTGTTTCTTTCCTGTGCATGCAGTGACAGACCCAGTGTAATGGATTTGCCTTCTTAAATTACAGAGAATTGAATTTTTGAGTTTGGTCACAAAGGCTATTTTTCTAGAATTTGTATTAAAATGGTGTCAGACAGAGTCAGCTGTATACCTGGAGGGGCACATGGGAGAGTAGCAGGAGAAGGAAAGAGGTAGGGTTGCTGAACTAATACTGTACCAGGATGGCAAACAGGACCCAAGCTCGTTGGTGCAGTAAAATGAGAAGTTAGTTGTGCGTTGTGATGTGGGAGAAGGACTCACATATAAATTATCAGAACTAGAGCTTGTAAATAACTAGTTCAAGAGCTGCCAAAGTGTAATGAAGTTCTGTCTCCTAAAGTGGAGGTAGGCACTGTGTTTGCGAACTGAAGGAATTGTTTTGTTCCAAGTTTTCACATGAAGAAACCATGTCCCTGTGCTTTGCCTAAGTCAAACTGAGACCAAGAAATAAAAAACCTGAATTGCAAGACGTGTCCCAGGCAGCACAATATGTTCCTGTTCTGCTCATAGAAATTGTTTTGCCAGACTTGCTCAACTGATACGAAACTAATCTCTTCCTGGAAAGATATTTTATTTGCATATTTTGACAATACTGAAACACAAAAGTCAAATTACCTGTGTTCACCAAAGAGATGCAGTGAATTAGTAACTAAATAAATAAAGTAAGGTGTTCTTAATGATGTAAGTCATAGCCTTGCTCTTCACACTCTGCAGTTTTGGGAAGGCTGCTGCTGTTCTGGTTTTCATACCTGCAGAATGGACATCATATTTGTTACGCAGTGCTACTATGAAGACAGACTTTCATGAGTGGCTACATTTTAAAAAAACCTTTATAAGGCACTTGGAAGTGTAAAGTGCTTTGTAAGTGCTCTGTTTTTTCATTAAAAAAATTATACTAATAAAAATATCACATAAAATGTAAGAATTGTCATTTTTCTCTTTCCCTTGTGTCTAAAAGCTAAGCTCCTCTCTTCCTCTGGGAGTGCCTGAGGATGTTCATTATCAGATAGTGGTTTTGCTGTAAAAAGAATCTCTTCTGCCTGAAATTTCATATTTGTAGTAGAAATGCAAAATCGAAATAATGATCATTTGTGATTTTCAATGTATTATTTCCCCTTCTAGAGTCCTGTTAGTATGGGTGAAGTGTGACTGTCCCATATGTTTCAGAATGATTCTGGTGTTTACATGGGACCTGAAAGCAGCTGACATAAATACTACAGATAACATATATTGCACAATATCCTGTAGCAGAAACCAAACCAGGAATCACCAGGAGATGTCCTCAACCCTGCAAGC
Organism: Empidonax traillii; assembly: GCF_003031625.1. NCBI lineage: Eukaryota > Metazoa > Chordata > Aves > Passeriformes > Tyrannidae > Empidonax > Empidonax traillii. The sequence goes on from NW_020955308.1 coordinate 199,181, forward strand.
TACAGATCTGTTCACTTTGACTAGAAAATGTAGCAGCATCAGACATAGGCAGAGGCATGCTTACTGGTTTAATATTTTCTTTACACTTGTTTTGGGCCAAATCCTTAGGACCTGACTCTGTTTTTATGTGGGGAATACTCTTCCAAGAGTAATGACAGGGGGGTGTACAGATGTGTCTGTATATAGCAGACCTGGGCACGTACCACCTAATAAACTATGCAAATTTGACTCAAACCCCTTGTATTTTGTGAATGGGGTGAGGGGTGGCATTTCCACCATGCTCCCAGCCACCCAGTCTGGAACCACTACACAAACTTATACGTCAAGTTTTGTTTTAAAGTACTTTCAGACTTTGTTTTTCTCAAAAAACAAAGCCGCATGATTTTTAGCATGTGGCTCTTCCACAGGGTGCTGAAAGCTTAAATACAGAAAAAAATCTGACTAGATGGCTAAACCTTTTACCCCTGTACAGTCCCCTTATAGTTTATTTTCTAGTTGACTCTAGATGTGGAGTAAAAGTGTTACCCAGTGTTTCAAAATGCTGAGTACTATTACAGGCAGGGCTGCAGAGAAGTGACGTAATAGCTCAGAGTCATGGTGACAGTTCTGACAGTTCTGTGTGCAGAAAAAAATTAATAGATAAGGATGTCTGAAAAGGACACAAATACAAAGGGGCATGGTGCTCACCTGTGATACTGGAAAGAGAGGGGAGTTCATTCCAGAGAAAGATAACAGTTTACAACTTGAGTCCTGGTAAGTATACAGTGTTACCTCGTGGTTACTTAATGACATGGTTGCCGAGAGCCTGCTAAACTGCTGAATAAATGAAGCTTAAATAATACACAAATGAAAGGAACTGCAAGTGCACACAGAGTACACAGGGCATCTGCAGTTGCAGTAAATAAAGTTCCTTGCCTAAGGAACATAAGACCAGCTCTGTTTTCCTGGAGTTCCAGAGCAGTTTCCTTGCTGGCAGAATAACCCGTAACTATTTACATGGTGGTTTTGTGGTGTCTGTCTTTGAAGCATCTGGCATCAAATACCGTGATACCAGTTAGTTGATGGGCAGAGGGTAACTGCTGAGGAGTGTACCACGTGGGAAATTCTGCATGGCACAGAACAGACCTTGGTCCCTTCGTCTGTTACATGGCATATCTTATGCTGATACCTAGGTAGAGCTTTTCTTCTTAAGGAATATGTGAATGTCATTGGGTTGTAAAGTAAATGTTTGAGAGAGATTTGTTCCCTTGCGTGAATGATCTTTAGTTTTCTGAGTACATGAATAAATAAAAAATTGAAAAAATAGGAAGAGAGATGTTGGGCTCTGTGAAGGCTGGAAATTTTGGAATCACTGGCTGAACAGTGGTCATTATTCAGCATTATTAATTCAGTATTTGTTGAGTTTTGGAAGATTTAATGAGCAACAGCTGTAACCATGTTCTTAAGTGCTTAAGTGAGAGGAGTCATGGTAGGGCAAGAAAAATTATACAGTTAAAGTAATCAAACTAATTTGGATTGTGGCATCAGGACTACAAGAGACAAGGTTTTGGAGGGCTCTTAGAAATAGATGTTTTGCTAATAGAATATTAAAAAGCTACTAGTTCCATTTGGGCCATTGAGTAATACCTTCAAAACTTTGTAGTTAACTTCTCCAAACAGTAGAAAACACTCATTTTCTACAGAGGACTGTCTTGAAGAACTTCTTCATGCTCCAGGGTCCCTCTTAATCTATGAAAATGCCTGTTGTGTTCTGCTCTTTACTTTCTATGTATTGCAACACAAAGCTGTGGAATGGTATCAGAATACAGTTCCTCTGCGTTTTGGGGCAATTTTTTTTAGGTTTTGGGACAAAGAATAGAGCTCTCAAAGGCAGGTAGAGGCAAAAATAGAGGGTCACCTCCTGTGAAAATGTTCACAGCTTCTGGCATCTATTTTTAAATTGCTAGCTTCTTTAAGTCTAAAATTTTACAGATTCACAAGATTGAACTAATGGCGTTGAATCTTTTTCCAGTTTTCCTGTTCTCCTCCTCTTAATTGCTGCATGTTTTTTAGACTCTTTTTGCAGCTCTCCTTGCTACCATTTTCCAAAACCTGTCTTCTGATTTGACTTCTTCATTCCTCTGTTTCCAACACCCTGGGCAACACTCACACCACCTGCTTTTGCTCCTTAGAGCTGAATGAGACAGAAGTGTATGAGTCAAAAGCGTTGAGTATTTGACTCCACTGCAATCCAGCCTTAAAATGGAGATAGATATATAGAGAGAGATATGCGCTGGGGTTAGGTTCTTCCATTTAACAGACTACTTTTGTCCACGTCCTCACTCAATGCTTTCTAGGTTGTTCTGCTGACATCCAGCTCCTCTCTGTTGATTGTACTGAGAATTTCAGCTATGAGTGCTCAAGCTCATCAGCCAAAGCTGTGGTGTGTGATACCTGGCACCAGCTTCTAAGCTTCTAGCAATTCTGCTTCTGCTGGTCCTTCTTCCATCATTTCAACTCCTGGGTCTTCTGGTTTAGACAAAAGTAGTGGCTGGTCTTTTTATCTGGGATGTTTCCGCAGAAAGGTTGAGTTAGTATTATATTGCCTATGAAGAACATTTTTTTCCTAGCACCTGTCCATGCACAGATACTGCAGCCATTCAGCAGAAAAACAGCAGTATTATTCTTTCCCTGAAAATGAGGGTTGCGTAAAATGTTGATCAATCCTAATGAACAATCATATTTTTCACAGTTTCCTCTACAATGGCTTTATTAAGGTGCATATGAGTGAATGTCTTCACAGTAATACTACTTTGGGTGGTTTTTTTCCTTCTTACACTAAATGTATATATTTAATTGAAAATAATGAAAGGTCCTCTTAGGTTGAACTTGTAAGAGTGATTCTCCTTCAGTGGTGTAAATAGCTTGCAAGGAATGTGGTCAGTCCTGTCTCTTTCACATAGCTTTTTAAGGGCTGGGTAAGCAGGACTCAATGAGGAGGGACGCTGGAAGCAACACATGGGAACTCCAGCTGAGTGATCTGCACTCACATCCTTCCAGCAGCTGACTTTCATTTCTTACCTGGGGTGATGATGTTTTAATGGATGAAAAAACTATTTCTGGTATTTCTCTTACAAACCGTCCCTTCCTGCATTGGATTATCTGTTTGTTTTCTACCAAGGGAAAGAAGATCTGGGATTCTGTGTACCAAGGAGAAAAATTTCATAGATATCTTTAATATCATTGTCAGTGATCTGGACAAGAGGATCGAGTACACCCTCAATAAGTTTGCAGATGACACCAAGTTGGGCAGGAGTGTTGATCTGCTGGAGGGTAGGAAGGCTCTGCAGAGGGATCTGGACAGGCTGGATCAAGGCCAACAGTATAAGGTTCAACAAGGCCAAGTGCCAGGTCCTGCACTTGGGTTTCAACAGTCCCAGTCAGTGCTACTGCTTGGGGGCAGAGTGGCTGGAAAGCTGCCTGGTGGAAAAGGACCTGGGGGTGCTGGTTGACAGCCAGCTAAACATGAGCCAGCACTGCCCAGGTGGCCAAGAAGGCCAATGGCATCCTGGCTTGTGTCAGAAATAGTGTGGCCAGCAGGACTAGGGCAGTGATCACGCCCTTGTACTCAGCACTGGTGAGGCCATACCTCAAAATGCATGTTCAGTTTTGGGCCCCTCACTGCAAGAAGGACATTGAGGTGCTGAGCAAAGGACAGTGAAGCTGGTGAAGGGTCTGGAGCACAAGTCTTGTGAGGAGTGGCTGAGCGACTTGGGCTTTTTTAACGTGATGAAAGAGAGGGTCAGGGGATACCTTATTATTCTCTACAACTACGTGAAAAGAGGTTGTAGTGAGGTAGGGATCAGTCTTTTCTCCCAAGAAATAAGCAATAGGACAAGAGGACATGGCCTCAAGTTACACCAGGATTGCACCAGGGTAGGTTTAGATTGGATATTAGAAAAAAATTCTTTACTGTGGTATTCCAGGGAAGTGGTTGAGTCTCCATCCCCGAAGATATTTAAAAGATGAGTAAATGTAGCACTTAGAGCCACTGTTTAGTGGTGGACTTGGCAGTGCTAGGATAGTGGTTGAACTTCATGATCTTAAAGGTCTTTCCCAATGTAAGCATTTTTATGATTCTGTGTGATTGGAGAGATATAGAATTTGAGATGCTTTTAAGTAAGAATCTAAAGCTTAAGAAATATCTCCACACTGTGCTTTGGAGGTCTCTGTGATAAAAGAAACCAACAGGGGCAGTATCTGGCCAAAAAGAGAGTTTAGAAGTACGTTGAGGCTGGACAGGACAAAGCAATGCACTTGAAAAACATGATGCGATGTGACGAGAGCATTAGAATCAACCTGCCAGGTTGGATGGGGGTACTGCTATATTTGTACAGTGCTCCACACCAACTGTTTGTGGCAAGAATATGTGTGTAAGACAGTTTGGTGGAGAATCCAAGCGCATTTTGTAGCACTGTGTCATTGGCAAGAGTGTGCAGCCTGCCATCTGCCGTGTAGCTTGTACCTGCCTGTCCAGCTCGTAGCAGCTGCTGGATTTGAGATGCCCAACGCTGCGGCCACCCACTGGCAATGAACACTATTTGGTGCTTTGTGCTTGGCTAAGGAGTATAAAATTATCTAGGCTAAGGCGCTGCTGGTGCAGCTACAGGCTGCGGTCACCCCAGGGCCCCGATTGCTGGGTTCTTCTTGCAGCAACTGTTTCCCACCCCCGTCTGACATCAAAACTGCAGCACAGCCCAGATGGTGCACAGAAGGTACCGACCCAAGGAGCTCAAATGTTGCTGACAACCTTGCTGACATGTTGTGCTGATGTCTGTACACCATTCAGTTTCCTGACAGAGGCCATTTCAGCTGGATTTTTCAGGGCTGTTTGAACTCTGTGATGATATTCATACTCGGGAATTTACTTTTGAAACAGAGAGCTCTCGGTAAAGCATTTATTGACTTTTGAAGAGACGCGAAGAGGGAGGTTCTGCCTACGACAAAGCAAATGTTGCGTCACTGGTTCATGTAATTGAAATAGTTTCTTGCAAACTGCTCATGATTCATAAGAGATAATAAATAACTGAGGAATGATTGTGCCTGACAAAGCAAACAGTTGTTGCAGAGATGCTCTTTTGTTGTCCTGGTTGTGATTAGCTGGTTTCAGAAGGGGAAGTAAAATTTTTGACACATGAAAGGAAGATACATATGGACCTCACACAGTTTCCTTTCCTCACTTTTGGTGCACACTCAACTGTGGGATCAAGGTAACTGCCAAGGGCATTTAACCTGTTTGAGGGCGGGTGATAGAAATCACAAAGTATAGCCTACAAGCATGGCAACAATGGGATTTTATAAGTTTGCTTTATGAAAGCACAAAATCCAGTTTGGCTGTATTAATCTCCTCTGACAAAGTACAGTGTAGAATGCGGGGCATACATAATTCTTACTTTTAAATATAAAGCAGAGGGTGGGATTTTCCAAAAATCCGCGCTTAGCCCAAGTTTGAGCTCACTGAAGTAAATGAGTGTTTATGAACAATATTGTGGAAGTCCCGTGGCTGAGTACGTTTAAAAACTGTACACCATTCCTAGTAACATCTTATGCAAAATTAACTGATATTAATTTACTGAAAATAAGTGCAATAAATAAGAGGATGTTTTGCAGATTGAATTTTTATGTTTCATTGAAAATTTGTAGTTCATTTTTACCAGCTTGCTAAGAAATGTCCTGCAGTGCCGTTTACACAAATAATTAGAAACCTTCATAAACTTCATAAAATAATTGGAAGTTTGTGGCAGCCCATGGTAATTGGCAGAAATAACAGGTAATCTGGTTCTTTGGGGAGAAAGTGTAGCCTGACAAGATGGGGGTAACGACCTCATATGGTAATCATGAGAATAATTACACAGCCCTTTGTCCTGATGTTAATCCCCACATCACCCCTGCAAGGTAGGATCTATATTATTGCCTTAATCCTCTTGATATTCTTAGTTATGTGAATGCCACAGGAATGATAAATCTCAAGGCCCTTTTCCTTATATTCAGCAGATCTCGTACCTTGTAATTGTGTAATTTGGCCTAAAGCAACCCCTAGGCAGTGGGTGTTCATGGGAAGCACGCAGAGGGAATTGTGGGGATTAATAGCAACAAGGGGAAAGTCACAACCTGTTTACCCCCCCCCCCCCTTCCCCTCTTTCTTTTGTTTCTCACAGGAGAAAAACCCTACAAATGTACCTGGGAAGGCTGCACCTGGAAGTTTGCTCGATCCGACGAACTGACGAGGCATTACCGCAAGCACACGGGAGTGAAGCCATTCAAGTGTGCAGACTGTGACCGCAGCTTTTCCCGGTCAGATCACTTGGCGCTCCACCGCCGCAGGCACATGCTGGTTTGAGAAACGCTACCTGTTCCAGCCGAGTTTAAGAGCTGGGTCTCTTAACTACCCAGAGTGAATTCAGCAGGGCTGAATCCCCCTCTACAGTGTTAACAGGCAGGGCATTCCCTGATGTCTGTAACAAAAAATAGTAACAGAAATTTAAAAAAAAAAAAAAAAAAAAAAAAAAAAAAAAAAAAAGCAGGAAAAGAAGTGCCACTCTTCTCCTCGCCATCTGAAGTTAACCCCGTCTGCCCCTCAGCATGGCTAACCCCTGAAAATGTCATCACAATCACCTGGGAAATAGCAGCCAAAATGCTACAGGAATGGGCATTATTTTACATGCTGCATCCTTTGACAGAAAATGTTTATAGCTTGTATGTTTTCTCAGCTGCCAGACATTTTGTTCCTGAAAAATCACTGCTGATTGGAGGATTAGATACCACAAACCGATGATGATGATGACGACGATGATGATAACGATGATGATGATGATGAGAGCAAGACCGCTAGATCTGTATTATCCCATCTTTTCCCCTTGTTTTGAATACCATTTGGCCGGTGTCAGCATTACACCTGAGCTGTGCTACAGACAAGCTGCGTGTGAGTAGGCAAGAAGATTCTGCTGGAGAGATCCTGCTGCTGAAGCTGAAGGGTCACTTGATCAGACTTTTGCAATAACGGTGGTGGCATTTTAATATTGCCCCACAATTTGTCATTATGCCCTAGAGAACACCAGCCATTTAAACTTTTTCTTTTATGTTTTTTTCCTTTCTTTTCTTTTGTTGTTGTTGAAGTCTGTAAAATAAGCAAAGGGCAGCAGCATCTCTGCTGAAAGTACAATATTAAGTATCTGTATTTTACCATGGACTTATATAGAACCGTTTTCTGATTTGTATAGAAAGAGCCCATCTAAAAACTACTACCCCATTCTCAACGTGCAGTTTTCTTTCGTGCAGGTATCCTCTTCCCCACAACCATTATTTGAACACAAGGAAATAGTCAGATCTTGTACTTGCTGGTACCAAGGTTAGTGGTGTAGCCATTCGTGAAATGGAATTGAATGTATCATCAGAACAAAACAGAGAAGAAACGGCTGCATCTCTTGCAGAGAAAAAGCAATAATGAGATAAAATGGCTCTTGAGACAATAATTCACTCCACACTAGAAGAAGTGTTGGGTATGCAGAAATAGCATGTAAGATTTAAGCATTAATCTTTCTGATGGTTTCCCTGACCTGCTAGGTACCACAGTTAAGTACTTTTATTTCCTTTAACATAATACTTGTGTCTGGAAAGCATGAAAGGTAAAGGAAAGAGCTGATAGTTGAGTTAGTGGATGAATTGTAAGTAGGAAGGAGAAATGTTTCTGCAGTGGTGCTCTGCAAGACATTAGGTTTCTCCCTGGGAGTTAGGGAATAGCAAGATTTTGCCAGCTGTCTAGTATGATATAAATGGCCCTTTATATGGGTACCAGTGGCTGCCTCTGCTGGGATTTTCAATCCAAGCCTTTTCAGATTAAATAAAAGGAAATTCTTGATCCTTCCCATACAGCCCTATAATTGCAAATCAATTTGTATTAATTTAATTATGTAGGAAAGAGAAAAACTCTTAGTCATCAGTTATTCATGCAAACAGAATAGTGTTTTTCTGTTTTCTTTCCGCACAAAGAACTGCCTATTCAGCTAAATTTGACAAAGAGGAGGCTTGGCAAGATTTTTTAAGTGTTGAGATTTTCATAGCTTTGAGATGAAAGATGAATACGTAAAGGTCTTTTGCAATGCATTTAATTATGAGTATTTGGTTCCAGGAATTGCACAGATTAAACTTGTGATGCCACTTGTTTGTTTTTAAATGTTTGACCGTCCCAGTTAATATCTGATTTCTGAAGTAAACATAGTAATGTTGGGGGGATTCTGAAATCAAGATAATGTTTAGGAAAAAATGCGCAGAGTACCCGTACAGATACGAAAGCAATTACAGTTAATTGAGGATTACTGTGACTGGGATATTATTTTATAATAGCATTCACAGGCCCTAGAGTTTGATTGTCTTTAAATATCCTTAATATTCCCCAATACTGGATAGTTTATCAGCTCTCTGAAAGAAGATCTTGGTACTCTAGAAGCCCAGGCTCCCCACTGCTGTGTGGTCAGCAGAGAAACCCAATACAAACTGCTCACAGCCACTGAGGGAAAAATGACTCAGTCAATTCCCATTGACCATGTCGGTGGTCAGCTTCCACCAAATTCAACAACACTGTAGAATCCGTCTCCAAATCAGGGACAGATTAGGGCTTCTGGATGGTCCATGAGGCATTGAAGGGCAGCAGAACTGTTGTCTTTACCAGCAGCATTACAGTTGCTGGTTTAAAAAAATGGTTGTCAAGTGTTGTGAGTGAGGTGCTTCGTGGATTATGCCTGAGGTCAGTCTGTTGTGTACTTCAGTATTGTCTCATTCAATGCATCTGTCACTGGTATTCAGGGAAAGAAATCGGGTCAGGTAGAAGTCAGTTGATAAAACTACTTTCCTGCCCAAGAACATTTTACCAACTGATTATTTGGATAGCAGTAATTCAGTTGAAGAACCGATGGTATGCAGAATTCCTTTTGGAACTCGTGATTTCTTTTCTCCCACAGATAATTAAATTTATTTGAGCAGCAACTCTAGAGGGCATTCTGCTAGTGTGTGATAGAGGATGTGATTTTACTCACAAAGGCAGCATGTAACTGGGAGAGATCAGTGTTCCTCTTTAGGCTTCCTCTGTAGTTAATGAAGAGAGAAAAACTCCTACTAGGGAAATTGAGGGGCCATAAATTTCAGCACTGAGCCTTGAACTGCCTGGTGGAGGAGCATATGTATCACAGACACTGGAGAGGCTCATCTCCCAAGGCCGAGCTTGGTCTGTGTGAACCCTTGGTTTTTCAGCTGGCTGTCCATTACTTTATGCATAGGAAAAACTGCAACAGAAGGAGAGCCTGGTTTTATTCAAGGAACCCCAAAGTGATACAGGGTTAAAGCAGCACGGACACAGGCACGGAGTATGTCAATGGTAACAATGAAGCCAAAAGGTAAAGGAGTGTGTGCTGTATTTTGCTATTTCACAGGCAAGAATTATATCCTCAACCTTTCCAGCACATGTGCAAGGGCTTCTCATGGTGCTGTTACATCCAAACAACTTACACAACCAGCAGTAATCCACCACTGGGTTTCAAGTACCCTGAGTGGTTCTTGACAAGTTTCTTATTCGTATCAGCACCTGCAGACTTTGATCCCAAATACTCTGTGAGGTTGTTTTCTGGTTTTTTTCCCCCTTCAGAAATATTTTAAGAGAAGTAACTCTGTGGAATGGGGGTGTTTGAATGTGGAGCTGATGTCCCCCAGATCCTCAGGGTTTCCTTGCCTTCAGTGCCTGTGGTTCAGACCTGCCAAACTACAAACGCGCTTGTGCAAAGACCAAGGCCAATTGCTCCAGGGTAGTTTCCTCAAAAGTCCTGGTATCCCACTGCAGGTCCATGACATTTCATAACCATGGCGAAGGCTTACAGCATATGTAGCATGCAGAAAGATGAGATCTCATCTTCACACAATGTAGTAGGTCCATCTTAATTGAGCAGTTGTGAGACAAAAGTATATACCAGTGTCCCGTTCTTCCAGGGAAAAAGAGACTTAGGCTTTTGAGTAAAGGATAGGTAATAGCCAATGTGCTGTGACATTCCCATTACAGCTTGCAAGGGAAATTATACCAGAAAGTGTCAGATTTCATATGTTTTCAAAAGATTTAAGTGGGTTTGACAGGAAATCTCAGTAGCCAGCATTATAGGAAAATGTAATGAGCAAACAGCTTTGTTACAGAACTTCTAAAATTTTTAATTGTTGTTATTTTTGAGCACCTGTTATGTTCAGCACTGTAAAATTGGCTCATTGCAACAGCAGTTTTTAACTTGGGGATGAAGATGCAGTATTCCTTATTCTCTCTCATGCTTACGTAACTAATTAAATAGATTCAGACTGACTTGTATGTATGATTATTTGCTGGAGTAACATATAACAGAATTAACAGTGTTAAAAATTACATCAATGATGCTGATGTTCGGGATAAACTCAGTTCAGAGCATGGACAAATAGCTGGACAGCCTTTCTCCCCTTTAATAATGGGAATAACAGTGATCATAAGTCTCATTTTCCATTAGTCACATTGAAAATGTATTCTAGTTGCCATTTATAAATTTATCTTCTGATAATAAATGTTGTTTAATGTAAAAAATCTCTTTCTCCTTTATTTAAGATGGGTACCTCAAAATCAGAGTAAGTTTGATCAATATCCCACGTATTATTTAGTTTGAATTTTGGTTTGGAAAGGTCAGTGTGTGAAACTGCATCTTCCACAGCAGTCAAGTCTTAAGATTATTCAGTAAATCCACACTGTTCCCACACGCTCATCCTTACACTCATGCATATAAGCCCAGCACTTCCACATGTCTCTATCCATGTGCAGGTAATAAAAAACTTTATTTAAAATTAAAATGAAAAAAAAATCAGAAAAGGGAGAATTTTAAATAAACGCTGTTGCAGAAAATACTACCTTAAGAAACCAGCTCATGTTATTGTGTTGTGCCTTTGTCTGTGATACATAACTGGAGAAGTGCACAGAGAAATGTAAAGATTGTTCTATTTTCACAGTTTTGCTGTAGCATAACAGTTGCTGTGTAATGTATGCTAATGACGTCATGCCCATTGGTACCTTGAAAAGGCTTAAATTCTCCACAATAAATCAGGTTTTAGCGTAAATATGTAAGGATACTGCATCTTTAGAAATCAAACTAACATGAAATTCTTTTACTGTACTTTCAACTGTTTAAATATTCTGTAATATATGCGATAGTGGGAAAGTATTTTCCAACTCACAATTTTACATGGGGTGTTAAAAGTAGATCAAATGAAATATATTTTTAAAAAATCCTTTAGTTTTCATTGGGAAAACTGGTAAGATTATGGTTTGCAAAGCTTATTGACAAAACACAAGAAGTAAATTGTTCTATCAGAGCGTGTTTTCTCTGCAAAATTGAGTGGCCACTTCTTTGCTGTTTTGCAGGCAGTGTGAGATATAGCAAAGTCATACTGAGTCCTTCTGTGTCCAGTAAGTCAACACTCCATGTCTTTGACTGAATAAAGGTAAAAAACACTTAATCAAAATGAAAACCATATGGAAGGTTTGGGTGTTTTGTGATTATTTTTTATCTTACGGCATTTTACAGTGAACTCCAGATACAGTAATGGCAAGTGCTCATATGATTTTTTCTTGTATTTCCCTGACTACAATGTGTATTCATTAAAGGTTGCAGAGCTGAAATAGGCAGGTGCTTTTTGCTGATTCGGGGGGAGTCTAGTCTTCTAGGTGCAGTAACATGTCAAGAAAATCAATTGTAGCAGCACAGTTCTGACATTTAAAGTACACATACACTTCAGTGAGATAGCCTAAAATCTATTTTAAAAGGTGAAACAGAAACTGAAAGTGCCTGTTATTAGAACTGATGGGATGTTCCTATACTTTTACACAGCAATAACTTAACGGGATTCTGTTAACAGTAAGGTGAAAATAAAATTTTACTTGGAGAACAATAATGCAGCACAGAAACAAACACAAAGTGCCATTTTTATGTTCACATATTGAGATACTGTGTTAAAGGTTTTAGTTATTTTCTCAGATAACATCTGTCATATATTTGTAAGAAGAAAATAAATCTTAGTTTACAAATGACTCATAGCTGTATCGATTCTCAGTAGGTGTGATTGGAGGTCGTTGTCAAGCAGTGTTTTAGGGATTTCTGCCTATTTTGTGTTGGATGTACCCATGTATACAGGGTATTCTCTAGTGAAGTAATCCAAAAACCAGCAATAAGCCCAATGGAGCTTTTTTTAGGGAATATGATAGAACAGGGATTCTCTTGAAAAATCATTTGCATTGAACTCTGGAAACACAGAGTTCACCTTATGTCTCCTTTCTATTTGTCATGTAGTGCTCATAATATTTAATATCATCTTAGAAACGGTTGACTTCAGGAGTGGACAAAATATATCATTTTTCTTTTATTTGGGGACAAGTGAGTGAAAAACAGAACTGTCAGTCTAGAGACTATTTGAATAGCAAACAAGAAGTCAATATTTCTAAAATAAAGTGTGGAGATTTTTATATTGAGTGGCTTAAACATTTGCATCAATAGACTAATTGATCTTACCAGAAAACGGCCAGCTGTGACTCTTGCGTTCTAATTTTTCTCAAGGTTTTTTTTTTTGTAAATATTAACTACTGCTAATGGATTCTTCAAATAGCAGTGTAATGCCAGTCCTCATGCTTCTTCTATTTCTAAAAATGAATTTATTGAAGATGAAAATGTAGCTGGTTGTCCTAATGCCTTTGCCAAGGAAGATTGCTTTTTGTCCTCTGAATTGGTTGGTACCTGTCATTTATCCAGGCAGAATTTTGTATTTGAAAAATGCAACATTTTATCTAGACTTTCACTGCCATCAGTGGGTTGCTGCTGAAGTCTCACTGAGGCAGAATTGTGTGTGCACAAAGATGCTCATACACAGATAAAAGTGCAGGTGCAAAAAAAAAAAAAAAAAAAACCAAACCAAGCACATGGACCCACATGTAAAAAAATAAGATGTTCATACACATTGGTTAATCATGTCGAGAACTGCTAGTTTAGTAGCAAATTTTGCTGTTAACCACTGGCAGAAATAATCCCATCAGAAAATGCATATACTTCCTCTGTTGTCCTGTGTTTAATCTCCAGATATTAAGCACATAAAAGATTACAACTCATGCTGGGGATTTTAGGAGGGCACCAGGGAATGAAGAACAAGAAGGACGAAGGAAATGTTAGTTTTGTACCTCGTACCTGATCTGCAGCTGTTGTTGGAGAGCAGAATTTGGGTCTTTGCTCTTGAGCAGCAGCACTACAAGGGGACACCCACAGAAACCTGCCATGTTGGAAGGTTTGGCTGATTCCAGCCTTACATGTGTGTTAGTGTTTGTGTAGGAAAGGGCACCTTGTCTTCACGAGCCCAAAATCATCCAGGGTTTTTTCCCCTTCATGCTGAGGTTTTCCCCTTTTTGGTTTTATTTGTTTGTTTTGTTTTGTTTTTTCCCTTAGCTATTATGAAAATAAGAATAGATAAAAATTAATTGAGATCCTGTTGTCCATATGTGTGACCTGCAACATCTTCCCCAACTCAGTGTCAAAAGTTTCAGTGAGCCAAGATACGGTCAGTTTTAAGAGAAAAGGTGGTTCACACATTGACTTGCTAAACCTCGCTCTTTGCTGTGACCTCTGCATTTAAAAAACAATGATTCAGTGTCTGGTAGGGGACCACAGGTGATGGCTTTAAAAGATTGTCATAGGCATGAACCATGAAATACACAAATAGGTTCAGATACTGCTTTTCTCCCTCTCGCTGCCTTTCTAGATGTAAAAGAGCTTCTTTGGAAAGTCAGCTTGAGCCAAATCTTCATAGCTGAACTAATATTTTTCACAATTCAGACTTCATGTTGTCATTTCTGGTTTCAAACTATTTTTTGCTGCTGAATTTGCATCTTAAAAAAAACAGCACAGTTTATTTCTTTCCTTATTGTCCTATACATGGCTTCCTTGGTAATGTAAGTTCTTTGTGGAACACCTACACAATATGCTCTCTTGACCTGCTGTCTGTCCTTGAAAAATTGTATTTCCCATTTGCACATTTCTAGAATATACACGGAGATAGTAATGAATTACTGAAGTTTCATGCACCATCAGCCTTAAGACCTTCAACCCACACACAGACACATGTATTCATACACTTCAAGGGAAAGAGAGATTTGGACACTGCTGTCAACATGTGGGGTAAAAAATACCATTAAATCAGAAAGTTCTTTCAGCTGTGTTTAGGAAGAAACAAAAATAATGAAAAATACCATTCTTGGCTGAGTTACTTATGGAAGAAGCAAATTCCCCTAGGGCATTAGTTGAATGAAGTGCTAAGGATGGGGTTGCATTTGGCCCCAAATTGTTCCTTCTGATCAGGTAATTATCATTGTATGTACCAGTGAGTGTTCATTTGATCCTCCTGTGTAAAAATACAAAAACATCCCGTCATTTACCAAGTAATTCATTTGGGACTGAAGCTTCACAGCAATGGAATTAGTATGTACAGCACCTCAGTCTTTTTCCTAGATAAGATGCAAAAGGGAGGGCCATTATCGGTAACCCTATAGAGATAATAGTGTCAATAGAGGTCCTACACTTAAAAGGAATAAAAATACCAGTGCTAGCAAGCAAATGTTATTAGTTTTTTAAGTCTTTCTTTTGCCTTCTTTTCAAAAGCTTTTAAATACAAAAATTACTTTTCTTCCAAAATTAAACTTCTGAAGATCTAATTTCCCAATAGTTTCTTCTGCATTTATATACTATGTAGTGTTTAGGCAATGCCTATGTTATAAGTTTATTAATATTATGTACGTGTTGTTCTTGTATTTATGTATAGTGTATGTATTGTAAATATACTCAGAGCTTTTTTTCCTCTTACTGTAAAAAGGTGATTTTTGCCCTATGATAATGTAAAGGGAGTCCCCTAATGAAGTTCTGTCAGAGGATGATTATTCCACTCTATTCTCAAAGGTTTAAATGAACAAGTGTTATCGTTTTAAATGGTGTCTCAGACATATTTTGTTGGTGCATTGCTTTTCTGTATTCAACTTTCCTATTAATTGAGCTGTGAATTGAAATAGAGTTTAAACCTTTAAATGTATGCATTTGTACAATTATCTGAATGGAGGCATGAAGGTTAAATAAAGCATTTTGTATGGAACAAAACCCCTAATTATTACTGTGGATGACTCAAACCTTCTGGAATACTCAGTTATTAACTTTTTAAAATTAAACCTTTGTTTTCTATAAACATACAGTGATTTTTGATGGAATTTTTCCTTGAGAAACGAATTTTACTTTTCTGATTTTTTAAAAGCCATCATAGAGAGTAGACTTTCTTTCTCCTTTCATAGCATTTGTGCATCTGTGGAGAAGCTGGAGCAAATAAAATAGCACTAAGCAGTATAAACAGAAATGTCCTGGTATGATATAAAAATATTTTGCATTACTGTATAATCTGAGTTCCCTAAGTGCTTTAAAATGGAGATCTGTGCCGGTCTCACTTCTGCCCCTCTCCTTTCCTGGTGCCTAGGGAGGTTGGTACAGATAATGTGCAGCTTAGCTTCCTTGAGGTACCTGTGCAGCCAAGAGGGGTTTTGTTCACTGTGTGCCCCTGAAGTGAAGGAACAGTTACTAGAGAAGGGCGATGGCACACTGGGAACATCAACTTCATGCCTAGTTGAAGAGACTTGGTATTTGGGATTGCTGCTAGGGACATTTTGAGGCCTGCATGCTTCTCCCTTATGTCTCACCATTCCACAAGAAGCTTCCTTCACGTTTGAGCCAGTCCAGGACATCTGTGGACATCAAGTCAGAGGCTTGGAGCTGCACTTTGCCCTTACTGGTGAAATTTCTCCTTAAAATAATTTTTCCCTTCCCTTGAATTTCCACTTGCTTGCTTTTAACTGATATGATAATTAATCTAATAAAAGCCATAGTGTTACATGGTTACAGGCAAAGGAACAAGTAAACAAAGTGATTTGGACACCTCTAAGCCTTATGAAGAGATGTGTCTGAACCAAAGCTGTGCTAGAACAGATCTTCCATCTCTAAAACCGCTGATGAATTTAAAAATCAGATAGTTGTACTGGCCCTTCCAAGGCACTTCTGCTTTCCACACAATAAGCTGTTTGTTGATCATCAGTGTCCTGTGTGTCTTTAATTTCATTTTTCCTCCCAGCAGTGCCATAAGTACAAAATGCATCACTGCCTTAGTCTGACCTCTCCAGTGAACGCCCACACTGTCCACTGCCCTGACCCATGCTCTGTTCCTGAAAAGTTATTTCTTCCACTTGCACAAACAACTGCTTATTGTCATCTAATCCCTACCCCCCTTTTCTTTCCTTTGTTGTTGAACAGTCCACTTGGAGTGAAAAGTTGGCAGGTTGTTTTAAGTACACCTTATGGGGCATGTCTGGCTCTCTGTGAGCGTGACAAGGAGTGGCCGCTGGTAACGAACTTCAACTTTGCACGTTGAGTTGCTGGATCAGATAAGCACAATTCCCTCTCTATGGCCAGAAAAGAACCACATTGGCATCATCCTTGAACCTGGGAAAGCTGCCCGCCTTCCTGGTGGAGCTCTGCCAGTGCACTTTCACCCATGGGTTTACAGTGCCAGTCGTCCTGTCCAGCCTGTAATAGGGAAATGCACCCATATGGGAGGTTTGGGTGAAAGACCTGCTCACTGCGCTGTGGCCTGCTGCACTGTGGCCCACTGGCACAAGAGTTTGGTTGGGAGTTGAAAGGACAAGGCTAGGGGAACCAGATTTTGGTGGTCACCAAGTATTTATCCTTTCCGAAGAGAAACCATCCCTGTGAGGCAGACTTCCACAGACGTAGTCAGTCTTCAGCAATGCCTGTGGCGCACAGTGTGGAAATCTGTCCCTAAACAACCCTCCCATCCTTGCAAATCAGGCAAAGTGATAACCCTTTTAAATAGACAAAGAGCGAAAGGCAATTGACTGAAGCTGAGGTGACTCAGTATATACTTAAGCAAAAAATGTCCTCACAGAATGGTAGGTGTTGGTAGGGACCTCTGGAGGTCGTCTGGTCCACCCTACCCTGCTCAAACAGGGACATCTAGGGCCCGTTGCCAGGACTGTGTCCAGATGTCCTCAGCCTCTCTGAGCAACTTGTGGCAGGAGTCAGTCACCCTCACTGTGGGGGAGTGTTACCTGATCTTGATAGTAGCACCTACCCATCTTGAGTCCCTGCTCTCTCACTTTAGCCCTTAGGCAAAACAGGCTCCCTGGTTAAGGTTTTGACCCAGTCCATAACTGGCTACAGTTTTTATACCCATGGGTATTTTCTGTGAGAAGGCTCAAATAGCAGCAGTAGCCATACTCTTCCTAGCATACTCCCAAAGGCATTTATGGCCTCACATATTTGTCTTACCAAAAGTATATAGCCCATAATAACTAAAACTGCCCCTTACAAAGGAATGAATAACCAGATTTAGCCAGTAAGCTGAAATATGTCAATATATTTTATCCTTTATGTTTTTGTTTGTATCTTTGCACAACCTTGCTCACAAGTGTACTGTGCCCTTTCCTGGTTATCTTTCTCATTTGCTGGGGATATTGATCTATAAAATCTCCTTGTAAAGTATTTCAAACAAATCCTTTTTTTTTTCTGGGGTGACTTCTCTACACCTGTATTTTTGGGCCTATGCAGAATATTAACAGACAGAAACTAACAATAAAGTCTAGAAACTACTGCAAAAGCAAACAGTGAAACTGAGATGCTTACAAAGTGCTATAAATCTCTGCTGAGCTCAAGTTGCTGTTTAATCTTTATATACAGGTACGTCTCAAGGTTATCTGCTCTTGAGGGTTCTCTGGAGGCTTTTGTGATTTGTCATCCGCTCAGCTTCTTATCAGTCAAAGGTATTTCCCCTTGTAACATTTATTATGGGCTCCCCTCTGTGTTTTTACTAATGCAGTGCCCTGAAGAGGCTCTGGTATGCAGTTTGTAAGGAGTTATTAAATCTCCCTTTCCCGTGATCAACAGGATCGTAAACGTGACATATGCAGCATAGCATGTGTGGCAGCATAGCATGTGTGGCAGCATTGATGCCATCACTGGGACTGTACGGAAACAAGGAACCCTGCAGCTCTGGAAAGGACTTTCATGTCTCTATCTAGCAGTCTCTGGATGGAAAAGTACAGTTAAATACATTCATTATATATGTCATGCATTGTAGAAGAGAAACTACTGCAAATAGCACCATTGTGGTACCTTAGCCAACACACCAGGTTGGATTTTGAGGTGGAAAAAGTCTCAACCATTTCCACCAGGATTATGGCCATCCTGCTTGCTGTGCCATTTTGGCAGAGGCAAAGGCAAATCCAGCATTTTGGCAGAGGCAAATCCAGCCCTGGTTGATGCAACCATGTGTCACCGTTTCTGAGGAACTGGTAGACTTGGGAGAGGACCACTATGAAGCTGTTTCGTTAGCAGGATGGCAGGGAGCCTATCTGTATGTGGCTGGGGCTGGGACAGCAGGGAATTTCCTGGGAAATGGCTTCCTCTCCTGCCTCCACAGTCTCATGGAAATGAGTTGCCGAAAGAGAAGGCTGGCCGCTGCAGAAGGCAGAATCCAACTGTTCCCCATCTAGCACTTTATCCAGCAGACAAGGCTGCTTTAATTCCTCATTTGGCCTTAAATATCTGCTATGTACGCATTGATGTCTGACTGGTTGCACATATAGACATGCAACTACATGTATGTTCTGACTAGATCTTTCTAAAGGGGTCCATCTACGATTTCATGCCTGTGGACACCAGGAGCATTGCTGGGAATATCTTTGGGAGGCAGGTGTCCACACAGCTATGCAACAGCTGAATAGCAGTTTTAAAGCTCTTTAAGATGTTAGAGCCGAAATGGTTGTCACGTGCCTAGAAGTATTACAGAGAGGGTTGGATGGGGCTTTGAGCAACCTGGTCTAATGGAAGTTGCCCCTGCCCACGGCAGGAGGGTTGGAACTAGATGATCTTTAAGGTCCCTTCCAACCCAAACCATTCTATGATTTTATGAAGGTCAAGGGGAGGAAACGAATGCTCATATTCCTTCTATGTCCATTCCCCATGCATGAGCTGGTGCTTCAAGGGTTTCTCCAAAGCCCCATGAGCCCCCCAGACCTGACCTGTTCTCATGTCCCCCACTGGCAGCATGAGTTCAGCCCAAGCCCAGCCTGTAAGGTGCTACTGACAGGAGACAGTACGGCCTCCCCCATGACAGAGGGGTCCAAGGTCACCTGAAGAGCCTGGGGTCCTTCTCACAGCACTGCCACCTCAGCACCCACAGCAGGGACATGAAGCAGAGGTTTTGGCCTCTACTATGTTGGGGGGCTTATCTCACATTCTGACTGGTGGATGGGTCTGCAGGTAAGTAATGCAATCAGGAAATGGGGGTTGCTCCTTGGGTGCCCTGGGACCCTACCTCAGAGGGTAGAGGTCCGGTACTTCACTGCTTCCAGAAGGAATCACAGCATGGGGAAAGGAGCTTCATGGAAATTGAAAGGCTGGAATTAGCTGAGACAAAATTGGTCTCCATATGTGCAAATTGGTAACATTGCTGTTTCAGTCTGCTGGTGAAGTATGCAATCTGTTTCTGAGGCATTTTGTAAAGAATTAGAAAAGGCTGGTAGAGGGTTTCTGCAGAGCTTTTTTTTGTTCTGATTATTCATTTATTTACAAACGATCATTTAGACCATCTGGGGCTTTTCAGTGTAACTGAGAGAAAACTCTGAGCTTCCCAGGACTCTACAAGTGTGCCAAGAAGGCAAGACTGCAGAGGCTTTTGGAGCTAATAAAACAAAGGCAGAAAAGGGGCTTGTTGTGATGAGGTGGGGGGAGGAGAACGAGGAACAGGACCCTTTTCCTTCCTCAGCCTTGCTTTGTTTCCCCTTTTGTTTGACATTTGTAATCAAAGCCTCAGCACCTTTGCTTTAGTTATAATAACTTTGCTGTAGTTATTACATGAGCCTCCCCAGATGTACACACAGCCCAAGTTTTTAGCCTCCAGCACTGACCACTCCCCAGACAAGATGCTTGTTCCTGTAACACAGTACGTGTGATTCTGCAAGTTTCATTTATCACAAGGCAGCAGTACAGACACAAGAAAAGTACGGCAGGAGCCAGGGGCTCAAGATGAGGTTTGGCACACAGTACATCAACATCAGAAAAGGCTTGTTCCTTCAGCTTTCATCACTAACAACATCTGGAAAGATGAATGTAACTCAGTCATGGTTACTGCAAATTAAAATAAATGAATAACCTGCCAAGTGTGGGACAGAAGTGCTACATTCATGTGTTTTTGTGGGAAAACTAATTTGGCCCTTTGGGATTGTCAGCTTTTGATTCACGTGGATGGCCACATACCCATAAACTTTAGTGTTATTTCAGGGCTCAAAATATTTTCCTTGATTATCCTAGCAGGAAGGTTATTGGTAGGAAGCAGGGATGTCATTGACAGCAATTTCATGCTTGAAGTCAGCTCAGAGAAGTTCACAGGCCATAACTTGCAGGAGTGGTGGTTATACCCAGTAGATAGGTAATGGTAATGGTAATGGCCAGTCTTTGCGAACGAAGAACCGGGGAAGGTCTTTACACCTTCCAGCCTGCGCATTGGATTTTTTAGGTGAGACACAGTGTGCGTGGAACTGAGCCCACCCTTTAATCCTGAGGTTCATCTGCCGGGGCCAAGCAAGTTTGGACGGTGGCAGCGAGGTCCTCAGGACGTAGATGGATTGCCTTACAGGGCTAATGAGCTCCATCTGCCCAGGGAGTGTCCTGACCGGGAATGGGTAGCCACTTATCAAAGACACAGTAGAAGGTGACACCTTCCTGCTATAGGAGTCAGGAATGGCCTAATAAATATATGAGGGAATATATCTCAGCCTGGAGAAGAGAAGTCTCCAGAGACCTTACAGTAGCCTTTCAGTACATAAAGGGGGCTTTCAAGAAAGCTGGGATGGGATTTTTTACGAGGTGACATGACAAATGGCTTTCAACTGACAATAGATTTAGTTTAGATATTAGGAAGAAGTTGTTTACTATGAGAGTGGTGAAACACTGGAACAGATTTCTCAGAGAGGTTGTGGATGCCCCATCCCTGGAATGTTCAAGGCCAAGTTGGATGGGGTTTTGGGCAACCTGGTCTAGTGAAAGGTGTCCCTACCTTTGGCAGGTGGGTTAGAACTGGATGATCTTCAGGGTTGTTTCTAGCCCAGACTGTTCTATGATTCTGTGAAATTCATGTGCTTTTTTCTGTATAGTAGCTAAAGTCTGAGGTGGTGCTTTTATATGTGGAAGGACCACAGGATGCAGAACTCAGATATGATACTGGCAGTATCCTTTTGCAAACAGCTGCATTACTCCCAACCACAGAAAACGGCACTGGATAACACCAGACACTTGTGGAGGCTTCTTAGCCCAAGCTGACAGATTTTCTGGCCTTTTTGCAGGCCCAGCACAGAGATTCAGCTGTGTCTATTTGAGGTTGTGATCTTTAAATCCTACCTAGCAGGTGGTGGTGGAGCTGGGGGCAGGACTGGTAATAGCAATATGAGAAAGTGGTCAGGCACCTGTAGTATGAACCAAGACAAAGACTGAAGTGAGATGTGAAGTCAGGAAAGGGAATGAAAGGACACAGGGGAAGTATCAAAAACACTGAGATGAGGGTGAAATATGATTACAAAGTCGTCATAGTTGTCGGGTTTAGGGTTAAGAGAATGGCATCAATACTAAGATTTGGAAATAATTAGGATACAAAATGCTGAATCAGATGGTGCCAAATATTACCATTTATACCTTCATTACACCTTTTTCTGTATGTCCCACATAAAGGTTTTTAGAAATGTCTTTGCAAGCTTTGTAAGAATTATTAATGCTGGTGTATTTCTCCTCTTTAACAACATAGTTCCTTACTTACCCTCAAGATTCGAACTAAATGAATACAGAAAGAAACACTTCAAAAACTTGTACAAAAACATTTGAAGTGTTCATTGTATCAGATTTACCTCCAGCTTTGTTAGAGGAAGACCAAGCATTTTATATCTCCTGTGGAAATTTAGGCCTTCCCATTCTTTCTGTAGTATAAAACCAGTATTTCTAATATAGTGGGCAAGACCATGAGTCATGGGCTTAAAGGTTCAAATCAGTATCAAGTGAAGGAAATACTGCAAGAGTGGCATTGTTTCTTTATGACAAGTGTTATAAGTTTATTAAGAGGTTGGAGGTTGGGCTGGTTCTTGAAAAGGGTTTTTGAAAATACTTTAGGTCCGCAAGAAATGTTTTTGTATTTGAAATTACCTTCTAGTCCAGTTTTAACTCAAACTATAAATATTAGATATTTCTAGTGAACCTTCAGGAAGCGTCCTTTGCATCTGCCTAGAGATACTGAGCTTTTCTTTTTTATTGCTGCTAACAAAAAATAGTGAAAGTTGACAAGAGAGTGTATTCACTAAGATGCTGCCAGGGATTCACAGGGTCCAAATAATTGATACTCATTAGAGATCTGAAAATCACCATGGACTCGTTTCATAGGCATTTAGTATCTTGGCTGGATCAGTGGAGCTCAGTGAACTAACACATTTTCAAAAGAAACTCTCTTGTGGTGAAAAACTGTTGGCCAATGTTCATCTAAATGTGATCAAGTAGATTATAGAGTCCAAGACTGGCAAACAACTGGAATTAAAGCCTAATTTCCTTTCTCTCCTGGGCATACTGTCTGCATTAGAGGAAAAGATGCTTCAGATTGAACCCACAAGACTGAGAAGTGTATGTATCGTGTTTTTATTCTATTTCTATGTAGAAGTACATTATCATATTTTAAATGTGCCACAACTGTAGACCTCACCAAAAAAAGAAACAAACAAACAAAAAAATGGTGACCCCAGTGCTTGACTGTAGCACAAGCTCAAACTCTGATGGGTTTACTGTGTATGCTTAACTGCAACACCAGTGACATATCAGCAGTTCATGGACTGGAAAACAAAGCCATTAAGTTCTTTTGGCACTGTGTTTCTTACAACAAAAGAAGGTCTGAAGAAAGGGAGTTACAAAAATGTGTTTTACACTGGAGGCCCATTAGCTCTATTGGTCATAGAAACTGCTTTGCAGCCTCCACCTGCACTATTGTGTGTGAGGGATTTAGTTTATGCTCTGTTCATCACAACAAACAGACCTCCCGAGTAGCAATGTGTATTCTTATATAAAAGATAATTTGGGGGCTCTGAAGACTTGAAACTCAGATTTGGTCCTAATTATTAGGAGGTCACCTAGGAATTCTGGAGCTGTTTGTTTATCCTGATTCCAGCCTGCTAGGTCCAAGAAAATACACTTAATTCAATCCAGGTGACTCTCCATTAAATATAATCTTGTCTTAATTGGTGCCACCTTGACCTCTACTTGTGAAGTCTGTTTTGTGGTCTACAAGTCTAGCTTTAAATGCTCAAACACACATTTTTCTATCTGATTCCCCATGATTTCATTATGACAACAACACACTTCATAGCAGGCTCTCCGTGTGTGTGTGAAATGCAGGGAAGGTTTAGTAACAAGACCATGTCCAAGCGGGACAGAGGTCTTCTTCAGTCTGACGGCCATGATGGGCTCTGTTACTTGAACCCAGATCAGTTATCACAAACTTTAAGATGTCCAAAGTCAAGGGATCAGTGAGTGATTCAAAGGCACTGTTCTTTGGGGCTTCTCAGCCCATCCCACTCACTCTGCCCAGCAGGGAGGTTGCAATGTCCAATCACTGAGTAGGCTTCGTGCGCCCCTTGAATTTCAGTTTACATCTCCACCGGTGTGCTTTCCTCCTTGAAGCAACCTGGCAGCCCTATAGCAGTCTTGAATTCATCCTAGTAGGGTATTCCCAGAAGACCTCTGCCTCTGTCAATGATTTGACATTTCAGCACTGCTCTAATGAGGGGGGGAATAGCAAGGCTGAGGTGCTCCTACCAAGTGGTGGACCAAGGAGCATTAAGAACCACAGTTTAAAGCAAATGCCCTCCTCTTGGCATCAGATGCCCTTCTCTTGGCATCAGGATTTTAATCTAATCTGGCATTTCAAGCTGATGAAAAGATTACTCTGAATTTCCATTTCTGA
The DNA here is from genome assembly GCF_003031625.1 of Empidonax traillii. Classification (NCBI taxonomy): domain Eukaryota; kingdom Metazoa; phylum Chordata; class Aves; order Passeriformes; family Tyrannidae; genus Empidonax; species Empidonax traillii. Next base: position 223,346 of record NW_020955308.1, read on the forward strand.
CAGTGGCAGAGAAACAGAAGCTCCTTTATTTCGCCAAAAGCCACAGTTTCCATTCTGGGAAGGAATACAGAAGTTAAGTAGCCCATATTGCAGGCAATAGCCAAGTGAGAGCTTGTCATGTTTGATCAATTGCTGGTGGAAGGAGAATTTCTGTGAAATGCGGTTAAAAAAAAGAACGTACTCAACCACTGACATAGATTAATACACTAATGATATTAAACTTTGGCTCCAATGCTGGCTGCTGCTTCAGAGGGCTTGAAAAACCGAAGTTCTGAATTATGTACCGAACCCAGGCCACCGATTCATCTGGCAACATTTACAAATGTCATAGCAATGCTTTGCCAGCAAAGAACAAAGCAGAAACACTGACAGGTCCCAGCAAGCTTGGAAGAGAGAGAATTTGGATAGAAATTCATGTGGAGTGCTTAAAACAGGTATGATCTGGATTGAGCTGTAGGTTAGTGTTTCAGGTAACTTAAACAAGTAGGAGGTTTGTAAGCTTTCAGGAAAATTAGATTAAAATCAATGCTACTAATAAAACTGCACCATATGGCATAAGGAAGCCAAGCACTGCTTGATACAATGCACAGACATATTCACTGTCAAGATAATATAAAGTGCATTTTATATGCAGAATTTGAATAGCATTTACATTTTGCACAGCAGAAGGCAGGTATTTTGGCTTTCATTAAAAGATGCAGCTTTTGAAGTCACGTGGAATCGTGAGACACAGCTCCCATTTGAGTGGGGGGCAGGAGATGTTGATTCATGGAGTCTCAGAGAAAATCTAAAAATTGGAATTGTTCAAAAACAGAGAAGGCAAAGAGAAGGAACAGATTTCTACACCACTGTTTTTAAGGCAAGTTCAAAGTGTGAACCCTAACAAAGATTTTTATAATGGTATTGATAATGCTACCCAACATCTTGGACTAACCTGTAACTAAAACCTGTAACTTTGAGTAACTAATAGTACTTCATTACAGAAAAGATTGTCATATTGCTGCCCCAGAGCCGCATACAGTTCCTGAAGCAAACCCCAGAATTTTCAGCTTCCTGTTGGTGGTGTGGGATTCAGCATGTGCCACCTTAAGGCATCTGGGTGGGATCTTATTAGAAAAAAGAAAGGCTTGAGTGGCAGAGATGGGTGGACATAAATGTGAGTCCTGTTAAGTGTACCTAAAAAAAGAGACTAAAAGAGGTTTCAAGGTCCCAGAACAAAGGTCTCTTGAGCAATAATGGTGCAGGGAGGCAGCAAAGGAGATACTATTTTTAGGGTATATTTAAAGCAATCAGTTTAGAGGACAAACAGTATTTTTTGAATGTGTGCTGAATTTCTTCTTGGAGACCTTAGGCAGGATGAAGCCTGATAGGTAAAGTGAAGGTGTGGATTGGTAATGCCATGTATCATGTTGACAAGACATGGTCAAACCTCCTCTGTGGCCTGCAGATTTTACCAGTCTACTGCTTTTGTCTATTACACAGATAGATACCCAAAAAGTCGTTTGTGTCAATGAACCTCACTACAAGGTAGGCTTCAGTCCCACCATGACTGTCTCTGTTGGTTTAAGAGAAAACAGTTCCCATTTCACCTGGGAGTGCTCCTCAGATTTGTCCTCGAAGACCATGTGGACATGCTGTCTGCATTGGATTGCAGCTGTGGAGTGTGGCAGCAGTTCTAAATCAGGAACTCAATCCAGAGGAACAAAGCATGGCTCCTCAGAGGGGAAAAGATAGGAAGAGAGTTCAGACAGGTATCTGGTGCTGGGTGCAATACAGCCACATGCTGATGTCACGGTGAACCCCAAGCTACTCCAAGAGTGCTTTAGCTAAGCTGATGTCATTAACAAACTATTACCAGATCGCTCAAATACCTTTTTTTTTCCTTTTTGTATTCAACTGACCATGGTTTTCAAAGCACCTTATTAGCACAGACAGGTGTCATTCATTATGTAGGTGTATTGTTCCCCATTTAACAGATGTATTTCCAAAGGACTTGAATTAGGACAAGAGGGCACAGTCTTAAGCTGTGCCAGGGGAGGTTTAGGTTGAATATTAGGAAGAGATTTCTTACAGAGAGTGTAATCAGACATTGGAATGGGCTGCCCAGGGTGGATTCATGGTCCCTGGAGATTTTTAAGATGAGACTGGATGTGGCACTTCATGCTGAGATCTAGTAACCATGGCAGTTTTGGATCAAGGGTTGGACTTGATGGTCTTGGAGGTCTTTTCCAACCTGGTTGATTCTATGATTCTATGAATTCACCTGGCTAGTGTTTTCTTTCATGGTAGCTTTGACTTCCATGGTACTATGCCAAGAAAGTCATCTTTATTTGTGCCCTTAACTCTCAATGGTGTCAGCAAATTACTGGCAATGGCATGTATTATTGTCTTCATCAGAGTGAGAATTTATGATGTCACCACTAAATCCATCAGGGACATTGCATCCTTATAATTCACAGCTGACTCTTGAACACATGAAAGGAGTGGCAGTATGCCAGCTAACAAAGAATAATTGTGCTACTTACCTTAGCCATGATAATTTGATTAAATAAGAATATGCTGGTGCAACGAGGAAAAATTAATGCACTGATAAACACAAAGAAGAAAAACAGGGAAGTATTGAGCATATATTAAACATGTATCTTTATGGCAGCACCATTTTCAATTTCTAATACTTTAAGCTGATGGGAGCTTTGAACACTATTTACACTTCATTCAGTCTAGAGGAACATGGCAGCATTATTTAAATATTATTTGATGATCAAAAAGATGGCAGTACTTCATGTCAGGAAAAAATGGTACGGGCAACAAGTTGCAGTAATTTCATATTTTTAATGCAAAATTGATTGACTATGCCTGAGAAAGTATATTAAGGGGTATTCCAGGAGCCTAATTAATCTGGTAAAGAAGTGGGGCTCACTAATGAAAACAATTGCTAAAAACAGACCACCAGATGTCTGGATTCTTCACTGCTCATGTCAGGCTTTCTTTGAGCTTTTTCTCAAGGAGAAAAGATACAAAAAGATGGGAATAGTAGAGCTAACCAGAAAATGGGATTTCTTTTCCCATGAGCATATTATTACCATTATTACCATTATAATTATTATTATCATTATCATCATCATTGCTGTTATGAGGATCACTGCAAAAGCAGAGTTTTGTTTCAAAACTGCAAAATATTGACTAGAAAGTACCGTCTTCTGTATGAAAAATGTGTCAAGGTGCCTTATGAGAACTGTGACCAGAGCGCTTCTACGAGCTGAACCCTGTGGAGAACATCACTCAAGCAGCACTGGTTCTATCCTGCTGAGCTGTGTCATGGGCCTGCTGGTTATTGAGAATGATGGGAAATATAGTTCAAGCAGCACACTTGGCTCACAGGGGAAAATTAGGGCACAAACAGGTTTCTGTGGGATACAAAGCAGTCATGTTGGGATCTACGTACCAAGAGTTTTTGTTTGGAAAATATCCATTATTGAATCAAAATACCTTTGCTTTTTAGCAACAACAACAAAAAAACCAAAGTAAAAACCCATAAAAAACCCTTTCCTCTCTTTCTCTACTTTCCATCCTGGAAACTCTCTTTAAAAGAAAATGTTTTCATTAAAATTCAGTCTCAATGGAACACTTTGAATGAATTCAAATTAGTGTGGTTTTGGTAAAACAGACTTTGGTAAAGCAAGCTGAAGAGCAGCATGTACTGAAGACATTTGCCGTATTAAACCAAATCTAATTTATTAAATGCTGGAAAGGGCTCTGTAGTCAAATAGATTTGCTTTTCAAAATGTCACACTTAGAGGAGTAGGGGAGAGAGGGAAAAAGGAAGGGGAAGCTTGGTGCAAGAAATAATCTATACAAGTTAAAAAGGCTGCCAAACAAAATATTAGTCTTCTGTTACATTATAGAGCATGATATGAAAACACCTGCATTTCTGAAAGGCAACAAAAGAGAAAAATGCTGAGAAAGAAACTGAATCTTCAAAGCCAAAGTCAGGGATATTATTCTATGCTCCATGGTAATCCCCAGTTTACACCAGCTCTGTTTGGTCCCCAGTGCCAAGGGATGGTAAGCTCCAATGATTTCACCATCACTATCCTGCAGCCTATGAATCAGAGGCGTTGTATTACTGCCAGGAAAAGGGAACCTGTTGAAAGAGATGTGCTCTGTAACCATGGCAGTCATCAAGAGGGTTACAAATTTTAACCACGTTAGTGAGTAAAGTAAAGCAAAGCAAACTGTCAGCATAAACCTGTAAAAGGGAAAAATCCAGAGGGAGGCAAACTACTGCAGTGATGATATTTCCGTGATTATGTGAGTCTGGAGAACAGTGCATACCTTGTTGTACAACCTATGAAAGAATTTATAATTTATGCTCCTCACACTTAGAAAGATGTGTACCACCGTAGATCACATCATTAATGGTAAGAAAAGTTCTCTTATACTTATTGCAGTAAGATTAATATGCAACCAGACCAGACATATCTAGTTTCTTATCCAAAACTTGTGAAGCACAGTTTCTCCTGCAACTTCTATTAGCCAGATAGAAATACTACTATAATTGCTCTACAGTATGTCATGGGTTACCTGAGTCACTTTGTATTCTACACACCTCTAGTTCTTTTTAGTGTTCGGTCTGAATGTTATCATGTTGAGATGGGATTTATTGCTATAAATACTTTTCTTATGACTCTTTCCTGGTGCTTGTTTGACGGTGATAAAAACTAAACTGACATATGTTCATTGTGTGGTAATGCACTTAATCCATGTCTTGTTTCTGGAGTTTTATAATCTGTAGTTACATTGCATAAAGGAATGGCTTTTACAGTATTTCAGTCTTTATAAAGCAACCATTTGTGGATTAAGAGTGCATTTCCATACTGATACATGTTGGCACACCTACTTCTAATTTCCATTGTATAAGCCAAGAGAGAATTCTGCTTGATGAGAACATGTAGGTGTATTAATGCAGGTGCACTACATCTCAAAGGTTACCCAAGGCCATCTGAAAGCCAAATATGCTCTCGAGTGTCTGGGAGGCCACCAGGTTGATTCAAGGGAAGACTTTGCTTTGGAACATTTTAGTGCTTTATGTGCTCAGGCAATGCCAGCATGTTTGTGAACTGTCATCATGCCATGAGAAGGTCAGGCGAAGCAGACCTGGACAGACTTTTTGCAGGTTGCATAAGAGGACTTAGGGTGGGCAGCAGGTGGGATTGTGTATTCACAGCTACAGATGCTGCTGTAGCATGTCTTGGCCAAAGAATGCTGAGCACATGCACATATGTATAACTCAGGGAAGAAGCAAAATCTATGGCACCTTTATTTGAATTAAAACTACGGGTGGAATTGGGACTAAATAACATCTTGTTCTGTAAACATGAACCTGCAGAACACAGCACGCTGGCTCAAGCAGCTGAAGAAAATACTGTACCAAGGAATCATTTCCAATATAGGTGAGTGCTTTGGAGTGCTAAGGTGTGACATATTACTCTCTTGAACTGCTGTGTCAAAATGTACGTGTTTATGAGTAATCCACCCCAAAAATGTGGCTTGTATCAATTAATGTGTCCTTAAGGTGGTATCAGATTCAAAACTGCTATGATCCTGGTTTTTGGATTTGATTCAAATATGACCAGAAACACAATAGAATGATTTCTATATTTGGAAGTATGATTTCTAAAGGTCCATGCTGCACACTGCTGCACCCACCTGAGCTCCCCCTATCTGTGCACACCCTGAAACCAACATAGCCTACACCTCTCCCATGCAAGGTAACATGTTCTTACCTTAAGTACTCTCCTGTTGTGAGTCTTACAAGAAGCCAAATAATTAATGTATGGCATAAAATGCATTTATGGTCTCTTACAGGTCAGCTTAAGCAAAAAAAAGGCAGCAACTTCCTCATAACCCACTGTGAGTTAGGAGGGTGGCACCAGTTTAGGAGGTGGAGGTGCTTTTGAGAGCCTTTCAGCAACATATTCAGGAATCATCAAGAGGCAAGATCAAACCTGTTGATTTACAGGCCAAACAGTTCATACCTGTGACACATGCTGCAAGTGGGAGATTATTGCAGCAGAACAGCTATGATCTCAGAATTGCTGACTAGATCTCATTGCTATCATCCTTGTCCTATATGGACCAGGTAGACTGCACACACTGTATGGGGCAGTGAGTCAAGGAGGCTGCAAGGCTTTTCAATAAAATAGTATGATGTGAGAATATTACTCTTCATCTCTAGATGAAGTATAATGTGGTGATCACCTTGTGAGCCAGAGACCAGTTGATGAGGGTTGTCTTTTTTGTGCCAGAAATCCTCTTCCAGTAAGCCACAGTGACAAGGGCAGAAAGAAGTCTGGGTGTGGTATTGCAGAGGACAGATAATTGCTACCTTGCACCTGAGCTTCCCCATGTTCAGCAAGGGACTGAAGATCTATCTCTTTGTTCAGGCTTTTAACTAACTTCCTTCTCAGATAAAAATAACTTAATAGTGAATGGCAGTTTTGAGGCAAACTGGCAAAAGTTTCTACTTGTTTTTCTTGCAAAGCTGAAGTGCTGCAGGAGTTCACACAAGGTGTTAGTTTGTCAAACTGGGGAATCTTTCTTAACTGAAGGTCTGGGAGTACCTCAGATACTTGGAGTAAATAAAAAAACAAAAACAAAACCAAAACCAAAACCACACCAACCAACAAACAAAACAAAACGAAAAACAAAAAAATCAAAGAAGTGAGAATAATGCCACTCTTTGTGTTCAGGAATTCCACTGATCCCCTAGACTGATTTCAGCACAGTGATATTTGTCTGCCTGTTGCTGTACCCCTCTCAGCATAGCATAGCCAGTTGTACCCTGAACCTGCAGCAAGTCTGTGCTGCTCTGAGGGCTTCCCAAAGAAACCGAAGAGACTGCATCAATGTGTTACATACCTTTGTTCTTAAATACAAATCAATTACTTGTGATATTTTCTGACAAGAACTTGATTATCGGTCAAAATGGTGACATCCATGTCGGTCCAGGACTAACACATTGCTCAGCAAAAAGTGTTATGTGGAGGTATGGGAGAGAAAGGAGCACCTTTCTTAGTTTTCTTTATTATAATGAAACAAGAAACTCTGCAAAATGACCAGAGGAATACCTGCATTTCCAATTCTCCAGTATCCAGTTTCATTCACAAAAGCATTGCTTCTTTCATGCAGAGAGGCTGTTTTGAAGGTGCTTATGGAGACTGTTTGCCTTGGACCGGAAGTTCAGCTCGCTGTTAGTTACAAGTTTGGCAACAAAATCCTACTTTGGAGAAGGAATTGCAGCTCACAATGACCAGAAGTGCAGTCACACCTTGCTATTAAAGGGTCCTTCTTTCTTGGTGACCTTCCACAGAATTGAAAATTAGGTGTATCTTTCTTTATGGTGGGGACTCTGTATTGTATAAAAGTACTCTCCTTGAGATATTTTCCAGTATCTGCTTGATTATAATGTTCTATTTAAACAAACTAGCAAGCCTGTCAGAAATGGTACTTATTGCAGGGCAAGAGGCTTTTGACCTTCTGTGTAATTATTCCCAGCTCACCCCTGGAAGTCTGCATCACTCTAAACTGAATTTGTGGCATTGTGTGGTGCAAAAAGGAACTGAATTGTATCCATTAGCAAATCTGAACTGGAATGCACAGTAAATGTCAAGACTCTTAATTGTACTTTCTATAATGGCTTCCAAGCTTACTAAGGAACAATCAAAAGCTATTAGCTATGACTAGGTAAACATTTTAAGGATTTTTTTTTTTTCCAGAAGACTCTTTACTTCTATTGATGAGTCTTTGTACATGATTTAATGTAAAGCTATGAAAGAATAGATGTGTTTGTGATAAAATTAGTCTGAGGACTTTTATGAGAACATTCAGGCCTGAATACTCATGGTTTCAGAGTTTTAACTGTAAATCTTTCTGCATTAGTCTATATTGTACCAAAGCCTTTCTTTATGCTGAAGTATCTAAGATGCATTATTACCTAAGATCCTACCTTCTGTGCCAGACTTTTCTCCTGTTAGATATTATCTCTTTCCTGCTCAGCAGTATTAAATTGACCATGGAAATGATCTTCCTTTTTATGTGAAATCAGTGATAGACAATCTAGATAGACAATCTAGATAGAAAATATGGTTTCTTTTCTAGAGTAAGATTTTTTTTTAATTTTTTTTTCCCAAAGCTGTACAACAGTCTTGTGAAAGATCTGATCAAGAATAATACAAAGAAAATTTCTTCCTTTGGAAATCTCTTACCCAATATTTGACTGAAAGCTAGGCAGAAGGCAAAGACTGTAGCTGCTTGCAATAGCTCCTCAAAAACCAGTGTTATCTGACCAACAGTAACACACATCCTTATCCAAGACTGAGAATCTGTTCAAAGGCTAAGTAATTGGCTGCTGCAGCAAGATTGGTTAAGATACAATGCTTCTGCAGTCAGCAGCACAAAAGGGAACGTGTTTAGCATTAGATCTAGGTCAGATCTCAACTCATATAACCACGTATACATTTAAGTTGCATGGAGTGGAAGCAGCTTTCAGCAGGAGAATGAGTTGAATTAAGTCCTGAGCAAGACTTGAAATCTTATCAGTAAAGCCATAGTTCTGCCACCATTACCCACATTCTCAATTAGATAACCAGAAAAAGTGGGTATGGGGTTATATCCCATGACACTTCAGATAACTTCTAAATTCTGAGATATAGCAACAAGTAGCAGCTGAAAAACAACATCCTCGCCCTCCCCCCCCCCAAAAAAAAAGACTCCCCCTAACCCTCCCCCTAAAAAATATGGCCACTTGCTGAGAAGTAGTTAAATAACTTGAGAGGCATTGTTCACTGTTACATCTGGACAGCAAAGTACAGGGTCAGGCAGTGAAAATAGATAGTCCCTGTACTTTGTGTTCCTGTGTCCCTGCAGACACAGGGATGGTCAAAAGGAGACACTAAGTGTAGGGAAGTACATGCAGTTTGGACTTCCTGAATCTAGGCTCAAGTTCTTTAAAGTTCACTACCCTAAAAATTTCTTCATTCACTCTTCTTAACACCAGCTGCCTCTTAGTAAGTATTAAATGAATTTATACTCATTAACCATTAGAAAATTATGCAGATTTTAGTGAAAGATAAGTGTAAAATCATTAAGAGATAGTTGCTTGCATCTGTCTCCTTTTGCTCCCCAAACAGAAGCGTCTATTAAAGCTATACAGTTCATCTGAACAGGGGTTGCAAACTGTTGTCTACTGTCACTATGTGTGAGAACAAGGACGCTCTTAAGAATGCAGTGAAAGAGACATTACAAACTTTCTGAGAAGCAATCCAGAAAGCAAATTCTTCACAAGCAGTTTTTGAAAAGATTACTCAAGATAAAATATCAAAAGCACCTGCTTTACATCTTGATTTTTAGTCTCAAATAGTAGTGTCACAGGAAACTGGAACACCTACTCAAGAAGTCACTATAAGAAATATTAGTAAAAAACTCATTGTCATATAGTTTCTTCACAAAATTAATTCAGATTGTGGGTTTATTGATATGAAGAGGCAGAACTCAAGTAGAGAGGAGGAAGGATGAAACATAACCACAGTAAAGGAGAAGGGATAACCACCTCTACGCCACGAGAAAAGTGAGAAGACAGAGATAAGCAAAAGCAGCGTGAGATGATGCCAGTGATGACCTATTTCTTTTTCCAAAGAGCAATATTGCTCCATTAATCCTTCTACTAGTGCCCTATCTACATGAAATCAAACTGTCCCAGTTCTTCACAACAAATCTTGCTTATATCTTATGAGGAGGTACTGCATTAGAGTGGGATTTGCCTTCCCTTTGTCAGGTAGTTGGGCTGCTTCAGTCACCCAAATGTTTGTCAGTGATTCATCTCACTCCCATGCTACCACTACTGCCCCAGCTTTAAGCCCAGTAAGAGACTAAATTCAGGTACTCGAAAATCCTCATGTATCCCTGGCAGCATTTGCAGCACACACATTCATGACTACATATTTCCCTAAGCCGTGGGTAAAACTGATTAATAACTGGAAGTCATTATACTGTTGTTGGGCAACCGAGGTGTAATGGGCAGCCTATAAACAAAACAGCAGGCCATGGAGGGTCTCCCTTCACTTTTAGGCAGCTGCGGAGTAGTGAGACGGTAGATCTACTGAAAGTAGGGTCCTTTTTGTGGGTCCTTGATTTCTCATGAGCACAGACTAGCTGGGAGGGACTAGTTGGAGATGAGGGTAGCTTTAACTCAGTGTCTGGTCTAACAAAGCCATAGTCAGAATGAATGAGCAGAGGGAGAGGGAGCTTTTCAGTAAGTGCAAAACACTGGTATCCTACTGCTCTTTGGGTATCTCTCCCCTGATGCTTGGCTTTATCTGAGCTGCTTTGATGTGTGTTGAACAATGCCCCAAAAGTATCCATTGTTTTGAGCTTTTTTACTTTCTCAGTAGAAGCCAGTGCCTGCATCCTTGTCTGATACCAGATATGCTTGAAGCACACCTAAACCCATTCTGAGGAGCAATGTCATTGTTCCCATGGTATGGACTTGGCCTCTGACAAACACCTAATGGTGAGATGACACCACCGCCTCCGGGCTGGAAGTGCACTTCACTACATCCTGGAGAGAGGAGAAATGATGCACAACTTGCTCCTCTACCTCTAGGAGCCATGGCAAAGAGAAACTGGGGTGAGGATGGTGGTAAGGAAAGGCTTTATGGAGGCCTGAGGAACCTAAGAGAGGGGAAGAGAAGTTAACTTCAGCAGCCTGAAAAGGAAAGTAGGAAGGCAGGAGCACTGAATGCCTGGAGAGACCCTGGATACTCTGACTGCGGTGGCCAACAGCCAAATCTATAACCAACCAGACTGATACTAAAAGGGAGGAGATGTGCCTACACTATGTTGTATTTATGAAAAGCCCACAGGATTTATAAGTATTTTAAAATGTAGAAAATGTGACAGAAGGATGAAGTGAACATATATCAAAAAAACCATCAAACTTACGTTGCCTGATGTGTGTCCATGGATCCACTGAGCAGCATTCAGCTCTAAATGTATCTACCCCATCTGATCAGGACCCTTGTTCTTTTTGGGAGCTCCCCTGAGCAGCAACCAAGGGGCTACTTAACTCTCTGCAGAAGACTGTAGATGCCTACCTCTGCAGTAAACCCTTGGTGTTTCAGAGGACTGCTGAGAGCTGTGGAGTATCACATGGATGCCTCCTTTTTGGTCCAAAGAACTGAGCACCTCCCAGTCAGAAATCTGACCATCAGCATCATGGACAGGCAGCTGAGAATCCTTGAGAAATTAGTATGGTCCAAAGACCCTTCCCAACAGGCAACTAGATGCTGCTGTCCTATTTTGGAGGCTGAGAGAGTTGAACAATGTAGAAAAGAAATGTCCTGCGCCAGCTGGCATCAATGCAAGAAAATGCTTTCAGGGTAGGTTTTTTTCATGTTCTAATATGCAATTAGGTAGTAGGGAAACTTATTTGTTCTTGCAGTTTGGTGGCCTATGACTTTGGCAGCAAGTTCATCCACATGTTTTTAGAAGTTGAAGCAGTTTCTATTTTATCCCATTTTATTGAAATCTAGGGGCCTGCTAAGGGCTGAGAGTCAGCAGTTTAGGATATCCTACAACCACAGAATATTCTGAGTTGGAAGGGACCCATGGGGATCATTAAAGTCCGACTTCTGACCCCAAGAATTACACCATGTACCTGAGAGCATTGTCCAAATGTTTCTTGAACTCTGTCAGTCTTGGTGCTGTGACCACCTCCCTGGGTATCCCGTTCCAGTGTCAAATCACCCTCTGGGTAAAAAACCCATATATAAACCATATATTAAGACATACATGAAAGGTTTTAGACAGCTATGAAGGGAGATAACAGAGCTGAGAGATTTTTTTTCTTTTCCTGTGCAATTTTGAGTTAAACTCATTAGCCTTTTGTGGTGGGCAGAGAAGTGTGCACAGCTAACCACAGGCTGGATGAGGTGCAACTTGTCAACAAGTGGTTGTGGGGAGGAGAAGTGATAAGATGTGTAAGTTTCAATTCATTTATCTAAATGTGTATATCTAGCATAATCAGAGATGTCCTCGAGTATCATACGTGGCCTCAGCTGCCTCTCCATGGAGACAAGGGTCACCCACAGGCCAGACTTTACAGCTGCTGATTCCATGTGGGTTGCCTGCTTGCCTATGTTTAAAATACTGACTTGAATCTTGCAGGAGTCTTTGCCTGGAGTATCTGGAATATCTGCTGTCTTATCTGAGGAAGCCATTGAGGATGAAGACCTTAATGTCTAGGTGGTTGATAGTAGGTCTAGGGAAGAATTAACTGTCTCCTGCAGGCACCTTGTACTGCAGCTAAATGCAAACATTTGACTGGGAGAGGTATCTACGTGTACTTTGGATGCATAGCTTAGGGCAGACAAATTGCAGTGAAGGAGTCTAATAAATTGCTTTGTCACAAGCATAACCAAAGCAGTAATGGGCTCGCATTCAGTGGAGCAGGCAAAGTTCTGTGGAAACCAGCCAGTATGGTTTAGCACTGGCTTTAGAAGTTCCTTAACGTTGTCCGCTAATGGTGTAATTGTACTTGCTTGGGAAGGACTTTACAGGGAAGAGCAATCACACTGTCTTGCAAAGAAGCTGAAAACCAAACACATTTATAAATGACTCAGTGAAAAATGCAAAAAGGGCCACACAAAACAGCCCTAATGGCCATCTGCTCTCCTCTCCAACAGAAGTGTAGGAGGGTAGATCAGACAGATGGTGATGCCTCCTTCAGAGTTTAAAAGCTTGGACTAAGGCTTCTCCCTGTTTTCCCTATCCTAATATTTAAAATTCATTTAGGGAACTCTCAGAAAGCCCCTGTTTAACTTTGAACACAAAGAGTCTTCAGCACAGTAGTGTGTTGGTGGCAAAGAACGGCGGTGGTCCACGAGGCAAGGACTTCCTGGTGCAGAGTGCTTGAGCATCCAGAATCACTGAAATGTCCTGGGCAAATTACTGTGGTCCCTGTGACAGACTTCTGCATACCTCAGAGGCCGTGAATTCTTCAAGACGGGAAACCTTTCCTCTTATAAAAACTGACACTCTGGTGATTAAAGGTGCCATGTCCACAAGTCCTCAGGAGACCTCAAAATGCTTTCATTAAAGCCAACTAAACCAAATTCAAGTAACTGTGTAGTATTATATAGCAAACATAGTCATCTTCGAATATATCCCCCTGTAAACAGTCGGAAGAGAAAGGGAATGACAGTTAGTTGAGCACTGGGACAATAGGTTTTGATTTAATTCTATTTCCTGGGTAAGCTTATAAATAACAGAAGAAGCTTTAAAAAAAATAATAGGTCCTATTCAGGTACACAAGGAAATCCTAGAGGATACTGTTGAATGAAACGAAAAGCTAAATAATTTTTAAAAATTGATTTTATTTATTTGGTCATAACAGGATAAACAAGGTGGAGAATGTATTGTACCAATTCTCAAAATTGCATCAGAGAAGCAATAATTAGCCTTTTAATTACTTTATTCTGTAGTCAGCTTAGATCAATAGCAACTCCTCTATTTGTTTTATTTGACTCCTTTCCTTTTTTTTTTTTTTTCGTCAGGGGAAGACATCGCGTGACTGTGAAGGTAATGGAACAGAGAAAACATCTAAAAGATTTGGCAGGCAAAAGCTGCTGTAAGTGACACGTATGTGCCTCCCCTTCAGTGCTGCTGAAATAAAGAGGAGATTTGTGGTGTGTATATTTCTGACAGGACAACAAAAAATCAGACCTGAGTAAACGAATCTCTGACTTGTTTCCACCTGCAAAGAAGGCCTCCCCAGACTAAGCACACTGGAAGTGACTCACAGTCACAATCAAGGAATAATAAGGTTTTTATAAGAATTGCCTACCTAATCACCGGGGATCTGGACTTGACAATCCAGGCCTGCATTCCTAAAATAAGTTTTATATGCTAATGTCAAGAGGGTGAAAACAGGAAAAAGAGAACTACCTAAAAGATATTTTAGTGAAGCCTTCTCTTCCTCCTTATGAGCTAATTTCATCTTCCAACCTGGTGGCAGCAGGCAACAGACCAGAAATTTCTGCTGTATACCTCATTTTCCTGAGGATCAAGAACATTTAAGTGGAAGACCAGGTTCTTCTCAGAGGGCTGTGCTTAATATTGCATTCTTATAAGTGACTTTGATTAAGCTCCATAAATTAAAACAAAAAGACAGAGAAGTCTAAGAAGGAAAGGGCCAAACTTTAGGTGCATCTCATCCAAAAACAAACAGAAGCCTCACACTTGCTCAACCTAACATGACTGAGCTCACTTGACTTGCTGAACTGATTTGCTGTTTGACCTGAAAGTTGCCTTGGTGTTCACATGCCCCAGCATGCCCCAAAACACTGGTCTGAGTAGTTTCAGGGCTTAGTTCCAGTCTAAAACATGCTGAGATTCAGAGTCTGACTGAGCAGAATGGCCTGATCCAGAGGTTTCAAAGGGTGCTGCCTTGTACAAATCTAAGATGTGGGTTGCAGTCAGCAGGCACTCATTTTCTCACAACTTGGACGAGCATCTACAACTCTGGTGGAATGAGACCCTGGTACCTACAACTGGGGCATTCAAGAACTACTCTTGAAAGCGTCATCTGGAACCTCAACCATATCTGTTCCACTGTGCCACTCATAAAACAATTATTTACAATACTAATTAAAAACGTGGCAAGAAGTTTGGGGTTTTGTCTACTGTACTTTTTCTTCCTCAGGGGACAAATGCAGAAGTGTTGACCCCATCTCCTCAAGTTGGTCAGATACAGCTTTAGTGACTGAGTCTTGTTATACTGAGTTAAAGGATGAAGGAATACCAGTCTGAAAATAGTCTAATGATTTAAAGTCTCTGCAACGACAATTAGGCGAGAGAGCAGAAAGAGCTGTCATAAATACTGTAGTAGATAGGGGATACCTCATGCAAGAATCCAAAATCTAATGGCAGTGCAACTTGCTTTGTACAGCTCTGGTATTATCATTTAGTGCTTTTGATTGTGGATAGATATTTGCTAAACACACAGTTTGAATTTAGTAACTCCCTTCTTCCGTTTTATCATGTGAAGCAGAAGGAAGCAGAAACTCTGCCTTGATTCTGCATTTGCCTTATGAGTAATCATAAGAAGCACAGATTAAGAGAGTAGTTATTATTCTGTTTCACTGCTGAACTGTAATACACAATTTAATGAAACTTGTACCTTATATGCCTGTTATAGAGAGATTTGCAACACAACTCAGAAAAACCTTATAAAGATACCGTTCACAGGGTAAAGTATTCCAGTCTAAGACAAGAGGTTCAAAGACAAGAAAACACATGTTTGTGAAAAGAAGAATCCCTGCATCAGATATGACAGCTATATGGGGATGACAAAGCCACGACTCATGAATGAACCAGATTGGATGCGCTCAACAACTGTTCTGTATTTGGAAAGTAAGTTGGGTACATTATATACCATGCTGTGGATGGAATAGAGAAATTGTCATCTGTAACTGCAAAGGAGTGAAGGCAACAGCTGCTGGAGAACTTGCATCTAAAAGTTCCTTGGCTAAGGAAATTAGCCAAGAACTTTGAGGGCCTATAGTAAATTTTTAGCAAAGCGTGGAAAACTGAAGGAATTTCTGAGGATTTAAAAACTCTTGGTACTGGTTTGGTGTTTGAAAATGATGAAAGGAATGACATAGGTAGCTATCAGATAATTATCCTGACACTGTTGCTTAGAAAATACAAGGCTATGGGTTTTGGACTGCAGAACAAAGAAGCTGTAAGTATTTTGGTTGGAAGGTAGGTTTTGTTTGTTGTCTTTTGTTCTGAAGTTGGCAGACAATGGTAACTATGCTGATGTCACATACTTGGATTTCTCCAAGGCATTTAACTTTATATCAATTACGTTTTGACTAAGAAACATGAATTATATAAAATTAACACAGCATAACACATAACAAGTGTGTCATAAAGTGACTCCTGCAGAGATCTCAGGCAGTTGTTACAGTGGAAGAGAAGATCTGTTTCCAGCACTGACTCTTAAGCTGGCACTGTTCAGTATTTTCATTAACAACACTGAGGACCATACAAAGTGTTTTCAAGTGAGGTTTGCAGGCAACACAAGGTTTGTTGGGTTAAAAAAATATAGAAGAGAACACAATACGGGCAGCATCAACATAACTGTCTGCTCAAACATTCACAGTCCCATAAAATGTGTTTCAGTACAGACATGCATGAGACCTCTAGAAACAAAGATACAAAGAAACAATTCCTTTTACAGGATGGTGGGCTTCACTCTGTATAAACTTCACCCTTAACAGAGCCTTACTGTCCTGGCTACTATTCATGGTCAGTTGGGAGTGACAGGCACCTCCTGAGGCTCTTTCCAAATACAGTCAAGTTCTGACGAGTATTCATTAACATTTTAAAATCTTTTATTATTTAGTCTTTTATGACCAACTTTTATGCAGTCGAGGGGCCGTAGTTTGAGGGGGTAAAAAGTTAGATGAGATGTATGTAGTTCTGGGCCCCAGAACTTAAGAAGGATGTGAAGGTACTCAAAGTGCATCCAGAAGAGGACAACAAAAGTGGTGAAAGGGCTAGAAGACATGTCCTGTGAGGAGTGGCTGAGGACTTTGGGGTTGTCTAGTCCTGAGAAAAGGAAGCTGAGGGGTGACCTCATTTCTCATTCTACAGCTTCCTGAGGAGGGGAAGTGGAGATGGAGGTGATGGTATCTTCTCCCTGGAAACCAGTGACAGAACACGTGGGAATGGTTCAAAGCTGCTCCGGGAAGACTGGACATTAGGAATCATTTCTTTACTGAGAGGGTGGTCAAACCCTGGAACAGGCTTCCTAGTGAGGTGGTCTCAAGCCTGTCAGTGGCTAAGATGCATTTGGACAATGACTTTAATAACATGCTTTATCTTTTGATTAGACCTGCATTGATCGGGCAGTTGGACTAGATGATTGTTACATGACCCTTCCAACCAAAATGATTCTATTCTATTCTATTCTATTCTATTCTATTCTATTCTATTCTATTCTATTCTATTCTATTCTATTCTATTCTATGATGAGCTAAGTGCCTGGTTTCCTTCTTTCCACAATGGCTCATAAAGAAAAGAGAACAAAAATACAGTCCGTAGGTCTGCTGGTTCTAGCATCAGTAAGCCAACAGACTAACCCTCACACCTGAATCCAGTTTCTGCATTAGAGAACATCCTTAGCAATATTTCTGACTGTATTTAAGAGCCTATAAATCCACTCTCAAGGTTTTTTAATTTTCAACTGTCCTATCTGCTAGGAAAGTCCATCTGATGTCAAGGACAAATTTGCCTAAATTGAACTTCAAGACATTACCTCTTCTTAAGGCTTTGGCAACAAGATTGGAAAGCATGCCATTATCAGGTCTCATCATACACACTAGCATATGGGATAAATTACCTCCCCTCTGTTGCATCTATAGCCACACTGCTATTTTCATATTCTTCTTGAAATGGGGATTTCAGACAGGCTTGGTATCTGTATCACAGTAACAGCCTTGTCAAAGCTGTGTAGACAGCTTTGGCATTTCCCAGTCTTTATAGAATATTCTCTTTTTTATTTTTCGGGATCACTGATGCTGTTTTGTCACTGGGGTATTCTGAGATTCATTTGTTCAAAATTATTGAATATTTCTTGTAGCCACTTTTTCTAAGGAGAATGATTAAGACAATAGAATAAAACAGAATAGAATCTAATCAAATCAAATTGAATAGAAGAAATTTCTGTTGGAAGGGACCTACAAGGATCATCTAGTTCAACTGCCTGACCACCTCAGGGCTAACCAGAAGTTGAAAGCATTGTTCAGAATTTGGCCTTGTTAAATTTATTCTCATTAATCATAGCCCAATGCTCCAACTTATCTAGATCTCTCTGCAAGGACCATTGTCCCACAGGAGAGCCATGTGATGGGGAGCTACATGCTTGGTAATTTCCACACTGTGATAGAGACTCGGAGTGTATCTCACATGTTGCATCTTCAGTAGCTTGCTGAGGAGAAATTCCCAGTCTTCCTTTGTATTCAGTGTCCAGATAAGTTAGTATATTTATGTACTTTTTCCTCCCTCTGAATCAGTATGGCTTTATCCCAGCTGGAGGAACACACAAATGTTCCCAACACATCAGTGTTCTCAGGGAGAGCAGATGCAACCTTCGTTCCTACTGCTTGCATGCTCAGGAGTCAACTAATCACCAGTGGGTGATCATCAGTAGGGCTTTCCCGTTCTGTTCTACACTTATAACCCTGCTTGATTCAACCTTAGCACATTTTAAATATTATTTATTTATTTTTTTCCTTCATTTGGGAAAGGACATGAGGACTAGAGTCTTTAACAAAATTGCCAACAAACTGATACCATCATTCTGTAATCATCTCCTATGCTGACTGCCAGCTACTTCCAATTAGGAATATTTCAAAGCCACAAATTAAGATGAAGCTCAGTGCACAGCTGTGGTCTGACTCTAATATAGGCCTGCTCTGCTATGCTGTTTCAGCTACGCAAAGCTGGATAAAGAACAGAGACCCAGAGGTGGTAGTAGAAGTAAGTGAACTATTTCATGTTGTAATTTAGAGGGCAGAATCTTCATTTTTTTAGAGCTAGAGTCCTTTGAATGTCACTTTAGTAAATATATGCTGTCAGTATGAATGATTTTTGGCTCACTAGTGTTTTGGGAGGTCATGGGCTGTGTAATGCTTACACATGAGTAATCATAAGGGAAAACACTTAGTACGTCATCTTACATTGCCCAAAATCTAAGGCTGGATATTAACTCATCTCATCCAATCTGATGGATCTGGGACTCTGAATTACTATGAGCTTGAATATTTTAGAAGCCTCAAAAGATATGTTTCTGAACTCATACTGTACTCTGAATTCTGTCCTCTAACCATGGCATTGTGCAAACCTGATACAATTTAATTATTATTAGCAAGCCAAACAGATCCTAAATGAAGAACAGTATTTGCATATAGTAGAGATGAAGAGGTTTAATACAGGTCTCTCCTGGCTATCACAAAATATTTACTGAAATTTCAGTAATAATGGGCAAGAAACTAGCAGCAGTGAAAAGGCCAGCAAGGTCAGCTCCACTTGACCGGATTTCTAAGGTAATGGATTATTATTATTATTAGTTAGTTAGGAAGGTAGTTAGTTTTAAATCTGGGCTTGGGATGCGAAAAAGCGCAAGTGTCTTGAAGCTAGCTGAGCTCCTGAAGGCTGCATCTGCAGAGCTGGTCAAATGACAATTGAGACAGTCCCTCTGAGAGGCACCAAGTGCTGCTCAGGCAGCAAGTCCCTCTGCTGCCTGGTGCTCTGAGCATGAAGGTAAAACAGGGACAGTCTTTGTGTTAAAACCAGTGTGTTCCACACAAGTGTGTAACATTTTCGTAATGACAGCTAGTGAAGTTTTATTTCTCACAAACTATATCAACTCAGTTCAATTGCATGATTTTCCTTTAACTATTTGTTAAAGTCATGTCCACCTGCTGGACTATTTTGCCTGGTATTAACATCAAGATAACATATTGATAATTATTGAGTCACTCCAATTACCTTTTTGAAGTGTTAGCAGAATGCTTGGTTGGGTGGGGGAGAGTGTTATGAAATCTCTTGCTATTAAAATGTGGCAGATGTTTCCGGTTACTCCTGAACTTTTCATTTTACTACTCTATTGTTCAAGAAATGTACTCCTGTAAATTAAGAAATGCTATTTGTTAGGTTTCTTAATTACTGGTATGGTAGCAAACATTTAATCCTCAGTGGGTGATATGATGATATAATGGAAGAAGATTTAATGACTTCTTCTGCATTTTTGTGCATGATGAGTAAGTTACATGTAAGATGTTCAGATGCTTCTGTAGTGTATAGTTGTCGCAAATCTACTGGAAAGCCAGAGACCTTATTTATTATTCTGTATTATCTTATTTTCATTCTGTATTCTCAGTGGTTACCCAAGGTGTGGGTTTTATCAGTAGCCCTAAAGATAGCATGTCAGCATTAGATATTGAGTGAGAATGTACAAAGAATACTCTTGACTGATGATAGATCATCTCAGGGCAATTTTAGATAGTGTTAAAATTAATTTGTATTTCACCTTCAGTCTTTCAAAATGGCTGGGTTATAGCTACAGTGCTTAACATCTCTTATGTATCATTACCAGTCATTAGCAAATGTCACCTGTCATGTTTTCCAGTTACCACATTACAACATGCATTTCTGCTTCTCGGTGACTGCGAATTGCCCCTGTTCAATCCTGAATTGTTGAGACAGCTGGTGGGAACATCCAAGATGTCAATTATCTCATATGCTTCGCAGATGGACAAGAGCTTTTCCAAAAGACCTTTCTG
Source organism: Empidonax traillii (assembly GCF_003031625.1). Lineage (NCBI taxonomy): Eukaryota > Metazoa > Chordata > Aves > Passeriformes > Tyrannidae > Empidonax > Empidonax traillii. Next base: position 243,757 of record NW_020955308.1, read on the forward strand.
ACAGACTCTTACTGAAGCTGTCATATCTCCCACCTGACCCTCAACCTTACTACATTTGCTTCTGTCAGAGGACTTTGCTATGTGTTTTCATAATTACTTTCCACAACTTATCATATAACTCATATTCTTAGCGATGAACTGTGAAATGTAACAGATGGGATTGCAAACCCCCAAAATACCAACAGACATTTTCCATGGTTGCTATATAATCACACAGGGATGTTTGTGACATGTGAAATTGCTTGAGACTTGCAAATCTTTCAAGTACACCTGCAAAAGGGGTGCTGATTTTTTTGTTTAAAAAGTAACATGAATCTCTGTAACTGTTACCAATATTGTGCTGTAAATTCAACCCTTTGACTTAAAAAAATATCCTGAGGGAGAACTGTCCACCGGAAAACTTCTGAATCATGTAAGGTACAAACTTGAAACAAAACAAAAAAAATCACAACAGAAGTCGCTGATGGTTCTGTATTGCTTTTCACACCCAGTGAGAGGAAACAATCAAGTCCTACCACCCTAGATTATTATACTTGTTCTTGTAGAGGTGTCAGTTTTGTATCCTTCTTAGGACCTTGTCCTGATGACAGTTACTTGTGGAATCAATTTTGTGTACATACTTTCTCCTGTTAACTAAAATGGAACTAATCACATGAATGAAGTCATGCCTGGGATCGAAGTATGGGCTTCCATGTTTCTAAAGTGACTTGGAATGCATTTTTTGTGCTTCTCTTTTTTAGCATTAGGGTAAAAATCATACTACTTCAGGAATACTTTAGTGCTTCTTAGAAGTAGTCTTTTCTGATTTTTTTTTTCAATTGCAGAAAACAGTTTTTATTATGGTCTCTGAAGACTAGACCTAAACATATATTTATATTTATATTTATGCTGAATTTATTCCTTTTCAAAATATTTTCAAATACATTATAAATACTAAGATGAATCACAGAATTTCTTTGACTTGGGTTAGTCAGAACCATTATATTTATTCTCTCCTGCTTTTACTGGTAATCAGATTTTTGGCAGTTCTCCAGAAATGCTCACAAGCCTGAAGGGAGAACAGTGAACAGGACAGCAGAAAACTGGCATCTTGGAGTATTTCTACTTGAAGGGTTGTTAAAACACCATCATTCAGCTTATGGCCAGATATGACTGTGAGCCAGTCCAGAATCTCCACGACCCTCTCAGCATAGCTCTGGGTGTCATCTACTACAGCCCATACCAACTGTGACCCGGTGTTGTGCTAATACAGCTCCTAAAATGTATGAATTCCAAGGCTGTTTCTCACCAGCTTAGAGCAGAGTACAGCCATTCTTTCTGCACCTACCTGGAGGGAAGCCCCTCCAGATCTCCCGCAGCCAAAAGGCAGCTTATGCTCATTTGTCCAAAATGTCTCCTTTACCTTAACTTTCAAACACACTGATAATGTCAATGCCTTCACTGAAGCAGTCATAAGCTGTAGGTTGGTACATTCTGGACTAGATGTTGGGACATGTGGGTTTTGCTCTTGCCCTCCTGATGGTCCTGGGCAAGCTATGCCTCATTTTGTGCCTTGGTTTCTTTGGCTTTGCATTGAGGCTAACGATGCTTCATGTTTGTTCTCATTTTTGAGGTCTACAGTCTTTGGCCAGCAAGTCAAATAGTGCAGTGATAAGCATGAGGAAGTTCTTGGAAAGCCAACTGTGGGATACTTTCCTTTTCCACCCTTGTACCCATGAAGGAACTCTCCATGCCACGGCTGTATCATTGCCACTTCCAATGACTGTGTGCAATTGATTGTTACCCCTAACAGATCCAAACCACCTGTTGAGAACTGGTTATCTACCATAATCTGATGCCCAATAGTAAGAATCTAATTGAACTTAGGGGTAGGATAGAATCATCCTAAACTCTGTTTAGCTTAGGTTATCATCACCCAAGCCCTGGTCCAAGGTGGAAGTTCAACTTGCCTGCTTTTCCAAACCGCTTAACATTGTATATGTTTTTAAGTTTTCTAGATTCCTTCCTAATTTACCTGAAAGGTCGCCAGGCATTTAGGTTCAGTCACCCACATGTGGCAGGGAGCACCTGTAGGTAGACACCTGAATGCTGCTGGTTTTCTGTGAAAAAAGTCTCTAGGCTCACTTTTGGTAGAAACTACAGTCAGTTTCATTAGTAAGGGTCATTCTTGGTGGCTTGTATAAGGTAGTTCCACCTCTTTGCAAGCTTTCTTCCTTCTCTTTACAACGAGGTGGAGATTTCAGTTTTACCTATACAAGAAGATTTGGGGTTATTGAGTAAGTTCCCAAGGCTTTCAGATGATGAGATATTCTTTCCGAGCCCAGTAAACCAATCTGCTTTTCTATTTCTGCACTGAGGCCAGGTCACTGCAAAATGAGGCATCCAAGAGCTTAGGAGCTGTGAAAGCAGTTATATCAGAACCTACTTCTAGTCTAGAGACTTAGTTGCTCAGATGAAGCCTCTAGAAATTAGTTCTTGAATTGTTTTAGGAGTCATTGTGCATTTCCAATCAAGACATTTTTCTTTGTCCAATATATTATGTGACAAGCAGATACATCCAAGGGACTTGGAATGGAGATCTGGCTCTGCAGCACATACATTGCTTGTAAACATGCAGAGAGGCTTTCTTAGGAAAAGTGTCTGCACAAGCACTGTGAGCAGGGGTACCTGCGTTCACCACAAGTGATAACATCATAGTGCTGTTGCTGCTCTTTCTTCCTGGAGTTTTAGGAAAAAATCAGAACACCAAGAAACCATCATAAACAATAAAGACAGCACAGAAGCTCTGGTGGATACAAGTACAAAAGCAGTAAATTTCAGGCAACTGTCAGTTATCTGTACATGTTGTATACAGATTAAGGATTATGTGGGTCAAGACCATAGGGTCATATAAGGTGATTCAAGGTCAAGTCTGCTTTAGTAGTTCAGTATTGGCAGCCCTGTTGCTTCTTAGGGACAGCTCATATACAGGAGCATCATATCCACTACAGTGTGTCCTGCAGTCCAGGCTAACAAAACTTGCTGAACATGTACTAATTTGGGGCAGAACCAGCTCAGCTGCCCCTGCTTCATATCCTTGGGATCTAAACAAGTACAAAATATGACACATGCTGCAACACTAGATCATACCTAACAGGGTTTATTAGCCTTGTCTGACCTGAGTTACCTTTGTATAGTCATTCTGTAGCCAGTTAAAGAATCTCTCCTGGTCCTCAGGGTGCTGGGAAACATGGATACAGAGACACCAGAGAGGATTCCCCAGCAACTCTCTTGGGCTGTGTTAGTGCTTTGGCTAGCGGTTTTCTATCCTAATGAACCCAAGCCAACTGAGTTTGGCTGGACATTTATACCATCTATTCAGGCGCTGTGCTATCCAAGTTCTTTCATCCTCTGTAGCCCAGATAATGAGGGGCTGCTGGTGCAATTCTTACAAAATCACATTTGAGGTAATCTTCAGATTGATGTTCCTACAGCTATTATACATCCTATTGAAAACACAGAATGTAACTTAAAGAGCAACTGTTCCCACGGCAGGCTGAGACTTGAAGCTTCAAGCCAGAGGGAGCTAGTTGTGGAGGGTTTGTCTGGAGTGCCCCAGCTCTGGATTTCTGACAGCAAGAAAGATTACCAAGTCCTCAGAGCCATTTAAGAGCAGACTGAAAAAAAAAAAAAAAGGTAAAAAAAAAAAAAGCAAGCTTAATTTGCACAGTCTCACAGTTGGAAAGCCCTCAGCTGACTTCTTCAGGGCAATTTTCCTTTTCTTTCATTCTTTATTTCTTTCTTTTTTCTTTTCATGTACATTTCTTTGAAGTGTTTTGCATGAAAGTGTTACTGCATATTTTGGGAAGTGTTATTGTCCCTGTGTATTTTCTTCCAATGTAACTATAAATTTCTATCCAAATATGCTCAGAAGCTGTTCACTGTCAGAACATGAAATCAACTAGTAGATAAGCATACATAAAGGTTGTTATTTTCATAGACAAATCAAAGGCACAAAACAAATTAACAACATTCTTTGAGTCTGAAACACAGACAGCTATATGGGTGGCAGGATAGGTGGTTTGCTTTTTAAAGTGTGTTTCCTTAAGTATGAGTTTAAGTTTAGATGTCCCCAAAATTAATTTGCATCTGACTATTGATGTTACCTCTTTTTTCTTACTCATGAAACTCCACCTTACATCTCAAACTGTAACAGGTCATTAATTTTACTTGCCTAGAAGTTAGACAGGTAGTATAAAGTATGATTTGATAGCCCATGGAGGAAGGAAAGCAGCTCCCAAATGTCATCATCCCATACCTTAAATATGTGATAACCTATATCCCATATCAATCTTAAAACTCAAAGAATTGAAAACCCTGATCTGGTGACTAAAGCAAGAGTGGAGACCAGACAGCTTGGATGAAGAACATGAGTTTTAGATGGCTAAAATTAATTACATTAAATCCTGTCCAAAACCATAGAAGATGTCTAGCCAAGACTAGGTTTAGACTAATGAGTAATTCACCACAACAGGGCACACCAGTGCTTAACAGCAAAGGCCTTACAGCTATGCTTATTTCAGGCAGTGCTCTGGAGCCAAAAATCCCTGCAAATCCTGTTGTTCAAAGCTATGTGAGGGGCCAGTCGTTGGGTTTAACCTTTCCATACTGCCTTGGGCTCAGAGACCACTGGTGTACAGCTGGAGCAGAGGTTTTGGTTTACTTGCCATTTGAAGGAATCTAGTCTATCTTCCCCCAAAACTTTCTTGCGATTGTGCCAACGTACAGGACACTTGGGGAACTGGGCTACCACTACAATCCAAGGTGCTTGAGCACAACCTTTGTTTTTTGTTAATGTCTGCTAACAGAGGCTGCTGTTGGTCATTAAATCTCAGTGAAATCAATGAGACTTGGCTGGGACTGAAGAGTTTCCATGGACAGATCACTCTCCCAGTTATAAACCGCTACAAACATACTGATGGGGGTTTTATACCAAAATGAGTCTCTAGGCAAGACTGTGTTGTGATCTAAATGAGAACTTCCAAGTAAATCACAGGACAATAAATTAACCAAGTAATTTAAGCAGACAAGTAAAAGACAGGACAAAATCTTCTTCTCTCTCTTAAATGTTTTTCGCTCCTAATTTTCTACATGTTCATTTATATTTAAAAAGCAGTTTCCCCAATTGTTTATTAAATTCAGGTGTTGATAAGCTGCCCCTACAATAGTTTTTTAATGCAGCAATTCACAAAATTGCAGAATCACAGAATGGTTAAGGTTGGAAGAGACCACAGTGGGTCATCTAGTCCAACCTCACTTCTTATGGCTTATCCTTCCACCCCATGATTTTTGAAAGATACTGGCTTTTTTTAAAACTGTGGCAAAAAAAAAAAAAAAAAAAAAAAAAAAGAAGACCAGAAGAAATAGTTTACCTCATTTCAAGTAAAAAGGAGAGACTTTTTGGGCTGAGGCCTCTACCTGAGGTCTGGAGCTCTTTTCGAACATGATGTGACTCAATTCATTATCAGGATTTTAATGACTGGTGGTTGTAGTTACCATCTGTTATCAGGTATTCTTATGTACACCTGTCCCATGTGATGAGTCAGTTGCTTTATAGTGAGTGTCTATGTTGTGTGAATAGGGCCCTGCTTTTGCTTTGACTTGGTATACCAGTAGTTAACAGACTGAATAAAAAGGGTAAACACTACATGAATCAAATACTGAGAAGGCAGCAGAGGAATATTTGGCTCCTGCCAGCAGCAGAAGAATCTGTCTGGGAGAAGCTCAGAGTGGTACGGCAGAGGCAAGACCTGTATATAACAATTGGAAAATGCACATTGAATAATATCCAATGAGCTTTTGGCTCATGTTTTGTTTTTCAAACTATCATGAGTTATTAGAAAAATTGAAGATACATGATTTAATCAACAATATTTCATGCATAGTTGAAAAGATGATGGGGAGATGGGAAACACTGACCCACTCTAGCTCCAGGCAAAGTGGCTGAGATCTCTGAAAGTTTTCTAAAAGACATGTATGTACCTCATTGCATAGTATATATGTAAAAAAACATTGTTTAGTTTCCCTTAGTGATACAAGAAGAACAGATTTCTGGCTATTGATTATTAGCCATAAAATATTTCTACAATTCATTTGCATTCAAAATGCATTTTTTATTAGCATTCTAAAAATGTACATTTTCAGTGACCTTCCTGCATTGAAATAACTTGCTGTTCTTTTGTCACAGGAACACTTTAAAAATTTACATTTTGTTTTGCATGATGACAGACTGTTTTTGCAAAATATCCTCAGGGCTAATTGCTTAAATATGAAAATATTATAAGAACATTGTATGAAGTCAGACAGAATATTTCAACATGTAATTGAACTGTGGTCAGTGTTTTGGATGACATTCTCAGGTGCTCTAAGGCACAAGGGATATGCAATTGTATCTCTATCTATATCACTGAGCCTGAACCTTTATATTCTTCAGCTATTCTGAGTCACCAGGCACAAAACTCTGTTCTTCTCTCTGCAGAACTGTGCTCCAGACTATCAGATATGTCCTGGGCACTGAAATACATAAATAAGTGAAAGTTCTGCTGAGTGATTGGTCTGATAACAGCAAGGAATGTTTTAGAAGAAAATGCTCATAGCTGGAATTGCAATCATTGCAGTTACTGTGAGTTGGTCTTAAAGCAGATAGATTGAACTTTAATCAATCAGTATGTTTTTTCCAGATGGCCCTAAGTATGTGTTTAATAATCTGTGTTTCAAGGGGTGTTTGTTTCTCAACTCCTGAGGTACGAGTAAATTAAGACATAAGCCTGAAATCAGTTCAAAGAACACCACAAACACTATAGCCTATTTTATTTCCAATATATAAATAAGATATGGCTGAGAGATAGTGATAGTCTGCTTTTCTCTGTTTCTCTCACATGGACATGTACGAAATGCCTTTGAATACTATGCTGCCAGCATCTTCCATTACTTATTCATAAGCAGAAAAGGCACTAGCTCTCAGGTCCAAAGTTAATTAACATTGCTTCAGACTTTTGCCTCTGTGTCTTGGATGCCAAACAAGAAAACCAACAATTATCAGAGCTCTTGTAGAGGTCTTGAACTCCAGGGATCTCTGCTGGCCCTGGCTCTACCACTAACTCACCTTTTGGTAAGTCCTGTCTGTGCCATGGTTCTTGATCTGTATTTCCCACTTGATCAATCTAGAAAGTCCCTTGAGATCTGACAGAACCTCTTTTCTTGGGAGCCTTGCTCATTTAGAGGCCATCTGGGCACCTAGCTTCATTTTCAACCAGGGCACAGTGCTTCCATGTAGTCCTTCGGTCTCTAAACTTTTGGTGACTCTGGGTTGGCCACAAAACCCTACTAGTAGCCAAATCTCTCTTCCAGGTCCCCACACGGCAGATTGCCCCAGAGGCTGGATCTCAACTGCAAACTGCAGGGTCAGGCCCCAGCATCTGAAGTAGGCAGACAGCAGCCCAGACCTGGCAAAATGCATGTCCCTCTCAGTAACTTATCCGCCCTTAGGAAGGAGCATATCTGGAGGGAGCCTCAGTTGTATAACACTAGTATTAGCAGCAGGATCAGAAATGCCCTAATTCCTCGAGTAATTTGGGGTTGTGTAATGCGACGAATGAGCTTTGCTATAGCAAATGCACTGGTGTGGGAAGGAGGCACTTGGGGAAACAGGATGAAATACACTGTGACTCGAATGGATGCAGTGGATTAAGTGGGATTTTAAAACAACACAAGCATTAGTTGTAGCAGCAGCAAGGCCAGAAGGCACTGCCTCTCCTTCTCTGCAGGAAGAAGAAACAGGGCAAAAATCCACCACAAAGTTACAGGGCAGCTGGAAGCTTCAGAGCACCAAGAACATGGCGTTCGAGGCTTACAAAGCCTGCAAACTCCCCTTTTAAAAGGTTGAGCCTTTCAATATTGCTACCACTAAGTGCCTCATCCCCAGTGACTCCCCCACAAAATTAGTGCACTGCTTAACATTTTATTATTTAGTATCCTCTCGAGTGAAACTATTTCCTTTATGCCCCACTTCTGGGGGAAACGATGGACTCAAAAAGCAGGGAAGCAAAGAAAACAGTACAAAGGAAAGGTTAAAAAGAAGCATTTTTTTCCAATATGAATTTAGAACATGTAGCAGAGTGCCCTTTGAAAAGCTTTCAGAAAGAAAAAAAAATGAAACTAACTTATCCTCAATGTGCCAGAAGCTCTTCTAGGGACTGTTTAGATTCAGACCTTGGTTTGAGTCGTCTTCTGGAAATTTCTCCTTCTCCACCAGCTGTACAGAGAAGCTAAGATAGGTCTGCTCCTCACATAGGCTTTTGTTTAGGAACCTAGAATAAGGTATGATGAATCTGCAGCTGGATGATTATGTGTTCTCCAGGGTGAACCCTATGCAATTTGCCCCCGAGGACTATAAAATAAAAAGCAGAGAAGCAGGTCAAGATGTAGCTGCAACTGTAGCTACAACTCTCCAGAGGGCTCTTTATGTTTCTCTTATTTGGCAATAAATGTGTGGGAACAATTTGCTTTCCTTTTCCCTTTACAGTTCCACCTTTTGATTTTGTTTTCTTCAAAGCATAGTTAGAAGATGTTCCTTCAGGACAGATCTGTACCACAGGCACTACTATGGATGGAAAAATAATAAGATCTACATGAAGTTAAAAATCTGATTTGAAAACAGCCTACTAGACATGTATTTCAAACTCAGCTCACTGGATTCTTGCAAAATACATCCTGGGAGTTTTAGTGTATACTGAAAGGCTCAGTGTTATTTTGGAGGTTTTTTGAAGAGCTCTAAGAAATGTATAAAACATTAACTTATCTTCTAGTCTGCCAATACACAAAATCATATACAGCACTTAGGATAGGATCATCCACGTAACATTCCTGCAGTATAACCCGTATTGTTTCCTTCCTCTAAGTCACTATGGAAAATCTTTGTGAGTGAGCAAATTCTTTCTCAGACCACCACATTCTGAAAACGAATATTGGAGAAATTCAAAGGCCCTGAATGGAAACAAGACTTGTTTGCTGTACTTAATGTCCTGCATCATGTGGCTACTTGCATGCACTTGTGGGAGAATATTTGTATGCACAGAAATAGCGCCACAAGGAATCTTGGCTGTACTCTTGAAGGTTTTTTAAACACACACACACACATATACACACACATATATTCATTATTTGCTTTTTTAAATTGCTGCTGAGTTGAACTAGGAATGACTTTTGTCCACTTTCCTTCTTTTCAACTCTTTCTGGGTATATTATTACCTCATCCAGCTTATTATTGTACCTTGTGTTCTTTTCCTTTTTTGTTACAGCTCTGTAAAAAGCTTTTGGGCTTATTGTTAATTTTCTCGCTCTCTCTTTTATTTTTTTAGCCCAGTCTTAATTGTATCTCTCCGAAAATGTGTTTCTGAGGTTTTAGCTTTGGCTTCAAGCACAGTAGTTATATTTATGGGTCTACCATCAGTTTGCTACAGTTCAAGTGATTTTCTGCTTTTTGCTTGTTATGTTTTTGCCTGGACTTGATATACTTTATGAGTTTTTCTGCGATATTGGCTTGTATATCTGGCATAGATAATATTTTGCCTTTCTCCTAATATCCTATCAGAGACCTGAAGAGCAATAATTTTTCTTCCTGTGTAATGTTGGGAGATTATTTTTTTAAATGAGCTGGAAAGCTTTATTAGTTTACCAGAAATGAAAGCTTGTAATGAATCCACATGGAATTCTTTAATCATATCTTTGCTATTTTATAACTGTACCTTCAAGTGGAATGTGTTTATATTTGCTGAGGAAAAAAAAAAAGTTCTCTTGTTTAGCATTTCGGCATTATGCAGGAATTTTCAGTGCAGGAGGTTGCTCATCATTTTTTCCTAAGTACAAGGAGTACTCAGAAGGGAGAGGGGAGAAAGGTGAGAGGTATTTTTCCAGCCTGAGAAAGGTGAAAGAGCTGCTCCTCTTTGCCATCAGAGATTATGCTTCTGGCACACTGATTTGTGTGCTGTAATGCAGAGCTGGGTTGTGATGCTGTGAACTACACAAACAGCTTTATTTTGTACTGGGGGTTGTGGAGAACAGTTCTGTTTTATTAAACTTTGTGATAAAGTTCCAGTAGAAATTTTCAGATAAAAGGCTTTCATCTGCAAAGATTAATAAATATTAACACTTTTAAAGGGTGTTTTGATATGCACAACATTTCAAGAAAATGAACACACGTGAACAAATATAAAAACCAGACATATCCATGTTTGTTTGTACCTGAAAGATCTCTTATAGAGGTTTTATAAAGTCAAATGTGAACTGACCCCAGCCATGCTTGGAGCTGCAAATTCAGATTGATCTGACTGTAGTCTAGGACATTCTGAGTGGTGTGTACCAGGCTGGAAGGTCTGCTGGGTGAATCTGCTCTCTACAGATGGGCTGTAGGCGCTCTCAGGGCAGGATGCTCGTCACCTTGCTGCTGTGCTGCTGCTTCTTCTACATGCCCTCCATGAAAGTTTGCTGGCTGCACAGCCTTTACTAGAGGCAGGTGGTTTTGAAGACTATAAAGATACTCCATGCAGTATAAAGCAAGAAATATCTTCTAGCTTTTATATCAAAAGCAGCTTAAGATGGCACAACATAATGGTAAAGAAAAAGATCCTCTGAGGGGTTGGGGGAATTTCAGTTTGAAATGTTAAACATCATTTTTAAAATACTGGATCCTAACAGATATCCTATCTGGTTACAGGAAGGTGAGTAATAGGCCTGGAGTTTTTCAGCTGATAGCTGCCTTTCATAACAAAGCATTAAAGACTTAGCAAAAGGTCTGTGGGCTGTCTGGTTAAAAAAATCTAGGCTAAACAACCTGAATCCTACCACTTTCTGATGTGCAGAGGAAGTTCCCCTTCTCCCACACTGCTTTCAGCTGCCTTGCAATTGCTTAACACAGGGAGTATCATTAGAGAATCATATTGTAGTGAATTTCATGGTTATTGTCACAAAAAAGATACAGATCTTTTCAAAAGCCTCATCAGACCTTCTTTTTGGAGTCCTACTGAATTGCAGATATCCCAGATTGCTTTCTTAGACTATGGAGAAATCAACACGTCTCTTTCCTGTGCCAGCTGTCTTTTCCCCAGTTGTTATATGGCACTTTCATCATCACCTTTCAATTATTCTGAATTATTTTCTTCCTTCGTAATGCAGTTATATTGCTTCGTATTACAATTTTCTTTTTACAGTTTAAATGGGGTGGTTTTCCTGTCATTCTCTTTGTTTCTGAAAGACATTTATAAAATAATCACAAATCAATAATTTAAAAAAAAAAGATAGTTAAGACCAAAGGGGAATCAAATCGGAGACAGAAAAGAAGAGCCGGCCCCGTGAAAACTCTTATGTGTTCCTCTGTTTACCCACACTTCATACATCTTACCAGGAAGGCTTGGTGTAGAGGGCATGCAACTGGTAATAAAGAGAAGGAAGGGTGAGTGGTGTTAAACTCAAACAGTGGCTACTTTGTGGAGAGCAAGCCAAGTGCCAAGGGCAGCCCTGCACCTGAACAGTGGCCAGAAGATGATGCCTGCAGTTCACAGTGATTCTGATGTTCTGTGGTTCACTTCTAGTGGAGGGCTCTGGTGTGGGCTTTTTTGTGTGGGAGGAAAGAAACAATAAACAAAACCATTAAAGAGTGCCTGCATGTGAGTGAGGGCATCTTGTGATAGAGGCAATTTGTGAGGCTCCTCTCCAAGTAGAATGAAGGCTTTAAGCCTACAGTCCAGCCAAGTGCCCCAAGATTTTGCAGAGTCACTCTTGCTCCTTAAGCTCCTCAACATTCATCTCTTCTGACAAGCTATACAGATACAGCAGGAGGCAATTTCCATAAGTTCTTGATTTGATAAGGCTTCTAATAGAGCTGAGGTTGTGATGGATCTAGATTTTAGCTTCCATCTCCCTGAAAAAGGTATATAAAGTCCCTTTGTCATAGGGAAAATGTTTCAATCAGCTCAAATGAGCTCCTCATTTGGCCTAATACATACCCTGGGGTCTATTCAACATGTATTATATACATATGTAAATGTCTTTGCATTTTTCTGACTTATATGTCACATTGCACAAGCTGTCTTGAGAAAAAAACAAGAAGTGCAAGTGTTTAGTAGGAGCTGCTGACACACTTCAGAATTCCAAATAAAGTGTTTCTTCAGAGAAGTGTGAGAAGCGCGACTTCTGCCCTCCTCAGTGTCTCGGCAGTCGGTCAGAGAGTTTTAAAAGACCCTGATTTTCAGGAAGTGCTTTAACACCAAGATCTTTTATGATAGCTACTTGAGCAACCTGAAGCAGTTTAAAATCCCTATATATATTTGAAAATTTAAATCAAGAGTTTATTTTTGATGTCTCTTGCTAATCAAAATGTTTTCTTTACTTCATCTCCTTACAGGAGATTGATAGAGCACTGACACTATATATAAATCTTGCATGGCTTTTTAGATTGACCTCCCTGTGCATGTGTTTTTTCACTTATATAGAAAGATTTCATTTATCATGTCATTTGAAGTACCAAGCTCTTTGCACCATGCTATTCAGGGAGAATTCCGTGTCTTGGTACAAATGGCACACTGTGTATGAGATTCTTACATGTGGGGAAAAAAAAGTTTGATGGTACTTGAATAAAATGAAGCTTGACTTTTGAGTGAAAATTTTTAAAATAACTTTTAAAATATGTAAATTTTAGTGCTGTTATTACATATTGAAAGGAAAAGAGAGACAGGTCAGGTGATAACACTTTGTGAGAAAGAGAAGGAATTTTCTGTTCACTTTTGGAAGTTCACTCAAGACCTTTTCATTGCCTGGGGTCTCTGCCATTTTCCTATGTATTTTAATACTCGATTAAAAATGAAGAAGTGAACATATGCTTGAGAGATGCAAACACTAGGCTATAAAAATGAGGGAAAGCCAAAATGAGATTAACAGATGGCCAGGCACGAGGTCCCATTTTAAGACACACACCATCACATTAAGCTACTGTCCTTCTGAAAATGTAAATGAACTCAGAGAGAGAATAATGCTGCTTTGTTAATTTTTCTTCACTACATGTATGGAAAGACTTTTTATTTCCACTTCCACTTCAGTTGTATTTTTGTTGTAAAATAAGTATTGAAGATAGATGGCTAACTGTTCTCTGGAGATGCCAATCTATTTCACAGAATCACAGAATATTCTGAGTTGGAAGGGACCCACAAGTAACACTGAGTCCAGCTCTTAAGTGAATAGCCCATATAGGGATCAAAACCATGACTTTGGTGTTATTATCACCATACTCTAACCAACTGAGCTGATTTCTCTCTACTCATACAGTCTAGAAAATCCTCAAAACTCACTTCTCTATATGTCAACTCAACAGAGAGAAAGAGAAAAGGGAGAGAAGAATTGTGGCGTGAATTTGATACTAAAGCTAGGTGACAAATGGCCTTCACACCTAACTTTTTCTTCTTCCTCAGCATTCCTGACTTCATCATTTCCTTCTCTGTTGTCCTGTCGTGCGGTCCTAAACTTTTCCTTAGAGTTTCTCTCAATGTTTTATTTTCGCCTTTCTCTGCCCACAGTTCCAACTCACTTCTGTATTGTGCTTACTGAACTCCAGCTTCCCAACCTCCCTCTTATCTAGAACCAGAACTTTTCCTAATTTTCTCCAAAATGGAAAATGCAGCTACCCTGATAAGAAAAGAAGAGATACTCTTTGAATCTGAGTTGAACCTTGCCCCCTCCACCTGGGCAGGCCTTGTGCTCTGCTCAAAGATAAGGAAAAGGAGGAAGGAGCATGAAGCAACCCTAGGATGAACCTTCTGACTGGCCACGCATTACCAGCCCCTTAGATGCCTTCTTCTCATCCAGTAAACTGGCTCTTTCAACCTACCTTACTTTCCCACCCTCTCTCTCAGGACAGGGGAAAGCAATGTCACACCCTATGAGCTATGGTCTCAAAATGACCTCATCTTTATTCACTGTCCTTTTCCCCTACTATCAGAGGAAGAAAATAGATGGAGGTTGTTACCCTTTAAAAACAACGACTGGAAAGCCAGAAAGGGATAATTTTCTTTTGCCTGCAGCCTTGTGTCAAATGTCACCCACAACAGAGAGGCAGTGCTCAAAGGTTTTACTTGTGCTCTTAAAGACATAAAGGCGTGTTGGAAGGAAAGTAGTAAGAGTTCCAAAATCCATCCATGAAATCCCATCATCACAGCAGAAAAGGGTATTTGGAAGGCTGCTCCAGGGTTAGCAGTCCATGCATCAAAAAACCCCAGCAATCTGACTTGAAAGATGGTTTTGCCGTGAGATGAAGTCTGATTTCTGTACATGAACTGGCTATTATCAGCAGTTATGAGAGTAAGATCCACTGTACATGTGCAGTTTACCAATGCTCCTATGATCCCACCATACTTTTGCTTTACAAGCAGTCACTAACCTGCGGGTATGTATGCCTGAAAAATGCTGTCTTTTTGCTACTCCTTCAGTGAGGCTCAGTGTGCCTTGGGAATGGGGTACATGGATGTGTTTTGCTGGGTGTGTCTGTATCACTGAAGTCCCCACACCAAACCCTGGCCATGTGCCACAGCTTAATTCCTCTGTGTGCTGCTTGGCGCTGGATGCCAAGAGCAAATTTTCTTAGGAGGAGCTAGCAGGAGTCCTCTGAGCCAAACCCAGGGAATAAGCCCTGTGAGGAGGTTGGAACCCTGTCAGGAGACCCATGTTCAAGCTTAGTTCCTGGCCTTCTTGATTCTAGCACTGTCTACGTGCCATAAAAACTCAGTTCTGCACAGAATTATTTTTATGTAAGAGCCATTTAGCCCAGATGGGATCACAGACAGCGTATTCCAGACAGCCCAAAAAAGCCACAGTCCCAAAACCGTCTCCCCAGGGATGGGGACTCTACAGAATCAAATGCCCCACCACTTTGTAGTTCTGCAATCATTCTCAGTCTGGTAATCAACATTTTTTTTTCACAGATTTCTGTTCAAATGCACCTCTAATGGTTCTGCACATATTTGTTTCTTCCTAATTGTCGGTTTCTATAAAGCTTAATGTCTCCTCTCTAATTTTTCAGCTCAAAATATGTGGAGAAGATCTGACATGGGCAGGGCTGGTAATTTTATAAGCTCAGCCTTTAATTTTCACACAGGAATCTGTGAGGTAAGCAGTGTCTATTAAAGAAAAAAAAAGAAAATGAAGAAAACCATGAGCCTCTACTGTTCTTTCAGAAATTGTTCTGTACATATGTAGCTATGATATTGCCACCATAAGTTCCTACTTTCACAGTAATTTCAATAGACTTTGAGGTTAACTCCATGATTAAATTCCATTTGAATATTTATATTTTTTTTTTACTTTTATGCTTTTATATTAATTATAAAATGCCTTCTTTTGCCATTTGAAACACATCAAACTTGAGGTTACTTAGGTTGTAAGTAAGGTTACAAACTTCGCTTAGGTTGGATGATTCATGAATTTGTTTGCTTTTTTGCTCTATCTGTGAACTGGTGAAATGTTTACTGCTAATAATAACTTAGTACAATCAGCCAAAAAGTTGATTCTTGGACAGTAGATCTTTATGTAATGAAATCAGGTAAAATTCCAATACGTAAAACAATTCTTTGGTTTCTTTATGGTTTTTCTTTTTTCTTTTTTTTTTTCCAATTTAAAAAGCCTTTTATTAGATGTCCTAAGACATAAATTTCCTATTCATAATTACAAAAACCGATTTTCTGTTGTTCTTCTTAGAAATGTATTTTAATATAATATCCTTCTCATGTGAACAAAGATCAACATACTCTAAAATGGTACTGAGTGATTATACATTTGATAAGCAATCTAAATATTGTCAAAGTGGAGACTGTATTTAACAACCTGAATGAAGAAAAACAGTATAGTACAAACACTTCCACACATTTAGGAAGACCAGAAAAGTCCAGTCCCCAGCTACAATATCTGAAACACCCTTCCATACAACAAAGAGTACAGAAAAATAATTGCGAGTTCTGGAGAAAACTGTAGGGTTCTCAAGGTAGGTGTTAGAAATTCTGAAATATTTATAGTACAATAAGATGAAGGAATAAGAAATTGTGAAGCTGTAACACATGCAGGCCATTGGCAGTAATAGAAAGATGCAATACCGTGAAGGTCTGATCCCCTGATAGAACCACACACAGACCAAAGAGATATTATCTGAAGAGGCATTTCTTTAGCATGAGCAAGGGCAAGAGATGGAGCAAGCCAAAGGTACACTCTGTCACAAAAAACAAAACAAAATACACATACAAAAACCCCCCAAAACCTGAAGTGACATAATTTCTACTGAAAATAAGAGAGCTGGAAAAATGAGACTGCTGGGAACAACTGCTGTCATCTGCCTTCTGCCTAACGGAGATGGTGAGAAATGAGCGATGAGTTTACAGTTGGACAATGCTTTTACCTGAATTTACAGGGTATGCCTAACACAAGGTGTAACGAAACTTTAATATCACAGTACACCTATCCAGTAGGTGGAATCTGGGAGTTATAAGTACCGTGTCTTTTCCCACCAAAACCATGCATGTATTTTTCAAGATATAATAAAGTGTCAAAATTTGATGCAACCTGGTGAATTGTAAAATTTTCTACTGATTCATAGAGATTTCTCAAACTTACAGCACATACAGAAAATGATAGTTAAGTACTTCTAATAACATTTCAGGTGCAGATTCAGAACCACTTAAAAGAATATCAGTTGTCCTTGCTTATAGGGTCTCATTCAGAGTAACCAGTTCTCCACTCCCCTTACTGCCTCTCTGCTGAAAAGGGACATCTCGCGCTGCAAACTCATTTTAATTTTAAGCCCCCAGCCACATATTTTAGTAAACACTATATGAAGTTAGAAAAAAGAAGTCTTTCTAACTGAATTTTATTTTCTACACAGAAATTAGAAAAAAATTCCCCTGAAATCAGGGTGTGATTATTCATTTTGTTTCATAGACTAGAAGTAAATTTTAAGCAACTGTCATCTCCTTTTTTTTTTTGTTTCTGTAAGCCCTGCATTGAGTAATTCTTTGTACTCTATTAGATCACATCAACAGAAGTGACATGATATACTGTACGTGTCAAATGCATTTAATTTTGTCATGCATTCTGTAGGTAGCTGAGAAACAAGCACATTCCAGGACCTTGAGAATATTTTTTGTTCTGCAGAATGGAAGGGCATTTTTAATTTTTTTTTACAAAAATTTTTACAGTTATCTTCTAGTATTCACCCTGAATGACAAGAAGAATTTTAAAGGGACAAGAGAGTAAATCAGCCAAATGCTCAGAAGGAAAGAAAATATGTCAGCTCTACCCATTGTTTGAATGAGAAGTTCACCTTATGAGATATATAGAACAGGTTGAAACCAGGAAAGCAGTTTTGTTGGCACAGCGCAGAGGCACATGCATGTTCTAGTCATTACACTTTTGCTAGCAAAATACCATATAATTCTATAGCTGATGCTTCACATTCAGCTTAATCTGCAATACCTTTTTTTAGCTACAGAATCAGCTGCCTTGGTCACACAAGGTTAGGACTATAAGTAGCTCAAATGAACTCTGGAATGTATTTTCCAGTAACAACATCTGGCTATTGAAAACTCCACTGACAGCTGCATAGGTGGCTGTGAGAGGCTATCTTCAGGTCAAACTGCTGTAGGGCTGGCTGAGCCCCTTTTCACCAATGAGACTTACTCTTTCCATCCCTTTCCCCTTGAATCTGGACGATATCAAGCTTTCAACCTTTCCTTGGACTCAGGAAAAACACTCTCATCGTGCTAATCTATGAACTGATGGAAAGATATAGTTGAGTAATAACATAGTTGTTCTTGAACAGCTGAATTTAGTTGAACTCACAAAAAATAATTTCTGCAAGCTTTGCCTTGCAAAAGTAAGCCCAACAGCCATGTGTATACTATCTTATGAATCAGGTAAAGCAGCTTGCCCTGCTATTGCACCTGAAGAACCTGTAATAATGCTGCCTCCTCTGAGAATTACAACTTTTTCCTCATTTCTCCCTCTTTCAGGACGTTATCTCAGTGCCTTGAGAAGTGAGGTTTGGCCTCAGTATGGAGGTTCCCAAAACACAAGGAAGGGCCAAGCCACATATTCTCTGAGCTTCCCACCTTCATCCTCTACTCCATCACTTGTAGTATGGTGCCTTGTGTGTACTGTCCTTGCTCTTCTCCCCACAGTAGTCACAGCAGAAGAGAATCCAAGAGTGGAGGAGTCAGGCCAACCTCACTTCAAGCCACAGGTGAAGGACAAGATATGATGATGTAGACTCTGAAGTGATCTCAAAGGAACTGACTGCTTATTTATTGGTTTGGTTGGTTGTTTTCTCTCCACAAACCCTTGACTTTTACTATTTTCAGGTGTCCCTTACTTCAAGAGCTTTAGTCCACTTCTTTAACCAGGCGGAAAGTGCTGAGTTTTGCTAAGCTCAAGTGACAAGCAATAAAGCTAATCTAAAAAGTGAGAAGGCAAGTAAGGGTATGCAGGTAGACAGAGCCCACACACTCCAGCGTTTTTCAGAAGTGTCAACAGGGATACCGGCTGACATCTATGGAAGGTCCACCTATATCTGAAATAGTTATATCTCTGATGTCTTTAAAATGAGAATCCTGATCAATGCCTGGAAAGATGTCAGTCCTTTTCTAAGAGTTTGATTTGCTTTTACTTTGGCAAAGTCAGCCAGGAAGAAGATTTCACATCTTTCTGTTTACTTAGTTGTGTTTATTTCTGAATTTCTAATTGCTCTGAGGTAATCATCTCGTTGGAGATTATTTCCAGAGAATGAAAACTGAACTGCTAGGTAGCACAGGAAGAGTTCATTCCAAAAGGAATTAGGAAAGATCACTGGAAATGTTAGCGGTTGTGTTTCTAGGGCTTAGATAACTTCTTTCCAGTTGGCTTGAAGGTATGATTGTTTTGCATAGCCAAGAACTGCAGGAAGACTGCTGCTTGTGAATACTTTACTAGGAAATTGTTTTAGCTAGAACATTATTTTTGAAAATGTTCATTTGCCACTTATTCTGGAAATGTTCACGCCCAGCCCTTAGTGGGTTTTAGTGTTTGCAAAGGGCTCAATCAAACTTCTACTGAAATTAATGGAAAAATCTGAGTAGTGGAAAGGTCTCTGAATACCATCAAGTGTATGCTTCTCTGCTTGCTCAGAAGACTTAACTGTCATGATTCCTAAATGAACCACAGACAAGGAGAGCAACAGATAAAATCCTATCCAATCTGAACAAAATTTGTTCTTCTGTACTTCTGTCATCTTTCCCAAAACTAATGTGCATTGCAAATCAGATTTTAACTCTGAATAATAACTCAGCATTAGCAAGGCCTAATTACAAGCTCATTGTATATTTGCTATCGATTTTGTGTAATCTTGATGTACAGAGAGATAAGAATTAGATCATTGCACCCTGTATAGATATTGTACTGTTGAAATCAGTGGGAGCAGGACTTGGCCCTAATCCAAAGCCCGCTGAAAGAAATTAGGATCTTTTCATTCATTTGGACATGTTCATGTCAGATTCTTGAGGAGGACCAAAGGGAAACTGTCACTGAGGTACAAAAATTTTCTGAATTAACATTAAAATGCTATCTGGGTAAAGATTTACTTTTATTTTTTTTTTCCCCCTTTAAATTTGACAAAGTCTTTTCAAAATAGAGGGCAGTTTAATATTTCCATTGATAATCTCTTTCATACAAATAAAAATAGTCATGTTGTATAAATGACCTTGGATTATTAAGGAAAGATGACTCCAAGTGGAAAAAAAACATTCCATTTGCAATACTGAATGTAGGCAGCATTTGTATCTGGCAAAAACATTTTGTATGCTACTATACTGGCTTTGAACTTATTTCCCATGGGAGTAGCTGTTGCTCAAGAAAACAGGTGTTTCAGTATAATACCTGGAGGGCATTATTTAAGTAAGTTAAATATTATTTGTTTAAGGAACCCACTCAAGGTTTCGTGCACTTTGTTTTGACACAGTTCAGCAGAAGATATTTATTAGGATTTAAATAGTCCATGGTTCCTAAATGTAAATGCCCATGACTGCTACATGAATCTGTTTAGACCTGCTAACAATTTAAAACTGAACCAGAACATCACGTTTTCTAAGCTCTAGTTTTGTCTCAAAACTCTGAAAAAAACCTGCATTAACCCTTTGGTTTACCCTGTCTGGAATGTCGGACTGAGATTGCTGCAGTTATGTTGGTCAGTGTCCTGCTGCTGGCTCCGGTGAGCTGGGACCCCTCTGTGGAAGGTGCTCGCAATCTCACCCCTGGGGGACCAGATTTCTCTTGCCTAATGCCAGCATTTAAAAGTCAGACAGAAGGCTAAGGCAATTGCTGCAGTTCCCTTAGATAGCAAAAAAAAAGGAGAACATTTTCAAAGGGATATTCATCACCCCATCATCCAGTGCGAGGAATTGCCGGTTGAGCCACCCAGCTCTCAGTTGCCGACAGAGAGAACCTCTGCACCAAACAGGCTTTCTGCAGCCAGCTTTTTATGTGGATGGTGTTAGGGGAATTAATCCCAAGGCTGTGACTAATGATTTATGGAGCATGCCTGCACAGGTGGGTACAAACAGCCCTGAGTTCATCCTATCTTCACTCCTGCTCTGTCAGCTAGCTCTGAGGAAAGGCAAAATGAGCTCAGGTCTGTCTGCACCTGCCTAGGTAAATCATGCCCTTGCAAGAAGAGGTGTAAGTGGCCGGTTACTGCTTTCAGCTGCACCCCTGAAGATCTGCTGAGGTCACTCCTGGAAAAAAAAAAAATTAAAAATCAATAGAAAAGATAACTGAATGATGTCCAAAAATGTCCTCTTTCTGACTCTGAGTGTGAACAGAAGAAATGAAGACGAGAGGAGCATATCCCAGGAGATATAGTTAATGAATATGTGAGACTAGGATTTCTTTTTAAAGTCCATTAAGCTCTAATTACTCTGAAAGAAGCCAAGTTCCATAACACCAACTTCTGCACAGTAGCAAGTGCTCTTCCCATGCACAGGCTGCTCTGCTCTGTGTATAGAACAGAATCAGAGGTATCTAGGACATGAGTTTAAATACTTATTTTTGAAGCTCTCTTCATCTTTTATGAGTGTTGGTAGTTCTATTTTTATGGTGAAAGTAAGCACAGTGACATATGAGTGCTACTTTTTAAATGGTACGCTTGATGCACTCTAACAAATTAAGCATATTGAACATGTCTTGTAGTGAAATTTGCAAAGAAAAATACAGAAAATATTTTTGTTTGTGCTTAACCATATGGTTTTAAAGCTGGCATGTGTGATGTCTAAAAATGTTGTGCTTTACTTCTGAGTATAGATATTTTACTTTTTTTTATTGGAGAGCAGATGAAGATGAATCAATTCTGGAGGCAGATCTCTTATTATCAGGCTGTCTACCATTTGACTTCTGATTTTCCTAACAGAGAAAATCATTCCCTAGGTTAAGTAAATCTTGATAACACCATACCTCCTTATTCCCACCTACTTCCTTCAGTGTTGGATGGATAATGCTAATGAGGTCTCACATGCATGAGGAATCTGCTAGCTTGCCCATTGCAAAACTATTTCAAAATATAAAAGTTGGTCCTAAACTATCTGTTGATAAATGTAACTTTTTATTTTTACTCCAGATACGCAGTCTGAAAACAATGAATTGTCAGTCAAGAACTAAAGTACTGTGGGATACTTCCAGTGTAAGTTGTGAGAAGGAGTGAAGTTCCTCAAGGAGCAATGTTCTCAGCATTCAGCTGAGGCAAAATCCTCATTTTAAGCATACAGGTGATAAAGCATATAGTCACCACAATCTGTGTGACCTGAGAAAGAGGAAGGTCACATGGAAATACTGGCATGAAAGTATGGAGGAAGCAATCCAAGTGAAGAACCTCTCTATTCCATAACAGCAATACTCCAAACTAATACCTGTGTCCCACTGCATTGCTTTTCAGACTTCTATCAAACTTAGGATCATCAGTATAAATGCTGTTACGCAATACCATCTGGCTTTGAATTGTTCTGTTCAGCTAGAAAAGACATTCTGAGATCTTATTTGCATTCTGGAGCCAGAAGACTATAGTTGATATTTTCCTCATGTACTTCGACACATAATACAACAAGACAGTCTCAATGAACAAAAACTCCTACAATGAAAAATTACTTTGATTAAAAAATATTTTATTTTGAATTTTTCACCTTTTTGTTTACCTACGTGTTTTAGGAGTGTTTTGGGCTTGTTATCACATCTATCTTTCTCTTTTCTTTGCATATCTATGGATTTTATGTACCTATGTCTCGGAAAAACTCACTGTAGTAGGTAGTCATAAAACAATATATGATTAATCTTATCTAAGTTCTCTTCAGTCACTCTTTTCTCCTACTATGTCAGTCTTCTTGTGTTATCATCTGACAGAGATTCAGTGAAAAGCTAGTCCTGCTTGTCTAGCTTACACATCTAGCATGCTTCTAATTTTAGGTTCTTAATGAACTTATTCTGTAAAAGTAGGTGCTTATAAAGTCAGTGGAAAAGTGTATGTGCTTTCAAAGTCATCCAAGAAGAATTACTGCCCATTAAGTTTTTGGTATCTAAGCCAGGCACCTACTTTTCTTCTTTTGCTATATACAGAACTTGGGTGCTTACTGTAGTGATTCCCCAAATCCTTGAAAATTAGTTGCCTAAGCTAAACAGAGGCAATCTGTTTTAGGGAAATTCTTGTGACCTGTGCTTAAATATCTGCATTTGAACTAGTTATATTCTTATACATCTGATCTTTTTCAGAAATCTTCCTCAAGAATTGCATGATAGGATCTTTTCACTGACTACAGAGGATGGTTATCTCAGAAGCAGGTACCAACAGAGTGTGGGCATTGAAATTTGGAAAGATTAATACCACTGTTTGTAAATGTTGACTCTATAGGGAAGAATTCCAAAAAAGTCAGACTGTTCATTAAATTAGGAGTCATGCCATCTCAATTTTTGTGAGAGACATTATGCGACAATAAAAAGTGCAGCTTTACGAGGTACTGAAATATTTGAAATACACATGCCAAAACCAGCAAATAGTTTTAAATATAAACTTCCACGTGGTCCATCATGATTTCCACCTGCATTTGCATCCTTGCTAGTTACAACTATCTTGTTGGATTACTATTTATGTATATTTATCTTACTGTTACCTGAAAGGATATGGTTTTGTAGAATAAGGAAAAGCTTAGAAGAACTACTGAACAATCTTCTGTTTTACTGGAAGATAAAAGTGATCTCCAAGCAGATTCAGGATCTTACCAAAGTCCACAGAGAGAAAGAGAAGTTCTATGTGTCTTTTGTCATAAATCACAACAAATACTTGAAGCTAAGAGAGGAGATCCTCAGCTGCATGTGACTTCTAATTCAGTGTTGCTAAATAACATTACTGAGAATAAAGACCATGTGAAGAGCAGATCATAACATCATGCACAGTTCCCTGTTATCATGGGCAAACAGACTAGAATGCCTGCCATAAACTGATCAAAACCTTTTATAAATGGTTGGACTTTGTCCTCCCATAACTTTTCTTGTAAGATTCACAACTTTATTTCATGGAATCATGGAATCACAAAATGGCTTGAGTTGGAAGGCACTTAAAAGATCATGTCTTTCCAGCCCCTCTGCCGTGGGCAGGGACACCTTCCACTGCACTAAGTTGCTCAGAGCTCCCTCCAATCTGGACTTGAATACTTTGAGGAAGGGGGTATTTGTTTCTTAGAATCCTTTTATTTTCAAATCTGAACTGTGATTGTTACTGATTTTTAACTATCTGCTCTATTTTAACATGATAATTTAGCTTACAGTAATTCTTTTGCCTTCTTATGTTTGTCCCCTGAGTTTAAGGAGAGATCATCCATTTATCCTCTCAGCCTTCAGTCTGTCTAGTTAAGGACTGAAGACCAGTTCCACACTGGGGGACTTAGCATAGTAAGGCCATACAAATTTTTGGTCTTTGAACACAGGAGTGGAAATCACTATCTCAGGTGATGCATTTAAATTCTTTGTCCAAAGATTTGGTACAGCCCAGTGCTCATGAATGATATTCACTCACAAGAGCCAACACGCCAACGCCTAAACTAAACCCCAAAAAAATGCCAGAGAGAGGAATGTGTCTGAGATTCTCATCATGGCCTGTACCATGATACTCATTTCTGGTTTTATTTTTACTTGAAATACCTGGTCTGATATAACCTAAGAATAACATGCTCACCCTTTGTCTTCGGAGATCTGAGTTCCTAGTTCAATATAAAATCCAGCCAGGATATACTGGAGCATTTATGCTTTTAGCAGAAATTCACACTTGAAATAGCAAATATGAATTGATGTGACTGGTAGAGCTATCCCCAAAATTGCTCACAATGGCTGTGGACTATTTTGAGATATGGTAGGATATTCATGTGGTCTAAAATCTACATCTTTGACACCACAAAACAAAAAATGAATACATTAAAAGAGTTAACACTATCAGTGGGCCATCATTTTAATAGTATTTATTATGTTATTACATTTAGTTGTTTTGGGGAAAGGATTTAGAATTTCTTTATTTTAAAAGAACAAAAGCATCAGAGCACATTAAGAAAGCATACAAACCTAAAGGAGACAAAAAGTGACATGAAATAGGTCATACATAGGCATTCTGATATTAGAAAAGTTTAGTTTCATATAGATGAGGTGTTTGCAAAAATTATTTTGTTAGTCTATTACAATAGTAAATCTTTCAGCTTCTCTTAAATTTTTCTCTTTCAGTCTGAGTCACATTTCTATAGTCTACTAAGAGAACATACCTAGCTTTTTGCACAAAATGTGAAGGATGTTGTCATCCTGATTGTGAAATTCCATGAATTCATAATTGCAATTATAAGACCAAATATAACCTTGTTAATAAGCAAATAACTAGTTCAAATGTCCCTGAAATCTCCTCCACCCATCAGTGTAGGATATATCAAGTTTTTCGCAGTCTTTGTCAGATTTATTTGGTTGTCAGTTCAGTTACTGATGCAATTAAAAGGTGCTATTGTAAATATTACATTTGTGGCAGAAAAAAATCCCACTATTTGTGAACTTCACTCATTCATCACTGTTTCAAAAACACTTTTTGGAGTTTAGTTCCATAGCAACATTCCATTCAAACTTCCCCATCGGCAAATTTGCTATACTTGCCAGAAATGTATCATTCAGCAGGTGATGATGGCAGTTAAGTTGGGTATTCTGACAAGATAATTTTGTTTCAGTGAGCTAAACATTTGTGCACACACTAATGCAAAATTTAAGATCTCCAGTTACTGGGAAATTAATATAACATGCCTTTATCAGTATGTTTGTTAAAAATTGTTTCATTAAAAAGAAATTTTTTCTCATTGCAAAGATCTATTTTGCATCTAGGAATGTCCATGTAATGTTGGTATGATCAGTAGAGAGTGCATTTGTGTGTGTTAAAATAATTGCATAGGAACATTGGAAATAGAATTAATCCTTTACAGATTATTCAAGAGCTCCTAATTTTTTGCTTTGAAAGCAATGAACAAGCAAGGTCAATTTATCTTACCTGCCTCCAGGATGTCAATTCAGTATATTTGTCTAGTGACACCTTGGATTCCTTAGGCTCATCATGCCTTCAGCTCTCTGGTCAGAAGAGTGCAAGATGTTTGGATTCTCTTTAGTGTCAGGTCAATAAAGATTTTTTAGGCCATCTAAGATATCAGTACTGATGCTGAATGCCTGTGTTTATGCAACTGACTTGAGACACCAGATCATTAAATTGTCTTTTGGGGTGAGATTCATGTATCGTCATGGAGGTGTCTATACGTGAGCGAACTCTCTAAAGTGTGAAAGTAATTTGAGCTCAGTCAATACAATTAATGGAGTATGGAGTATTCAGCTGACCAAATCTAAGCATCTACTATAGAGGGAGTGGAATAGCTCCCCAGATTTTATTGCTTCTACTAAGAGTCAGCTTAGTAGAAAACTGAGTTTCATATAAACTGTTCTAGGATATTCTGACTGCCCTCCAGCTGCTAGTCCAGAAGGGCTCTGGGGTTCTCACATTTATGTTCTATCTGCCAGCCCCAAACTGCGACCCTGGTACCTGAAATAATCTCCTTGGCACCCTGAGAAGATATATAAATCAATGCCTGAAGAATCAACATTTACTAAAATGAGAACTTACACATCTGTCTCACGTGTAGACACTTACACTTGCTCACTTCAAATGTCTACAACCTGGATTGATTCCTGACATAATCAGCCAAACTTAACCTTGTCTGGTATGTCTCCAGAACAACAGCAACAGGCACCTCCAACGGGAAATTCAGACCTTTCTAAGAACAGAGTTAGTTAGGGTGAGATGGCCACTTCTCTCCCTCAACAATCCTTCACAATTAATGGAGATTGCTGAAGATCTATGTTATCCTCTCTATGTTATGGTCACTGGAGATGAACAAAACATTATGCTGAAGTAAGGACCTGTGTGAGACCTACAGACATCAGAACTTACCCAGAATTGTCTTTACGATTCCAGGAAAAAGGTAGAAATAATACATGACACTAGGGCTAAGTGACAAGAACTGAAAAATCAGGATTCAGATGGAAGTAATAAAAAAATCATTACTTTGGGTTCAGTCAAACTTGTGAATGTTTGTACTTCAGATACTGTCAATACCAGGGGCAGGCGGAGGGGGTAGTGGGTAGGTATTTGTTGTAAGTTCAAAGGTGTATCAAGCATTTGTCAGATATTATATTTATTTTTTGTTTTCATCTAGTGAATGAATGAATAAGACACAATTAAAAAAGAACTCATAATCCTAGCATAGAACTGTCTTTAGGTGCATGTTTTGCAAAGAAAAAAAAAGAAAGACGGTGGGAATTCACATTTTGAGATCTTCCTTCTGTGTGGGCTGAACAATACAAAACAGTTCCGTTACTGTGTGGGACTGTCATTTAAGGCACAATCTGAATGGATATGGAGCAACTGTTCTTTAGTTCTCTGGTCTTGAGTCTGGCATCTTAAATTTGGTAAATCCAGAGCTTTAATGAAGATAGAAAAGGGCTACTGTGCTTGCTGCTTTTATTAGGTTTAGCAGTTCATAATAGGGTATCATGCCACCACCCAATGTACAATGAAATGCAGAATCAAAGCCTTGATTTAAAATGATGGTTTCATGGGTCTTGGTTTGTATCTCTTGAAAAGCTTAGAAGTTCTTAACCCATTACCTGTAATCTTGTCAAAATTATTCTAGGTTAACTGTGTGGCACAATTAAAATATGTTCTTACCTTCTTTTATCAAAAATGGAGAGTCAATTGTAATACACAACTCTTCTGCTGGACATCAGCTGTCACTTTGGATTTTAGAGACAATGGGAGCCAGGACAGGTCAGAAAATAAACGCTGGAGAATTAGTGACTCTCTAGGATCCACATCTCTGGAGCTTCTGGCTCCTTTAGTATACAATTTTTTCAAGTTACCCATTTGTTTTCTTCTACAGATCTGAAGCCTTTTCTAACCCTTTTTTATGTTTCACCTGAAAGTGGAATTACTAAAATGACTTCTCTACACTTGGCTGCGCCTTAGACTAGTACCAGTCACTCCATCTTCATCCAGATACATTTGACCATTAAATCCTGCCACTATTGTTTTAGCAGTAACAAATATCAGTTATGACTATTATATAGTTACCTGATTTTGACAGTTAGACTCTTCCTGAAGATAAAAAGGATCTGAACAGATTCAGATGTTACTTGCAGCAAGTGCGACTCTTTAAACTACTGAAAGAGTGAATACATTTTAAAGTCATGAATACATTGAATACAGCTTCAAGTATATATATTTGTATTAACAAAATGGGGAAGAACTTCTACCATAATCTGCTAAAAACATAGAAATGGACTTAATTTTTCTACATAGATGCCTATATTCACATGAGCATATAAGCATATCTGGTCAGGCTTTTTAAATAGTAACTATTTAATTAGCAAAGAATGTTACCATTATTTAGGACATGTTAATACCAATGGATAAGCCAGATAATCTGCTTTTATAAACTGCCAACACGTAGTGACATTTTATGGTGTTTTTTTATGAGTTTCATCACAGTGAAGTGCTGGTTCTGTTTTATAATCCAATCTGTTTTACTGACTCACAAAGGGTGGAGTAAAACGCAAAAGTCTTTTGGTCCTTCAGTTAGAACTTTTCATAATACTAAGTGATTATATGTTTAGCTGCTTATTAACATCAAATACAGCATTTTGTGGACCCATGATCCACAATTACCATTGTAAAACTAACTTTAAAGTCTAAGAGAACTATCTTGACATGTAAAGAGATAAAGTGCTGGGTCTGAGGATATACAAATAGATATACAAATAGATATACAAATAGATATACAAATAGAACTCTAGCCTGTCATTAAGAAGTGTGTGTAAGGGAAACGCCAACCATCGCGACAGGAAGACTAGAATTTGGCTAGAGGTCAAGGGCTCTGTGTAGCAGGTATTAAATGTTGCTTGTCTGCCATAATAGAAGAGTACTTGTATTAACTGTTTTGGGGCAGAAAGAAAAGTAATCACATGTGTGTGCAAGGCTGCTTGAAAATCTGCTTTCTCCCCTGATTACTCATGACAGTGAGGAATTTCAGTTTAAACAATAAAACTGGGTTAATTGGATTAATAATCCACCTTTATTTGCTGTTTAAAAAAAAAGGGTATATGTTATATATTTAATATATATATATGTAATATATTATATATATAATACATCATATTTCATTATTTTTGGACATTCATGTCGTGTAGGGAAGAGCCAAAGGTTTTGTGAAAGATCCTCTCTTGGAAGTCTGTGGTATCTACCTAAGCCTTGAGGACTGCAAGAAAACCCCAAAGCTCCTATACACAGTTTTCCTAAGATTTAAGAAAGTGTTCTTATTTTGTGTAGAAATGAAATAGAAGACTTTCACATTCAATAAATAAAAAATTACAAAGCCGCCTTCCAATAAGATTGATTATCACATCTTTGAAGTGCTTTCTTGTCCTGTCATTTCACATATCTCTGGTAAGGACCCTTACCACTGACTTACTACTCAGTTTTTTAAGATGAACCTTCTCTATTATTCCTTATGCAATTCATAGTAGTAAACTTATATTAGCATCTAATTATTAATTGGAGAAGAGACCTCAATGAGGGACTTATTCATCTGAGATAACCACTAAGCATTGGACCAAAACTATGATAAAATTTTATTTTCATTTTCTCACTAGAACCAAGTAAATCAAAAATCTCAATTGCAGCTGGATAGGGAGGAAAAGAAGACAACAAGGATGAAAAAAAGAAATTCAGACTTGATCCTGTGATATTCCAAATTTTGACAAGGAAAAACTGTCATAAACATTTCTAAATGACTTAGAAACCCAAACCTTGTATTTCAAAGAGGCAGATTTTTAAAGTCAGCTAGACAGCTAAAGATTTGAATAGAGACATTGGGGAAAGTTTTTTTAAAGCATGGAGCAGCCAGCAGGATATAACTATTGAAATCAATAGGAGTTTGTTCTGGCAATAATGCATTGTTTAGAAATCAGCCAGAGCTGGGATGTTCAAGTTCACAGAGCTTTTTCATTGTCCATGTTCTGGCTGATCAACATAATACAGCAACAAGCTCCGATGACTTCTGCCCAACCATTTTTGAGGTGCAATTCTCATACCTAGAGTAATAGCTTTCCTCTGTCTCATTTTGCAGTTATTCCAGATAAACTGAAACAGCCCAAATGGGAAATAAAGAAAGACATATCCTGTCAGAATAGCTGTCATCTTGCACTAAGATACTATTTCGGGAGGTCAAAGGGAGTTAGATACTGATGGTAGCATCCGAATCTAAGTCTTTCTGAGTGGTCAAGTAATTTAACCACTGTACTATGGACTGAAGCTGCAAAATCTTTCTGACTTTCTCAGATTTCTTGATCTTCTTTTCTCCTTATGCATGGGGCTTGATGCTGTGAAAAGGCCTTGTGACCTGAAGCTGCCAGATGTGATAAGTGGGGACGGATGTAAGTTATCCTAGCTTTTGTCGCCTAATGTGCCTAGTTGCATACTATGGATCTAAATTTCTAATAGGCAAAAATGTAGTGGAGTTTTGGAAACAATTTGGTTAACTAGATGTGTATTGTTTTCTTAAGAGTGACCTGAACTGTCTAGGTCTCAGCTGACCTCATCAAGATTGTAGAATCACTCATATAAACTCCTAGACTCTACATAACTTATTTTAGGACATGTGCTTTGAGAAGAGCAGCACTGTTTTATCTCACATAAATGCAAACCCATCCTATATTCAGTAAATCTAAAGTGTTTCTGTGAGCATGTGACACTTTGAATACCTAGACCTGCCTTCAGTGAAAAGAACAAACACCATCAGAGAACAGCTTAATTCTGGAGTGAGACAAATCCCCCTCCAGAGATACGTGTCTCCTTTGACAAGAAGGGACGCTATTTTGAATAGGTGCTTAACTTAAGTAGTATGAAACCAGCCTTTCCAGTCTGGAGCTTTTGTGTTGTGGCATGCTTTTGACAAACTCTTCTTAATGGTTACCTTCGTCTCAAGTGATCTGCGCTTATGTTTCTGTGTTGCCACAGCATATATACACAGTATGTACGCATGTGTGTACGGGTACAAAATATGAATGTGTTGTCGATGAATCTATTGACTTCAGAAAGTGTAACTACCAAGAAAACTAAAACTTATTATCTGAATTGCATAGTTTTAAAAAATACAAATAGTGGGACTGGAGTTCCGATTCTAGCCGTTGTCATTAGCAGCTATGAAGACCTAGATTTATTGTCATGATGTGTCAGTTGTGAAAGGGACGTAATCTATGATTCACGTACCTCACGGTCATAATTGTTTACATTAATAAACATCAACTCCAACACCTACTTGATTTGTAACTACTCTGTTATCCTGACTTCCATAATAAACTTTGTAGCCTGTTTAGCTCAAGCTCTTACGCTTGAGAACTTCGTATAGTCACCACAGAAGCAGAGGTAAACAGTACAAATTATTCAAGACTGTAAGAATACAGAATGAAACCTTTAATGAAGGGGTCAAAACTTCTAACAATACCAGTTTGAAGAGGGTAAGCCTACTGTGGGTAAGCCTACATAGTAATTAACAGCAGACTAGAAAAGCCAGGGTCTGAGATCCTTCCATTTATATTATTCCCTCAAGGACTGAATGAACTGGTCCTGCCTGAATTCCTAATGTGTAGGAGCCTGGATGAGAGGAGAGAGAAGTCAGGTATGGGGAGGCATACTTGCCCTGGCAGATGCACGAGGTCGTGGTTTGTCCAAGCCTCAGGCTACTACTACATGCCTGAAAAATGGACAGAAGATGAGTCTGGTTTTCATGGTGACTGTATGGAGATAGACACCTTGCTGTAAATAAATTTAAAGAGGTTTCTTGGAAGAAAGAAAAAAAAAAAAACAGGGTTGAGACCTAATATTAGGATCACAACATTGCTATTTCACATGACAAGTTGCATATTTGCTGTTTCATTAAAGTCCAAGTTCCTGAGACAAATGGTTATCTAAAGATCTCAACTTTTTTTTTTTTTTTTAATGAGAATTTAAGTCTGAGCAAGACGCATTGCCCTTTATGTATACAGTAGATGCAGAGAAAGAGACACCTCCAGAACGTGATTCATCTCATCATAAGATAGGCATTCAAGATAGGTCATATAATTTGCCTCTGGTGGTGTTTATTTTCTCCTATACTAACTATAAAAGGAGCCTTGGTTGACTAGCTCACACTTAGATGTACAGTTTTCAGGCATCTGGAAGCCATCTAAAGGCACTGTTTGAGAGCCCCAGTAATAAGACCAGTTAGCCTGAACTTCGCATTGTGTTAATGGGATACACATGGGTTTTGACTTTCTTGAAGACTGGGCAGAGCACTCAGTGCCTGCAAAAGACTAAATAGACACACCCTATGAGAGCTTATCTGAGGCAATTCCCTGAAGAGAGAATTTTTTATCCTACCTGCAGCAAACCTTTGAGCAAGAGTGGCAAAAATGCTGTAAAGTGCTGGGGAGAAGCGATGAATACATGAAGAAAACTAGAAAGATATCTCCCAAGGAACAGAGTTTCTTTATCTGCCCTGACCTCAGTATGAGGAATAGCCACAGGGAACAGGAATTCCTCCATACATCTTCCACTCTGAATAATGTGAAAACCATGACAATGAAATATCTGCAATTTCCAGGCACATTTGGCCTAGGGGGTTCAAGTGGTCACAGCAGGTTTCCTTCATCCCACCAGTTTTTACGACATGCATAGCAGACCTTTATTCTTCCACGCTAGTTTATGGCTTCTTGTACATAACAATGGTTACTAATTGTTGGCCATGTTTATGACAACAGTGTCCCCAGCAATTCAACAGATGAATAGACTATCATCTCAGGCTTCACAAGCCACTTTTAGGTTCCTTGCTTTTTACAGCTAAGATTTATGATCTTCGGGAGCAACTGAGAGATGCACCTGTTTTCCCAGGCTTTGACTGAGCAGAGAAAGAGTGGATGGACTAAATGAATGATGGCTTTTGGGTGGACTCATGCAGAGATGTCAAAAGATTCTCTGATGGATGCTGTGCAGCATAACTCGATAGTTTAGTGGTCATCACACTGTGCAGAAAGAATTGGTCTGGGAGATCCAATGCACTTTAATTCACTGTTTTTGTATTTCAGTCCATAAATTCTTCAATACGTACAGACTACGAGACAATCACAATTAAAAACTATGCAAATAAATAGCATGAAATAAGCTTGTAATCATCAGTCTGAAAAAGATGATCATCCTGGACTGGTCAAACATGAGTGGGATAAATGGTCTGGAATTTCTGTTCAGCTGCTCATTTGGGAGCTCAAAAACCAACTTGATAGTGCTGTCATGTGAAATAAGGAAAGACACACACCACATACTTACCTAAACTCTTGAACCTGGGTGCAACAGAAGGAAGTGAATGCCTTGTCTATTTCCCTCGTGCAAGGAAAGCTTGCCCTGTTTTGTGCATAACAATTCAACACAGTTTCACTCAGTCATTCACTTAATGCAGACCAGAAATGCTGAGTCCTGCATGCACCATGAAGTATGTCTGGATGCAAACCATGCACCGTCACTGTGGTAGGTCTGATAGATTGAATTTATTACTCCACAGCAATGTGCACGCTTAGTACACAGATGCCCAAAACCCTTCAAAGAGTCCTGCCTAATCTTAGTTGGAGCTATCATGAGATTTTCTTCACAATGTTATTTGACTAGTTGCAACCCAAATTAACCCTGAGTAATTTTAAAGGCATCCACTCACAGAGTAAATAGCTCCACTACATGTATATGTGACCTAAACAGTCAATAGGGAGAACCAGACACTTCTCAGGGTGCTGAATCACCTTCCAGAGGTGTCTTGCTAACTTCCCAGGGGCCTGGAGCAACGAAGTTTCTGGCTTGCATGCTTCAGCTGAAGGTGTTTGGGGGAGGAATTCAGGCCATATGATTTCTGGCAGAAGAGGACAGAACAGGCCAGACTGCATTCTCTGGAGTGACTTTCTCATGGAGCCCCACAGGGACTGGCTACGTGGTCTCCACCAACAAACAGCAGAGATCTGAGACCTGGTCCCAAGTCAAGTGATGCTAATGGCCTCGTGCCCCTACTGCCTCGGGCTTGCTGCCTCTACAGCAGGTTTCCTCTCGGCAGAAGCAACTGGAGCAGCTCAAGCAGAGACCAGTAGCAATTAAACCATGTGAACCATTAATGCTCAAGCTTGGTCTGTGGCCCTGGATGACTTTTCCAGTCTTATTATTGCCTTATGCACTAGTATTCAGATTTTTGAAAAGTTCTAAAAATAGCAATCCATTAGGTATCCAGTCTCTGCCAATATTAGTCAAAAGGCACTTTCACCAACATGGATTTATGCTTCAGGTTCCTTAGTAAAATACCTATCAAACCTTCCTATTCACTCCTCAGTTACTAGCTCCAGATAATTAGTCTAATTTTGAAAATTATTGTATATTTAGACAACACGCTTTTACATGCCTCCAGATGGATGTCTGAACTACTCTAGCACAGGAAGGTACTTAACTCCCCCTGCAACAATTTTTGACTATTTTACTTATCATTTTGGCTGTATATATTCCTGCATTAATTGTAAATATTGGAATATTTTTAGAATTCTTTGAAAAATGGCAAATTTGGCATAAAAAGTTGTCTGAGAAACGGTTTCGAGAAATCCTGCCCTTATGCGCTAGTCCAGTGTTACTCATTCTGCAGTCACTGCCAGATGGTTTATGAAATATTTATTGAGAAATTAAAAACAATAACAACAACAGTGACAACAACAGTGACAACAACAGTTTATATATACACACCTTCCCACAAGTTATTGAATGAGAACCTTTTCCCCTGTGAGGACAGTCAGATAGGGTGCAGGCTCTCCAGAGATTTTGTGCAGTGTCTGCCTTTAGAAGTCTTCGAGACCCAGCTGACCATGGGCCTGAGCAACTTGGTCTGGTCAAAGACCTGCCTCTGCTTTAATCATTATGTTGGGCTGGAGGGGTCCTCCAGTCCTATGATCCCATAATCCTATAAAACCAATGTGATGAGAACATAGAACAAATAATACGTCCAATAGTCCAATATTGATTCAATTGTAAATAAAAATTACTGTAGCAACACAGCACAAGGTGATTCTGGTGTCAAATTGAAGAGAGAAGTTGGTTAGTGAAACAAAAAAGGTTTTATAGAAAATCTAATCTTAGTAGTTAATCTATTGGATTTTTTTTTCATTCTAATTTATGATTTGCATACTTTGAGTGCTGTAATTTGTGAATTTGTAAGAATTCTTGTCAGAATCTTCCAAAAAAGTAAAGCAACTTCATCTGAATAAGTAAGCTTGCTGCAGATTTCAGTAACTCCGTTGCAAGGTTCAGCCAACTTCAGTTTATTTCCACATCAGATATGTTATCTATATTCCTTTATTTTCAACACAAGAGCATGGTCTGTATACCATAAATGTTTGTATTTTACTGTTTACTTATAGACTTGTTGCACTTAAGTGGTTCTGTGTTTTGTTTCATAGTTCAATGCTTGAGTCATTAGAAATGGTCCATTTGCTTCTGATTTTTGAGCCAGTTATTTAGCTAGAAATTACTCTGACACCTTTTACCATTTTTTTTCTGAGAATGGAAAAATACTTAAAAGGGAATAATCAGAGTACTACCCTGACACCTTTTACCTTTTTTTTTCTGAGAAAGGAAAAATATTTAGAAGGGCATAGTCAGAGAGCTGCTCTGTACTCATTTGCTTAGTCTCTACACATAGATAAAAATCACACATTCAAAATGCTACAGGTAACAAACATGGCTGTTATAGCTAAACATGCTGTTTTGAGATCAAAGGTGAAGTATATATGTCACCTGGAAGAGACTGTTTTATAATTGTGTGGATAAAGACTCTTGAGAGGAATCCTGCTTATACTGGTATACTGTTATTGATCTCTTTTATTGTAAATGTGTCCTTTGAGGATAGGCAAATTACCCAGGAACATGGGGGAAGAACCTTGCTTCCTTTATCTCTTTGTCTTTATCTCTTTTACTTGTGCAACTGATAAAACTTAATCCCTGATCCTTGAAGCCTGGTAAATCAAGCAACGTACAACAGGAGTAGAATCAGCTGCTCAATTGCCTGAGCACAGCACATGAAGATATTCTGAATGCCAAGATTGTGTAAACAGAAAGAAAACTTAAAACTTGCTTAAACACATGCTGCCTGCCTGTATTCACTAATGCCAGTGATGGAAATCTCTGTCCTTTTTCTTTCTGTGCTGAGATTTTTCTTGGTCCTGCTATATGCACACAAAAAGTATTTCAACCCAGAGCTGTTTCCAGATGGTTTGATGTCAGAAGTGGAGCGTCTGAAACTCACACAAAGCTTTGTGATCGTTGTGTTCAGTAGCAAATCTGTGTTTATGGGGATATTTTCAATCATCTTACCATACTGGCTCAGATCATCCAGTTCACAGAGGCTACGGGCAGAGCTGAAACTCTTGGTATTCTACTACATCTGTAAAATGTCTCACATCAGGACCTTGGTCTTTAGTGGCCCTTCAGTGTGCAGCCTATGTAGGATTAGTATTATGGAAAATTATGCCCAGCAATTTAGATGTTTTCATGTAATTTCAAGTATTTTCCATGGCATGCGAGATTCAGAGAAAGCTGGAATGAAGACTGACAATGGTATCAAAGAGATCCAGTCAGCATTTTCTACTGTCTTCTCAATTCAATAAAAATCATCATTGTTCAGTCTGAGTGAAGAGTGAAGAAGCCCTGAGTCATATCCTGCAGTGTTAGCTGTCAAACCATCAACGAAATATTTCAGTCTGTGCCTCTGGTTCTTTAAACACTTACAAACTAGCAGTTCAAATACTTCTTTTATTTTTCATGGGCCAATTCTCCTCATCCTTTCCCTATGGTCTAGTAGTGAAAAGGAGTTTTAAATAGTACAATCAAGATGGTTTTGCGTTACCACTAGGCTAGAGTGACTTGCACCTAGTGAGAAGTGTACCAAATAGTCACTCTGCTGGTGTGTAGTTGAAAAATTACTTAAAAATACCTTTTTTTCTAAAACTAAGAAAAAACTTTCCAAAGTAAAATTAAAAAAAAAAAAAAAGCTTACTCATTTGATGTCTATATAATTGAGGTAAAAATGAAGAGGCAAGAATATGAGAAGTGCTGAAGAGAAAAAAAATTATATTTCAAGAGTCTGCTTGTGACCTTGGTGAATGGTTCTCCTTCGAAAAATGATTCTCTGAAGTTTTTCCAGTTCCCATCCTGTACTCCAAACTCTGTCCTTCTCTTTGCTCATTATTCCCAGTTTTAAAGATTGTGTGGGCTAACTTGAAAAATTAAAGAAATCTTTTTAAAATGGGCAATTTTTTTTTTCCTGATTGTAGTCCAATAGAAAACAACTATAGGCCTCTCCAGTTGGTTTCTCACCTCCGGAAACACGTTTGCCAAATTGCAGTTTATGTAATTTGCACTTCAAAATGTGGGCACATAACCTCAATGCTCTTGGAGTTGTGGGAATAAACAGAATTTCTCCACAAATCTTCAGGGGAACTTTTAATCAAAAATCTGCCTGGGGCTGGATGTTATCATGCAACATGAAGAAGCAGGATTGTGATAGATCTACTCCCAGAAAGGTTTAATCAAATCTGTTCAGTCAGAGTACTCTACCCTTGAGTCACTGATGGGCATAGACAGTGCAGGAGTGATGCAAGAATGTCCTTAAGGGAGCATGGCACTCTCTTGTCCCTTGCGTGAAATGCGGACAGCATAAAGCACCAAGCCCTGCCTGCTTCTTGCTCTCCTTGGATGATGAGTGACGTGTGCTCACTCCCCTTTATAGCTCCAGAATAAGCAAGGTGGAGGGAATTCTATACCCTTTATAGTCACATGTGTTTGCATGTGCCTCTGGACAGTGTTTTCAAAACTCGTTAATCCGCAAATGAAGAATAATAAAAATATTCATCGTCATCAAAAGAGTAACCTAGAGGAAAAATCCATCAGCAATAGGACACCAGCAGTACAATTTATTTATTTGTAAGTTTTAAAACTGCATATGAATTTGAGTATTTAACTGAACATTTATTAATACTACAGAGATCTAATTTGAATCTCAGTTATGCTGGTATAATTCTGAAATAACTCCACCAAGTTAATGTTTTTGAATCCAGCAATATATTAGCACTTTTGGTCTGGAATTTCCTCAAGCTTACACTTTTTTATCTGTGGAATGAAGGTTCGTGTCTGGAAAGAGGCTAAAAAAACCATGAGCAATTTGCTTAGGATGCCATAGCATTAGAAAGAGATCACCAGTGAAAAGTGGCTTAAGGATTTACTCCTCAAAGCAAAGAGAGTGGAGTAACTTACCTGTGGTACTGAAACACACAGATATTGTTTTTTTCCTCCATTTATCTGGGTTCAGAAATGAAGGAGTTTTTTATACAAGGTGCTAAGTCACAAGACTGAGGCATAAAATGTCCATGACCAGCTTCACTGGGAGTTGTATTAGCCCTGTGCAGTAGGACCCGTGGTATTGATGACACCATGCCCCTTGTTCAGCAGGGTCAAATAGCCCTAAAATTAATAGGAAGCTAATTTTCACTACCTGCTTGTAAAATTAATCCTGCACACTGGTTAGGCAATGATTGGAACAATATTTATTTTAACATTCTCCACTATTTCTTAAACCAAAACATCTTCTGCTTAAAATACATGGGACATTGAACTTTTAATAAATATGACTGTGTTGGAATGTGGTTACACTACTTCATGTGTATAAGGTAAGGGATTATTTTGGAGAAATGAGAGGACTCAGGGTATTACAAATGATTTCTCAGTTCAGTAAAAGAAAACACAACTTTTAGGAAAATGATTCGCAGTAACTCAGGTTTTGGTTTTCCTCCTACCGGAAAAGTACAGGATAAGTGGGGATAGAGCTGAGTAGGAATTTTCAACAATTCAGACTTTCAGTTGAAAATAATGATTCAGTCAAGGGAAACCTTAGCTTGGAAAAAATTTGGTTTTCACAGTTTTTTTCCTACATACAGGCTTTTAGGAATTATTTTCAAAATTTGTCTTTCTGTTGCTAGTAACAGTGGAAAGAGCAGTAAAGAAAAAAAATATTTTAAAGAGAAGAAAAAGAGAATCCACAACAATTCCTAGAAGAAAGCTATTCTATAGGGAAGTTGCTAAGAGTTGAATGCCTTCATCATGTTGACCCTGTATGTATTTCATTTTAAACAGTTATTTAGATATATACAAGTAATTTTAGAGACCCCTTTGGAATACCAGGATTGTTGGTACCATCCCTGCTGCCCCCTTAGCACAAAAAGCCTCACTAACAGTAGGAAATGCTTGGCACAGGAAAAATGGAGCTACCCCAAGCTCTACAGTGCAACCACCAGACCGTGTGGACCGTG
This sequence comes from Empidonax traillii, assembly GCF_003031625.1. NCBI lineage: Eukaryota > Metazoa > Chordata > Aves > Passeriformes > Tyrannidae > Empidonax > Empidonax traillii. The sequence goes on from NW_020955308.1 coordinate 282,865, forward strand.
ACTTTACCTCTCTGTGCTCAGAGGTGGAGCCCCCGCAGAGAGCCTGTGAGAAGGCAGAGAGGAGGCAGTTTCACCTGCAGCATTTTAAATCATTCTGAGAGGGATAGATTTACAGTACCCCTTCAGGAGGTGTACAATCCTGCAAAGAGGGACTAGAGACGTTTTACAAATTGTAAATGCAGGGAGGCAAAGACAGAGCAAAACCAGGAGTGAAATCTTGAGAACTGCTTAATTATTCAGGCTCCAAGTAGGAGCTGAGACTTCATCCCCTGCATGAGCAACCTTTGAACTCACCTTATGCTAAGTTTCAGACTGCATTGATGACGGCTCTAAGTGTAAGGAGCACAGGTTCCAGGAAAGGTCTGAGAGCGCACATGAAAGCAAAGCAATTACAGAGGATAGGAATGAAGGGGAAAGCATTGACTTGCTGTGTGAATGTGAAACAGATCCTGTATCTTTCATAAATATTTACAAAGTAATTAGAAAAAAGGAAAGAAAATACACATCAACAAATGAGGCACATCAAAACACTGTCACTAAAGCTTGCATTTCAGAAAAGGTTGGGAGGAAGAGAAGCACAGCTGTAGTCTATAGAAAACTTCATTAATGTTTTCAAATCACTCGTAGGATTTAGGTGCTGAAAGGCATGCTAAATTGGGATTTATACATAATCAGATCATTGAAAAACATACAAATGGCTGCCAGAGAAAAGTACAATGTTCACTTTTGAAATTACAAAAAATCCTTTGTTTCAAAGAGTGAATTGACTAAAGTTTAGTTTCAGTGAAGCATGTTTTTGCTTTGGGTGTCATTATTTAGTTTGGCCTCCTTGCCAGAGAAACCTTTTTACTGACTGCAGTTCCTTCAACTTGTTGTTTTTATTCTCCAGCAACTTTAAAAAAAAAAAAAATTCAAGGCTGCATCAGATGCTTCAAATTTAAATGAGAACTGCTCAGTGTTTACCTTTAATTTTGAGATGGCAGTGGGGGTGAATTGCATGGGGCTTGATTGCTTGCCAGGATTTCTCAAACAGATGTATTTGAACCTCCTCACTTAAATAATCTGGAAAATCAGGTTGAACTGGTTGAATCAAAATCCTGGCAGTGGGTAAAGAAAACATCCATCCACCTATCCATCTAGGCACCTATATCACTTCAATCACCATGGTATCTGAGCACCTTCAACAGCAATGTCATGCAGCAGCCTCAGATTCCACACACCACCAAACATGCCCTTGGCAAAAGCCCAGCAGCCAGCAGCTTTGCCAGAGATAAGGGATTATGGATGTCATGCCTGTGCATACTAAAGAAAGGATTTTTGCACTTTAACAGGAGTTTCTGAGGTTTCTACGGCTAAGATATTCAAGCACACACGTATCCTAAATCTTAGGACTTAGTAATGGTGAATAGCTCTGAGTGTGCTCTTACAGTACATTCATTGAAAATTAGTGATTAGAGAAAAAATAAAACACATATTTCCTTTTATAGTTAGGTGGAGGTAGGAGGTAGTTTTTCCAAATAGTTACTAGGTAAACTCGTTTGTCATAATTTTGTTTTCTTTTTCTACTTGTCTCTTTTTTTTTTTTTTTTTTTTTTTTTTTTTTTTTTTTTTTTTTTTTTTTTTTTTTTTTTTTTTTTTTTTTTTTTTTTTTTTTTTTTTTTTTTTTTTTTTTTTTTTTTTTTTTTTTTTTTTTTTTTTTTTTTTTTTTTTATATCCCTGTGAATGTTGCCCTGCCTGTCTCAACACCTGTAGAGACAGGAATTATTTAGGTCTGAACACACTCCAAGGAGTGGGGAGGAAATGGGAGCAGAGCTGAACTGTCTGTTTGGACATCCACCCTTACTGAAGGTAGTTCCCATGGATACAACAGGAAAAATATTTCTCTGCAAAGAACGAAGTTCCAGTAGATAAGGGGCATAATGTGTCCTGTGCAGTGGGAACAAATTGTGATCCTCCTGAGGTGCACAGTCCACACAGAATATTTGAGAACAATACAGAAGGTAACCACAACCTGTGCCCAAGAGTAGCATGATATGAAAACATCTGAATAAGGACCTTGAATCACTTCTTCTCCTCCCCAGTCCCAAACTAGCATATTGTACTGGCATTAAACTAGTTTACTGGGATACTTCATTGGATTTTGTATTGCATTAACTTTGTGATGATTTAAGAATCAATTTTTTGCCAAGAATCAGAGTAGAAAGAACATGTACCAAGCTTTTCAGTATTACATGTTTGTAGAGAAGTACATGGTATGAAGGGTGGGTCCTTTGCATCAGTGCGCTGCTTTCTAAGCAACCACTATTGGTATCACAGTTCCCATCTTCCTTAGTGTTCTACCAGGTCAGCCTTAGTGTTCTACCAAATTCTTTTTTCTGTTCTATATGGTTTAGCTGTGGAAGTCCTTCCCAAAGATGCTACAGATGTAAGATCTTGAATTTGTTCACACAAGATTGATCGAACACGTGATATACAAACACTCAGAGGGTTATTAAACTCCAAGCCACCACCTCTGTCTCAGGAAGCACATTCTGACTGCATGAGGAGGGCAGGAACAGTCCTTGCAGCCACTGGTGGAGACAAGATATGGGGAGAAGGACTTTGGTCTGACCACTGCAGAAGTTCCTGCCCTCTGCTCTGTTTCATGGCTTCACAGAGCCATAATGCACAACAACTCTCCTAAATTTAAATACTTAACCGAGACTCTTCAGTGAGGAAATGAGATGCCCAAAGGTGCACCCACATAGCCCCTGGAGAGGGGTTGAGAGAAAACTGTCTACAGTAATTAATGTGTACCATAAAGGAACTGGGCTCATTCCAAAATGTAGAATCCAATCCTGGAAATCTAGCTGGGAAATTCTGCTTTCTGAGCATTTTATTTTAATGTTTTTGAAATGTTTTTCATTTGTGTTTTTCTTCAAGGAAATTTAAAGCTGAAAGGTGTTTTCGAAAAAGCATTTCAAGAGAAAATAGTTGCTCTTTTTCTTTTGAAAGTCCCTAAAGGTCACTAGGGAACAGCTTTTGTTTACAGATTTCCCATTAAAAAGGCGGAAAAAAAAATAGAAATTTCAGACAGAACAGTCTGTCTAAAAATTGTTATTGTGGTCAAAAGCCACTTTTCAATTAAAAAATGCAAATGACACAATGTCTTCAAGTTCTAATTTCCAGTATAGAAGTGATTACTGATATAAGTGGTATCACTGACATTATCAAAAGTACTTGTAAATAAAAACAACTGCCACTTAAAGGTGTATATAATATACCCTAAAATCGCAGTTTTGAAAATGATAACGGTGTATTTTATTCATGTTGATGTAATTTGAAGTCTTTCAATATCTTGCCAAACTCAGGTCCCTTTGCTGTTATTGGCAGTGATATTTCATACGTCACTGGTTATTTTATAACACTTTTATAACACTTGTTATTGTTTTATAATGAAATAATACATAGACCCCCAAGCCTAGACAGAGCATTGGTCTAATGCATATGGGTACAAGGGAAGGACAGTTTGTAAAAGGTTTCAGAGAAATCACCATAACATGTTGCAGTGCAAATGTAAACAGTTTTTGGTTTTGCTGAGTGTTGACACAGCTATGTGGCCAGGGCTGAGGGGCTGGAGTTTTGTGCACACTTATTTAATTTGGGTTGGATTTTGTGAGCTGTATTTATACGGAGTAGTAGTAGTGGAACCCCTGTCTGAACTAATGAAATATTAATAGAGCATGAGGCTGAGGCATGACTAAGGACATGTTTACAACGAGAATGAAGGTGATGCAGAGAACCCAAATCCGGTTCTGAGACTGGTATTATTTCTGAAAAATTATACAATAGAGTCAGACCAGTGTGACACTGTGATACAATGTGTAGGACAGCAGAAATGGAGATTTGCAATCCCTAACCCTGATAAAAGCCCCTGCTCCTCATCAGACAGGAAGACTGCCTCTGGGAGGATCCCCTGCCCCATTCCAGCCTCCCCCTCTACCCAGCAAGCTCTTAAGACACCTGACTTGAGTCACTATACAGCTGTCAGGCTGATGGGGACACAAAGCAGAGAGCTCAGCAATGCCATGCTCCACTGTGAGGCAGCCAAAAGGCCTAAACTGACACACACACAGGTCCCTAAAGAGTTAAACAACCTGCCATTTCTTTTCTGTGGCTGCTGTGTGGACTACTCTGTCTGCACAGCTCCCAGTCATCTTGTTACTAAGATTTAGATCACAAATATTGGAGCGAAACAGAGAAAATATATAAACGGTTCGTCTGAAACTGAATGTGTTTCTTTACTTATTCTCATTTTTTTCTGCAAAAAGGTATACGATTTAATGTCCCTCTTTACAGACTCTAATGTGGTCTTATAATTCAGAAACTATGTCAATATATGTATTTGTGTCTCATTTCTGTTAGATATAAAATAGTCAAGGAAACAAAAAATTCTATCTGAAAAAGCAAAAGATTCAGATTCCAAAGCGTCATTGTCACAGCAAGAATGACAACCCCAGAAAGGAAGGAAGGATGATTTTACCAGTGCCAGATGAGATCCAGTCACTGAAAGTTTTCTTATGCTCAATACAGTAGAACAAGTAATGAATAGTATGTTCTTCATCTCAGGCTGGTGTATATGTGAAAGAGACTATATGAAGTGCCTGCTCCTTTTGTTTGTTTCTTTACCCTGACAATAAAGGGAGCATAGAGCAATGCAGATGTCTACATTATAACCTTTGAAGTTAGGTGTAAACACAGTATTTACTTCTGGACTAGGATGTATTGATGCCACAAACGCTCAAAACTCTTCTTTCGTACTTTCATACATGCTAATAATTAGGAACTTGGCCCTAATATCAAAGATATTTAGAGATGAAACATCTTTTAGACTTTTTTTTCCTAATATACCTTCTGTGTTGTGGGGGGAGGTTCAGCCTTCAAGGCACATTTCCATCACATATTTAAACTCTTCCTTATAATGAAGGCTAAAGCTGAAGTTTCAAAATCTCGTGTAACCAAATTATTCTGGAAAGTCAGGTTTCAGTACTCCTTTTACCTTTGCTAAAAGTCATGACTGGGTTTATAACGTAAGAATTTGAAGTAAGAGTTTTCTAGAAAAATATATGTGGCTTCTCTGAAAAGATTAAAAATCACGTCTCTTTTTCACAGCAAGTTCTGTGAGATGAACAATTTCAGAAAAAAAAAGAGTTGTGGTTGCACAGCCACAAACACTTACACAACATAATGCTTTTGAATGACACATAGTCACTGTGGATCCTGTCTGAAGAAAATGTTGCTAGGTGGCTGATAAATAAAAACAAAGTGGGTTGGATGCATAGCTGAGTCTGAACATGAATTTTCAGAATGAGCAAATGAATATGCCATGAACAAAGGAGTCAGCAAGGAAACAAGGAAGAGTTTCAGAGTAAAGCTGGAGTTACTTGCATTGCTTTCCAGACGTAATTAGGCACAGTCAGGTGCAGCAGCTGTGCTGTTATGTGACTGCAAAAATTAAGACAAGCAAGTTAAATTTAAGGTGGAACTAAGGCAGTGCAAATGGTGGCCTTGGAATAGGCAGAGGAGTAAACTTAGGTAAGGGATGAAATCAGGTGCTAACAAATCAAGGCTACACAGCAGGAAAGAACATTTGAAATTATTTATTCTGAGAATTATGCAAGTGTGGTCTAATTCTATATAGTTATTTGACACAAAAGATACATAAATACTCTTTTTAAGTGATAACCTGCAAAATGCAGTGAGATCTTACTGACATAAAACTTGAACTGACAAGTTTAGCAAACTGAGGCAGGTTTTGCCTTTTTCATAGAAAATAATTAGAAGTTGGCAACTATCACTTCAAAGATATTATTTTGTTACTCTAACCACAAGTCCATATTAATTTCCTGTAGTGGGACCCTAAAAGCGGGACTCTCCAATATAATGGCTGTCATTTGGTTCTACTGAAAGATTTCCAATTTATTTTTTTAACCACAGTTTTGCACAACATACCTAGAGACCTAAAGATTTTCCCTCTTAAAATGGGAAAGCATTTTGAGTTTCACTGTTCTAACAGTACAGCAGTATCCATTTTAAAGTAGGTGAAGAACATTTCCTTCTTTCCCTTGAAATTGAAATTTTGCCTCAAAGATGTCAGAGAAAAAGGAAGGTTCAGAATAGGTAAACAGTTTTCAGCCATATGGAGGGGTGAATTTAAAAGGCACCTTATGCCAAATGCATGTTCAGTAGCTATTTTTTAAAAAATGTTCAGCTCTGCTGGGCTAGGAACAAGAACTTCATATTAATGTTTCTAGCTGAAAAGATCCTTCAACAAATATTTGCCCCCAGAATTGTGACATTTTTATATTTGGGAGTAGAGATTCCTGAAGATTTTTATGGTTCTTCTTGACCCCTGAAAGACTGGATTCATGGTAAGTAGGGCATGTGGCTTTTCAAGGCCACATAGCATAGACTCCGTAAAAACAGCCAAAACTTCCTCACTGCTCTGATGGTTACAAACCTCCTTCTAATTTCCAGCTGCAATTTATTCATGGTGAGTTTATACCATTTGTTCTTGTGCCAACCTTATCCTTCACTTTTAATAGCTTTTCAACCTCCCTGTGTTTACCTCTCTAATGTATTTATAGAGAATGATCACAAGTCCTCTCAGACCTTTACTAACTTTTTCAGTGTCCTCTGGTAAAATACATTTAAAATATTCTGCTCTAACATATACAGCACCTGCAGAATACATATTATGCTAAATTTTTTTTCTGCCACTTAGAATGATCACCACAGTTTACCCATAGGTTTCTACTGCTAAATGCAGCAGTTGCCCTAGTTTGGGTGCTTATTTTCTTCTTAATATAGTCTTCTTTACATCCATATACATGTATACTATGTATCTTATTCTTGAAAAAATGACACTTTGCTCAGGCTGTAGACGAGTGACTATATGAAAATACAGTTTATTATTTTAAATACCTACACTGCCTTTGACCTAAAAGTAATGCACATTTCAAGGGCTCAGCACAAAGTAAACTGATGTAACACAGTCATCTCTTGAAATTGAGTAGAATGTTGATGAGACTGTATAAGCATTCAAAAATTATAAACCAGACCCCAAAATTAGCCATAAAGCTCATGAAATTAAAAAAAATTTCTCGAATTTTTAATGCAGATCTTGACTTTTTAAGTTTTCATGACCCTGACCTTTCTCTGCAACTTGTAAGGATTATGTATCAGTGTCATAACAAAGTGAGATAGATTTTCTTGTAATTAACTGACTTCAGTGGAAGTTTAGGTAAAAAATACAAAATATTATGAGACTTGTCATAAAATCTTAATAGTTATTACTGCTGAGTTATAGAAACAGAAAACTGTAGGTGGTAGGAGCCAAGGGAGCAAAACAGGCATTACTTGGCTGTTGATGGATTACCAGGAGGTCCAGAGAAGAACACGACTTTTGGAAAAAACATATAGAGGGAAAAATTGAAAATCTTAACAATGTTTGCACTGGAGTTTTGAGAATTGCTGTGAAGAGGATCCCTTCTCATGAAAAATTGCTTCACACAGCACCTATCATAGCTCTGCGTCACGAAAGAGGCTTTTGGCTACTTAACATGCCACCTTCTGCATACTTAGAAGTCCTGCGGCTGTTTAAAAGTGTGTTGTAGAGCAGACTCTTTCAAACGGGAATTGCACAGCAGAGATCACTGGAGAACATTTTGCTCTGGTCACAACTCCTCCAGCTGTGAGAGTTGTCAGCTGTACATTTCGGGCAGTTTTTCAGCCTCTTTGTGTAGCCAGGAGTGGATCCAGCCCAAGATGTTTGCGGTACAATAGGTTAGAGCAAGTGCCTGAAAAGTCCACAAAGCCAAGGGAGTTATTTTGAACTGAATCTTGCAATCAAAAAGGAACTATTACAGTTGCTGCAATGTGGGGGTAATGTTTCTTCTCTTCTTTGTACTTGCGAAAAGATGCCAACAATACTCCACACCAGTTCTAGTCTGGAGGTCTGGGACTTCTGGAGGCCAAAGAGAAGCAATTGCACTGATGCCAGTAAAAAGTGTATGGTATGCTGAATTTTAGTTCAAAAGCAACATGACTAGCACACCTTCCAAGGGAACAAATAACCACAAAAAAGAAAATCAAACCATGGAAATCGTTTAAAGACGAAAACTCACATTTAATTGTGAATCGCTTCATGTGAGGCAAGGGAGCCAAACCCACTGAGTGTTTCAGCTATGTTTGATTTATTGAGCACAGTGGGCTTGTTTCTATCACCTGGCATAGTAATTTTAAACTATCTTTGAATTATCTTTTTAATTAAATTTCAGAAGGATGATTGGATTTTCTGTTTGAGCAATTACTTATTTGCTTAAAAACACACTAGACATCTTGCTGTTTGACCTTTCTTTTCCTTAAGATGAGGGCTTAGAAACACTGAAGAGATGGTCACTGTTAACAGCCAGTCAGTCTTAGCTCCAAAGCTGGAACATCCTTCTCTAGCACCCAAGAACATCCTTCCCTCCACCACACTATCTGATAACATAGAGCTCAGGTAGCAGTCCACACACTTCCCACCAGCATGAGCTGCTGATGTAGGATATTTCACATCCGTCTGTTCCCTGTCAGCCACCTAGAACAGCCCTGTAGCCTTTTCTGCGGCTACAGCTTGGCCACAGCTGAGAGCTCCAGGGAAGGTGTAGAAAAAACTTTAACGCGTTAGGTGTACCTGTGACAGGTGCAAAAGAGGAGAAGACAGGTGGAGGAGGATGAGGCTGTAGATGAAGCTCAGCCTTATCCAGTGTTTTTGTATCACTACAGAAATAGTAATTGTTACACCTAGAAATAATTAGAAGCGGTTAACTCTCTAAAATCACAGAACAGCCAGAAGTGGGCATTTCACTGTAGCTGAGTTAAGCAAAACTGAATGTTTCTGGCTAGTCTCCTTCCCATCTCTCATATCACAGAATCAGAGGCATAATATCATCAGTGGTTTTTGGTTGGTAAAAACTAAAGGGGGGATTAAGCCACTTGGCTACATTATCACTAGAAAAGCATGTCCTAATAGGGACTGAACAGGCAGCAATCATTCTAATGTGAATGCTGGAATAAGCCCAGAAACAAATTTTAAAACAATGACCTTTTCAATCACTCATAGCCACAATTAACCCTGGAATTAAGGCCCTGCTCAGATAAATGGTGATCTATGGAGTCCTTAGATTTTATCCCAAACAATGCATGCATTATCAAAACAGTGACCATCGCACTGTTCTGTTGTGTTTTGGGGGGGGTTGTTTTTGTTTGATTGGTTTGGGGTTTTTTGTTCGGTTGGGTTATTTTGGGCTTTTCTCTTCTTTTGAGTGAAAGATAAACATTATTACTATAAGGAATTTTAATAAAAAAGATCACAGGTAGACCTGGCTCCTCTGACTCTTTGCCATACTCAGTTCCCTCTTTTGTTAGCAGCTCCTAAGCAAATTTCTTAAGAGCTGGCTAGGGATCTGATGAGCCATTTGGAGAAGGCGTCTTCTCAATTTTGCACTTGTGCTGTGTAGACATCTACATCTGATCTAGTCATGCTGGTCGTTGATGAAAGGAATAAGCACACAGGATACATTTCATCTGAACTGGCTTAGCTGTCTGTTATGATAGACATGCATCACACATGCCAAGCACCTTTTCACTTCAGTGGCTGTAAAGAGAACCAGGTTGATTAACTCAGATGTGGACATCTTTCTATAGATTCTCTGTAGACATCTACATGCAGTTAATATACTCCACCCTTTCTTACTCTCATGACATAACCTTACATATGATCCTAAGTCTTTCTGTTTTGCCTACTTAATTGTTGTTTGCTTGTTTGCTTATAATGTATGGAACATTTGCGCATTATCATCTTTGCACATAACGTAACTTTTTCATATAGGTATACCAAATTTCTGACCACACAAGGTCTGAACCACTCTTTAATTTTGACATACAAACATACAAGTGCTTGCTCATGCCCAAGTAAAAATCATATTACAAGAGCTGATCTCATAATGCCAGCAAAAAACAGTGATTGTTCTGTGCTAAATGACCTCAGTCATGACCTGCAGATTATCTGCAGATGATCTGTCCTCTGTGACTCCCTGGCTGTTTCTCAGGCTGTTCTGCTTCACAGCTATGGCTGACTGAGATGGACAGAGCTAAATTACTCAATTTCTTAGTATCTCTGATTAAAATATGTCTTTCAAAACCAGTTAAACAGTTTTCATTCAATTCTAAAATGGAGGTTTGTTTCTTATGTGAAAAAAAGAGATTTGTTTTATTTAGGATTTTCCTTTTTAATGTTTCTGTCTCTCGTTGTTTAGGAGTGGATTTTTTATGCTCTTCTTTCACTGGAAAAATCATCAAGATTTTTTTTTTTTTAATAATTGGAAAGCATATTTCTCAACTTTTGAATCCTTTTAAACTTTATATTAGAAAAACTCTTGTTGCAAGAACACTATTCATTCTGTTCAGTCCCTTTCCCCTTGCATTCTCTGTGTTTTCAGTGGGAGAAAACAGCGTGAAAGAGGAAAAGACAATGAATGAAATCTGATACAGTATTGAAGGAACATATTCTTTGTTTTGACATCCTTTGAAACATAAAACATTTGACCAGATGAATTTTTTTCACAGTTTTTTTTTTTTTAATACAAACACAACCTTTTCTCATGAAAATGACAATAACTTATAATTAGTAACTCAGAGTCTTTTAAGACAGACTTGTATTTCCTTATAAGCCAAAGCAAAAAAAAAAAAAAAAAAAAAAAAAAAAAAAAAAAAAAAAAAAAAAGACCCAGATCATTATTGCTTTAAAAAAATGGCTTGTTTCTTGAGCACTTTTGGCCAGTCAACACAGATATCTCATCCAGCTCCTGTGTTTATTTTCCATTTTCAAGTAACCTAAATTTGCATTCACACTTTAAAAGTTTTTGACATTAATACTGTGCCCAGAAGAGGTGAGTTTCAACTGCTACACCCAACCAACCAGACAATATTGCTTCAGAGGAAGGGAAGGCAAAAAATCTCTGCAGGTATTTACACTCCATCAGACATGCATGAAATTTTAACTCGATTTATACGGAAAGCACCCTTTCCTCCTGTTTCTCCTTCCCAACACTAGGTTACTACTATAGCATTGCATCTGAAATCACTGAGGACACGGAGACAAAGGAGCCCATGTAGACTTCTTGAAAGTTTCTGAAAGTTTCAGCCAGCTCCTGACTACCTCGGTGACCCCCAACAGTCGAGCATAGTTCGGGTGAATGAAGTGCTGCTCTTTGTCACGACCCACCTTAAGGGTCTGTCTGCAGAGAAAGTGCTTAGCAGCAGATAACCTTTGCATTGTCCATTCTGCTCCGAATGGGCAGATGAGAAGAAAATAGCTCTGAGTAGATGTAAAGCAGGAGATAGTCGAATTGAAAAGAAAGAAACTAGAGCTCTGGAAAATCTCTGCAAGCGTAGTGGGGAGTTTGGGGCTTTTGTGCAGTGAGGAGAGGTATATACTGTTGGTGAAGTATTTGTCTACGTGATTTGATTTTTTTCATGTGGCTTTAACATGATTGTAAAGTGGTTCTCAACATTTTTAGTCTCCTCTGCCATGATGTGAAGCAACATGGCACAAACCAGAGCCAAGAAATGCCAGCTCACATGCTGAAAGCCAAGTTTTTAGGAAACTGCAGACTTTTACAACAGTACACAAGTTGTGGTACATACACACCATTTCAGAATTTAGACTAAGATATAGTCTAGGTATAGTGAAGATAATAGAAATGGGAGAATAAAGAGTCAAAGTTTTTTCCAGCATTCATTAAATAAAACATCCACTTTGATATATGTTTTTAAATATTTCTCATAGAGATGAAAACAAGCTATTGTTTTCTCTTTATTTTTGTTATGAAGTGTCAAAGTAGTGTTAATGTGCTGTTATTTGGCATAACAAGAGTGTTGCTGAGAAGCAAAAGTCTGAAGCCCTTGATTTTAAAGGTGTTAAAAGGTATGAATTAATGGATTTTTCAAAGGTAAGTATTTAAGTGCTTACCCTTTTAAGTGCTTACCCATTTTTAATCCCATTAAAGAGCTCTCTGCATCTTACATTTCTTACAGGCAGTTTTAAAGATTGACCATCTGTTTTCAAGAACAGATTTTGGACAGTCATCACGAAATAACTTGTATTCCTCCTGTTTTGTAAAAATGTCAGTAATTCTATGAAGTAGCAGCTATTAATGTACCACAAAACAAGCACCATAGTTTCTAAGGAAGAGTTTGAGGTGTTTACAGTTTAAGTAGTTTATGAATAACCTATATGCTTAAACTTCACAGAGAGAGAAAAAGACTTCTTTTTGCTATTTTCTAGGAGTTTTTCCCTGAGCTCCATTAGACAATAATTAGAGTTCCCCAAATCAGGTTTGGGTTTTTTTGTTCTGTTTTGATTTTGGTTTATTTGTTTGCTTTGTTAACATAAAGTATGCTTTCTTCTCCCCAAGGTTACCTTCTGTATTTGGCAAAAATAAAGCATGTAAATGCCTACTTTAGAAACTGGAACGGGGAATTAAAATGATATTCAAAAGAAGCTGAATTCATCTAAAACTAAAGTACATTGTCAACCACCTCCACTTGCTCCAGGCACTGATGCCATGATTAGCTATGCAAGAAGCTACCTGCTGGTTTAGAATTATATGAAGTCACCTCAGGGTATCTACAAGCTTCTCACGCACAAGATACTGACAGTTTCTTTACTTGGCTTGAAACACAGTCGTTGCTACATCCAAGTACTATATCATAGATTGTTATTTCACAAGCTGTCATTAAAGTAGCTTGCCTTATTCTCACCAAACAATTAGTCTGCAAACAGTAATGGTTTGTTCCAAATACCCTCAAAGACTACAAGACCTCTAGCATTTTTTCAGGTAACAACTTCTCATCTAAAGTATGAACGTGAACTGTTTTTTTAATAATAGAGAATTAGGGGGGTAAGAGTATTACAATCTACCTTTACAAAGCAACTTAAACTGGGGAGTGGTGGCAGGTAAGAGGAAACTTATCATGGCACAAAGATACCTGGTAACAAAGGTATCCGTAAACCTGAACAATAACACATATATACGTGAGTTTGAAGTTGAAATGTACATACCTGAACTGGCCAACTTTCTTTGGAGAACCAATATTTTATTTTAATTGCTTATTGTCAGTTACTGTGTACATGAAAATCAAATTCAGACAGCTCTGTGGATTGGATATAAGAATACATATAGTTAGACTGTCTCAACATAAGCAGCATAAATATTGTTTATTCTGTTTAAAGTCAGTGAGAAAACTTCAGTCAGAAGAGGCTTCACCTGCATTGGCTGGGGGTTTTGCACACTTTGCCTGATGATTCTTAGTTATCACCAACTCACACCATGCAAGGAAAGGATGAGCAGTTCCAATTAGATCAGATACTGTGTATCCTTCCTTACACAAATGCATCAATAAAATTTGATGTGGACAATCAGTTCTTTGTCCTTCACGGTTAAGGTTTCTCCTAGGCTGAAGTCAACAAAACTGATTGTTTTGCATTTTGCAGCTCATTTCTGACATGAACAAACATTTCCTTAAATAGGTGCTTCGGTAATTTCACACTTCATTATTCAAGATTTGGTTAGGATCAACTAATTCATTTTTACTTGTTGTCTAACCAGATCTTCATTGCTATAAAAAAAATCTAACATTCAGTCTTTGCTCTGATCTTCCCAGCTTCTGTGCTTAGTTATTCATTCCCCTGAAGTGCATCCATACAACCTTCCTCATCCAGGTCCTTTTACATTTGTCAGATGGGGCTTATGATATTTACATGTGTTTGCATGTCAGGAATCCCTGCTTGGCACAGCAGGGCACGAAGGTGCCTGCTAATAATTCTAGTAGGGAAGATGGGAATAGATGCTGTCAGCGCCAGTCAGGAGTAATCTGCACCTTTGAAAATGAAACCATTTATATTTAGATACATAAATATAGACTGAAGAATCTAAATTTAAGTCTTAGGTTGAAAATGTTGACCTCGATGAACAAACCCCTCTGGTAAAAGCTGCAGGGGAATGGTATTACTAAACAGTTGAAGAGGATTATTTGAACTCCTCACTGCATTCATCTGCTGTTATAACTCTATGGTCCTGAGTCAAACACTTCCTTGAAACTTATCTCGATCATAGCTAGCACACAGTATTCACAATTTAATGTAAGTGGTATTAAAACAAAATGAGCAATAAAAAAAGCTACTTTTATAACTCATGAACAGGAAGACATAATGTCACCAGGGCGATATACCTGTGCTTTGAGAAATTAATGCACAGGAGCGTGAAAAGGGTTCAGAGTAAATGAGATGTTAGATGCAGAAACACAGGCATACAGACACACATAAATAAGTGATTTTTGTCTCAAAGAGTTTGTTGTAATCACAGACAAGACATAACGTCAGAAAACCGCAAAAATAGGAAGTAGAGCAAAAGAGGAAGAATGGAAAATAGTCACCCTAATGCTAATGCATTTACTGCTTCAGCTGAGATTTCACACTATATGTTATTCAAAAACATACTCATTAGTGACTTCAAAGCACACGGAAGTCAACATAAAGGCTCCTATTTGTCTACCATGAACGTTTAAGCAGACGTTTGAAAACACATGGCTACCTGCTTTGTGTCAGATGGTGTTAACCAATGCAGAATGTCACTCACCAAAACAAACGATCCGCATGAATAGCTTTTCTGTTTCTTCCATATTTTGCTGTCAGCTAGTCATACATGAGTTGCTTCACAATAATAAACAGACCATGGCAGGTTGGATTAATATCAGTTTTTATTACAGTGGTTGCAACCATTAATTATCTGGCTGACTAGCGATGAGATGTGGTTCTTATCTAATAGGTAAGGGTATCAAGTTCGTTAAAGTTCATCAAATACAAAGTAAAAAAATTGAATGCTGCAACTTTTCTAGAAGTCGCATAAGAGAAAAATTCTCAAACATACACATTCATATGACTTTTTCTTTTCCTGTTGTAGTATAAAACTAAAGCTGTATTAAACAGGAGGAGCAAATGAAAATTAGTTGGAAGAGTATTTCAAATTGCTCTCATCTTAAAATCATTTGTTCTTCCCAAAAAAATATTTAGTAGCTTCCTTAGTGGGTGTTTTCTGTTATGATTTAGAATTATATCCTATAAATCCCTTTAAGAATTATCCTAAAAATACAGGATGAAACTCAGGCCTCTTGAAGTCAATGCCAAAACTCCGATTGACTGCAGCAGAGCCAGGATTCCACCCACAAAAAGATTCAAAACAAGAAATTACAAAATGTCCTTTCTGTAAATGTTTAATGTAATTTTTCAATGCCCAGTTCTTCAGTGGTTTTAGTCTTCATTTTTACCTCATCTTTGAATGAGGTTTTAAACCCTAACTCAGCCTACAAACCACTTTCAATCATGTTTTTCATGCATTTATGCCGATACTTATAAAAACATTCACTGCACATGGAGTGACTCTTAGTGATGGTCCTGTGCAGAGTTAAGGGCTGGACTCGATGATCCTTTAGGTCCCTTCCAACTCAGCATTTTCTATAATCCTGTGATTCTATAATATCTAGAGAGAAATACATTATGTGCACTTATTTCATGGTTTAGTTCATTCAAACATTTTGCTGTTTCAATTTGCATGTATATTAAAAAGCTTGATTAAGGTAACTGAAAATATCTACTTGTAAATGACTTCAGGGATAACTGTTTGCCTTAGAGAAAAAACAAGATTTCTGTAACACAAGATAAGAGTCTTTCTTAAACGCACTACATCTTAAATTTTAAGTGTTTGGCATCCAGATGACATTTTAAGAATTCAATGTTAATATCCAGGAAATAATAAAGTTGTTATAATTTATACACAGAAATCTTGCTTGTGAAGTTCACAGGACTGCTACATATGTAATGTATACAAATCAAGGCTAAGCAAGGAAACGAAACCGTAAGTTACATGAAAGTATGCAGATTCTACTTTTCCTTTCAAAACTTGTTTATTATTTTCAGAGCACCAGGCACTACACTCCCAATGAAACTTCCTTAAGAGCCTGCTACTCTTTTAACCTCTTTTTCCAAATAGTCATTTAATCAGATTTTGCTCTCAAAATGTAAAAGCCACAGGATGAATATAGGGAGTCACTTGCACTGGGAGACAGTCATTTGGCAAACACAAAACCAGACCATGAGGTAGAGGGACTCTCCTTCAAACTAAGCAGATGCATGGGCACATCCCTGTGCATACTCATCTCCAGCAGTGCCCCACATAAAGCAGTCTGGGCAGACAGACAGTAGGTGCTTCCCTCCAGAGACATTGGGATTTGAGGATCTGACCTCTGTTAATGAGAAATAAATAACCAGTGTTGCCATACAATCCAGTCCCCTCTGCAAAAATTTTAATGAGGTTAAGAATCTCACTGAAAATATATGGTTAATTCACTGTTTTCATTCTAGATTGTTGCATTTGCTTGCCAGATGAAAATAATATAATAGGATGATATGGTGTCTCAAACAAGAACCTAACTGCCTCTGGCTTCAGGGCATTACATGACTTATTCTCAAAAAAGGAGATGTAAATAATACTCATTAAAAACAGACTGACTTTCTTTCTACAGACTTAACTCAGAAAGACAAGAAGTGTCCATTTTATGGGGGCTTTGGCAGTGTTTATTCAGCACACTCAGAACATGAGTCCATGAGGATGAGTTTTTCTGGTAGAAAAAGGAACCCTTTACCCTGAAGAACTCTTACATGCTTCTGGGAGTTTGGGAAAGCATGACAGACAAAAGCGAAGCAGCTTGTCAACATCTTCATCTCAACATTCATCAGAGCAAAAAAGACTTGATGTCACCCAGGAGTGATCTGATGCTGGTCTGAATTTTGCAAGAAACGCAGGTTGGATAACTGCTTTCAGTTCTAGATGACATCATGTTCTGAGTTAATATAGAACCTGAAATCTACTTTTGACCAATGTTCACTCTTCAAGATGCATTCAAGAAGATGGTAATTTTCTAGAGAGCTCCAAAAGCTCTTTACCCTTTGTGGCTGTCTCACCCACCATGTTCCATATTGCCTTTCTCTGAGAAACTATGAGAATCAACATTGGTCTGTGTCCTCAAGGTGAGAAAGAGGCAACAACACATTCTTCACAGAAGCTTCACGTGCTAGAAATAACTTGCTCCTGTGATCTCTCAGAGCTAAGACTGTTGATTTTTTCAAAGGTGAAGCAGACTCCTTATTAATTGCACCATTGCCTCTATGTAGACCTGTAATCACAACTTCCTTGTTTCAGACTGACTATTGTTTCTGATCTATAAACTCCTGAAGGGCTTGACATGTGTTTACTTTGAGAATTATCTCTTTCCCTGCTCTGTGCTGCTGCAGCTGAGAAAAGGCAGCTGAAACAATACTCCCAGAAAATAAGAAGCTCTTGGTGTACCATGAAGATTAAACAAATCTGGCTGGATATCTGGAGGATAAATGTTATTAGTTTGCTGTTAATGTGAACTGGACTGCACTTTTAAGGGTCTTTACAGGGTACCTGAACCCCATTACAGCGAAGTGATACATTTGTGATAATGCTGTTGGACTCATTAACTCTAGTGCAATGCAGAATGTGAGCATAGAAAATAAGCAGCAAAGATCACACAGACCCAATGTGCTGTTAACTCCTCAGGAGGACATTACAGAGCCTTCCAGCAGGATTCACACTTGGTCTCTGCTGCTGCTCTCTCCCAGGAGCAAAGTATACTCCTTTTTACACAGCCCAGCATTTCCAACTCTATGCCTATAGGCTTGGAGTCACTCTCAGCAACCTTCTTGCTGATCCACAAATGTTTTTGAGGGTCCAAATTTTTTTTGTCAGTCGACTCTGACTCACTTGTGCCTGGAAGAAAGCATCGCCAAGACTGCCTCAGTCCCTTCTTTCCTCCTTGGGTTCTTCTCTTTTCCTCTCTGCATATCTGGTCACATGAAACCATGGCAGCCAGCATGAAGGCAGCTACAGGTACATGTATGATAGTTTCAGGCTCTCTCTCTGTAGGAGACAATTTAACTTACTCCTCTCTGCTAGGAGTAGTCTAGACCCTTTCCCTAGAACTATTTGAAGCAGGTGTTGTGGAGTTTGCACTGGCACTTCCAGTAATGTTTGGAGAATCTCACAGGTATTTCAAGCATCCCTACACTCATTGGTCTGTAGGTATGCAAGGTCCTACAAACCTTGTCATGGTGAGATAGAACCTTCTCTCATCTGAAATTGTTTAAGGGATTAATAGTTAAGAATATGCTTTCATGGCAGAGCTGTGATTTTTCCTTCTCAGCACATGAGACTGTCAAAACAAACAGGGTGTAGTAAAGGATTGTTTCAGGTAAAGCTATGAAGGCTGCATGGTATCTAATGAGGGGAATGCTGCACAGGGATATAAAAGCAGTACACAGAGAGACTAATTTTAGTCTAATGAGGTTCGCCACTCCTCCAGAACAGGTTCAGCACATTTAAAGCTAGGTTTCTGCTCTGCTTTATCAACAAAGGCAGACTGTCAAGACTGTACTCCCCATCCTGATGTCCGCCTTTGAAAGCACAATCCAGAAACCAGTTTAGGTTTGAGTGACTTTTCAGAGTAAGTGCTTACAGCAGCCATAGTGCCAGCAGAGGGGAACAGAGAAGGCTACTGGGACAGGGACAGGGTCTGTCAGCAACTATCTGAGCCGCCTGTCAGCCAGGGACCCTGCACATTACACATAAAGCAAGGAAGAGAGGATAATTCTTAAGGGCTAAAGCTCAGGTAAACATACCAGAGCTGCTCATTAGTTCAAACAAATGAAGCTGTAACAACAGGGAACTTCAGGCAAGGTGCAAAGGCTGATCAAAAAGCTGACAAAATACTTGGGTAGTTAGCTCATGCACGTGTTATGTGTTTTAAGTGCATGGTTGCTGTCAGTACCTAGGGAAGGAGGCAGAGATTGAAGCTGACAGAGGGACAGCTGCACAAGCTGAAGTTATTACAGGAGACAATGCAAGGTAACAAGCTCCTTGTCAGAGATGTGTGGTGGAGATGCCACTAGATGTTACTTTTACTTTATTTATTGTACACACGAATGTCCTCCATACTAAGCAGAAGAGTCTCTAATAGATAGCAATATCATACAAGTGCCTGCATGTAAACCTGTTTGTGTCCTTTGACTAGGGACTTTGTTCCACTAAACTTTTCCTCTTGGCTTTCTGGAAGGCCAGAAAAGGTCCTCATTTTGTCTGCCACTATTACCTACAGTGCTCAGAAACCCCCCTACATCATCTTAGACGCTTATTGCCTTCAGAGGAATGGTCCTGTCTCTAAGGAAAGCTCAGCTGTGTAGACCATGACCAGACTGACTGTGTTTCACAACACAGAGTTCAAGTTGGAGGGAAAACAAAGCTAAGTACATGTGCTCCCATTCTACCCACTGCCTCTGACAGAGGTGATGTTATAGAATCTGAGTAAAAATACCATTTCCAAACAGTGATAAGTGCAGTTGGGCCCTAAAGCTGTATTCTGGCATCCACAAGGTGTAATTGGTTTTAAGATCAGAGCTGGTGAGGACTCACAGCCCCTGTTAAGAGAGAGGCATGAAGACTGTTAAGGGACTATCTGTAAATCAGGATAGTGGCCTCAGGCCTACCTCTGGAATAAAATGTTCCACTTTTACAGCACGAAGCCCAGATCCTGTAAGACATTCAGATGCTAAATTCCCATTAACCTCTCTTTAAGGTGTCAGGTTTCAAATTTCAGCATTTTGGAATCAAATGCATAAACATGTTTCTCAGGTCTCTCTAAAATCAACATTACCTTCTATTTGTTTCCAGCTTATAATTTATATCAAACAGTGATGACAGAATTCAAGGCAGAGTATTTGACAGGTAATAATAACTTCGCGCCCACTTTGTGTTTCTGGGTGAAAATCCAACAGGAACAATTAACAACAAATTCTTTCACTGTATTGCAGTCCTATGAGTGCTGAAACAAATTGTACCTACAAATACTAAAGGCATATGTGGGCTATATGACACAAGTAAATTTAAACAGGAACTGACAGGATGAACCATGAATTGCACTTCTGCAATCTGGACATGCTGAACAGTCAAAAAAAGGTTAAAAAATAATTTATTTTGGTAACTTGTAAGATTTAATAATTAATCATAGAATCATAGAATGCGTGCTATTAAAACAAAAAGTGGTATAATATTCTGAACAATAAGTGGTATGCATTTCATATTACAAATAATCTATAATTTGTTTTTAAAGAGATTTCAAAATCAGTGAAGATATTTAATTTTAAAAGTTTGTAGAGATACCTCAGAACTTAAAATGTCTTGTTATGCTGATCTTGTCAGTTCATATACACTGATCATGTGGATGAGTATAATATTACATGTAATGGAGAATAAGAAATTTGCTGAAATCCATGCTTGAGGAGGGAGGGAATACCAATTTTCAAGAAGTGCCTGCTAAATACTGAATGTCTGAAATAGTATTTTTAAAAGAAAAAATGCTATGAAATTTAAAAAAAAACCCCTTGATTCTGACTGAACCAAAGCTATAGTCTTTAAATTGAAGCTCACCAAAAACTTTTTGCTTGCCCACTGGCCAACAAGTTGTCCAAGAATATTTTTGGCATTAAGAAGTTTAAATTAAAACTGCAGTGCTCTATTTCATCACGATTTTTTTGATACCCAATGCCAGACACTATACGGTTTGAATGACAGAGCCACATCGCAGTTTTTAATTCCAAGTGTAACCTGTGGAGAGGCGCGAGCATTCCAACTGTGTCTAGAGTATCTGGATTGCCAGACTTCAAATCCCCTGTAAACAGCCTGTTGCAAATCTAAAAATAGCTGGACATGTGCAGGACCTGATGCAGCAGCTTTTAGAAGGAAGATTCCCCAGCAGAGGGACAAACAGAAGGCATTAGGAGTTCAATGAACTATTATAGCTGTTTTTCCTTTTAGGTTTTTCTTCATTTCTGCATACCTCATTATCATGCTAAAAGTAATACTCCAAGTCAGGAATGTAGAGGACACTGAAACATGTTTTATTCAGCCTTTTAATTTTAACTGGTTTTTATTCCCACCTAAATATTAGCAAAACTGTCATTATAGAGAAGGTTTACATGTATGTACCTTACTCTTTGACACCCGAACTCCAGATATTTCAGGAATAGAAGGATTTAGTCTTCTTGCCCTCACTCTTGTGAATGGGTCTTTTGGCTTCTAAGAGTACCTCAGTGTCAGAGTTTCCAGAAATTGTCTCCTGAATTTTCAAGAATTTTCTTAGCATATATGGAATTCATTTATGCTAGTGACGTGTGTTGGGTTGCATGAAAGAAAAAAGCAAATTGCCACAGGCCATCTTAAATATTCTCTTGCAACAGCTGGCCTACATGTACGGAATACATGGCTTCCATCAGACATGGAAGTAAAATGAGCTTTTTTTAGTCATGATTTGACATGCAAGGGAAATGTTGAGAACACTCTAGCAGTATCCACAAAGGATCCACAAAAGGTGTACACTTTTAAGCAACAATCTGTAAAATGTTGGAGGACCCCTTAAGAAATGCTTTTCTGTAGCACTACATTTCCTTGGTAAAGGTCTCAGTATCAGCACGTCTTTCCCTGCAGTACCGCAACACAATGTAATAATTAGCACAAAGTGATAAAACGTGGGATAGCAAAATACTCATTCATTGGCCCAGGAGGCAAGTGCAAACAACTGCAGTTCTGTCAAACTTACATGCAGGTACGGTTTATCAAAAAAGTGCGTTTGAAATATGATTTATGTATAAAGCTCATGATGTGCTTTTCTGATGATTACTTTGCCGGAATGACTATGTAAACATGTTATATAAAATGTTTTGAAGTCTTAAAATGAAAAAGGCCTGGCACTTGTTATGTATTGCAAATACACATACATGCTGAAATATGCCTATTTCAGCATCTTATAGCACCTTACATATGCAGTTCACCCTTTCCAAAGAATTTCATTGCACGGATGTTTTTAGCACTGCTCTATTTATATTCATCCTTCAGCAAAGTACATTCAGAAACTAATTCCATGACTTCAGTACCTATTTTGAAAGAACTCTGTTCTGGTGCATTTATGTCCTACATACTTAAATCTGGTATAATGACTGCAGGCAGTAACCGTAAGGGTATTGATACCAGAGACATTATGCATAACACAGGCAGACTCCATCAGTAATTTCACCCTACACAGAGAGCCAGAGCAGCTTTACTATTACTGTATCTATCGCTGAATCATAGAATGATAGAATCATGGAATGTTTTGGGTTAGAAGAGTCCTTAAAGATCATCTAGTTCTAAACCCCTTTACCGTGAGCAAAGGGTGCCACCTACTAGAGCAGGTTTGCTGTGGGCCCCATCCAAACTGGCCTTGAACACTTCCAGGGATGGAAGTAATTTTTATGTCACAGAAATTTTAATATGTTCAGGTGCAAGTAGCAAGTGTAAAAGTTCGCACTAAATTTTCAAACACAAAAAATCTCAAACCAAAGTAGAAGTAATATTCTTTTACTTCTTGCTGGGGAAGTAAACCTGTAGTTCTTCTTTGCACTGAACAAAATCAAGCTGTTACAGACAGCATAGCCTACATTTTCACAGTGGCTTATTCCTACATGATAATCCGTTATTTAACATTTACATATGTGGATATTTTTTTCTTTAAGTTTATGCCACTGTAAAGACAATAAACAAATTTCAGTCCCCTCTGATACTATAATTTCCTCTTTGTAAGTCACAAATACTCCATTTTCCCATTTTGAATTGAAATGTGGCCTAAAGCATGAAATTAGTATCGCTGCTCAGGGTGGGTCAAAGGCAAAAACTCAAATATGGATTCACTGAAATTTGCAAGAACTTCAGTGGATCACAAAACCAAACTGGGGATTGAAAGCCAAGCTCCCATTCAGATGGATATCAAATCTCATCAGAATGAGTATCTCCTAACTTCTTGTTAGATTTTCCATGATGCTTATACTTGAAACTTCAGCATAATTAGATTAAGAACCTAATCTATCCCATATGGGTTTGACAGTAATCTTATGGGTTGTTTCGTGGGTTTTTTTTTCCACTCATCTGCTTTATTGAGGGTAAGTACAGGAAAGAAGCACACTAGGAAGTTAATGTTTAGTAAAGCTTAGGATGTGATTCAAGGAAGTCATCATGAAAATAAATAGAGGGAAGTTGTGAAATACAGCACAGAACTGTGCTATTAATTAGCAAATAGCACTTTCTTCAGCAACAACAAAAAGAAATTAAACAAATGGAATGCCTCCTCCCTTTTGCCTCCCCATATATATCTCTGCCTTCTAGCAACTTGCCATCTGACATTCAAACCATGCTACGCCTGGAATTACATAGTGCCCATACTGAACATATATTCCATGCACCGACAGACACAAGTGACATGGGAGCCACAGCACCCGCAGGGGCAGTGAAGTCCAGAAGTATGGGGGCGGGGAACAGACCTCCTCTCAAGTGACTCTGGGATAGACCAAAAACCAAACAGCTCTAGACATTCACCTAGGAGGTTGTTCTAGCAGGACTGAGTACTGCCTAGGCATCTGGGACCCAGGGCATTCTTGCTATCTAGGCTCACTCACAGCTGAGGTACCCACATAGAACCATTAAGGTTGGAAAAGACCTCTAAGATCATTGAGGTCTTGAGGACTTCTGCCAGGAACTTTGTGGAAGAATTATGTAGGACCCAGGTCTTGCAAAGGCTTTGGCTAGCACCCTAACCACCACAAAATCTTTCCTCTTGTTGTTCTTTATCATTCAAATGTCAAAGAATGGTCTTGCGGTTTAGCCCCAGTCAGGATCAGAAAACATGGAGCCAAGCACCCCAGGCGTAGGCAGGAGAAACATGAATTGTAATCACTTGGAGGCACACCCACCTTAAATCAAAGGTACATTTGCTTCCTGGCTCCTGTTCCTGGCTTGGACCCTGCACAAGTCACTTGAACTGCTGGTGCTTCTGTTTCCTTTCCTGTAATTTTAGGATAATAAAACTGGCCTCCCTCCCAAGGCTGCTGTGGGGATCCACCAATGCAGACTCATAAAGGACAGTGGGATCACTGGTCGGGAAGCTGCGTATGAATGCGCTGTGCAGTTAACATAAATGTTACTCATAGAGGACTCAGATATGTAACTACAAATGCATACATCCATTAAGCTTTATTGTTTCATTATGTTCCAGTGAACTAATTCCAGATTACTGTGCCATTAGTCCTAAATAATACTCTTTCCACAATTAATGATCTGCTCAGTCAAGCATTAAAATATGGTTGAATATCTTTAAATAATTTGGGTCATTTTTGCCTTCATGTAAATGAGTGTCTGTAGTTTTACAAAGCTAAAAACCTGATTCCCAAATTTTTGTTAGCTAAGGTTTCAAACATTGTCATCAGCCATCACAAAATGTTCTAAAGCAGTTGAAAAATTTGTGAAAATTAATAACCTAAACTGTTAGCCATATTATTTCTTCTGCTCCAGAGCTGCCTATGTGGCATTCCTGGTCAAAAGCTGGTCGGCAGGAAGAATAAGCATGTGTTGGGTAACTAGTAGGGCTGCAGCCTGGCTCTCCTCCCATTGGCAGTTCTCAGGCATTCTCCATGCTGTCCAGACTGCGGCTGCATCACTGGTGGCATCAGCCCAGCTTAAGATGGGGCTGTGTAGCTTGTTGCTGCTTTGCCATGCAGCCAACATACTCCTGAGGAGCTCAGCTAGGAGGAAAGTGGGAAATGTTAGTAGCGTAAAAGTCAGCCAGTTCTCTAGAAAAAGCATTTGTTTCCCTTGCCAAAAGTCAAAGTCTACTATATACAAAGGAGGCATTATAGCTTCTCATAGAAAGGTCACAATAATCTTTTGTAATGGAAAGTGGAGTACAGCCTAAATATAGGATCTCTCCCAGAATTCCTATAGCGTGTAGATTAAATTCTGTTTATTAGTATTGTGTGGATTGCTGCTACACTGTGCCGTTGAAAGAGAAGAAACTCAATCTATTCTGTGTGTAGCTGGAAGGAGATGTTATATGTATTTTAAAGCTGAGGAGTTTTAATTCATCTACAGAATATTCCAAGATGAGTCACTGATCTTTCAGCCTCTTAGGGAAAATGCATCTGCTTTCTTTATCTTTCTTCATCAGAAGTGTAAACCTGTGGCATGTGCATTTACACAAGGGGGAATAATTTTATATGAGCTTTCAAAATATCTCATAAAAATCCATATTATGCGGAATTCCTGGACAACACATGCCATCATGCAAAAATTCCTGAGTATAGAATTACATCACAAGCCATTACTGTGTCAAAATATGTAAAGATTAGCTGTTAAGGACCCCTGAATCAATAATGAACATATGAAGGGTACCTGAATACATATTCACAAAATACAATTTTGAAGGCTTGACAGAGTTCTTATACAAAGGTGATGGAAACTGACTAATTACAATTAACCATTATCCAATTAACCATCATCCCTTTTAGAAACAAGTAGTCATTCAATAATAGATCGTGTGCTACCCAGAGAAATGGGAATGAAGATTTCTCTCTGATCTATTGTTTTTATGTTCCTGAAAGCTTCTTAAATCCCATTCCTATACAGTTGCCAGTAAGAAAACCTCCTGCAAGGAAAGTACCCTCAAGTCAACTTACCTGCTTAGCCAGTGTTTGAAAAAAATAAAGAAGTATTTTAAGAAAATGATGGAATTCCAAAACCTTATCTTGGCCCCACTTAATCTAAAAATCCTGCTTGGCCTTTCAAGTATGGTTGAAAATCTGGCAGGCATCACAAAGAGCAAAGCAATATATATTAGCTGTGCTGTTAGGTATTCACTCCTAGGAAGCTTTGTCCTTTCAACATCACAGATCTTGAAATGGAGAATTACTGGCAATTTTTACAGCAGAAAATTGAACGAACTTTTTCCATGGAAAAGCTTTTCCTCTTTCTGGCTATATTTCTAATTACCCAGAAGCAAAACAGTCCTTATCTACCAGTACCTTTTCTATTACACTCTCAGTCATTATTGCAGCAACACACTCCACTCAAAAAGTGTGCCGATTAGTATTAATAAAGTCCATTTAGAAAAAAAATCACCTTTTGCTATTTGATTTTTTTTTTTGTGGCAAAGAAACAATCATTAACTTTTATAGTTTCAGCTCATATTACTGCTTGCATGAGATGGGGCAGCAGTCACTTCTACTGCAAACACAGTAAAGCACTTGCAGAAGGCACATATTCTTTTTTATGTATTCCTTTATACATGCATGTATGCATGCACACGCATATTTGTGTTAGATCTGTGAGAGAAAAATTGAAAAACAACAAAAAGAATCAAAATAGATTTTCAAAGCGTATATTTTTAAATTGCGTTTCAGTAGTCATGATATGCAGAATGCCATAGAAATATCATAATAAGAAAAGATATTAATATCAAGAACATGTTTTGGATTCCGGCCATTAAAGCCTGCTGTATGTTCATCCCTCATAACTTGACGCAGTGCACAGCTGGGATATCAGTGATTCTGAATTTATCTATCTGACTTAAATCAGGAGAAGAAACAAACAATGTCACTGACAACTGAAGATGCTTTTTTTTTTTTTTTAAATATATGGTCCCTGGAGGTCATGATTCTGGTGGAGTGGGATTCCTCTCCTTATTTTTCTTATCTAAAAGTGACGTGTCTTCTCTAAACTCATCACCTTGATTCTCTCTGGGGAAGTCAATGGGGAAGTGGCAATTAATCTTAGTCTACCATAATTGCCTAAGATAGGTAGATGAGCTGCCCTTTGTAGGCATCTCATTCTTTTCTACTGACTGCAGAAAGCCAAGATAAATTATATAGATTTTGTCTTTTTCAGGTGATTAATGGTCAGTGAGGCAAATACCACCTGACTTCCATGGTAGAAGAGAAAATTTCTCACTTCAAGGCCAGTGGAAGGAATGAGCAATCCAAGACCTGGAGGCTGCAGGCAAGAATATGACTTCCTTACACCAAATCAGCAAGTCTGAAGGGAAGGAAACCCTCTGAAATTAAGGGCATGACTTTATTCAGTAATTAGGGAGAAAGATTTGGATTTCCCAAGTCACTGCCCTTGAAATTGTCTTTGCTTCTGTTTCTGATGAGAAAGACTGGCTCCCCAAAGAAAAGGATCAGACCATTTTTTTTAACAGATGGTGCTGCTTAATCATAGGCAAAAAAAGCATATCTTTCCAAAAGCATTTCTTGCTAGAGACAGTGGTCTTCTAGAGAACATAATAGGTAGGTCATGTGGAGGGGAGATATCCACTAATGATCATTGGTTTTTAGCCCCCACAAGCACTCGCTCTTTGGTCATGCCCTCTTTGAACTGCCAGTGGATGCTGACCAAGAGCACTTTGTGCATTGTGTGCACTCAAAGGAGATAGCTGACCTTTGCACAGGTAGACAAGACAGTGGACTTGCTCTCTCAACAAGACTTGCTCTCTCTGACCACTCCAACACGCCTAAGGAGAGGGATTTGATGTGTCCACATGGAAGTCTGAAGGCGTTCTGGCATCCCTTGTAACTCCTGCAAACCCAAACTGAGCTACTCTGGCTACTTAGACAGGCTTCCAGGTAAAGCTTATTCAACTCCCTAGGACATTCCCATAAAATGACCAGACCATTATCTGGAGGCAGCAATGATCTGCACTCAGGTCAGAAGGAGGAACGCATCCATGCTAATTTGTTTTACGGCAGGATTAATTAATAAAATAACCATAGTACACAGGGATGAGCACTGATCTAATCAGCTTGGCATGCATGTTTTGTTCTACTACCCTCCACTGCATTTATGCCCTCTAAAACAGGTGTCAAAATTAATAAGTGACAGGGGTAACTTCATTTTATAGTTAGCTAAAAGTCTTCAGTGATGTGAATAGTTCTACAGGAAATAATTGGTGACATTTTCTTTGGTGAAATTCTCAAAAATACAGCTAACAGGAAGCAGCACAAACTGAATTAGTAGACTGGTTTCTCTTTGTGTAAACCTTACAATTCCACCACAGAATGTTGACCCCCTTGATGGAACGCTCGTGGAAATTTTACCACTTCTTTGCACCTAGTGAGGAACTGATGGTAGACACAGTCACCTTTGTTACACATTCCTGTTTCATTACTCTTTGTGGCAAATGCTCAAGCTGCTGTTCCCTACACTAAAGAGAACTCAGATAAAGGCAGCAGGTCTGCACAATGTCTTGAGCCTCTTTTACCAGCCATATCCCAGTGCCACTTCAGGCAGCTTGTCTGGTTCCCTGTGTATCCTCTGTCTCTGTGGTATTTCTCACACTCTTATGTGCAGATGAAGTACGCTAATCCCTTTGCCCCTAAGGCATGTCTTCATAATACAAGACAGCAAAGGCTAGCCATACCCATGCTTGCCCTGAGCTTCAGAGAGCAGCAGAAGGATGTCAGTGTGGCTGCACCACTTAAAACCTGGGTAAGCGTCTGCATTGTGCAGTACATTGTGCACTGCAGACATATTCAGCTAAGCTTTCCATCATACACCAGTGACTTGGTAATGCACTTATTTTGGCTGAAGGGCTTTGCTGTTTCAGCTATGGTCAACTGCATCTTAAAATTATCCTGAGTCAGAGGATCTGTGATACTAAATAATGCCAGTGAAAGTTAGCTTACCAAATAAACATTTACTGTAATACACTGCTAGAGTCCCTGACCCAACAGAGGTATCACTTATAAATTTCTAGTCTTCAAAGCAATTAGAAATAAATACTATAAAAATCTGCTGCAATCAACTACAATGTGTACTAAATTACTTGACTGTTTCTGTTTATGTAAAAAAGTAAAAAGAATTGCTTTTGATATCTTAATCTCTGTTTTATATCAGCTTTCTGTTTCTGGAATGTAAAGCAAAGATATTAAATATCCCATAAATCTATAACCAAGCTACTGGGAAAGAATCCATGAAAAGCAAATGCTGTAAGAAATGCAAAAGCTGGTTTTTCTCTGTCTAGTTAAGAAATTTCTAGTCACATCTAAATAGTTTCTTCTAAACAAAGTAGTACTTGATTGCCATTAATCAATCGTACATTATAAAGTTTAGATTTTTGCCTTGGAAACATGTATACTTGTAACATGCAAAGCTGCAGGTAGTTGCTTTAATTAGTTTTTCTTTTGAACAAGACACTTATTCCATGGGGCAGGAAAATACATATATTAATAAATTATTTAAATTATAAATAAAAAAAGGTTTAATTTAAAAAAGGCTGAGAAAAAGTGTGTGGTCCAAGCACTCTTGAAATGTTTCAAATGACTTAAAAATCTTCTTAAAAGTCTTCTTAAAAGTTATTAGCAATTCAGGCCCAGTGTATCTCATTGGCTACAGCAGCAATCGATTTTCGTTCTTTAGGGGAATATACATACATGACAAGACATTGAAATGATGCAACCTATAAATCCAAAGATAAAGAAAGAAAACAAACCTCAAACTGTACCCTGCACATAGCCTGCCCTTGCAAAGAAGATCTAGAGCATCACGCAGGGGCAAAAAGGGTGTGCTAACTGATGAACAGTTCTGGGGAGGAAAAGCATTTTCAGAAATGGACTGGGAGTCACCAGAGCCACCCACACTTGTTTTCGCTCAGTAGTCTTTCCCAAGTGCAATACTTAAAATGAATAATGTACTTTTTATTTTTGTCTTTTGTTCTGGTTATTTTTTGTTACCTTCTTCCCCAATGAATTTCACAATGCCTGTCCTTATCAAAGAGAAAACCATAGTATTTTCGAGAGGTATCCAAAAGGCTTTTCTCCTGTCTACCCTCATGAATGGTTACCCTGATCTTTATCATTTTCTTCCAGAATATTTTTTTCACTGACCACTGTCTGTGACAGGATACTGTGCCAGAGAGGTTACTGTGTTAGGAGAATCTCTGGTCACATTCAGCATGGCTGTTTTTACCCTATGTTCTTACAATGCACGCACAGAGCTTTCGTACACTGATTTTCTGCAAGTCAGTAAGGCTGCATTCCACAAGTATGGATACAACAAACTGGTCATGTCTTAATCCATGCTGTTTAAACTGATTTTTGAAATTGAAGTGTGTGATGACCAATTCCTAAAGCCGAGCTTTCAACAGAAAATTCGCTGTAGCCCTTACTATAAATAAGGTAATTATGTTTGCAAGCTATTGGCAAATATATTTTGGTGCTCAAAATACAGCATAGATGATCAGAAATTGGTAGCAATTTCATTTGAGTAGGATAAATGAAGATGAAAATTCATTGCTTGAGGGAAACGGGAGTAATGAAAATTCTAAGTAATATAAAGGGCTGCAAGTTCCCTTTTTTAGCTGGTAATTAATAATGACACAGAGGTGGAAATATTTGTGTTAGGCTAATATTAGGTGGAGATTGTTTCTGAATGTGGGGAATGAATAATCCAAGTAAAGGGTGACCTGCTAGGCAGAATTCAGAAAGTAATCTATTGTCCTCAGCTGCAGAGTTCGTCCTTCTTTGAGCAGGGGAGTGAACCGAAGAACTTCCAGTGGTCATGTCTGGCCAAAACTATCCTGTAATGTTATGTTCCTATGTCTCTCTATCCTAAAAGTAGGAAGAGGTAAGGAAAAGTAAGGAAAGTGAAACCTCTTGTCTTCTCCAATAGGGATTAAGAAGAAAGCAGCTGCCCATATTGTATCCACTGTGGCCTGGGCAAAAGAATTATCAACAAGCAACAAGCTCCTCTGTACCACGGAGGCTGAGGTACATGTGAACATAGCTGAAGAACTTTGAAGTAAGCAGAACTTTGAAGGTGCTGACCAAAGGGATCTGTAAATGTGAAGATGCTGAGTGTGGGCGTTTAAGATGGTAATTTTCAGTATTCAAATACATGGATCACCCTTTTTCTTGAAACAGGTAGTAGTGGTGATGTCAATGGTGCAATTACTCTCTTTTAAAGGAATAGAATTATTATAGCTCCTACACAAGCTCTAGTAAAACTACTTTAACGCCTGAGCTATAGGATAAAAGAGAAACTGTTTTTTTCTCAAGAACTTATATGTTTATTCTCAGGACTTAGATGGTAAAGAGCTTGTTCAGTGGTTGAAAATTAGGTGTTTTGAGAATAGTGTTCTCTAGTGCCTTGGGAATTCAGAGGCAGCTACAAGCAGACAAGTGTCCCAGGATTATTCAATAAATAAGGTTCATGTTTGCAACAGTTTTTTCACAGACTACATAGGATGTTCAACATTAGGATCAATGTGATCAGTTTGTCTGATTTTTTATAAAAGAGGAAAAGGAAGAAAAAAAAAATAATCAAACAAGACAATGTTCCAGAATGGAATAATGAAAGTTGTGGGTATTGAGTTTGGATGCGACTTGGGTTAGTTTTGTAGGGGGGGGTTGTGTTGGTTTTTGGTTTTGTTTTTGTTTTGTTTTGTTTTGTTTTGTTTTGTTGCACAGCCTTATTCAAGCATAAATAACTTTGAAATTTATCCTTGTATCTTACTCTTTTAAAATATAGTCTCTGTACATTTTCCGGGCAAAAACAGTACTTGTTCTTGGCAACTCTCAGTTTTGCATAACATCTGTAATGAGCTATGAAAATTAGATAAATACCATGAGCTTTTTCTTGCTAATTTTTTTTGCTAATCAAAACAGCAGATCCTGATTATGTTTCCTTATGCTCCAAGATACACAACTTAAGAGGAGGGGGTTGTTTTTTCAAGAATATTTTACTTTCCTTATCCCTTATATAAACTCTTTCTGTATCAAAACAATAGTGTTTCATTCCTGAAGTCAACTGTATATGGAATCTCCAAAACACTCCCCTAGCTTTTAAAAAAAAAAAAATTAAAAAAACTCTCTTCTCTTTGATGAAAAGGTACTTATAAAACCAGGTTAAATAGAAATATGTGACAAATGGGGTAGGCTGAAGAGTACATCTCCTTGGGTTTCAGAATTTTATAGAGTACCTGCAGCACTTTGTGATTTAAATTAGTAATGAAGACAGTAGTGTATGGAGCCCCTGATAAGGAGTTTGTGGAAAGCTTAAAGGGAGTGAAGCAATTGCAAAAACTCATGCCTGATAAATAAAGGACTTCTGCTCCAGATGTTCTCTCTACCTCCTAAGTTACAGGAAGCTATCTACAGGCTAGCTTTTATTAAGTATAAGGTGTTCATTCTGAATAGGATATATAGTGGTATATGAAAGAACTACTTACCAAATACAAGAAAACCCCATAAGATTCTAATCCGAAATGTGGCAATTCACTTTATTATCCAAATAAGTTTATTTTCTATGGGAAAAGTTTCTTTATGTTGTTTTGATCTTGCAAGTCAGGCGAGCTCTTGGGAGGTCACATCCTCCAGATGAGTTTTGCACTTGATCTTTGGGGCTATATTGCACAGATCTGTGTTGCTCACCACAATATGGCGAACAGCACCAACATGTATTTCCAATTTCAGCACCTGAAAACAGATGAAACAGTTCTGTCAGCATAGTGGGGTTAATAAGATTTATCTTTTAAGGTTTGACATAGTTGCTCATTTTACTCATATACGTGAAAGCAAAATTATTTTAATAGAAGTTACATTAAAATAATTGAGAATCTCAGACTTTCAGACTTAAATATTTGTGCTAATATGTGGAAATTTTTTTTCAAGATATCATAAACAATAAAAATAATTATTTTAATTGTTTATTGTAAAAGAAAGAAAGCAAGAAAGCCAGTCTTATATGCTTTGTGTAGCTTGTTTATTTTCTGATTGGAATTTTCAGAAACTCCTGAAGGTGTTTGGAGCCCCCTTGCCACATTATAACTACAATAAAATCAACCTTTGCATCTCAAACTTTCTCCAAAGGCAATTCTTTCCTCTGTGTCAGGAAGGAGTGGGAAGAAGGGGAGTTAACAAGGCTAACGTTTGTCTAGCTAGCAGAATGCTTGTCATCATTGATCAGGACTAATTTATGTGACCACATGAGAGACAGAGACTCTCAGTCAGCAACTCTCTTGCTCACTACAGGAGGAAGATATTGGCCAAAATTCAAACCTATTATTTATTTTCAAAAATACAAGTTCCACCGGGATTTCCCTGATGAATAATTTTAGCCAGAGAGCTACATAGCCAGAAAGCCACATGATATAGCCAGTGGTTGCTGAAAACGCTTAATGTAAAACAAAACAAATCAATTATTTCTTATTAATTATGATTTAATATTACAAAACTTCAAAATTCTATAATATTTCTTAATATTAAGCAAAGAAACAGGTTTTGTGTCTTTGAATTAAAGGTGATTTAAGGAAAAGAAAAACTTGCCTCAGGAAGCAAGCATGAAATAAAGATGAAATAAAATTTGATACCCGGGCTTAAGTCCTGGGTGATAGTAGACAAGGAAGGATGAATAATGGAGTAATTAATTAGCCAGGGAAGACTGGCAAGACTCTGGACTATCTTCCCAGGTGGAAGGAATTGAAATGAAAGCTAGTGACTGGGTTTCACAGGAGAGAGCTGGAAAGTGATAGCAAGCTCTGGGTTAAATATGGTGAGAGTAACTTTTCAATGGAAGGGGTAATGAAAATGTTGTGCCAGAAAATATGAAGCAGGTAGGATGAGTTTCACCTCACCTCACTTTAAAAATCTTTGACTTAGTCATTCAGATTCCCTTTATAGTCAATAAGTACTTCCAGGGAGTGAGTCACCTGACCTAAATTAGACGTCTATCTTGAGATGAGATGAATCACACACTCAGAGTGTCTATTGATATCTATTGACTATAAAAGGAACCAGGACTTGCTTAGATGCAGACATCTACATTGCAGATGAATATCATCCTCAGGCATTTTACAGAGTAATTTGATAAACCCCAAGAAAATCCATTATTTGGGGCCAAGTTTTAAATACAGAATGTGGGCATGGGGAATCAGGTACCCTCTGCCTCACAATATAACTGGAAATAGGATTAACAGACTGGGTCTTTGGATAATCCTTTACTGAGTTGAGAAGGAGAGGCCACAGCGAGGAATGTTGCTCCACAGAAAACTGCTGTTAATGACAATAATTAGGCTGAATCAGAGGCTCTGCTTAAAAGACAGAAGTAAGATATGTGTTGGGCGGAGGAGAGAGGGAGCAAATGTCTTCACTTTGGAATGTGGGATACTGCATCTAATCAGCGACTGATATCAAAGTGTTAAAACTTTATTAAAAGCAGAATCTAAACAAATGCCTTTCTACTCTGCTCACCCTCCCAAATTCCTTAATGGAGAGTTTAAATGAAAATAAAAGTTCAAAATAAGTTCAGTCACTCTTAAGAAGCTCTTGTATCTGAACATTCTGTGATGAGAGTAGTTTGTTATATATTAACTGGAAGATTTAAGATGTCAAATTTTAGAAAGGTGTGGCTCATGCTAGCAAAAAACTGCCACATATTTCCAATTTCCCATTCTTTTAAATATCGTGTATTATATTTACACTTGCAGGCTATTGAATATAATCTGTGTTTTTAATTCTTTGATTGCTTTCTGCTCTGTAGTCTCACTTATGTACGGTGTCATCACTTGGTTGAAGTGGACCAAAATTTTAACATTGACTTCTGTTGGTGCAATGCCAGATCTCATGCATCTACAAACACAAGATATCCATCATCAGTAATATTTTGCTCTGTGTGCAGAAGATCAAGCAGAGGTGTTGATTTTGGCTGCCTTGGTTGGGGACTGCCAGTTTGAGAATCCTAGTGGAATCTTAGGTGCTATTCAATATTCACTATTATATTCACTTTCTATATTATATTATTCATATTACATATGTATCTTATAATCACTATTTCAATAGTGGAAATATTAAAAATTAAAATTTTACTCTTTGTTCCCCCTTTTCTCAAATGGATACACCCTGTTGATACACAACTTCCCTACTTTACAATTAGGATGTTGCAGTATGCCCTGTGTGGGATCCCCCCTCTTCTTCGTGGAGGTAACTGTTTTCAGAAAGTGTTCTGCACTCTGTGGGATTTATGAGCTGTAATAATCAGCAGAGAACCAAAGCATTTTTTCAAGGTAGCCATGATACAAGTTGAAATATAGATATTTAAGTCAAATACTGTTATTAAACAGATGTACTTATAAAAAATTATATTGTGTCTACAGAACAATAAAGTTACATCACTGATGACAGTAACTTTATTTTCGCTAATACTGTACAGGAACTTTTTGAACAGGATTGTGACTACATTACTGATAAATCAGCAGTACAAACCCTGCAAATATGCAACAGATTAAATGAGGTATATGGTAAAATCCACCCTTTAAAACTAAAAAACTCCAGGGAGGCTCAAACATGGAAACATCTACATAAAAGTTGCTTGCATAATTCATGGCAAGGCTTAGTATCATGTCCATTAGAGCCAATATAAGGAATGCAAAGGCAATTTTAAAACAACCAGTAAAACATTTAAATTTGCTCTGCATTCAGACTTAGTGTGGAGATTCCAGCGAATCTTAGAGTGCATTTCTTAGTTTAACATTTGTTTTGCTAATTCCTCTATGTCTCCATGGATTGTATTTGCTGTTCTGTTGCTAATGCATTTTAAAGCTTTAAAGCTTTTAACCTTTAATCTCCACTTATTCAAGTGAGGTTAAGTGATCTTTTTCCTTACCTTGTGTCCAAAAACAGGTCTTCAATCAAACATTCTTCTGAAAAGACCACACTCACACTTACCTATATCCTTCTAAGCCTCCTTTTAAATGCGGAATCCTTTCTTAATAGTAATTCATAAGAAACATATTAAACAGCTAGTGCGGCATTCAAGAGCAAAATAAACACCGTTTATTTCCCCATGTCTTTTCAGGTTTAAAGGGGGAGATACAAAGCACACTTGACAGAGACACATAGACAGGGTGCTTCACAGCAAAAATGATATTACATTTATTTGAAGTAGTAGTGCCATACTGCTACTGTATGGCAACACATAGATTTTACCGAGATAAGAGCCAAGCATCAGGGAAAAACCAGAAAAATCGGATACACTGTATCCAGGCAGATATGTTTTTAAACAAATCAATTCCAGCATTAGTTTTGTCAGTGTAGGTACTGAGTTATAATTAATTCAACAAAGACTTCAGGAAATAGCAATGTTTCTAAACATTCATTAAGCTTTTCCATTGGCATTCCTCCCTGATTCAACCCCCAGCACATTCTACGTTATTGAAATGCCTTCATCTTTTTCTTGGTGAAGAGGGAGCCTTGGAGATGAGCTTGGAGCAAATAGCCAGCCTTTTGACAAAGAAAATTAGGAGTTAGTGTTCAGCCACCCTACACCATAACGAGAGATGTAAAAGTACTTGAAAAATCTGTGTCTACTATATCCCCTTTCAAAAAAATCAAATGTTTGCACCTTTGCTCTTGCTGTGCATGTGTAAGATAGGAATCTGAGGACAGCAGAAACAAAAGACCTGCAGAAGAGGAAGCAAGTAGGCAGGAGGCTATACAAGTCCTCAAATGGATCTCTTAGTAAAAAAAAAAAAAATTATAAATAAAAATCCCTTCTGGAACGAAGATTCTCAGAGTACCTAAATCCAATTCTTATTTACTCTTTGGCCTCTAGGTTGAAATTGTCAATCAAGTCCCTAGTTAGCTATTCTAAGATTTGTTAATGGGATCTAAATACATGATTTGACCATGAAATCTTTCTTCTAGAATTTTGTATAGCTTCCAAGACTCCGTATAAAAACTGTATGTGAAAACAGGGATGACATGGAAGTATCAGTTCAGGGAAATGCTGACATGCTGTTTCATTCTATGTGAATTACTGGACACAGACAGTGTAAGTCTTAAAATGAAAACAAGGGAATGAGAAATCCAGATATAAGAGGCTACACAAACCGTGATTTTGAATTATCAGAGACAGATTCAAAGCTGGTTGTTGTCCTTAGGAATTTTTCTGCTTACCCTGTAATCTGTCAGTCAGCTTCCAGACAAAGCATATGGCAAAATATCCTTTCTGTATCAAAAGCTCAGGGTTGCTGCTTGTCTACTTTGCTCACATGGTAAAAAGTTACAAGAAATTTGAAACCAAATTAGTTCGGAAACCCGTGGAAAGTAGAAATATAGCTGACTCTCAGATGATGTAACAGCATAAATATCATGTTCAGTGACATTGCAAACCAGCAAATACTTCATTTCAGTATCCAGTGGTATTTAAAAAAAAAAAAAAAAAGCTTTAAAGGAATCTCGCAGCAAGTTTGTTCAAAGATAGTATTCTAGGGTGTTTCTTTTTTTGTTTTGGTTTTAATTATAGCAATTGCCATTAATAAAAGGTTCTGAGGTAAGGACTTGTGCATTCCATTCACTCAGTGCCGTGTTTAATTCCTATCAGTGTTCAATCACTTGTTACTTTATTTTTAGGGGCAAATTTATAGCAAGCTGCTGGATCACATGTACCCAAGTATTTGAAGTATCTGCAGCTGCTTACATTGCAGGAGATCCAAGCTGCATTCCTGTCATGAATCATAGATTTGTGAGGGCAGAGCCACAAATATATATTAAAAAAATGCAGCTTACACGGCTTGAAATCAGATTTTAAACCACCTTCCTAAAGGATTCATACTGCCAGAAGAGGAGGGGCACTCCTTCACCCAGGTTATGATCTCTTTCCCTGCTCAGGACATCTTTAGCTTCTCATTATGAGCTTCTGCTGGGATGTTTGCTGGAGACACACCATATTTACTGTGTGACTGTAGATAGAAAGGATAATTAACAGATAATTAACAGAAAATCATTCAGGGCCAACTTCCCAGGGGGGTTCCACTTGCAAAAGCCGAGGGACAATGGATTGTCATTGACGCAAATTCTTTCCTGTAGGATTTGCTTGTGCAAACAGGACTTGGACCTATAACTTATGTCATTTTGCTATATGGGAGAGTGTCACCAAACAACACCACAGTTACTTGTGGTGAAATAGGTGAGACAGGAAAGCTATCGTGCCAAAAATCGGTCTGTGGTGAATAGATCTACGTATCAGTGAACGTCTGTGTGTGTGTGAATGGACACAGACAGTGTAGTTCATTCTCAATCACATTCTCTATTTTGAGAATGTCGTCAATTGCCAGGTTACTCTGAAAATATTTGGGACTGAAAAGTTTCCCAGTTGCTGCAATGACTAGATAATAAAAATGAGAGTGATTGCTGTTAGTCACTAGTGATTGTTTCGTGATTCATTTTTAGCTTCCCATCATGAAGGAAAAAACTACCATGTGACACAGATATCAACCCAACCAATACAAATAGAGTTAAACAAACAGTTCATGAACAACATGTAGACTGAAATTAAAATTGTTCACCACTCCCTTTGTTTTTCTTTCCTTTACAGATTGGAATCATTCTGAAGGGAAAGAGGGTAAGTTCATATGTGAGTCACTAACCAGAGAGGGCTGAACTGCTTGCATAGTTCAAAAAATTCTCTATATAATAAGATAAAAATAACAATGTAAGTACGTTCATTCAATGAGTAATAATTGCAATAAGTATACTATGAAAATTAAAATTGATTAGTATCCTTTGGACTTCATAAAAACTTCTGCAATTTTATTATATAAGACAAGAAGTCTCAAATGCTGCACATGAAGGCAGATGAGACTGTTAGATCATAGAAAGTTCCAACTTAAATGAAAGATACGTTTGCCAGTCTGCATGTACTTTATCCTTCAAAACGGCCACAAAAGCACTTGTGCAATTTCTTTCTTATTTTCCACACCCTATGTATCTTCCTGTTTTTCTTTCCTAAGCTACAATGCCAGTTTAATGATTCAAACTTTTCAAACTTAATTTTTATTTCAGGTCTTCTTTTTAACAGGAAAATAATTTTCAGTCCCCTGATAGTTTATAAAGAAGCTGTGATCATCTCTTTGCTTGCATTCTGAAGGAGATATACGTAATTTCTTGATGAGGGACAACATACAAATATTTTCCTCAGATAATAAGAAAACAGTGAAGAATAGTAAAAGAAGGTTTTCACAAAGCAGTATCTTGGGAAGATGAGAGTAATGCTTTATTTCAGTATTTAAAAGCCTCTTATGTTCTTGCCTGTGTTCAGTGCTAAAAATGCAACACTTCTGACATGTATACATAAAATGAAGTGAATGTGTCAGTGCTTTTCTAGGATCATGCATTTGAATAAATAGTTACTAGGCAGACGCAACAGTAGTAAGGGTGATATCAGGAGTACATAATCACATGGAGTGAAGAGCACCTGAGAATAACAGTGGACTGGGAATTAACCTGTGCCTTTTTTTTTCCTGTTAATTTTTTTGGCAGTGCTTTATCTACCCTACAGAAGGAGAGATAGTTATGAGTTCAAACTAATACAGTTTCTGAGCCCCTTCATGGAACTTGCCATCTGAGTTTAACTTCCCCTCTAAATCAGCTATTTGTGTGATCTCCTAATGCTGAGTTTGGAGAAAAGAACAAAATGTAGAATGACGTATGTGTAAGAATGCCTGTCTTTTTAAGTTCTGAATATTATAATGATGTTTTTATACCAAATTTTAAAGGCACATCTGTTCACAAGTTTGGTGACTATAAAAGTGATATCAAATAATAATGACATATTATTTATAGGTATTGCAAAAGTGCTACCTATTTAAGGGTTTTCTGAGAATAGCAATCTATTACTCATCAATCCATGCCGACCAGAAGTCTTTTCAGGCAATTTCCCACATTTGCTATGTGTATATATGTTTACATGGACACACACAAAAGCCCGGAGAGATTCTTTGTTGAGCAAAAGCAAGCTGAGTTCCAGCCAGTTATGCCTGCAAGCTTCATGGCCCTGCTAGTATGGAGTGATCCTGAGCTAAAATAATCAGGGGAGGTTTAGGCTGTATGTCAGGAAAAACTTCTTCACACAGAGGGTGGTTGACCACTGGAACAGGCTCCCCAGGGAAGTGGTCACAGCACCAAGCCTCAGAGAGTTCAAGAAGTGTTTGGATGACACTCTCAAGAACATGGTGTGATCTTGGAGGTGTCCTGTGTGGGGCCAGGAGTTGGACATAATCCTTCTGAGTTGATAATCCTTCTGAGTCTCTTCCAACTTGGAGTATTCTTTGATTCTGTGATTCTGTAAAATACTCTTTTTTGCACAGCACTCCTTACTGTGGAGATAGGCTCTGTTATTAAAGAACAATATATATGATTCTACAGATTTTCCTAAGGTTATTGTTTTGGATTGATGACAGTGTCTAAAGAAACATATAATATAATTTCCTACAAATTACTTATAAAAGTGTGTTCAAATATTTGTTAAAGAATCGCAGGGCAAGTATTTTCACAGCTAATTTGAAATCTCTTTGATTTCTTTTCTCTTCAAAAATGTTGCAGTTAATCATACAGCAGAAACAACACCATATGTTTAATCTCAATAAAATTAAAGAATAATTTTGTAGAGAACAAAGATGTATTCAATGCAACTATCTTAATTTAGGCTGCACTGTTACCAGTACAAGAACCTTTCTTCCAAGAAGTCTGTAACATAACTATGACATCTTTTCCCCTAGCCTGGTTCAGACTTCTGGCTGCTACTACAGTACAGGTTATGTTTGTCAGAAAATATTCACAAAAATCAGAGCATGTCCTTGTCAGGTTCCTCAGCAAAAATATTAACTAAACCACTTTCTTACTACTTCTGTTTTGAAGTATTTGCAAATAGTGATAGCAAAGGAACAAATTAAATCAGATTTTATGTGAAGTCACAAAAGATTATTTTGCTGTATATTACATTCAGTCAGGCTAAAGAACTATGCATTTGCATATCCTTGTTTCAGACTTGTATTTAAAGTAAATGATCAATCAGTGTAGAAGAGACTAAAAATCAATAAAACAAATACGTTTTCCTTGTAGCTTGACCAAAGGTTGTGATTTAGTTATAGTGCAACTTAAGTTGTTGGTTCGGTTACAGCTTGTACGACAGCATAACGTCTTTTTATTGATCACAAACTATGAGGCTCACCAAACAAAGGGAAGAGGGTTTAAAAATGCCAAGTCCAAAGAAGAGTTTCATCTTACTGGGCTTTATTACAATCATTTCCCTCACTGTGTCTTGATCTGAAGTCCACAGGAGTCAACAATTGTCTTTCCATTGACTGCAGTGAGTATGAAAATGGATCTTTGAAATTTTATAAAATTAAACAATAGTGATAAAACCTACATATGAGAAACATTCATTTGCCAGAATCATTCCTCATATGGTGATTGTATTGATGACAGTGGCATTTTGCCACATGGAATGCAAACAGAAGAACTATGTAGAGAAGGAGTAACTCTCTTGAAAATTAAAAATCCAGATTTTCCTCAATTTGTGAAGTAGAATTACGGCTTCAGTTTTTTAAAAAGTCATCTTTTCATGGAGGAGATTCTTGTCCATTCCTTAAATGGAGGACTTTGAAGACCAAGCCAACCACAGGTAATAACCACTCT
This sequence comes from Empidonax traillii, assembly GCF_003031625.1. NCBI lineage: Eukaryota > Metazoa > Chordata > Aves > Passeriformes > Tyrannidae > Empidonax > Empidonax traillii. The sequence continues at coordinate 324,410 of NW_020955308.1, forward strand.
GTATGGAATTATTTATGTGCATACACAAGTGTATATACACCAAGTGTAAAATGCCTCTTCCTAAAAATCAGTTGTAATTTCTAGCCTGGGATAGCTGGCTAAGAGTAAAGGGAGAGGGAGAGAGATTTTGTTACCACAGGCATAAAAAAATTCTGGCACCAGCACTTGCAACCACAGAACAGAACAGAGTAATGATAGTTTACATTTTTTAAATTTCCAGGAGGACATATTTAACATCCTATGGGCTTATCACTTAAAAATGTATGCCATCCATTCCTCAAATAAAATTCCTACTTTTAATAACTTCTGCTTTGACCTTGCAGAACAGACAATGCCATGATCAATTATCCCCAAATCTCCTCTAAAATTTTACCTACTCCTGTGAAAAAAAGGATCAGAATTACCAAAAAATTTGAAGTGGGGTAGTAAGTGACTGCCATCCTTTAAAATCAGGATGACCTGGACATGAATTTCCATGCAATCCCTCACTAACGTCAGTCTCTACCAAAGAGACCACTGAATTTGCCTTCACACAACCTGAAGTGTCCCAGAAGGTACAAAGAAAGCCAACCTGAGTAAATACAGAGATGGACGTGTTCCCAGGTTCTGTTTTTACTCTGTACTTTCTTAATACATAATAGATTTCTTGTAGTTAGCCCATTAACCAAAAGACAGTGAGATTGTGGAAATTATTAAAATTTGGAGTCGCTTACTGCCTGCTTAAGACCAAAACAGAAATTGTTTTTCTAAGTAAGTGGTGGGAGTATTTACCTAAGGAATGCAACATCCAGGTACAAATCCTCACTTCAGAATGCCTTTTATACCAAATAAAATAGTTGTGGCAAGGGGAGCTGAAACCAAGAAACTCAGCAGAATAGGTATGTGGGTGGCCTGGATCCAGCCTCTGCCCTGTGTCAGGTGGGAGCCTTTGTCACACTCTCCTAGCAGAATAGCTTCATTATTAATGTGAAGTAGAAAAGCATACCCTGCCTACACATGTTGCTGTATTTCAACCACGTTTACGGGATCAGGCCCATGATGCCCCTAATGTGAGATTCCTGCTTTGGCTTGGACTTAAACAGCTTCAGTGCCTGTGGCGATTTAGACTTTAAAAAGCTTTTCAAGTCCACCCCTAGTAAATATTTAGTAGAAATACTTATTATTACTTATTAGTCTTATTTGTACATGGTTCTTTCAGTGTTCATTTCTTGTCGTTAAGGAGTTGCTAGCTCATCAGAGAGATCTGATCACTAGAATGAGGTGGGGAAAAGAGAATAGGGTATGTGTGCCAAGATAAGTGAAGCAGCTGAATACAGAAGTTATAGCCAATCTCTTGCTTTGGCCTTTGTACACTCTGTGCTGTTTTAGTGAAATGAGAGGTCATGGCACATTCTCAAAGCATCTTAATACGGGCTACCAAGTGTTAAAACAGAGAACAGAGCAACACAGTCATGAATCACAAAGACTGGTAGGGAAGTGTTAAGATTGTAAGTAAAAAGTATGCAAATGCTCTAAAAAGTGCAGTCTGGGGTGGAGGATATTGGGATATTGTATTCCTTCCTCCAATCCACCCCACCCCCCACTTTCTTCTTCTATATTCCTATATTCTATATTGCAGTCTGTAAAAAATCTGTAATTCATTTTGGATCACAGCTGTTTACTGTACCAAAATGCAGTACTGAATTTGAAAGAATGCATGGCAGATTTTAAAATTATCTGTACCATGAATTCTGCAATGATAAGGGTTGACATTCCTGGGAAGTCAACTCCTAAATCAATTAAAGACAATTTTGATTTGGAGGCTGAGCAACTGATGGCATTTCTTCCCAGAAGATGATATGAAAGAGATACTCAGCTTCCTTGCTACAAACTTTCTCTTCTATTCTGCCTGGAGAAGGGAGAGACTTGGAAAGGATGTGTCCCATATATTTCAAGTGTACAATAAGAAGCTTCTAAAAGGATACTGAAAACAAAAGGCAAATTTTAGGAAAATTTAATAAGAAATAAAATTAAATAAAAGAATATGACTTCCATGAACTTGGCAGAGGTAAGAGAAAATGCTTATCTGCTGGGAAGGGAATATGTAAAAAGATAAAAGACTTTGAAAATATATCTTTGGTTTGGTTGGCTGCTTGGTATCATAGTTCTTTGTCACATAAGTTTTTTCTAGTACAAATAAATTTTGTGAAGAGATCTGTTTCATGAACTGGCTTGCTAGAAGAGTACAAATATGATCTTTCACGTTACCCTGAATTGAATAAATAGCATTCTTTTTTTTTCCTCTGAAAAAAAGTCACTGTTATTCCTCTCATTCAACAGTCTCTCACTTTCCTGTATTGCAAGCCAGTTTTAGTTATTCTGATGAGTCACAGGGTTGTGCTGCCAGGAGGTTCTTTTGTATAGCCAGTGCATTATTCCAAAACACTTCATTTTATTTTTGCTAGAACTTTGTCTAAAATAACTTTGGCCCATTTTGTCCTAGATTTGTCCCATTCAGGTTTCAAGCACATAACTTGCATAGGAGGTTAACAGCTTCCTGAATATGCATCACCATCGAAAGCTAAATTTGGTTCAGTTCACTGCAAACACTTCCTATTCTCATTTCACTCAATACTGAGAAAGCCTCCAGTGACTGTTACTTATAGACACCTCAGTTACGTGGGATTAATTCAGGTTCTGAAGTTTTTAAATCTGTACTAAGCACCTATTTTTAAAGACACACTATCTTTCAGATACCATGGCTCTGATACAAAATTTTACTAGTGAAACTCTCACACATTTGGCGGACTTGATATTCAGAGTGACATCTATGACCCTTAAATCCTAGCACCCAGAAGTTATGGCATAGGGTATAGGACTGATGGGAAATGTCTACAGGTAGCCTAGCTACAATAATTTTTACCAGGTGAAAAGTATATGAAATGTATATTAATGGTATATGCAGTCCTGCAATCACCAGATCATGTTGGAATATATACTAGTGGGTTGCAAAATGAAGCAAAGTTTGAATAAGTAACTTCAGTTTGCAATGTTCTGTACACAGCATAATTTGGAACAAGATATACCGAGATCTTAGTTTTTCTTCAGATAAATTTGGGTTGCAAAGATTTGCTTCACTTCCCTGTATAACTGCATTTCAGTTTGCTATGGAAGACCATTTCCTGATGAACTGACAGCTGTTTGGTTTCTAGCAGCACTCTTTGTTACCGTGTAAAGGAGCTCACTACACTATAGTCCCTGAGATTGCTGAGATTGTTGCAAAAATTCTTCACCAAAGTGTTTTTTTACATACGAAATCGATGGGAACATTTTCCGAACTTTCAGTACTTCTCTTGTCCCCTCCTTTGTGTGTGTTTGTTTGTTCTTACTCAGCCCCATCATCATCTGGCATTGTTCTTGACTAATTGTAATGAACTGATTCTTAACACGTGTTGTCAGTGGATTGTTTGCTGGCATATCTGACAATATTACCATCTACTTCAATCTCTTATAAAATTTGGTGGTTTTATGCTGTGGAAATTTAATAAACAGACTGGTAATTTAGAAAAAGAAATGTCAGCAAGATGTGTGGGATAGGACAAGGCCTACTCTATATCCCATATTCTTCAAATGCAATTGTTTCCTTTCAAAGCAACACAGCTGTTCAACAATCAAGGACTATCTGTATCCCACATGCTAAAGCCAGATGTCAATATCACTGTGTGTGAATTTGTAATGCACTGTTCTGAGCAGTCAAACCATATTTCAGGGGAGGACATTGTCCAGGGAACTGAGGGGGGAGCGTTTCCAGCACAGCTCCCTGCCAAAATAGTAATAAATCCTTTCTTTAGGGTTTAGACAAAAGCTTTGCATTATGTGGAAAACTAACTCTTCTTTCTTAACCAATAAAGCAGCAAAATTACAAACCAGTGTTCTAAAAAATGCTCACCTCTCTCCACTGCCTATGAAAGGCACAGAGTGCGAGCAGCTCAGACAAAAACATCTACTTTTTGTCAAATGAATCCCACCCTCAGTGCACAGTCACATGTGATTATGAAAGCACAGATTTACTATCCTCCACCCCTACAGTGCATGCTGTATCTTCCCACTCATTCCACCTCCCTGCATGAGATATGTTCATCATATGTGTCTCCCCCTCTGATCCCTTTAAATGCTCTTTGCTCAGCCAGTAATGCTGAGGTAGGTGGAAACCCACCACCACTCCAGTGACCCCAGCAGCACTTAAGAAGCATTGCTTTCTTGGTCATTTACTTTCCCATCTACTAGTAGTGCTAGTAGACTCCCAGTTTTCTTTTTGCTCCCTATCTGAATGCAATCAGCACAAATCACTTGTTTAGATAGACTGAGGGAGATCACGGACAGATTCTGTGTCCCTTGGAGCACAACATCTGTGTCAGGGTTGGAGGTTGGAGAAGAGCTGTCTCACATACCAGAATGACTCTAAAGAATATATTAAAAAAAATTGAGACTACAATGAAAATTCTTCTAGAGATCTATTCTTCTGATGCCATGAAAAAAAATCTTTTTGGGGTAAACCAAATGTTGGTAATAAGGCATTGAAATTCCAAGCAAAACTAATGAGAAATGAAAACAGAAGTGATGTGGTATTCAGCATTCTGAATGACAATTCTTAGGCAAAATGAAGGGGCAGAAACTTAGAATACATGCTGGATAAAAGGAAATACGTTATTAGATTTCCTTTTTTATTGACCAAACCCCTAGGGTCCCATCACACACTGAATTCTCTACAGTTCATTATACTATAAATCTCACCCTTTTTCCATAAACAGTGTACCTATTCATCATCAATGAAAAACTATCCTTACACCATTAATTTTTGTACATTTAAATCCAAGACTATTGCTGGCATGGAAGCTGCAAGACCCCCCAGGATGCAATATAAAGTTGTACACTGAATCACAAGCATTAGAAGTTGCACAACCACAAGTGAATGACCTCACATTTCAAATAGTTTGATCCAGGATGGTCTTTTTAAGTGAGAGAGACTGCAAGGTTGCTTGTGTGCATGTAAATCAGTGGAGCACATGGAAATGGATTGCATATAAGAACAATTCAAACAGAATTTTTGCCGTGTGTACAGCAGTAACAGTTTGAGAAGCACAAAGCTTTCACCAAAGTTGAAATGAGTCTGTTCTTCTTCAGATATGAATATAATTCTCCCCCCATGCTCCCCCATACTATTCAAAGGACAGATGTAATTTACATTTTTCCTTTCCTGGAAGATACCAGATGGTTAACAGAGTGCTGCAGGAGCTGAATTCAGAGGAAATGCGATGGATCCTATTTCCAAGAATTGTATAAAGATCCAAAGTTCTGTTTAAAGGATTTTACAGCACTTTGTTCCCAACAGTTTATTATATCCTGACTAAAGCAATTTTGGCATATAATCCCAATAGGATAGCTGTGTCCTTATATATGTTAAAACTACTTCAAACCTTTGACGTCTGACTAAAAATGTTAACTTCCCAGGCATTATCTTTAGCTTTGTTAGCCAAAGAACAAAAAAGAGCACACATTTGGCAGCACTCAGGATACTGACATAAAAAAAAAAAAACAACCAAAGGAGTAAGCCAATATCCTCTTACTTCACAATAAGGCACATACAGTCTTTGAGAGACTGTATGTAGAGGAAAACTCTGAGACTTGTAGGTGTTTAGACACACTCTCAGTTTGAAAAGAACCATTCCCAAGGGTTTTAGAGAAGCCTGCTTGACTTCTGAGTTGATTAATGTAATCATTGGATAAAAGGAGGTGTTTGCACTGCATGAATGAGCTCTCCTAACAAGAAAATGGCTGGGATCCAGCCAGCAGAAGACAGCATCGACCTGTCCCTTCTCCAGAGCTTAGACCCAGGATTTGCGGAGACAAACGCCTAATTACATCAGTTTCAGGCTGTTGCACATAATCTGACATTAGGCATTCAGAAAAGCCCAGTCTGCTTTTCTAAATCCAGCCTGCCTTTTGCATAACAGTTTATGGTTTAAACACTCATGAAGGATGCAGGAAGTTTAGATGCCTGAGTCTTTTTAGCCTGAGTTGTGTCCTAAACTTCATGCTGTAGACCAGCTATGCACTGTACTTTCCTCCTGTTTAAGCTTTGTTCTTTTGAGCAAGGTCCAGATTTAAGACAGATCATTTTCTTACTGCTGGAAGGAGAACAACAAATAATTCAGGAACCTCTTGGGTAGGTCGCTCAGCTGGGAGAGGGGAGACCTGGTTCAGGTCCTGACCTTAGTCTCTACTTTTTTTTTCTAAATCTCACTCATGCAAACTGCATAAACATCTCTGGGAGGGCAACCAGGCATCTCCCTGCTCCCTGCAGAGTGCCCTAACTGTGAGGCCTTGGAGATCTGGGCAAGTTATTCCTCACCGTGTGGGACACTGCATCATCTTCTCAAGATACCTAATTTTCTTACTTGTCTGACTTAGCTACCTGAACACCTGATTTAGGTGCTGATTCCCTGAGCGCTGTGCAGGAATTTTGAAGGCACTGCAAAGATAAAGTTCAAAACAGACATTATCAAATTAGCTCTAAATCACTTTTCAAAGGTCTTGTAGAAGTCCTAAGTCCAGTAAATGCACATGAAAAAAAAAAAAAAAAGACACCAGGAGTAGTTTCTAATTTTGTATATTTGTTTTGCCTCAGTCATTCCTGCATCTGTTTAATTGCTGGAAAACTCTGCACTAGTGCAGTCATTTCCTAACCGGGTATGCTCTCTCCAATTGCAGACACTTAGGTTGGCCTGGCAGCTAGAGAAGACATCATCATCATTGCCATGAAGGTGAACAGAAGATGTGGCAAGGCAGAAGAATGGTTCACAGTCTGTGTGCCTGGCAGAAGGTGTCAATTCCCTACCACAAAGGCTGCCCTCAGATTCTTCTCCTAAGGAGAAAACAAGAGAAATCAGACCACTCGTAGGGACACAGTGTTGAAGAGGACAAAGGGCAAGCCTAAAGAGAATAGCAGAGTATAGTATAGCACCACAAAGAATACAGTATTCATTCTCTGCTCTTGCCTCCCAGTGATTTTGCTGCCTTGCCCTCTGTACTTCATATTCTTTAGCTATTAAAGGAATTAAAAATTCAATAATGCACACTAAAAACTGCAGCCTTGACCCAAAGGAATGGAAATAACTGTTGAGGGTCTCTAAACTTTCTCAGAGAAAGCACACAAAGACATTTACAAACTTGCAATTCATAAAAAAGCAGCAAATTGTTTCTTATGTGTCTTTATGCATCTATAAGGTTTGTGTTATTTTTATGCAGAAGGTCAAATTAATTCCACATGTAATTCAACACAGCAAGCAAAGCTGCATTATGTCTTCATGTGGCCACATAGATTACCTAGACTATCATTTATAAACAACCAATTACCACAGTTTAAAAGTATCTGTAATAAAACAAATTAGCATTTCACCATGTTCCTTCCTAAGGTACACTGAAGGTATGGTTGTTTGTCTTTTACTACTCTGTCTTAAATCTATGACAGAGTATTGGAAGTGTTTTTTGGCCTGTGGTTTGAGGGGGTGTTTGGAGTAGATGTTCTGTGAATCCTTCAGGACTATCCTATTTTTTGCATGCGATTGGAAAGGACTGGTTTTGGTAATCTAGGTGGTCTGTTCTACCCTATGATCTTATCTTTTAGTTTTTTTAAGTCTTTGTCATACACTTTATAATATATGTCTTTCATACTCTTGGACTGGATTGCTACTCTCAAACCACTGATGGATAAAATTTAACTGTTTGTTACAGAAAAAAATGTCTGAAGGGTCAACTAGTTGGACAGTGTTCACTTCCAACAGTGGGATATCAATCAGAAAAAGTGCATCTCACCATAGGTTAAAGAAACATCTTTCTCAGTTGTGTGACTTTAGCTGTATTTTGTTTCTATTGAAAAAAGTTATTTTTCCATGTAAGGCAAGTAGTTACTACTGTATCTGGCATCTATTTGAGACTCTATCTGGTCATCCTGATTTATCTTTGTCAAATATTAAGCCCTTTGGCTACAGCCTTATTTTCCCCACAGGTGTAAAAAATGCAAAACTGTAATTTATAAAACAGAAGATGACAGAATCCCATTTGTACAATACATTTAGATGCCAAAAGGTAATCTTATTACAAATAACACAACCTTCTCACAGCACTTGCTATATTATTTTCCGGGTGGTCTAAAAAGTTGATTCAGAGAATAATGCCACAACAGCAACTTGCAGTTCCTAAGGCCAAACAGCCAGATGTGTCAATAATCAGTGCAAACTGGAAACAGATGTAGGTCCTTGTTGAATAACAAATGTAATGAAAATACTTCCTTAGCTCTCTCATGCTTTCACACACATAAGAATTTATGTCTTCCATATTTTTTTAATTGAATTTATTTGCCGCTTCATTTTTATGTCACCAGGATCTCTTTCAAAATCTTAGTCACTTCACAATGAAGTAATAAAGATTAGTATATCTACAGCAATTGCTCAATATCTGGTCAAATTGATTCTACCTGATCATTTTATCAGCAAAATTCCTTATCATTGAGATAAGATGAAAACTGTGTAAGGCAGATGTGAAGGCCAAGTCCGGGTACTCTCCTGCACCTGCATAGTTTCTCATGTGTATGAAAGTAGACGGTCTATAGGATTGATAGCAGAGCTCAGACCACTGGGTGAATCCCTGACATGACTAAATAGACTTAAGTATTGAGTGAAAGCAAAAAAATTCTTTCCTGAATATTTCATGCTATCAGGATCTTTGTGAAACCTTGTATAAACCTACGTGTCCAAACCTGATCTGTACCTTCAGTCCTTGCTTGAAAGTGATGACAGATCACTTATGTGAAAAGCTACTTTAAAACAGAATACCATCTTTGAAACTGAAAATAAATACTTTGTGAGCTAAGAATTCAGGTATTATTTGCTTAGATTCTAGTGGTCAGCATCAAACAAAAAAACCCCACCCCAAATTCTTTAAAAAGTCACATTTTTCTCAACTAAAGTAGTTTGAAGATTTTTGATCAGTATTTTACCCCAGATAAAGGCAACATTTTTCACTATGCAGAAAATACAGCATTAATGTCAGAACTATCAAGCCTTTATACAAAGCTTATGTTATGGTTTTTGAGACTAACTGGAACTATCACCTTATGATAATTAACAGGAAACTAGGAGAAAAAATTATCTGTCCTGTTTCCAGATGCCAGTATGAACACTGATCTGCATCAAATCTTTACCAGTCAGACAAGTTATGTCTGCATATGAGAAGGGTAAAGAGCATGAAGGAAGAGCTCAGGAGTGTGAGTCAATGCCACAAACTGAACCAGGGAAAACACTTCACATGAAAACCCCAGAAAGACATTAGAGCGCTCATCACTTTTGTTAAAAAAAAAGAACAGGAGGATAAGCAATGTTGCAGGTAAAAAAGGATTGCAAACTTGTTATACTACTATTTTCCAAGACACTTTCATCCTTCAGGTTCTAGCTGTCTCCTCCTACATCCCCCCCCTTCTTCCTTCTGCTTCTTCTCCCCCTCGTTCTCCTTCTTCTTCCCGGTGCTGCAGTACCAGGTCCCCTCCACTTTACCAGAACAATTGTTTGATAGACTGGGCTCTGAACCCTACTTAATCAGAGCTTCTCTTTAACCCAGACCATTTCAGAATCTCAGTGCACACCACAGCTCTGAGAGCAGTTAGTCAGTGCAAATGATGGGGCCTCTGCTCTGGGATGAGAGCTGAGCAGGAAGGCAGGGAGCAGAGGATGCAAACTTTTTAGCTATGGCATTGCCCCACAGCCACTGTATCCTGAAACTGCCACTTCAGTAACAATGTTTTGCTCCTCTGAGTTTACTGTTGATGAAATCCCACGTGTAAAAAATAAACTGTGTGAAGGGTATACTAATATTTATACATACACAAGTTTATTACCTTATCATAGGAATGTGACTTACAAGCAAAATGTATATCAGCTTCCATGTATCTCCTTGGATGCTGATAACATGATAGAGAAAAAGAAGGTGGGCAGATTTAGGCAAATGGGAGCAAAGCTGCACTCTGATTCTTGTGTTAAATTTATAATCCTTAAATAATCAAAACTATGGGCAATTAGGGATGTGTCAAAATATATCCCTTACCCTGGTCTCAAAATCTTCGAACTCAAAATCAAGTGTAACAAGGGCTAGGTTTGATCTAGCAACATGAATTGTCATACAGCCATAGGGAAGATGAAAATAAAAAAGGTTAGTCATGTTTTCCAGATGACTGCAGTTCAGAAAGCAGTCACACCAAAAGAACACAGAGGTCAATGTCCAGAACCACCTGAACATGATTCCCAATACACGTTGTTGCAAAAGCAAACTAAGACATTTCTCAGATACATAAGTAGACTTTTTTTTAAGCTGGAATTGGCCGGTCATGTTACCGGTGTTTGTGACATTGAAAAGCCATGTTTCATGTATTTAGTTTTGCTGCCCTCACAGAAGTGGATGTTGTAAACCTGGTGAGGACACATACAACAGTGATCTGTGATTTAGAAAGTACTCCTCATGAAATCAGATGAAAGCCATGCCCATAATCTCATAGCACTGCTCAGTCTTTGCTGCACAGCCATCCAAGTTGCTGTATCACACAATACCCAACTGCCTTTCACAGGGTTCCATTAAGTCACTAATTAAAACCCTGGAGCTCATTATGAGCTATTGTAGAAGCAGCTGATCTTGAAATTTAGGTTTCTTTCGGTAGCAATCTAGGATTGCTTAGGCCTTGTGGTGTGCAGCTCCCAGGTCCTCTCCCGCCCTCCAAAATCTTATCCCAGGAGACCAGAGGGTTTAATTTTCTTCTAGCAAAGAAGAGGTACCAACTTCGCTCTCCTGCAAGCTAGGTACATGTCATATTTGGGGGATGCTTTGTAAGAAACTTGTACATCTCACTATGCTTCTTAACTTGGCCGAGCCCCTGCTCCTGCATCACTGGAGTAGAGACATGGCACTGGTCAGGGAAACACTGTGGTGTTGAATCTGAGTAAATCCTAAATATATCTTATAGATAAGCCACAGGGTGTAATACCTCTTTATTTCAGAGGTTGTTAATGAGGATAAACACCTCAAAAGTTGTCAGACACAAAGACAGGACCATATAGAAGGAGGTAGGTAATAGCATGGGACAGAGACATTAAGATAGCTGGATTCTGAAGTTTGAAGAGACCATGGCTGCTACTGTGACCTCCCTAAATTTCATAGGCCCAGAAGTGCACTGACAATTTTTTATAATGTTACTAAAGTAGAGACATCCTTCAGAAAGATTTCCCACCTTACTTTAGATTTGGAGATCTGGAGATTGTGTCCTGTGTGTGTATAGTCTGTTACTAAAAAGGGTTAATTAACCTTGTGAAAAACTTTGTCTTATTTTCTGCTTAAACTATGTTGACTTAACTTAGAGCTATTAGTTCATGTAACAGCTTTGATAGATTACAGAATCGTTGCAACACTGACTGGAGCAATGCCTAAATACCTCTGAAAAACAGGCCTAAGCTATGTGACCAAGGAAGCCTGCTGAAAGAGGAACCTTGACTTCTCAACTCCTGGACTGGCACTGAAATAATGTGTTCATTCTTTTTCTAATACAGTCTTTCCATGTACAAACAAAAACTAAAAAGTTGTTTTATCAACTCTCAGTAACCTAAAAGCCCATTGAACACAGAATTTTCCTTCACTGTTATCTTGTGACAAATGATGGAGGAGGTCTTTTCCAAGAGAAGATGACTTATAGAAAAGACTCTTAGAAACTCACAACTTTCAGTATAGCTAGCAGTGAAAAAAAAGCTCTCTCTATAATTTTTTTTTTTAGATCTTCCTTGTTCCAATAGTCACAGAGTATGTCACACTAGTCAGTTATTTCCACAGTGTACTTTAGCACGTTAAATTATTATTTCTAGCAGGCTATGCTGATTAGCAAGTTCATATTGTTGACGCTAGCCTTCAAAACTCCAATTTTGTAGGATGAATTAATTTTCACTGAGTTCCATTTTACCTTAGTTACACTATGTCTAGTATTTGAGATAGCTCAGAAGTACAACGTAGAGGTATCAGATAGAATTGATATGAGTTAACTTGCAACATTTCTATTTAAATTGGTCATCCTCATCTCTTAGTACGAGATAAGAAAATTAAGGCAATATAAGTCAAAGGTTAATCTCATACTTTTGTAGATATGTAAAATGAATGTGAAATAAGTTCCTGTTTGTCACCTCTCACTACAGAGTGGTAATTGGCTCAGATATTGCTGTAACCTTCATTGTCTAAGGACAAAGGTGAAGCAAAGTTCGTAAGTAGAGGTAATATCATCTATTTGAACAACTGTTAGTGTTGGTAAAAATAGAAGAACTTCTGGACTTTTCAGTCTTTCTGATTTCAAAAAAATGTCTTGTAGGTTTGAAGCCTTGTCTTCTTTTCCCAACATAAAAATTGAGCAAATAAAATTTCAGCCTCTACCAGTAAGTCTGGCCTTAGCTCAGATGGAAACATCTACATCAGAAACGTCTCTGGACAAATCCACTTTGACAGTGATGAATGTGTTTGTCAAGATGAATCTTTCTTCAGTATCCAGATGAACAATAATTACTGTTTTAGTTGTAAATTATAATTCTGAATTAAATACAGCCCAGTGGGAATGCTCATTTTCAAAGTTCTTGTTTACGTATCTCTTACAGTCCTGTACTTTGCTTGCCTAATTTAACTACCTAATAAATATCTTACCTCCATAGAAATTAGATATTCAGAATATGCTTTTATCAATAGTGCTTTATTGATAGGGAGCCCAAAACGCAAAAAACCACAAAAAAAACCCAAAAAACCAAACCAAAACAAAAAAAAAAATGGGGAAAAAAGAAAAGAACAACTGTGCCAGGAAGGTACATTGACTCATGGCTTGTGAAAGTCTTGACTTCAGAGATAAATTATTCAATCCAGAGAGACAGCACCCAATGCGTACTCTGGGCAAGATATCAAAATGCAACTCATCCCACGTATAGGAAATTATTCCTAAAGCAGTTAGGTATAATAATATCTATAGGCATAGCTTTCATCTACATTTTTCACTTAGTACATAATGTTCTTAAAGTTTTATCTTCCCTTACTTGAACCTGGAAGTTGTTAACTTCTAATTTTTTTTTTTTTTTTTTTTCAAATATCAGGCCTTTCACTTTGTCTAGGATTATGGAACTTTTAGTGACACAGTTTTGCTCCGAAAAACTCAAAACAGTGTTCAGTCATTGCTATGGCCCTGATTATTTAGTAGACTTTTTATTGCAAGCTGTAGATTCCTTACTTGTATTTCCCACTGTGCTTTGCTAGCCACATTAAGGAAAATCTTGCAGGAGACATGATAGTTGTTATATCTGATAGGAAGAAAGACAGAGAGAAATGATCAAGCATGGTCTTCCCTTTTTCATTTTTTCACACTTTTCAGACTGAGAAGATAGGACATTTTTTACTAAAGAGCTAAGTGAAGAAACCCGTAATATCCATGATACCATCACACTCTTATGTCAAAACAAGGTTTATTAAGAACCAGATGAACTATTTTTGCAAAGCATTGCATAGCGTGATACAGACATATTCTCCAGAGACTGACGGCAGGATCCTCAGCCAAGTGATGTGGAATGATTGCATCTTCACTGCTCAAGTGTAGCTACATCCGTTCTGATCTGATGTAACATACAGTGCCTCATGGTACCACCATAGCCCTTAAATACAGTCAGTGTTTGAAACAGATAGATAAATAGATAGATAGACAGATAGATAGATAGGTAGATAGACAGACAGATTGATTGACGTAGCCAGTGTAGTTTAATATTTGCTTGATAATCCATTGAGTTTTGTTCATTTAGTGTAAGATTGAAAATAGTTGTATGTCCTGGGCTGTGGTTTGAGGGCACCAGGAGGATTTTGAGGCTTGAAAGCCTTCAGACTTATTGTTGGACGACTGTACAAGGCAGAGAGAGACAAGGCTGTTGCGAGTCTTTTTAACCCACTGTACTTGGGTTTAGTTTTAGATTAACTACTTGAATCGTTATGGAGAATAATAGCTTGGCAACAAATGAACATTTATGCAATATGGACTGTGGGGGAATAGAGACCCAGGAATGAACTGAGAACCTAAGTTGTTTGATATTGTAAATGTATCCTAAGAGACATCAGACATGGTTGATGCAGGTTTAATAAATAAGAGTGTATGACCTTACATAGCAAGCATCTCCTTTTCCTGTCTATCCTGATCTTGAAAATACTGCATGCAAAACCACAGTGATGTGCAGTATAGGTACTCCAGAGCTAGATTTCAAATACTTGTTCAGTCTCACTCTTCATCTGAGCCGAAGTGGGTTGTTGTAATGGACAATGCTATTTAGCCTATCACTTATGCAATGTGGAGAAATGGATTTGAATGGAACTATGAATGCAATTTTTTCAAGATATAAATTATGCTAAACATTTCAAGACAGTACTTTCAAATGTTGTGAGTCTCAGTTGCTGTACCAACTTTATTCTGTTCAGCTAAAGCAAAGATTGAAGTTGGCACCTATATAATTTTACAGCCTCGTTGTCCTAGTTGAGAAAATTTCAGGCATCATTTTCCTTGTTTCAGAATTTCTCAGCCAAGTCAGATGAATAATCTGTCTTAGTTTTCATGGTTACTTGATAGCAGATCTATTCCTGTACATATCATCCCAAACGCTTACATAAATTCTTCTGACTCTGCTTCTCAGGGATTAATTCACAGTATCCTTGTTCCCCATTCCAGAGCAGCTCTCCTTGCTTTTTTACATTCTAAAATAGGGGAGTTGGTTGAAAAAACTGGCTGAATATAACATAAATGTCTTTTAAAAGACCTGCTCCAGTGACACTGAATTCCCCTGGATTTCTCAGGGGTTTTATCACAGAAAGAGAAGTTTGTAAGCCCGATTTTAAAGCTTGTAAACTGACTTTTGCAAAAAAAAAAAAAAAAAAAAAAAAAGAATACTTCCCTTCCTCATATCATGTAGATATCTGTTAAACAGTAGGTTTCAAAAATGTTCTGGGGCATGTCAAATGCCCATTCTTAAACATGATAAGAAGTGCAGTTGCATGATATTAGTCCACATTATGAAAATGTTGGCAAAATAACTCCTCCGTGTTGTTATAACAAACAAAGAGCTGGCTGGCTGATTTCATCTCCTACAGATAATTGTATTGTCTCCATACCACTTGAATAGATTTTAAATGTAGATACAAATTGAATATCATACCAAGTCCTAACCTTTGCATGTTTGTATTGTGCAGCAAGTAATTGCACACTGGAAAAGGTTAGAGAACTGCCAAATAATGTAACTAAACTGCATCTTCTCTTTTTTCAGACTAGACTGCAAATCGTGATAATTCTGGTAAGTCATGGGCCAAGAGTGTATGTGTAGAGAGTCAGTGATGGTCATTCAATGAACAGTAAGTCAATCATCTGAGCATTTCATAATCTCCGAAGTTTGAACTTTAAATTCAGTTCAGCACACAACATAAATGCATATCTCTAGGCTGATCTACAATGCAGACAATGAATCTCAGTGTATATGATCATTTATAACTCAAAGGTTTGGTTCTAGGAGTCAAATCACCATGGAAGTTATTTTTCATTATTGCAGTTCCTTCTCAGTTCCACAGAATCTGTTTTCTTGTTTTCCTTTTTCAGAATCACAGAATAATTTGAGTTGGAAAGGACCCACAAGGATCACTGAGTCCAAATCTTAAGTGAATGACTCATATCGGTATCAAACACACAACCTGGCTTTATTAGTAATATGCTCTATTTGGTTGTTTGGTTTTGGAAGTTCACAGTTGATCATGATGTTCATTCAAATTAAGGTTTGTTGCAAAAAAAAAAAAATTCTGTATTTTGGAATAATTTTCATTTCTTTACTAGTTTTTGATTGGACTTCTATCACTTGAGACAGAACCTCATTTCAGTTTAATGAGATATAGCCTAAAACTGTTCATTAATGCATTTCCATAATCTTAGTAATCACTTTACTGCTTGTTCTGTTGAGGCATTTCAGACAACATTTAGTCACAAAAAGATCTACTTGGTTCTACAACGCTGTGAGAAGACTGGAAAGTCTGTCCACCACAATTTCACTTAACAGCTGAATGTTAAGGCTCTGTAGCAACCTGGAATACAGAGCTGACAGATTCAAATTATCAACACTTGTTTCCTCTAGTGACAGTGAATATGTTAGCTTGGGGTGGTGGGGCTTACAGGGTTGGGGAGAGACAAATAGTTTGTTTTTATTTTTTTTCCTAATTTTGTTTTTAAGCTCAGTGAGTTATGGGTACCGTTGAGAAAGCTCTGTCTCATTTTAGTAGGCCTAATTCAGTGTAAAGGAAATTACAGCTGTCATTATCATGAGGTATGAGTTTGCTCAGCAATTATTCTGCTATTAAAGGCCTGAACCAAAGGGAAGTTATTCTCTAACTAGTTTCTTCATCCACTGAAATTTTCTTCTTACTTTAAAAGAAAATCCTGCTAGGGATGAGGAAGAAAATTTCAAATTTCATGAAATTTTGGAAGAAAACAAAAGAATAAACAGCTCAGACATTTTTATGGTTTTAGTTTGACAATAAGGAAACATTTCCTTTAAAATCCTTTGTGATCAACATAATTTTTATTGCAATCCATATTTCTAAATAACAAACAAAGAGAAGTGCAAAAGCAGAGGGGTATTTTTGTACATTACAACAATTCCAAACATTTTTTCCAAGTTATTTTCAAGACTCTCAATATATAAAAACTTGTTATCTTTTATGAAAAGTTTTGGCTTTGAAGGGCTTCCTTTTTTTCCCCCCTGAATTAAAACCATTTCAGAATAATTTAGTTCTATTCCAAAATCCATTGAAGTCATTACAAACTGCTTTTGATTTCAGAAGTTTTTGGATCAGGTCCACAGATGGGATTTATGTGAGCAGCATAAAAGAAAAACAGAATCATTCCACTAGTATAGATTTTAAGCTCATACCCACACTTCAGAGATGATTGTAAGGGCAACATTTGGCCCTAGATGCATTTTCAAAAGTGAATGAAATAAAACCTGAAAGTTACTCCTGAGAAAACAGCTAATTTACTTTTCAAATTATTATTTATGACTTATACGTTAATGATAAGAATATTATTACATGAAAAGAACTTAAAGCACTACAGTGCAGATAACGTTTTTATTAAAACACAGATTTAAATCTTGGCAATTAATTGATTTCTTATTCTTGACGTCCACTCATTAGTGGATTACTTTCTTCATAAAATAAATTTAATAGCAAGGAAAGTTTTAAATCTACAAAATTTGGGTGCATATTTCAAGTAAATTATTTTATTATTAGCACACTCTTATTTTACTTCTCTTTTCCTGCATTGATGAGGCTCAAACCTCAGTTCTTCTTAGTTTGTTCTAAGTAACACTGTCAGTGTGCCAGTCGTGGGATGGGACAGCCCTGAAAGCTGTTGATCTCATTGACTTGCTGACACTTGGCAGGGTGTTCTTTGGGAATGTAATAGAGCAGCGCGCGATCTCTCCTGTCTTCTGGTAAACACAGTCGGCAAAGGGAATAGAAAGGGATTTAGAGCTCGTGACAATGTCGTCACCATCTTAGGCCAAATCTTCAAGGCTGTTTTCTAGTTGCAAAGCAATGTGATCAAGCAATGAAGTATGGAGCAGGTCATACAGGTTTGACATACCAGTGCTTCCATTGCATATGGGTTTATGAACAATCAACCACAGATACACACAAGTGTACTTCTATCTATTTATCTCTACCATGTCATATAGGTCAAATGCCAAACTAAACTCAACTCAGAACTACTGTTACGTATACTAGAGTCTATGTATGTATATGTATTTAATTTTTTTTTTTTAAGGGTGATTTTGAGGGACTCCATATAGCGTCATGGCATGTCATCAAAGAACACCAAATGTGTACTTGGACTTTAGACATACACTGTCACAAGACAAATAAATTTCCATGTTTTATTTTCACCCCTTTATATGTATATACATATATAAATATAGATATATGTAAAAAAAACTAGAAGTCTTTGTGTGTCTGAAAGTTTGTCATGTTTGTTCAGCTAAAACAGCTAGTTACCTTTCATAACACACCTTAATTTCTTTGTGTACATGAACAGGTGCAAAGGTACACATAAAAAGTTTGTTTTCCATTTTAATAGTAAGATATATGGCACGCATACGACATCGAAACTCAGCATAAAAGTCATTTTAGCATGTACCTGGATTTTATTTTTTATAGTAACACTTGTTCCACTTTATGATCTATAATCAAATAGTTTACAAGTAAGCCCCTGGGCATGGATTAGTCTCATTTAACATTATACCTGTAAAAGTTCAGAAGTTAGCTGTTCAGCCTGTGTCTTCAGTGAAAGGCAGGAGACAGGGAAATCACCCCTAGGTAGGACAGGAATCTAAAACAGGTAGATGAATCACCAGCTGAACATGCCTATTTCTCTACACTAAAGCATGGAACAAGTAGATTACATTTAGACAAGCAAATATTAGATGTCCAAAGTCAGCAGCACTGAATTACATGCCATCAAGCCACTGGGAGGAATGCATGGGGAAGCAGATGAAGCTCAGTACCTGAGACTGAATGGCATTAACACCTGTCCACCTGCAATTGGACACAGTCTGGTCTTCCACTCGTGGGCAGTGGGGGAAGTGATATCCACAAAGTTTCAAATGTGGCTAATGCGTTTGTTCCGACAGCCTAAATAGTCATTAACTCTACCCTTTCAACAAAAGAGGGTACGTGCGGGACATCATGCTACCAGGCAGCAGCGAAGGACTGGTCCATGGGCTCAGCTGTGGTTTTCCACAGGCTCCCTGCATCGAGCAGGGCTTGACTGAGTGGCCTCAGGCACATGCCATAAAGCTGCTTGGTGATGGGATGACCCACAAGATCAAAACATGCACCTCTTCAGTACCCTTATTGTGGATGATGATGGCAATGATGAAGAACCTTTCAGTGACCCTGTGCCCAGTGTAATATATGCTTTCTGATTAAAGGCTCTGTCTTCCTTTTCTTTCCCACTCACTTCTTACCTGCAGGAAGCAAGAGAGGAAGTAGCATTCTGTATGTTTTGCTCTATCACACTCTTAATGCTCCCAGGCTCCTCCATCGAAAATCACATGGAATAACAATATTCAGGGGCATAGCAGATTTTATTTGTGTATGCAAAGAGTTCCAGATAATGCAGAGGTGAGGAAGGTGCATAAAAATGGACTGAAATTGTGGGACAAGGAATATGAGGCTACTCACTGTATGATGTGCTATATTCTGATAATACTGCCATGGAACCCAGCTTAGTTCAACCAATTATGTTGTGCAACCAATTTTTCTGAAATGACTGAAGTCCAGTTTTAAAATATTGCTATAGTTCCCGAAATCGTACTGGGAATACAAGAATACAAAAGCTTCTCACTTATATAACTTGTAAAACCTTTCTATGTATAAAAAAAACCCCCATAATTCACTCTGAGATTCAGGAATGCCATAAACCTCCAGAGCTGAGTTAACATAATTAATCACCAGAGCCACAAAAATAGTTTCCTTGTACTATCATAATCTTTGTCTGTTGTTTTGTCATACACATTTAAAATATTTCTACCTTGAGATGCTCTATAAGACATGTTATCTTAGTGATAACTGAGTTTATTTAACATCAGTCATAGATTACTCTTTCTCTCAGAACTGAACAGCTATTATGGAGCTGCAGTGAAAATTAGCATGACCATGTAAACTGTGGGGGAAATGGTGCTCCTAAATATTTGAGGGTCAAGCACCTGACACCACACTTCCAGATTACCACATCAGATATCCTTTTCTGTTTCTACTCCTACCTGTTTGGAGTAATGTAACTCAGCTTCAAATTTAAGTGCAGGTGCAATGGGACATTATTTCCCAACTGCTAAACAGAATTACCTGCTACATGGCTTGATCTCATCTAATCTGAGTAAGTAAAATATGTAAGTTAGCATTTTTTTCTTCTCCACAGCTCCATAGAAAGAGGTTTTTCTTTACGGTAATTAATCAATGCAATTGCTTTCAGCAAAAGCCTCTCAGTTCTGATATGCAGTCCCTTGTGAACCAAGACACTCAACTAAACATTTTAACAGTTTCGCCACTCTTTCAGGTAGTGATGGTATCATTCAGACATTTTGGTAAGAGGTTAGGGAAAAAAACAGCTCAGGTGAGCAAGTGGAGGGCAGACACTGATCCTCTTGGTCTCCAGAATGGACTGTTGCCTGATTTTCTCCATGTAGGGATTAGGGTATTATGGATTGCTCCACTTATCCAAAATACTGTGTTTACCTGTTCCCAGTGAGCTGTAGGCAAACAGGATAGCTGTGCTGGCAGTGAGCCACTTCTATTCCAGGCTGTGCCAAGAGGCACAAGGAGAGTAAGCTGCTTTTGCCCTCAACCCCTACTTCTCTCACATAGGGTTAGACTTCATCTGGCCATAGTAAATACTTCAGCCAACTCATCTTAGAAGAGAGAACTTGAATCACAGTGTCTGTGAAATCCTCGGTTTTCATCATTACAAAAATGTATCCCAGTGCCAGAGTATCCTGTTGTTTATTCACTCTTCTGGCATAGCCATGTGAGGGGGTGAATGCCAACACAACGCAATCCCGCAACAAGCAGAAAAACACAGTAGGTGAGACTGGTTAGGAGGTACAGACTATACCTTCTCCCTCGTAAAGAGCCAGTCTGTTGCCAGTATGACTGGGAGCCCTTGGAGGCTTCAGAAATGTGCCCTTTGGTATCTTGGCTTAAGAGTCAGTTACATGGGAAAAACAATACATGATTTTACTATGCCCAGCAACACATCTCCTGCCTCAGGCAGAATCAGATGTCTTGCTTTCTGAAAATAATGGAGGGAAGCACTTTGAACTAAGAGATTGATTCAGGCATTGACAGTTATATAAAATGTGTGTTTTTGCTGGAGCATCTCATTGTGCAGCCACCATTTTGGCATGCCAATGTTATTAGTATGTCAGTTAACCTCATAATTACGAAGAAGATGCAAATAAGACTCTTGTGCCTTTTTCTTCTTTTAGACTAGCAAGTAATATGCCATCTCCACCATAGTATATATAACTTTTGGAATTAAATCAGGATTTCATGCATAATGTCTTGCAGTTACCGTCAGTTGCATCTGTTAATAAACTATTTCCTTGGCTGTCGATAATCATTGTATCTGTCAATTATTACTAATTTTCTGTCTGAAATTCGGATTTCAGTAACTTTTTAATGCAAATATCTCCATCAAGTCATTATATTGTCAAAATCTTACACTGAAATAAATTCTTCCTCTCCCTCTCTCTGTCAGAACTACACAAGGCTGTTGAAAAAGTGAATGACGTACCTTAATGGTGATGTGTCCTCTCCAGTCTTACTTTAGAACTGGAAAATATATACTATTATAATAATGCAAACCTGCTTATAAGCTAACGATATTTGTTTAGAGGTAGACTGAATTAATTTGGATGCCTGTTCCTATTCTGTATGCTACTTCATTTAGGTAGCTATTAGGTCTGAAGAGTACATGTTCACATGATTTCAAGACATGACATCTAGTGGGAACTGTATCTCTGAAATGCAACCAGTGAGCATCAGAGATACACTTGGAAAGTAAGTAGAAGAGATTCTTGAATAACTTGCAATATTATATATTTATTTATAGAAAGAAAAATACATAAACATATAAAAATTTGAGGGCTAAAAATATATATATTGTATTATTTTTAATATGATATTTAGAAAATGCTATCATTAAGGACTACTTGATGCTCTGTTGTGGTGCTTTGTGGTGCTACAGAAATAATCATAGCTATATATATAGCAATTCTTCCACAGTGGTGATCTTTCCTAAAGAAAATGTCAATATTAAGAATTAAATACATTAGATGTTAATACCTTGAGGTTTTAAAGTAGAAATAATTTTTATACTTTTCTTGGGGGATAGAAATGGATTTTCTTGAAACTACATTCTTCTTATATTCTGGAGGTTGAAAAGCGGTCCAGCTACAGGCTCCATAAATCCTGTGAGCATCCATATTGTTCTATGCTTTAACACACACACTAGTCAGGTTTTGGTGCCGGCTAGTAACCTGTCAGAAGGAGCCTGGAAACATGGATAACACGGGCCAAGGACTGTTCCCTTAAGGAAACTTAGTTTTGTGGATGGAGGACCTTTAAGCTCGTGAACAACATCTTGACACTTGCCCTCAGGATTAGAGAACAGTCCTGTCTCATCTACCTGTACACAGACAGGTCACCAGGTCTTTAATGATTCAAGATGCCCTAGGTTGTTCAGGATATCATCATGTGACTACAAATGCCCCACCTGTGAGCAGCCAGACTGAGCTACCTTGACTGTAAAGTAGATCTGTAGAGACTTACCCATGAGGCAAAGAGTACGCAGACTTCCGAGATAGCAGTTCTGTACTACAAATGACACTGCTATCTCCCCACATGGTTGCACTGAGGTTGAATAAAAACCTTTCATTGTTTCCCCTCAGTGATAAAAGCCGTGTTGACTATAGTTTACAAGAACTAAAAGTCCCAGTTAAGGCTTACCATCTGCCTGGCTCAAACTGTTCAAATACAATTGCAATACTGATATTGCTCTAACCTCTGTTATGCCTCTCTCTGCCATCTGCAGAGCTGGGAGAACAGGTTTTCTTTATAGTCACCATGATGAACTGTGTGATAGATTGAAGGAAATCATGTTTATATAAATACATAGCGTGTATACAATACATATGAAATAATTTGAACAGCTTGTCTGACCACCGAATATCCAGGAAAGGACAGTAAGTCACCTCTGCTATCAAAATGCAAACAGAATTTTGTTCAGACAGAACCTTACTGAAACAGGTGGCACGCAACAGTATGTTTGAAGGTTATGTGTTTATGTCAAACTTAGCAACGATAACTGGTAAGAATAGAAAAGTCTATGTAATCTACGTTTCCTAAAAGTCCAAGTAAGAATGTTTAGCTTCCTTTTTGATTCAGTAAGAAACTGTCAAGAAAAGGAGAGGTAATAATTTTATGACTGGTGCTGGAAGGGAGAAATTACACTGTATGTGTGCTACCATAAAAAAAGTCTTTATGTGTAGAATGGTAATGAAGAAGCTCATACATTCACTTTAGCAACTGTCAAGCATATAAACATATAGGGAGATATCAATAAAAGAGACCCTCTCACTGGCACTGGAAAGCGTGTCACAGAAAGAGATGTTGAGAGAAGCATCTTGTCTGAACACAAACCCTGTGTCAGCAGGGCTGCACGGAACATGAGGGGCAGTCATTTGCCTAGGAACATAATTTTGGAGTTAAAGTGTTATTTTAAGGTACTTGCTGGTCTTTCTTTCAAAGATGGTGCTGTAGGGTGATCTGAGAATTAAAATGTCTTCCTTCGTTATTTGGCAAAACTCTTCAGATCCACACCACAAACTGATTAGGTCATTACAGACTTCTGATTGAGTCCAACAGTCTCTGAATCATAGATGTCATGTAAGAACAGTGAGAAAGAGGGCAATTAGCGCTAGGCACAGAGTGACATAACATGATAAAAGAGGAGAGGAATTGAGATGTTGACAATGCTCATTTCAAACTGCAGGAGAATTTTAAGGAGGAAAAGCTAAACATAATCCTCAAACTGGGAGTTCACAGTTCAGTTTTCACTATTCTGAAAACTACCACAGCATTGACTCTTCACCCAAAATGTGTAAATTCAACAGAAAATGTATGATCATAAGCCTGCCAACAACTAGCCTGGTTCCGACTCAGAACAAAAAGTATAACCTAGTGATTCATCAGCATCACTTCCTTCTGCGCATTTAATTTCCTGAAGAATTCTCATCTGCTCTTCCTTTCCTTTAAGATCTAGCAACGGCATGGCTGAAGATCAACATATGAAATTTCACACTGACAGAATAGAAAGAGGAAGAATAGCTCTTCTCTGAACATGTACCAAACATTCTATTTACCTGTATTTTATGGGAGTGGCAGTAGAAAAGGCGAGTCAATTTATAAATTAGACCTGCTTTCACGGTGTTGTTTTCCAAGTGAATCATCCCCTTGAGTTGATCGCATTTTCTAATTTAAAAAGTTTAAACATGCAGAAAAATGTACTTTTTCTCCCTTTATCTTATCAGGTACATCATCAGCACACTACCATCCTCTTCCACTAAAAACATTATCCAGCATGCCAACTATGAACATGCCTCTGGCTTATTTCTTAAGAAAGATTAAGTATTACCTCATAGAGTGCATTGAAAATATGTCCAACAACAACATGACATCTAAGAAAGATGCAGAAATCATTATTTTTTGTCAGTGGGGTTAGAAACCAATTTTCATCCTAATCTGGGGAAAAAAACAAGGGCAGTTTTTCACTTTACCATTTAAACTTCATGTTCCTTTCATCAGGTTTACAAGTGAGACCAGACTGGCCAGTTGATTTTATTGTATGCATATGTTCATTGTCAACACCTAGATTTCAAACTCTTATGGAAAACAACCGACCATAAAATCAAAGGTTCACCTTATGCACTTATTATTCATTAAAGCCGGTACAGCTCTCATAAAGTAAAGAAACTATGAAAACTGTGAAAAATTTCAGCTAGTAGGGTTTCCCTTTGGCTAGTAGGAGTCATTACTTGCCCTACAGTAGATGCAGCTGTTTCAAACGCTTTGTCCATTTGCACTTCGTTCTTGGTGTGACTGAATTTCGCATATCAGTGCTTGAATTATGTTGACTAGCTCCCTCCACTAAGCCTGCACCTGCACACTAAAGCTCCTCTACCCATTTCACCTAGACTGAATTTTCTTTTGTCATTACAGAATCCAGGTGCTATAAAACCCCACAGCAGTGAGAAGGAGAGCTGGTTGGGCAACATCTCAGAGAATACTCACAGTTACTGCAATCGTTTTATTTTATTATGCCGAAGGGAAACCCTAGTAATGGAAATTTCCGTAGCTGACATCCTTTCTTGACATCCTTATGCTTTCTGCTGCCATGACTCACAAGCAATGACCTGATGTGTAGGAGGTGAGAGTACTTGGAGACTACCTTAAATAATGGCTATGGGACAGTTCTGTGAACACAAGCTTCAGATTTTAATTTTTTGACCAAAGAAAAATGATGTGTAAATCTACAGCATGATCCCCAGTCTTGTCCAGATTTCCAAGATAGGTCCACTTCTCAGGGAAGCCACGGAGGCTGCTGGCACTCCAGTGGTAGCATGATCTATAGCCTGGATTGGTAGATCTAATCTGGTTAGCTTACAACAAACTTAATGCAATTAGACACCCACTTAAAACAGCCTCTGGCTAACTGTCTGACTTTCTGTCCTATCTGTGAAACTGGCAAACAACATTGGGGTATCACAAAACTTTGGTCCTATCCTGCTTTATTAAAGATCTCTGTGTATATCGAGAATACACAACCTGGTTTCATGGCATGTGGCTTCATTGTGTGAGAGTCACGTTTCAAAAAAAGAATAATCAAATCAGTACTCTGTTGCAAAAGTAAGGATGAGAACATGGTACGTAAAAGCTCCAACATGAGACATAAACATGAGTCTGTCCTTACAGAATTCAGTGGTGTTATTGTGCCAACACTTCCCTGTTTCATAGGCAAAGGCAAAGATAAAAATGTGTGAGTTTCATAATAGTTTCTTAACAGTATCTGGTTCAAAGGTTGGTATTACATTTGTCAGCAACCAATACACATTTCTCACTACCTTCAGCAGTCATTTGCTAACCAATGAACTAACTGTAGTATGTGAGAATATCCAAGGGTATGTGAGACAGGGTTCTCTCTGCATCATCTCTAGGAATCTCTAAATATCACTATCTGAAGAAAGCAGTCCTGAGATATTTCCTACCTGTCTTGCCAAAATGAGGATTTCAGGAATTCTAACTGCTTTTGAGGTTAACAAAAAGATGGTTTAGGGGTTCACAGGACACATCTGCACAAAGCCATTCTCTCAAAATAAAGATCTGTGGCCAGCCAGTCTAAGTACTGCAGGGTGGCTTACAACCCTGTTGGCTTGGACTTCTTTTGTGCCAAGTGGGAACACCACAGCTCTCTTGAAGCTCTAAGATATAATTTCATGGTTTAACCTCCAGATGCCAACTCAGCCCCACACAGATGCTCATTCACTTTCCCCCAGTGGGATGAAGAAAAAAGTCAGAAGAGTAAAAGAGATAAAACTCATGGGTTGAGATAAACAGTTAAATAGGTAAAACAAAACCCACACAGACTAGCAAGACAAAACTAGACACCTCTTAGCAAAACTCTGGATTCTAGCTCTAGGTTCTTTCCATTAGAATAGTCAATGGTGATATTTGATGAGGCTCATTCAGACATAGGCAAATACAAATTATTTCACTCACTGTTCATCTGCTTGCTGATCCCAGGTTCTGGGAGAGATGTGAAAAGTTGAACTACACATTCTGTCTTTGAGTGGGATAGGGAACACCAAGCTCTGAGAAATTGTGTGTGGGCTTTTGGGAACGATTGTTTTTTAACAAACATGTAAAACCTCATCTACTGCCAAATATGCTACAAACACAGAAGATCGAGTTGAAATTTCTGAAATAAAATGGCATAAAATTTCTAACAAGGAGAAATAAAATGATCAGAAAGTCCTCTGGGAATTTTCTGAGGGAATATGGAGACATTTCTTCTTATGCATTTTCTTTTTAATGTTATTTGAATATATATATGTTTGAATTGTGTTTCCTTTTCGTATAAAAACTGTTGAGACGAAAAACGTTTTTCCTAGCTTAATGTGAAATAAAAAAAAGAGAGAAAAGGGTCTATAAATTACACTGAACATATATACAAGTTCTGCAAAACTTAAAACTTTCATTTATAGTGAACATCACCAGCACAGTAATCCAGCCATGTGTTTTGAAGTGAGCTCATGTTTATGGAATTGTAATAATAATCAATGGTAAAATAAATTAAAATATTTATGTGGATGCATAGACGCAAATGCATCAGAGCTGAGCAGGACTTGCTGTACTTTGGTTTTGGAGAAAAGGATGGATCTCAAGAATTTCTCTTCTGCTTCCCCTGCCCCTTCACAACAATTCATTCATTCAGTTTTTAGAGGAAGCATGTGGAGATGTAATGCAGAATGAATTTCTCCTATGCTAATAAAAATCTCACTATAAGTAAATAATACCTTATCTGTGCTGATAATTGAGGGCCAAATTGAGACCTGAGAGATAGCAAATGCATTGGGAAATAAGAGACTGTTTGATGACAGCAAGAGTGGCAGAATTTGGACCTTAGAGAAAACTTCCTCAAGTGGAGACCTGGAGGCCAAATGCAGCTCATAATGCCCAGCCAAAGCTCCTGACAAATTTGTCTGCCTGGGGAGTGGCCTCAAATCCAGATGGGGTGAGTGATAAGAGCCCTGGGATCTTACTCATGCATATGCACGAGGCATGGAGAAGTAGCTGCAAGTAGCAGCTACAAGGGCACAAGCACATCTCACTCTTCCAGTTCATATATGCTTCCGAATGTACTCCCACTTGTGTGTTGATCTGTCTACTCTTCATTATTTTTTTTGTCCTTTCAGGAAAGGGTGTACACTTCTATTTTGTTCCCAACTACTCTGCTCTGAGTGAAAACTCAAAAGCAAATTCCTTGAAGATGTTTCAATAGTACTTCACATCTTTTTTTTAATAGAAGCCAAAATTTTGGCCCTAATGTACACCCATGAAGATAATTCTCCATGCATGTGGTATTTCTGCTTCCTCTTTTCTTAAGCTGGTCCATTGAAAGAAGTGCTTTGGCTTGAATTCAGAAAATATCATAAACTTTTGCACATAAATAAATGCTTCAAACATAGTTCCATGCTTGTCAGTTGGTGAATATGTGTAAATGATTGCTATACAAAGTATAAACACAGGATTAGAACAGTCGATGGAATACGTGTATATTGTACATTTACACAACTTTAATAGGTAGAATAGGATTACCTGCAATGACTGTTTACCTATGATAAGCCACAATGGGTACATTTATACAGACAATCTGCTAGTGAATTTATTCATCAGAGTCTTGATGATCACAGTGCTTGTATCTTACCTCACTTCTCGGTCTTGTCATGAAGGTTGTCCCTCCATGCATTCTCTAGGATGAGTCTTCCGTAAAAAGGACTGGTGCTAGGCAGCACTAATGCAAGACAGCCAGCATCATCTGTCCTGCAGGTCAGGGAATGGTCCCTGCTTTTCTTTTTAAGCCGGTGTCATTTCATACACAGGCACTGATGCTTAAGCATGAGATTAACACACTCTTATCTTTGCCTGGCAGTACACGTCTTCATTTCAACCTGGCAGTTATGGCCTTAGGTTGATAGGAAGACAGATGGGGTGTCAGCATAGCAATTGAATTTTGAGTGCCTTTCCCTGAAGTTGTCCCTTAAGCGCTGAGGCACTAGAGGCATAAAGGCTAAAGAAACCTTACTACCTGCCAAACTCTGCTGCGTTAACCTCTGAGGTATTATTTTGGAACTTATTATTAATATAGAAAATGCAGTGAAATAAATGGAGATATATCACTCTACATGCCCCTTAATATGTTCCTTAATATGCCATATTAATATGGTCCTTATAGGGCAGAGTATATATAGTCACTAGTGAATTTCCCTAGAGAATGCCTTGGATGATGGAACACCTCTGTTCAGAGCCCAGCTTGTGAATGAAGGTCAAAACCCTACTGCTTTCCTTACAATCAAGGCCTGTCCTGCATACCATACTATCCAATATTTGTGTTGCATATACTTGTAAGGTCCACAGTTTTATTATTCTAGATGTCACCTTTTTCGGGGTGGTGGGGTTTTGTTTGTTTGTTTGTTTATTTTAAAAAATAAATCTTCTAGTATGTTTTTTATGCTACAGTTTCAAGATTCATTCCAGCTTGGCTTCAACACAACGTTTTTCCACCCACATAGAAAACCATGCCAAGCCTCTAAGGTTTTGTAATATTCTTTTGTAGTATTACTTTTATCAGGCAATCAAGTAAATATTAATATAACTCTTTTTTTTAAGGAAAAGCAACTTTTGCTGCCAACTGCACAGCTTTCCATGGGATAATTTGAAGTATCAACATGTATCTTCTTTGAAAAATTCAACTTATATATTCCTAAACATCTGTAGTGTTAAACTGCTCAGGGGTATGAACTCAATATCACAGGCATTTTTAATTTTGGTTTTTTTGCATAGGTTGTTTGTGTTGATCAGGACTCAAAGTCTGTTCATTTTACTCACTTGAGCATTTGACTCAGAGTAGGTAAAACCCAGCAGCTTTATGAGCACAGCTATGTGCTCTGTTGCAAACAGTTATGCTGGCATGTAAATTTTAATGCTGTTATAGCTTATTCTAGATCCTGAGAGAGCATAACCTGCAGCAGTTTCAGTACTTCCAGAACAGTAATAGCATGATTTGAACTGACATATTTTACCAGTTTAACAATATAATTAACCCAGAAAAACGTTCAGGTCTAAATCTGATGTCACAGCACAAGAATCTGGCTCATATGCACTTCAAATGATGGGGTTTAGATGATTATTTTAGAGACGGGTGAAAACATAGATACATAAGATATACTGCCCAGTTTCACAATCTTTTTGCATGATGAATCATTTTTGCTCACTTACATAGGTGAATAACTGCTGTGGCACTTCAAGTGAATACAATCCAAAGTAAAAGTTGCAGAGTAGAACCCATAAAATACACAATATACCAGATAAGCTTTCCAGTCATGCTGCAAAATAATTATTTCCTGTCATAACACTGTATGGCAATTTTCAGTTCATGATGCAGTAGTTCCTACTCAGTATCCTATCTAAGATTTTTAATCCACTGCAAGAGGAATATAATTACTATGCTTAACCCATGGCTACAGTTGCATAGAAGTAGCTAGCTCGTCATTAACAAACTAGATGAGACACGTGTTCCTTATATTAGTTAACAAACACACACACACACACACACACACACACACACAGAATCTATTTCAGGTTAACTGAAAGGAATTTACTGTATAACTTTCAGTTCAACCACTAAACCCCAAAATCCATTATTTGCACAGTTCTATTTCCAGCACATATAAATATGCCACTCGTGTTCATTATTAGTACCACAACCTGCCTCTGTCCTTTCTTCCTTGTGAATAAGTCTATTCTTCACACTGCCAGCACTTGTTTAGCACTTCCATTGCATTCGTTATGAGATACTGAGTAGAATTCATCTTGCCTGCATTTGAGCTGTGTAACACAAGTGTCTGCAACTGAGCTTGTCCAAGTTCCCATAAGAGTTAAGGGAAAGCTCAGATCCAAGCCAGTTTCCTAGATATAGATTTGTTAGTGAAGTGTTAGATGCTACTTGCTGTCACCCTTAGGCTGTTCCAGAAGAGCATAGATCACCCCTGGGTCTCGGGTCTTTCCTTCAGGCTTTATGAAGATGTCTTTTACTCTTGATGGCATCTCAAATGACGTAAGAAGGTTGTTCTTAGGCAAGCTTCAAACTCTCCATTAACTTTAATAGGAGCTTAACACCTAATTGAGGTGTAGATATCTACACTGCAGACATCATAAATTAGGCTGAGCTGAATCCTGCTCACTCAGATCTGAAGAAAGCAGACACTCATCTGTTTTGGGGCTTGTGGAGACTTCTCTGACTAACCTATCTTGACTAATTTGGGGCTATTCCACATTCAGACATCCTTCTGATGAGGTGCTTTTTCCTTTGCAGTTGTACCTAAAAACCTTACACATGGACTGAAAAAAAAGTAATTTACATACTTTGTGCATCCATTTATGTCAATGCCTTTACTATCTGGCATAATAAAACAGCACAAAGAGGATAATCTGCACACAAAGTGTGAACTCTGTCACAAGGAAATCAACTAATGCTCAGCTGTCCATAAGAACTTTCTTTAAAAGGAAACATATTTTTCTCAGACCACAGTCAGCACCATCTGTAGCCTAGTTACATTCGACAGTACATAGGAGAATACATACCCCTGAGTGACCAAAATAAATGGCCATTCCAAAAGGCTCTCAGGACTCTAAGAACAAAATATCTTTCTAAGACAGCAGACAAAATTTTAAATAGCACTCTTATTTATTTATTTAATGTCCCACTCTTATTGCAGACAAATGGAATAGATGCAAATTGTTATGAGGTGGTTCTGGATCATTTATTGACTTCTCTCAGAGCTCTGCAGTGAGTATCTGAAAACCTGAGCTATCTAAGCCTACAGCTGCTTTAGCAAATCCAGACTAATGTGAAGAGGCGCTGAGGAATGATGGGTTCAAGTTTGGTCCTGTTGACTGAAGTTCCATTAGAAATGTAAGGGTGTTAGGTAGTCTTCTGGAGCACATTTTCTAGTTAATGTCATTCAAAAGTAATCTTGCTTAAATGTTTTGAGAGGCTCTATGATGCAAACCAAAGCTTCACTGAGCAGCAGGTTGAGGGAGGTGATCCTGTCCCTCTACTCCGCCCTTGGTGAGACCCCACCTGAAGCACTGTGTCCAGTTCTGGAGTCCTCAGCAGAGGAAAGACATGGACCTATTGAAATAGATCCAGAGGAGGCCCACAAAAATTATTAGAGGTCTGGAGCATTTCTGCTGTGATGAAAAGCTGAGAAGGTTGGGGTTGTCCAGAGTGGAGAAAAGAAGGCTCTGGGGGGACCTTATCACGGCCTTTCAATACTTTAAAGGAGATTATAAGAAAGACAGGGAAAGACTTTTTAGTAGGGCCTTTTCTGATAAGACAAGGGATAATGGTTTTAAACAAAAAGAGGGTAGATTCAGGAGAGATACAAGGAAGAAATATTCTATGATGAGCATGATGAAACACTGGAACAGGTTGCCTAGAAAGGTGGTGAATGCTCCAACCCTGGAAACATTCAAGGCCAGGTTGGATGGAGCTCTGAGCAACCTGATCTAATGGAAGATGTCCCTGCTTGCTACAGGCGGGTTGGACTAGGTGAGTTTTAAGTGTCCCTTCCAACTGAAACCATTCCATGATTCTATGATTCTATACTAGCAAGAGGTGGTCAGGAGATTGCCCTCAAAGTAGGACTCACAACGGAAACTAAAACAATAACAGAGAGCTATCCTTAAACATCTCCTTCTCCTATCTTCTGATTGTGGTAGTAGGTTCTGCTTGTAGTTTCTGGGATGCCTTTGTACACTGAATACATTGATTAATCTCCAGAGGTATTCACTGGGATAGAAAAAAAATCACAGATCTGGGCAGATGTGGATATGAGTGTCTTTACATGATATGACTGTGGTCGCCCAAGTCCATTTTCCAAATTACAGGTTTAAGTCAAAGAAGTTATTGTAAGTAACATTCTTCACGCAAGGTTCAGCCCAGTCTCCAGAAAATGAATTGTCAGATTTGTAATACATTAACTAAACTGGGTTGCAGTGAGAGTTTTGCACTGTACTCCTATGACTGTACTAATGGCTTTTCTTGTCATAATGAATACCTGCCAACTGTTGCCATTTCTTTGTATAAAGGGGTGTATACGTATTTTACTGACTTCATAGTTGCTGTCTTCCCAGCACACTTCATTCATAGCTTCTTTGCATCTTTACATTTGGTGATACAGTAAATGGAGGATGAAGGGTTAACCAGTTTCCAAAGGGTGCTGTTAAATGATGGTTGTCCTTCTGAATCACGGATTAGCAAATAACCATTTGTTCTGATGATGTAATATTTGTAACTTACAGTAATGTTACTAAAGGGAGGAGTTCTGTGAAAATTGGCTTGAACTGGTCTCTCTGGTTTATGATCCTTCCTGTTTCCCTGCTCACGCACTGGCTTAATCTTACTCAGTAAACACATTTGTTTCCTAATTCTCCTTCAGACCTTGATTTGGAAACATCTCAGGGGAATCCTATCCTGCTTTCAAACCCAAATGTATCAAAAAACTCCCCCAAAACAGTGTTTTAACACTAAAAAGCGAAAGAAAGCACTGATTTACTTCCAGTCATTGCATTCTAACTTGGCATAAAATTAACTTCCTGGAGATTGCTGATAAATACATTCATCTTCCTAAGCTTTCATTTTGCTAAGAATCTGGAGTATATCAAGGGTTTCTTTTTAAGGCAGCTCCTGAAAGGCAATACTAAATGTTATATATTGTTACAAGAGGTAAAAAATATTAAAAACTATTAGTTTATATTATTATTTTTTCTACTGGAAGCATATAATGTTTAAAGCAGTTATAGACAGCAAGTGAAATTTTTTGTAGTTGCTAAAAGTTACTGTTTCATTAAGGCTGCAGACTTTCCCAACAATATCTTGAATATTTACTGATAAATCCTGAAATGGAATTCTGCATTTTTTCTCGATTTTCCCTCCCTTTCTTACAACAGAGAAGTGAGTAGGAGTAAAATCATCTTGTACTCATTCACCCTGTCAGTGACCATTACTGAAAAATCAACAAGTGTTATCTGTTATCATACCATAACATGTAAAGCAGATGGTTACTTTCAAGTATCATATCCCAACACAGATAGTATTT
The DNA here is from genome assembly GCF_003031625.1 of Empidonax traillii. Lineage (NCBI taxonomy): Eukaryota > Metazoa > Chordata > Aves > Passeriformes > Tyrannidae > Empidonax > Empidonax traillii. The sequence continues at coordinate 358,072 of NW_020955308.1, forward strand.
CTGCTAATGAAGACTAATAAATATTTAGTTTCTAATGATGCTATAGTGTACATCCAATTGTGTATAATAAAATAAATCATACGTGAAAGACTGGTTGTATTCAAGATGAATAGTCATGGTTAGACTGCGGAGTGGACAGGAAGGAGGAAACCATTATTCTGCATGATGGATTGCGTTTGTGGATTTGACAGTTGCAGGGTGAGTATTCCTAGCAAATGCCAAGCCACTTCCTCTGTGTGCAGCTAGAACAAGTCTCAATTTACAAACCACCTTGAATACATAGTCCTAAGCACAGTCCACTGCTGACTTGAATCTGTTATCTGTAATAGCACCATGACATCTCTGTTTACCATCATATGAAAGATTTCTTGCTAATCAGAGAAAGTGGACTTTTATAAGAAATTCAGTGATATCAGTACCAGCCCCAAGCCAACAAGAAGCAGCAGATCTGCTTTTTTACTGTCACAGTTTATAAATTATTTTCTCAGCTGAACATTGAAGATTGTGCTATTCAAAAGAAGGGCAAGTTAACTCAAAAAAAAAAAAAAAATTGCAGTAAGCATACATGTAGGATTATGTGAGAACGTTCCCAAACTGTGAAATAACTCAAATAGATTGGCATGCAGTGATGCATAGGTCAATCAAGTCACAGCATGCTTCTATTTAGTTTAATAGTAGATGCTCTAACATTCGCAGTTGCACAGTGCAAACAGTATCACAAATGGATTTTTTGTGTGTGTGTTCTTCAGCTCATATTCTATTCAAAGCAATGTAAGGTTTTTCTTTATATGATTCTCTTTTTTAACAGTTGAATAAGTCTCTAGTTACCTTTTTACTATTGTTAGAAAACACTTTGGTAAACAGCTATGTTTAATATTCATTTAGACTATGTTGACCTTGAACTTTTCTGAAGAGTATTCATCATATCCTTAAGCACTTAGCTTATTTTTGCCTCTTAAAACCAAATTATTTGGGTTGTATCCAGTAGTTAGTGCTAATGAGGCCCACTGACCTATTACTAACAAAGATCACTGAAATCATGGGATCCCTTGCTTTCCAAGGCTTCACTCAGTCTTGAGAACTGATATCTGAATGGCCCTCTTGTTACTGGAACAGAAAGGCTGGTTAAAGCTGTGAACACGGTTCATGTTAAATATAACTTCAAAATTTGCTTTGGTGCTGAGTCATAACTGAACCAAACATTTGAAAAATTACCACAGAATAAAAAGTTTTATGTTTTTATTCTAAAAGTTATCTTGGAGGGGAATTCTGATTTCAACACAAAATTTCTCATTGTTAGTAAAAGTTACAGTTATTTACTTACTTTTATGGTTTCATTGTGGAAGTCCATAATAGACCATATACCATAACATATTATTTGAAACAGGATTGCAGGATAATGGAAAGATACAGTAAACTGCTGACTTCTCTAATTTGCACGTTGCGTGTTTACGTGCTCCTTTCGTTAAGTACCAAACTGTTTCATCAGAACAAAAGCACAAGATACTTTGATCTGAAAAATAAGGTAAGATGTTTCAATGACACACTGCAGCCACAATTCATCCTACCTAACGTTAATCACCTATGTAAGGCATGTAAATTAGGGTGTTAGTCACCTCAGACTCCCTCTAATGTCGCAGGGGGATGATGGGCACTTTCTCAGGGTGTCAGGGAGGCTTGGCGGCTCCACAGGAATGGAGGGAGCCAGGGTGGCTGGGCTGTAACACTGGTACCTCAGCAGTGGAGCCAAGTGTAGGTTCAGGCAGTACCTCATACCTCCTGGTTTCTGAAACAAGTCAGTGAAATAGTGTAATTGTGCCTAGTTTGTAATTAGCTCAGGAGATGGGTTTTCTTTGGTAGGAAACATAAGTAAAATCTTTCTGATTCAACAAAAATTTCTGCACAATTAGAAAGCAAAGCACATTTGGTCCAGATCACCCCACCAGCTTCAGCTGTGAGCAGTGCAAAAGTGCTATATTACCAATTCATAGAGGGGAAGGTGTACTTTCATTCTTCAGTGAACTACATTGGGCTTTAACAGGATCTGAAAAGAAGCCAAGTCAATTTGCCCTTTAGCCTACAGGCAGATCAAGCAGGAGTGACAATTTTGAGGGCCCAAATGGGAAGATTAGGAGGACACCTGAACTGCAAGATGAATTGAGCAAGAAGCACATAAATCCCCTAGGTGGTCTTCTTTTTTTTTTCTCTGAATTAAACTGGTTTTTGTTTTGCTACAGAAACATGAACTTGGAATACATTACTGCAAGTGTATGGCAACACCATTATGTGATAAGGCAGATACACATGTGTGTCATCTTGAGCAAAAGTAAAGGGAAATGGAATGAGGCTGGTATAGTGTAAGGTGTCAAAGGTAAAGAAGCCTCTATGACTAAAAGCTTTCTAGGTTGCTGTAATCCAGACACCATGGAAAAACCTGTAGGAACAGAACTCTGGGGGGTCATCTACAGCAAACCTCAGCTGAAAAGGGAAATATTGCAAATACTGGAGCATCTAAGCTGGGCCTTTTTCAGCTGAGATAGTGTAGGAGTCCTCCAGGGATGGAGATCCCACAACGGCTCTGGTTTTTGTACTAGAGCAAGTCACACAAAGACATAGAAGATTACCACATGTTAACTACCCTCAAGTAGATGTGTCCTTTCAAAATCAAAGATTGATGCAGGATGGAGAAAGGGGTTATTGTACTTTATATTTATCACTGCTCCCATGCAAGAATTTTGAGGACACTGGAGGTAGAAGCAGTAAAGTGGGTAAGATGAGAGACTGCCTCTATTCCACTCAGTCTGACCTCAGAGCCTCTTTTCCTCCAAACCTTTCAGTTCTAAGTAGTTCTATTTCCTCAGAGGACTCTGCTAACTCCCAAATGATCTGATGTCCTTCTCCTGAGGGGAAATTTTCTCCCCTGGTGCAATTCCCAGATTTTACACTTTGCTCTTCTAAGTGTCGACTATGTCCTGACTCCTCTTAACCCTTCCTCTGCTCTTCTGTAGAAAAATCCCTCCCACATGACCTTCCCACATACCCTCTTTCATCCCTCCAGGCTAACCCCCAAACTCAAAGTTCCAGTTTTTCCTGTCCATCTGATTTGACCTCTCACTGATTGTCACTCACATGGACTCTCCTGCTTCAAGCTTTCCAGCTCCTGCCAACCCTTCCTTTCCCCACACGGAAGTGACTTTCCTGTACCATTGCCATCTTGTGCTGTCACCATCACTTTAGAGACCAAGCACCCACTGGATATAAAAACCCAGGGCATTCTCTGCCTAACCCTTCCCACTTTCTGGACTTTCCTGGTGTTTCCTCTGCTTTGGCAGGGATCTAAAGACCTCACACGCTTCACTACGAACACACTTTGGTGTTTGCTTAGTGTTTACATCCAAGAAAGAGAGAAAAGACAGAATCCATAGATACAGTAGAATATAACCCTCTTGTCATCGTGAATATTTGAAGTCATTGTCAACAAAACAGATCACCTATAATGGAGGTTAAATGAGAAATACATGGGTTCAGAAAGAAAGTGCACCTAGATAATGGCAAAATTATATAACTAATTGAAAAAGTTGCTGGGTTGTTGGTTAAGGTGCAAAGAAACTCAAACTGGCATCACTGAGTCTTACCAAGAATAACAAAAAACAAGTACAGTTGTAGCCTGTGAACCTCAGCGTTGGGCTGAAACCAGAAACTAAGAATGGGGCTTTAAAAATACAAATAGATGAGGTGCCCAAGAAACGATTCAAATCTGCATTGACACCATATTTACCATTCAGTAACTTTCAGCTACTTTGCAACAAATACAAAGACACATCTTCGCATTCACAGACCAGAATCTGGAAGAAGGTGTCTACAAATCCTCTTTCTGAAAGTATATTTCTAAAACGTTTCTGTCTATTTAGCACAAGTAAAGTTGTAGAGGACAAAGCGGGAGACCAGAATTTAATTTCCTCCTGTCTTTCAAGTGCCAAATGTCCTACTTGTCTGAGTTGAATTGAAAGGGTATTGACCATAAAGTGCATAAGCAAGTCCTTGCCCAAAACTACCCTGTGCAGGCTACAGAATAATGCGTCACTGTGGAGGTGCCTGTCTAGAGACTTTTGAGATTTTTTGCTACACTTTAATACAACTTGAAGAGAAAAAGCAGAGAGTGTGCACGAAAACCCATCTCTTCCCTTCTAAACAAAGTCAAACCTCATGAGAGGACATTTTCCTTGGAAAAATATTAGTTTCAACCCCTTCAATCAGAGCAAAGTGTTGAATCTGAGCCTAACTTCTTTAGCAAATGACTTAACCACAGAATTTTGTATAAAAGGTGGGTGGCAGATCCTCCTCCACTGTCTGTTTAAAAATCACCCACAAAGCATTTTCGAAGGAGCTTTCTGGGTGTGTGTTGGGTGTTTTTTTGAGAATGTCTGCAGGTTTGAGCCCCCCAGGAGACTTCAGCAGAGGAATGCCTTGCTTCATAGGTGGGAGATAACTATCAGGCTGCTTAAGCTGTTCTGGGCATGTGCCAAAGCAGTGCTCTGGACACCCAGAAGAGCTGAAGCTCAGACAGGCAGGTGCCTTTAGCAAGATTCAAACAAAACACTGAAGCACTTATGGTGCAAATGGAGAACTTCATCAAAGACAGAGAAAAGTGATTTTCCCTATAATGTTTGCCCCACTAAATTACTCAAAATTTTCTGTATAAAATTTCCTTCCATGCTTAAAATTACACCACTGACACCTTGACTGAACTAAATACATAGACCACCATTTCCCAGAGCACATTTGGGATTTACAAAGCGGGTATTCCACTGCCTAAGGCCCCCAGGGATTCCAATCTTCTAGGCATGCTTAGATCATGTCTAATACATAGCAGGATTAGGTTCAACACAGGATAGAGCTGCCACGGTCACTTCAATTCAAAAACACTGGTGTAGGAGAAGCAGTGGTGGTGGTATCCAATTTTTGCATACTAGCCTATGGGATTGACCGCCTACGGGATTGACCGCCTACACAACCATGGATAACCCAGGCTCACTGAATTCTGGAATCAGACTGCAAGCATAAGAGCAGATAAATCCTTTCTGCTGAAGCCATGGTGTTATCTGGCAAGACTTTTATAATAAGGTAATTATTGTGAGTTTTTTATGGTATTTCTAATGAAGTATGTTTTGAAGAATTATGGAAGTTTTCCCTGTCACAGCTGATGTCCTACATGGACCAACTTGTCCCACAACTAAGTTAATTAGTCTTTTCTGTTCAATAAGCTTGCCTGCTCTGTAAAAGAATAACTCAATCTAACATGTCATGTTCCAAATGGATGGGGACTGCACCACAGCCACCTACCCCCATCTGCAACTAGGATGAATTTAGCCCATTGCCACTGAAAAGGGCAAACAGTGATAGCAGCTGTCTGTGGGACAGGATGATAACAAAGTGTGAATACAAGCCTCCTTTTTACGTAGATATTATGCAGATTATTCTTATTTGGTAACACTTGGAGTATACTGAGAAACTTAAACACATGCTGTTTGGTTAAGTAAACTATAAAAGAATATGGGAACCCAAAGGCACTGCAAAAAAAAAAAAAAAAAAAAAAAAAAAAAAAAAAAAAAAGCTCAACCTCATTGCCAGATTGGATTCAAAATTCTGCAAAGCTGGTGAAGGTAGGCTGAAGAAAACAAAAGACAGCAATGCTATCTCCGACACAAGAAGAAAAATAGGAAACTCAGCACAGGGCTTCAAGATTGTCTGTGGAGGTGGGTGAGTCACTGTTGCTCACACTTTGAAGTGAGTGAGACAAGCCTGTGCATCATATATTATTTCCTCTTAATCTGCAGAGAACAGGCCATCCCAAGCCATTGATGGAAGCCAAACACTTCAAGCACAAATGAAACGTGACTGGACACGGGTTTCTCTTAGTCAAGCATCCTGGGAGCCTGGAACCGCAAGTCAGACTCTGTCAGCAGTTGAAATACCTTTGGTTTACAGGTTAGCAACCTAACGATAAAAATGAACTGTGGCTGAAACTAAGCTTACGTGGGCCTAATGCAATTAAGAGCCAAGTTTCATACCGCTATAGGGCTGATACTACACCCACTGAAGTCAATGATAATCTTTCCATGAATAACAGAGGTAGATCTTTTCATCTCTTGGTGCCTGCCCTTATAAAACAGGGATAACGGTACTTTCTTTCTCCTATGTTTGCAGCCTCAAAAACATTTTACAAGGACTGTCTCTTTCTAGGCATTCCATGTGGCATTTAACACCTCCAGATTGCTCCCTTGTTTTGAATTTGAAGCTAGAAAAAGAACACTAGGACTGGCACGACATCTCCAGCAGATATGATGTTTGTTGTATACAGACTACCACAGACTTTTGGAGATCTGAAGATGTAAGTCTATGGTTATCAATACAAACAGTGTAAGTAAGGGCTACTGGCAGTTCTTGAAACCCCTGTCTTAAAGCTCTGGGTGTTTTATTTCTTCTTCCTTGAACTACTACAGTAGTATAACGCTTGTGAAGACAGCATAGCTGTTACATATCTCAGAATTTTGTAGGACTCTTAGCTGAGTAACTTGGACACGTATTTTTAATTCATATAATGCTGCTTAAATGTGTAGCTCAATGTATTACATTAAGAACAGTCTCTATCATGTGCAGGATGTATGGCAAAGAAAGCCTTGCATGATCTATAGTGTATTGATTAGCACTGATAATTGAGCTGGACTCTCCATTTCATCTCAAAGTCATTTATATGAATGTATGCTTGGTTTGGGGTTTTTTTTCCCATTATGGGAAGCAGCTATAGCTTGCACAGACTGCTATTATTCGCTGCTTTGAAAGACATACTAGAAGACTCGTTAATTTACATCCCCTGCAGGGCTTGGGTCTTCTTTTTTTTTTTTTTTCTTTTCAATAAATATACATTCACCTGAACATGACATGCTGAAAAAGCATTTTATCACAGTTTTGTAACAAAGCCCCACACCATCAAATATATATATATATACACACATTACATGAGAGGATATTAATCCTTATTTATGCTTAAGTTGACAGAGTCATGACCTTTCTAGGGTCTAAGCATCTTATTAATGAACATAATCAAATAAAATTATGTTGACACTTGAGACGAATATTTCCTCAGTGTCCTTCAATATCCTCACTTAGACCTCTAGACCCTGACAAACTATTGTTATGTCACAGCATACTTGAGAGGTCACATTTTCAGTAGAAAAGCCAGAGGTAACAGCCCACCAGTCCTTTGTAGCTTACTGAGCCCTTCCATCTTGAAAATCTGATGTCTGTCCTGGTGGAACTACACATTTTAAGGCTAGAAAATTCTCTCAAAATTATAGGCTCTCAAAACTTTTGTAAGCCAAATACTTTGCTGTTGCTCTTGGAAGAAAACAAATCCTTGGGCAACTGAGCATAGAAAATAGGGCTGAACAACCTGTTCAGAAATCCCAACCTGCCTAAACACAGCAAGTTTCAGCTTGAAGCAGACTGATTGTGCTGAGCATGGCCTGAAGCCCACATAATGCAGCTAAACTTCCGTGTCAGTTAGTTAGGAGTTTCAGTGAGCTGGGGTAGACACTATTCTTTAAAGAGAAGGCTCCACTCATCTGTTTGAATCTGATTTAGTTCTGCTTACAGAATATAAACAAGGGAAAAAAAAAAAAAGTACTGAAATAACCTGGGTGGCATTTTTTCAGTATTATAGACATCATAACCTCTTGAGATGATTGTGAGGGCTTTATGGATGCCAATATCTTTCACTGCTTACTCGGAAAGGTCCCAGATGTGGAAAATTTCCTTGAATCTTTCAGAGTGGCAGTGGAAAAATGTAGAAAGGAGCAAAGGGTACTGATTCACTGCATTGTTTTTTTCCAAAATGACACATGGATGTAATATTGCTGGGATCAATTAAGTCACATAAACATAAAACTGGGCCAAAGAGGTAGTGGATTTGGCTCAAAAGAGCTATTAATGTTTTGAGGAAGGGGACATTGCCTCCTGCTACTTCAAAATAGCCTGCAATGTTTTTTATGTAAAACAATAGTGGCTGCCAATAATACACCAGCCTGGTTGAAAACACTTTCACATGACTGCAGGTAACCATATGTTATAAACTAGCTGAGACCTGGGAAACCACTCTAGGCAGTGGTAGGCAGACAGGTAAACTTAGCCCCATGCTTTGCTTTTAGAAGTTCCAGTACGTACTGCCGCAACCAGTTTTTGTTTTGTTTTTCTTCCCAGAGAGTCAGTCTGTAACCACAGACAAATGTTTTTCTCTGTTGAAACTCATCCTTATGGCACGACAGCCTGGCTAATTCTTGGTTATAGTGCATACGTAATAAGAATGCTTGAACATAAAAGGGATAAAAGACCAAAGGAGGAGAAAATTTCTCTGCAGAAAAGCCAAATCTGGCGTACCCAGATCTTTTTGTTGGTTCTCAATGCGCAGACCGGCGATGTGAACAGCAACCATTGATGCCAGTTAGATTTCTGTGTGTATTTGAGAAATCTTTCTCTTAGGCTTCTCCTTTGTCAGTTTTTCCTACCTATTCTCTCATGCTCTGAATTGAACTCTGTTTAATATCCCATGATATGCAGACTTTGTCTTCTAGTTTCTGTTGTCTAGAACCTGTCATCTAGTTTCTGTCTTCTAGAATCTGTCATCTAGTTTCTGTCTCGTTCACCTTTTGTGACCAACCTTGTAAATCCACCCTTAACTCACTTGTGTAATTGTGTCAGTAAAAATTTCAACAAAATGACATTAAGAGGCCTCATGTTCATGTCCTGTGACTGACTCAAGATAGTCAACAGTTTAATGTGAAAAAAAAAATAATTTGTTTTTTGTTGCTTGCCCTAAAAAGTCATCCTTGACATCTGAAAGTCAAACTAATCTTTCTCCATACATTTAAAGAGCTATAAAAATTCAGCTATGGAAATCTGGGCCCCAGTTCAGTAGAGCACAACTATTTACTTAGTAATGAGGTTGATCCAGCTTACTTTTCTATGTATGAGCTGTGCAAGACCAGCCAGAGCTCGTGAAGTAAGAAAATTATTTTAATAAGCAGCATAGGTAGGCACAAGTGAAGGAAAACTTAGTCATTTCATTCTCATGTGTCTTTGTGTTCCCACTTTCCATTTGGTCAGGGATCCTCTGGTTTATGCAGATGCTTACCACATTCCAGGGGGGGTTTGGAGCTGCCATTATGGACTGAGATGGATATTGCCGACAGGATGATTCTCGCACAGAGATGTTGTTCAGCTATACAGCTGTACCAAAGGAGCCAATACTCTGTTGTTCAGTCATATTCCAACTATCTTTACTCACAGTGAGTAATTCTTTTGAAGTCAGTGTGTCTACGCAAGTGAGTAATGGCCTCGGGATCCGGCCCTTCAATAGTGTATGACGTGTTCTGTTTCAAATGCTTCTGCACTGTTGTTTTTCATTGCAATTCACCTACTGGAATTATCTTCTGAATAGCTTCTTTCCATGGATTCCATTATGTATATTCTTTTATTTATTACATTTTCACTTTGATCTGCATGCCAATCAAGATAAACTCAGTAAAGATAGAATTTTAATGAACACAAGGAACTATGTGTAGCTGCAACAGCCAGTTTTACTAGTTTTATGGGTGTGGGCATTTATTTTTACTTGTGTAATATCCAGCTTGTAAGGTTGCAGTGTGTGAAACACTTCATATTCATTTGCTTGTTGTAAAAAATGAGATATCTCTATAATATTCAAGACTACCGAGGTACCTCATTTTGTCTGTTTGAAAATTTTTCTTCAATTAAAAAGAGTTAAAGGAGACTGTTAAGAAAAACAAATACTAAATAGAATCATGAAAAAGATTGTTGTTTTTCAGAGAGGATACCCAGTAGTCTTTCAGAACAGGGACTGTTAACAGTGAAATGTCTACCACCTGGCTTCAGATGGGTTATAAATGGATGTGTCCAAGGTCAGGATCAAAGAAACTTAAACCTGTTAAACCCCTTTGCCTGGAGTAGAAAGGCTTGGAAACAAACAGCAATAGCTAGGTATCTGTATCTTTTAGTGGAAGAGAAGGACTGAGAGGAACATGGGGAAAAACACACACAGGGAAGGACTAAGGCTTAGACGGAGATGTTCAAGACTCTTAGCATCTTTCTTAACTGTTATATATCTTTTGATAAGTAACACATGGGTTACTCAAATAAGGCCATCAGCACAACCTCTTGGACAGGTGTTTTTGTACACATATCAAAGCCAACAAGGTTATGATCAGGAGACAGATTCCTCAGTCCAAGGTCCAGCCACAAACCTGGAGTGACAGTTTCTATCACAACAGACAGGGGCCAGGAAAAGGACCAGGTTCCAATTGTGAGAGATGGGTAAAAAAAAAAAAAAAAAAAAAAAAAAAAAAAAAAAAAAAAAAAAAAAAAAAAAAAAAAAAAAGGAAAAAAAGAAGAAAGATCTGTGGTAGAAAAGGTCTTGCAACAGTACGTAAAACAGAGCTTCTCTGGCAACCATGGAAGGTGCTTTAACAGGTAACAATGACCACAGCTTTGCAGGTATATGAAACTCATTACAGCGAAGCTATAATGTTGTGGACCTACTTCACAACACGTTGATTCTGGAAATGAAGCTGATACCAGCTGCCTGTCAAAGGTGCACATTGCAATACCAAGCAGATTTCTGTACAGCCACCCCAGATTGCTTTGCCACTACTAACAGAACTTTATGCTTGTGTAGAGTGCTGAGGGACATTTGGAGGTTTTGATTTCCCCCTCTTGGAGATACCTTGCACCATGCACCACTGTTGGTGGAGTTCTCTGAAGGGAGCACTGCAGCCTCAGCCAACTGCATAATTCCTAGAACAGACAAATGGCAAATTTGCACATAAGCAATCCAGAGTACTAAATTGCTAACATAGTTGCACTAGTTGAGTACTCACCTACCTCTCTGGAGTAGTGAACCAAACTCATTCCCTTTCCAAATTCCGGTGACAAATATCTGTATTTATATTTTTCTTTACCAGAGGTTTACTATGGTTCAGCAACTGACAACAAAATCAGCACCATATGTCTAACCAACCCTGAGTGAAACACCAGCGGAGTATGAAGAATCACCTCAGACTTACCATCATAATTCTTTGCTGTATACTAAAAGTGTTATGATAAACAAGGCAGATGCAGCTGGCATCCAAATTAAGAAAAAAAAGGCAATTCTCTTTCCAAAATTTACCTACACCACCTAGTGCTGTTTCAGAAGCCTGAGGTATCACAGTTCAAAGATCATTAAATTTTAACCAGTTTCAAGAGTTTGTCTGACCATCTTCTTGATGACAACAACTAAAATGCTTCTCTAGAAAATAACTGAAGGACTCCAGCTATGTAGAGGTTGCAGCAGCTCAAGCAATTAGTGTCACAGACATAATAATAGTGTTCGATGTCCCTGAGACAGGGGAAGCATGGAAAACACAGATCTTCCAGAAGTGTCAGGAAAAGGAGGATGGAGTACACAAATGATGAGACACAGCATGTTGTTGCAGTAGTGGAAAGAATATATTAAATACATCAGCCAAGGAGCAAGAAGGTATGCTTGCCTCGCAGTGATGCAGGATGTTTGACTGTTCATGGTTTGTCAGTGCTTTGTCATAGAAATTGTTTATGCTTCAGTCTGAATGCACGTGTGACAGTTTTTGGTCCTTGTCTTAACATTTTGCTCAACCCCCCATCTCTTCTGTCAGGCTCATTCTCCTTTTTTCAGAGCTGGATTTTTCCTCAACATGTCCTTAATGCTTACCCATATAGCCAAGGCTTGGTCTGTGTTCAGCATTTCTGTGGGACAGTTCTGGGATTTCCAGTTTTCAAAAATGTGGACATACCAGTAGGAGGCTTGTCTATACTGGCATAGGCCTGGAAGTAGATCACTCTTACACCAGCTGAGTATTCCAGTATAGATACATTGAATAAGAGACTGGTTTGGGTTGGAAGTGATCCTAAAGATCATTTAATTTGAATCTCCCTGTTGGGGGTAGTGAACCTTCCACTAGACCAGGTTATTCAGAGCCCCATCCATGCTGGTCTTGGACACCTCCAGGGATGGGGAGTCCACAACCTCTCTGTGCATCCTGTTCCCATGCCTCACCACTCTTAAAGAATTCTTATGTTCTATAACAGAGAATATTTCTATACTCTTTGCTTGAAGCTTTGTAGATGGCTTCAAGCACAGAGTACATATCTCTTTGTATTTTGTTGAGATGTGCCTACAGTCTTCTGTCTTCTTTCAGGGAATGTATTAGTTGGATTTGAAATAGTGGAAGAATCTCATTTTTCAAGCAGAAATGATAAAGTAGGAATCATTTATTTGTCTTTACTCAGGTCTGTGGTATAATAAGGTTTGAATTCAAATCATTAACAGAAATCTCTTGCTAAAATTTGGGATTAACAACTGGACAAAAATCCATAAAATAATAAAAATTAAAAAAGTGTCCCACTGGTTTAAGAAGCGAGAGAAGTGAGTTAAGGTCTCCTTTGGTCCTGATGTGTACTTTGGTATAACCTGTACAGTTAAGGCAGAACAAGGTATAAATACAGTTTGGATACCAGCCTCTGTACTTCCAAGAGCCAGTCCTGCTTCATTGGCTTCAAGTAAACCTGAAGAATGAAACCTGAATATGGTGCCCTAGAGGCTGGGTAAATACACAGCAAAGATGTGCAGCTTTGCAGGTTTCATCAAGGAAAGCCAATAGCAAGAAAAAGGTGTTTGCCCATTACCACAAAGAAAATGAATGGTATACACCAGGCAAATAATTTCACCTCCCTAACCCTCACCTCAAAGGGAAAACAACCACAGGAGGTGCATCCTTAGTGCACATGCACCTTTCTAGGTGAACCAGCTGGAATAACGAGCAGGTCTCCTGAGATCCCTGCAGCAGTGTGGAACTGCCCATGAACTCTTACCAAGAAGGAGTCAAGTTTGAGTTGGTAGAGAGGGAATTTCAATGGAATACCTGGTAAAATCTCACTGGGCAGAGGAAGCATCCCGTCTGGGTCTGCTGACAGCATGAGGCAGCACACATGCAGAATCTACCAGTGGCTTTGGCAGCTGTGGGGTGGCTTCATTGAAATGACTTCATGCCTCAGAGACCCAATGATGAACTGTGCTGCCAGGCACCTGCCTCGCTTGTTCCCCAGGGCTGCAACACTTTCTCCACTGCCATGTCTCTCCAGGAAAAGGCTTCCCTTTTTTGGTTGGGCTGGGAATCCATGGCCTGTGGGCTGGGCTGGAGCTGGAGCTCCTTTCCAGATGACCTGCAGCCACCCCAGTGGGAGGAAGGAAGACACAGATGTCTCACTACAGCACAGAAGGTGAACGCTAATTGCATTGTAGTTATCATAGGAGAAGACTATTGTGTGCATTAATGTGCAGCCCACAAAGAATGCGCCAAAACCCCAGATAAATCCTAGGTTAAAAAAAAATTCCCATCCTGTGACTACAGAATCTCCACTGTCCATGAATCAGTGGCAAATGATCTGTCATATCAGCTGCAGCAATGTCTGATCCTTAACAAGCCTTGAAGCAGATGGTCTATCACCTAACTCTCCACACAACAGAGCCTGTGTTATTATTACAATGAGCATAACACTGGACTTTGTCAGTCATTAATTTATGTACATCTCTTCAGCTAACAAATGGATTTTGTAATAAATGCTATTGACAGGGCACAAGAACTTGGAAGAAATGGAAGACACATTGGATGAAAATGTGGACTTAAGACAAAGTATTTTTTTAATTACTATCACTTTCACAACTTTTTTTTCCCAAAGCAAAACTGTCTCTCCATTGCCTCTGATGCAAAAATAAATGAAGCATTTCAGTTTTCTTTTAAATAGAATGCTAAATTCAATTTGAAATCTGTGCAGCACATTTTCTTCTCAATCAATTTAAGACACACATGAAAACAAAATGTTATCAAGATAATACGAAAGTCAATTATTCTCACATTCTTGTGTCATTGACTATACTGAGGGCAACATTCAGAGATCACGACTTGTAGGTAAGTACATTTGTGAAAGACAAGTGCTCTGAAAAAAAACAATGAAAAGTGATGCAAATGAAGCAAATGTGATGCAAATGAACATCCTTGGTGCCAGTAAAAGTATTGAGATAGAGTTTAGAAACTGGAGAAGCTAGACAAAAGGCAACTGGAAATATATATTGTACAGCTAAATGTCAGCATATACATAAAAAACAAATGTTACAAGTGTTCTGAGAGAGAGATTAAAACTTTACCCTCTGTGATTAACTATTTGTGAGGAAACAGATTAAAGAGGTATTTGCCATCTAACAAATACCTACAATATTGCAGCAAAACTATCTGAAACATAATTCTGATTTAGAAAAGGCCTCCTATAAATATTCATGAAAATCATCAAGTACCAAGAAAATACTGGCATCAGAATTATGAAATTTTCTGTCTGGAAAAAAATAGTAGGGTGCCATGCTAAGAATATACCACCTTAAGAACTCTCCTAATAATATATTTTAAAATAGGTGTTTGATTTCAAATTCAGATTTTTGGGGTGGGTCAGTGAATCAAAGGAATAAGACTGGAAATGACCTTGAGAGGTTGCTGTGTTCCCAGATCATTCCTACAGGCATTTTTCTAACCCCTCCTTAAAAGCCTCTAAAAAAGGAGCTTTTCAATTTCCTCAAGTGAATCTGTCATTTTACAGTAATCTCCTTACCATAGTAGACTTTTGTATCCCCTCTTCAGTCTTCCCCTTTTAAACCAAGCAATTGTCTTTCTATGGCTCTTCTTTTGTATGTCATGTTTTCTAAACCTCTTACTCTGATTCTTATCCTCTCCTGGAGTTTGCCTACATCCTTTTTCAAATGCAGCACCCAAAAGTGGGCAGAGTCTTCCAGTTGGGGTTTCATCAACACCAAACAGAACTAATCAGTCAGCTCCTGTCTCTTACAGATGATGTTCTTGGCCACATTATGCTGAATTTTTCTTGTTCACAAGAGCCTCAGATCGCTGACTTGCCTTGTGCTTCACAGTAATCTCCAAATCCTTTCCTGCTGCTCTCATTATTCTTTGTTTTATTTCTGTGTTTATTTTTTCCCTTTGAACTGTTCTCTGGATTTCCCCCTGCTTAGTTTCTCTGTGGATTTCAGGCCATCCCTCCCCTTTGCCCATTCGATTTCTGAAGATCTCCAAAGTGCTTGGAGTATCATCCTGTCGGTGCCATCTGCTAATTAATTGTGTGTGTGTGCTCTGTAACCTGCTGTCTAGACCCCTCCTGAAAGATCAGATTAAGGCTAGGATGAGGACAAAAGCCTGCAAGGACCCCACTTGGAACTGGGAGTGAATTCAAACAATTTTGCAGTGAACTCTTTAGGAAAAATATTTCAGGCTGTCCTTCTTCCCAATTATTTATTTATATTTGCTCATAACATCATGAAAGATGGTGTCAGAAAATTCTCACCAAATATTTATCTGCTGTTTCTTCACCCTTCAGCAGGTTAGCTATCCACTCAAGAAGGAAAAGGGCACATTGCAGTAATACTTTCACACTGAATCATACAATCCCTACATTCTAAAAAAATATCTAAAGTAAAACATTTTTTTAAAATAAATGCCTGAACGTTTCTATCAGTGATTTAACAAGCTTCCCATGTCAAAAAAAGAAAAAATACAATAAAGACACTCATACCACAGGTATTTATAAATACTTCTGATCAGACAGCAAATGCGTAAAGCTTACACTTCACTTATAAACTGTTTGCTTTGGCATCTGCCATATAATGTGTCTGTACAAAGAGAAGGCTAATCATGCAATATAATTATTTTCCCACCTATTTCTGTCACAGACTTTCCTGAAAGCCCAGTTTATTTCTTCACTCCCTGTATGTAACCTCAAAATAGTATCTCATGGTCACAAAACTATTATGTTGTGTAAATATCTTTTAGGGCATTTGATCTTTTCACTCTTTTTTCCTCCTCTTCCATTAGCAGTTTTTATTGCAGCTGCTTGAATATAAGGTAATGAAAGCTCATGTTTCTATTTGCACTGTCTCATATTGGTACACAGAATAAGAGAGGAAACAAAAAGCCTGGGCATCATTATAGAGGTTGTCATCAAACAACCCCTATTTTTTAGTATAGGAATGACATTCAGGACCAGGCAGTTCATGCTTTAAAAGGACTTTTTCTGGGATTCTTTGCAAAATACTCTTATTTCTGTGTGCAGTGAAAGGCAGCACATTTTAAACTGGTAAATAATTTAAATTTGTAATAACTTATGCTTGTTCATGATACATGACCAATTAGTGATTTGTGATTGCATAATGATTTCCGTTCTTCAGACAGGGTATGCGGCTCCACTCAGTATTGCATAGGGATAGGAGGTGAACCAGACTGTTACTTGCACATCACAAGAGTCCTTTGGACTTCTGCAGAAGAGCAGTGGAAAGTCTACAAGGATGGCAATAGTGCTGTTGTATCACACAAGGGATAAGGATGACACGAAAAGCCAAGCAGAGAGTGTATCCTTCTTGCTGCTGCAAATTCTTAATGTGCATTAAGAATTTAACATGGCAAGGTTAAGATAGATAGATAGATAGATAGATAGATAGATAGATAGATAGATAGACAGACAGACAGAGGGAGGGAGGGAGGGACATATCTGGTATGAGGAACTGTCTACCCTCTACAAAGATAAGCGGTAGGGGAAAAGTTCTATTTGTATTCAATCAGTACATAAATATTACAGTTTCCATGGTGTTGGTATTTGTCAAACTACTTTCTAAGGAGAAGCTCAAATACTGAATAGTTAAATGACTAAGAATGTCATTTGAATGTTAGTTACTTCAAAAACTTAGTATGTAACAATATCCACCCAAAGCATTTACAAATTCCAAACCACCACAATTATTTTTGAAATTATAACCCCTCCCATGAAATATGTATAAACAGAACTCTCCCTAGTGAGTGCTTGAAAATCTGGCCCTTTGGCCCCAATCTTTGGTTCCTTGGTTAGTTAATTAATAGGTTTTTCCCAGAAAATAAATTTCATACAAATCTAAACAATGGAAAAATTCATGGAAAACGTGAACAGCTCATAGGCAAGTCATGAACAGAAGAAACAGTTGAAGTTCTTCAAACAGCTTGCTTAGTACCAGATAGAGTAAGATCCTAATATTCCTGAGAGGCAGTTCAGAAATAAACCTGTAGATAGGTAACTTTATTCTAGAGAGGAAATGACAGCCATGTATTTCAGTCATTTAGTCTCTCTCTGTTTCTGGCATTCCTGTTAAATTTAACCTGGTTTTCCTAATTCTCCATGCTACAGAAACTGCAATTTGTTGAAACACATTACTATACAAGTGGGCTCTGCAATTGTTATTCTCTAATTACTATGTGGAGTACTAAAGAAATCATCACAGAGTGAGTGACGAACATGTTTAAGCACCTTTAAAAATCCAGTTGCACCACATCTATATTTTTAGACACTATTTTCAAGCCTTAGCTTATCACAGACAGAGGATATTGTTCACACTTGAATTTATACATGTTCCTGAGTGCTTTGCAAAATAAGGGTCTCCTTTATCTATCAAATGGAAGTACAAACAGCTGGAAACTCTTTATTAAGCAGCCGGAAGGGCGGGAAATAAAACGAGAATTTAATAAAACATAAAAATGTTCCAATGATTGGTTTTGCATGAAAAATTCAAGCAAGCTCCAAGCATTTTGGAATGGAAGTCTCAAAGGCACATCAATGTATTTTGAGTAACAAAACCCGACCCTTGCACTCACATATTTCAATTACCCGCTTGCTGGCTTCATCCTGCACCTTTGAATAAGACAAACTCTCATTAAAACTAATGGCAGTTTTGCCTAAACATGCACCTGCAGGATCAGGCTTCAATTGCTGAAACTCACATTTACTCCCTGAAACTACCAGCAGATCAGCTTGTTGATAAGTACTGAATACATTACCGCAGGAGAACATACAAAGCTGCATTTGAACAGGTGACATTTCCTTTTCAAGGCAGACCTGTTCAAAAGTTTAGCATTAATCATTTCCAAGCAAGCATAACAGAATTATCTACTATATCTGTCAACTTTCTGCTTCTTATAAAGGTAAAATTCTTTACCTTGTAGAAAGTGATGTCAAAACCAAAAAGATAGGGCCACTGATTAATGACTCATCGCAATTTAACAGCAGCATCAGAACTTGCTCTATCAACAATCAATTGCTACAAGTCAGCAATATATATGTATACACATATACATATTTATATACTGCTTGAAATAAGAGAAAATATTTACTTTGGTTACCTCAGGCTCATTCTGCAGAGCACTATGGTCACAACTGACTTTTCACACATGAGGGAACAGACTGGGCTAGCAATCAATATCCATGTAAACTACAAGAGGGTGCCACAGACGCACCTGTGTTCCTATTTTGAAGGGCCTGCACGAGCTTTGTTTCAAGCACCTGAACCTCTATAATTCATTGTTTAAGGAAACAGTGGAAAGGAAAACAAAAAGGAAAAGCACTTGCATGCAACTAGCAGTAGTTGTAGTGCTCCAGGAGCACCTACTAGAACCCACATTAATGCCTATGAGGCAGGGAAAGAGGTTTGACCTCAATCCCCCTGGTTCCTGTTTGTCCTGGTATGCCTGGTAGAACTGTCTTTGGGATGACAGGCTGTGGGGTGCACCACAGGATTGTGAACTGAGTGTGAGTTTCTGGGACTCTGTAAAGTAGATTTCAGCCACAGCTGTGGCTGTGCTTGCAGATTTTGCTTTTTGTGCAGCCCAGCTGCACTTAAACTAATGAATGACACTTGCATGGGAGCAGCATCAAAACTGGCCAACTCACAGTGCACCATGCCATTAGTATTAAACTCTCTGACTCCCCTAACCAGGGTGGCCAGACTCATATGGCCACCTGGGAACAGTCTCTGGCCTCTGCTGAGTCCCCAGTTGTGTCAGGGAATTGTTTCGGGAAGTGTTGCATGGCTCAGGCCAAAATCATGTCAGCAACCACGCTGATGACTTAAGTTCCAATGCCCTGGCACCATTTAATCTACTAGTGGAGAGGCAGACTCAGTGCATGTGGTCTTGGGAGCAGCCTCAGGGAACATCTCAGAGTGAATGTAGAAATATCCCCTGAGGATATTGATGGGACAAGTAACTCCTTGAGCTGAGCAAGATTATCAACAGCTGGCCTATAATTAACACCACTGTCCAAGCTGGCAATACACTGATAAAGCAATACTTAGCACTGTTATAGCTTGCTCTGTTTTGATTAATGAGTGTACATTTAACTAAACAGTATACATTAACTATTATTAACAGCACATTTGTTGTTAACTGCACAGTACCTAAACACTTCATTAGATAACTGTCTCTTTATTAATACATTAATCAATATGCCTATACGTTACATTATTTGAAAAAACCCTCATCTGTATGTCAGAAATAATTGTATTAAATTATTACTCTGTGAAGATACTGATTAAAGAATTCTGAGCATATAAATTCCTTTCCTACTGGGATATTTTTACTAATCTGGCTGTGGAAATACCACTCTGTTTGTATGATCACCAAACAATTACCACATTCCTATAACCTCAGATCTTATCACCATCTCTACAACCTTTGTAGTACCAACTATTTACTCATCAAGAAATTCTCATTCCATACTAAATAAGAATTCCAGTGCCAGAGTAATACATGAATAAGTCTTCCTGATAACACCAAATCTAGGAGGTTTTATTTGGAATTAGATGCTTAGGCTGCCATCTCAATTTGTCTTTGACAGGAGGATAAGCAAAACTATGTGCCCAGATGTGACTGCCAAAGGCAATAACTTGAAAGACCAAGTTAGACAACAGAGTGGCTTATACCACTTTTTGTAAAACCTAGACAAAGGAAGAGCTGACAACAACTGCTTTGTATACAACAACTCAGCAGTTACGGTGTTCATGAAGAACATGAAGAGATACGGAGCCTATAGTAGTTTCCCATCTGCAGAGGTTCAGCTACCCATCTTCCAAGTCCCAGTTCCCCAAGGGAGTGCTCCAGCCACCACTGCACTGAAGTTGCCACACTGCATGAAAAATAAAGACAGAGACCCACAGAGAGAGAAAGCAAGAAAGAGTTTGACGGCATCCATCACCAAGGAGAAGAGTCCTAGGTGTTGGTCCTTGTTCCAAGAGTTGTTTGTATATTTTATCTAATAATTACTTCGTGTAAACACTCCTCATATGAGGGATGTGAACCTCTGGGAGCGATCCAAAGCCCATTGAAGTCAATGGAAATCAAAGCTAACTGAAGTCAATAGAAAGTTTTCCACAGATTTCAGTAGGCTTTGGATCACTTCGGGAATACTTCTTGGGTGGTAAAGGCTCCATGCCAATGCACTGGAGGCATGGACCGATTGCATACTAACACACACGTTGTTGTGGCTTATTGCTATATTGGAACCAGCCTTTGAAAAGCACCATAATATCTTGAGGCGAACTAGAGAGTCAATTATTCAAAATCTTGGTCTTGGATGTTTCAAGGCCCAGTCATGGGCTCCTTTGGGTAAGTTCCCACTGCCTGCAGTGAGAACTTGCTCTGAGGAGGATGGGCAGAGCCACACTCTGAGACTCACATTTGCAGGGTATTTTGATGTCCTTGGCACAGCTACAGCTGCAGTTGAAAGCAAAGGTAGCCAACCTGACTTGAAACCTTGTAAATGTGGGTAGCAAACACAATTTAGCATAGCACTTCGTATGGGTTAATTAGCCCTGCCAAGAGGCAGAGTTCATTAGCCTGAGGAGAAAACTGCATGAAGATAGACTATTTCCGACTCATTTAGAGGTAGCTTTGCAAAGCAGTGCTTTGTGCCATGTAGACCTGCTAACTATCCTCCTGTTCCAAACAATAAACACCATCTGATTCTACAGCAGCTATGGCAATTGTTCACTTATGGCAGACTCCTCTGCCCTCTCCATGAAAGGGTCTGTCATGCAATTTGATATTTCCATTACCAGAGCCACATATTGTGGCTTCTCTCTGACCAGGCAAATCATTCCCAGGATGAAGATTAGCATGCAAAATTTTAGCAAAGAAATTTTAATTGCCTTCTTTTTTTTTTTTTTTTTTTTTCAGGAAAAAACCCCAAACTAAATCAAACCAAAACAAAACCTAAGATCACTTATCTTAGTGATTTCAGCAGTGCAAGTCCTAAATTCCTGGAGACAATTTCTAGCACAAGGTAGCATAGTCTCACTACTGAGACTTGACTACGTCCCTCATTCCTGCCTGGAGTTTCATGAGCTGCTGTTTCACCCAAGATTCCAGTTCAGATTCCCTTTTCTAAAGACACAACTTCCATTAAAACTGTTTTTCTGGCAACTATGTAAGTCTAGTTTGCTCAATGCAAGTTTAAGCTTTGTTTATTAATTTGTACAAGGGTTCCAGTTAACACACAAACCATCTCAGTATCCTGACTGTAATAGCACCTAACACTTTAGTCCAGGAATACATTCAGATACAGTCCATGGTTCTGCAATCCATTTCATGCATTATTTATACTTCGGTGTCCTGATGAATATTTTGCTGCTTCTGCCCATGTCTTTGACTGAGGCTCTCCTCGTGGCAAGTGTCAACGTCTCACTCCAGTAAGATGCATAATTTGTGAGAGAACTAAATGAGAACTGAAGTTGCTCAACTGAGAACCCCACAGGATTTTCCCCATAAAAGGAGATAAGATCTTTGCCCCACAGAGCTAGAGAGATAAATTAAACACTAGCAGACAGATAGACCAGACACATGCCATATTTCTCAAGTGAGTTGCCACATTGCGGGCATTCATATGACCAGCTGGTGAGGTACAAGAAGAGGGAAGAGCAGTGTTTGATTTAGTGTGAACCACCTTGGTTCTACAAGCATCTGTACCCAGTAGTCAGTGCAATGAAAAGTATACTTTTTTACAGCCACCCCAGACTTTTTGGAGGTTGCTGGCTGAACCCTGCGCTTGTTCAGAGTGCAAACTGCTGGAGGACATAGGGAAGACATGCTTTTCCCCTTTTGGAGGTACCCTGCATCCACACTGCCAGTGGGTTGCTCTCACGTCTGTGCTGCATGACTCCAAGGACAGACACAAGGCAAACAATAACTCCTTCAGAGCACTAAGAAGCTAAAGCAGACAGGCCCACTCAGTACGACAAGCACCTCCTTATGCAGGCCACCAGAGCTACCAGGGAGGAAACTGCAAGGAGATCCTAAGCCCCTTGCAGGTTCTGCCTGTACATTTGATTTCGTGTCTGGCAATGAGTCATCCATTGCTATGGCAAGATACCAATACTAAGTCAGTTCTTGGCTACTCCTGCTGAAAGCTGCATTTCAAAATCCACGCAGTTGCACTTAGAAAAATAACTTCTCAAAACAACAAAGTGATGCCCAAACTTAGAGAGGGGTTAAAGAACAGAGCTGTCACCACAACATAGATGTAGTTCTGTACTCGGGAGAGAATTGTGCACTAGTTTTTGTGAAAAATTTGGATATTTAAAACTGTGACAGCAAACAAGGGTTTCAAACATCATTTACAGCATTTGGAATTTTCATAACTTAAAACTCACAAGAGTCCTCAACGGGCAAACATACCGTGTGCTTGTTGTGTATTCATTTGCCCAATAGGCTGCAAAACTTCAAAGAAATTTACTCTGCTGCTTGCTAAAAAAGCCTTTTTAACATTATATACCTTCAAAAATGTTATGGTATGTGGTGCCAAGAGGCTGTATTTTTAAAATTCCCTACTTCAGTCTGAGTTCTGAACCTATTAAACTCAGTAAGAGTTTTGACGTTGACTTAAAAGAGTGGAAGATCAAACAATTATCTGACAGACTGTAACAAGACTTAGAAATAATTAGGGAGTTTTGAAGCCTACCCATGCAGGGGATTTTTCTTTGCTTTAAATAAGAAATGTATTCACAAATGTATTTTGGAAATATTAATTTAAATTTAGAAGTGGGAAGATTCAGCATTAAGGAAGATGTTTGACTCTAGTTTTTGCTCTTGTTTCATATATTTTGTGCATTTTTGACATCTCTTCTTATCTAAATAAGATTAGGGGAAGCCAGGATGACAGTTAAGTTGGTTCTAACGCAGTCAGGGATGACATCTCAAGTAGAAGTACATTTTAATTATAAATTTCAAATCCTTTATTTTTACCCCCAAAATTCAATGTGATTCGCAGAAGACATCATGAGAACATCATTTCACTGAAGTGTGTGGGCTGCAATCAGGTTTTTTGTATATCTGCAGTTAAAATGTGAGTGTAAATAGTTTCAAAAATTGAATTTATCGAAAGAAAAATATGTAGATCCATACACAGGTCCCAAGTCATTGATTTCTGCTGAGACATAGTGACAAAGCACAGGGTTTATTAATAGAATAACTTGCAGCTGTATACAACAAAACAACTATTTATGTCGTTCTCAGGCCCTCAGAAAAATTGTGGAAAAGAGCAGCCATAACCTGTCCCAAACCATTACTCTAGAAAAGGCCAGTCTCTTATTATTAGGTGCTACTGCTGAAATACCACCCATATTCTCATCAGTCTTCTAGAGCTGAGTTGTAGCTGGCCCCAGTTGTGGATATGTCCATGCCATAGCCTCCTGAGCAACCAGTTGCCTAGACAAGGTCTTTCTCAGGTCATACAGATGTGGGGGACTGTGTCTCTCTGTCCCTAGGGACCAATATGACTGGGAAGTATGGAAACAATTGTGTTATTGAGAGAACTGAGTGTATTTGCAGGTATACACACATGAACACTTTACCCTTAAAGGAGAAGATGTTAGCGTCTCTTTAAAAAATCTCTTGGGTACTCCCTGAGTATCTCCTGTATTCTTCATGTGGGCTAAAACTATTACTGTCAGTAACTCTTCTGACAGCACAGACTGCCTGAGTTTTTCTAAAATGTGTTGTTATTCTTCGCAAATCTACATATAAATTTTTACGTATAATCTTTTTTACGTTGAATTTGTTTAGTATCTAGATAACAGCACGAGCCCTTTTTCTACCACTATGTGCAGCCACAAAACCTAGAATAAATAATAAGACAGTATGAAAACATTGATTTGTGTTTCATGGTTTGTAAAAGACAAACTGGCATGTCTTCTTATTGTAACAGAACAATCAATTTTGTTAACAAAATAAAATTCTGATAACTACATTGCCTCCTGCATATGAAGACGGACTTTCAATAAGGGAAAGGTATCAATAAGTAAGGTCCAAGATTTTGAAGGCAAAAGTTGAAGGCTTTTTGGTGTTTCATTTGATTTCAGTTGTCAGACCAATCACTCCCTGGCAAACCAACTACCTCCTTTCATGTAAGAAAAGGGACCAGTAAAAAAATGTGGCTTTCTGCTCCACAGAGAACTTGGACAAGTAGCAGGGAAGTAGAAGACAAGGACTTGTAAATTTCTTTCCCTCCCCAGTAAATCAGTGCTACTGTCCAGCAGTGAGAACTTGAGCTGCATGCACACTGCAGTGAGTCATGTGGAGGGAAACCATGGGATGGAACTCCCAGCTGCCTTGCAGGACTTTGGGGAGGGTAAATCCTTGCATGTTGAATGGGTCCCTACCACGAGGAACTATATTTTGGTGAAAAAAAAAAAAAAAAAAAAGGAGATACTTTCTTCAGGTGCCATCAACATTCCACAAAACCACTACATTAATGGTTCAGTTTCAGCTCATCAAAAAGCAGACATTGTCTTGAATTTGCTCAGTTCCTTGCACACATAGCTATAGATAATTCCTGGTGGTTTGGGGCTTTTTTTGCAGTATTCAGTGTCATACCAGGCAGTTCATTTAAAACTGTGTAGCCACTCACCTACGAAAACTGGAATATACAGTCCGCTTGGTGGGATCCACAAAGCTATTCAGCTCATAGCAAGAATGGCCCATCTATCACAAAGACTTACCGCATAGTTCTGGACCCCACTAACTGTGTTTGTTAAAACTTAACTGCCCCTGCTGGTTTCTCATGCACTTGGCTCCCATGTTGTGCCTTCAATGAGACCTAAGCGTAGGTTTCTATAACCTAGAGCTGAATCCCACACATTCAAACTGTCATTTAGGGCTCAGTTCAGTTGCTTGGACTCTGATCTTGAGAGACTTCCAAGGTGCTGTGAGGTATCTCACATGGCCTCCAAACATCCCAGCACTCCTGTGCCCTATCAGCCTGCCCCATCTAATTCCCTTGGATGCCCTGAGAAATCCAGTGGCATCACACACCAAGTGCTCATCAAATGGCACAAGACAGCTAAGTTCACACACCTGACTTGAGCCCTCAGTTTGCGTAGGCATAGCCCTACATCAATGAGGTCCTTGTCTTAGCTGCAGGAGATGTTCAAAAGGGAAATAATCAGCCAGATTGCATAATCTTGCTCATTAACTGATATTCTCTCAGCTTTGTGGCCCTTGCTCAAACAATGATTTCAAAACCATCCATGTTTCCCCCCTCCATCAAAATAATTAAAAAAATGTTACTTTAACTGTAGTTTGATCTCTTAAATTGTCACCCTGTGTTTTCAACCAGTAGTGCAGAAGGTCTCCATGTGCCAGCCATGTGCCTCCCCAGCATCATAGGTCTGGGCTGGTTGGCATCCCTCCCCAGGCTGCCACACTCAGTTCTCTGATGGGGAGCTCATCAACCAGGGTGGAACAGATAGGAAGGGAATTTCTCTCTCCTTATTCCATGTCTTCTCTGATTGAATCACAGACTTGGGAAGGCAGTGGTATGAGAGCAAGGAATGAACAAAAGCAACAGACAATATGCAGCACACTGTTCAGACACTGAAGGATCCTGTCTTAAGTCACGGGGGTTTGTTTCTCCTGAGTTGTCAGTGGCCCTTTAAGTAATCCAATCTGTTCTAGCTGTTGTTGAGATTGTTACTTTAAAACAAAAGGCTTTGTCAGATATAATCCCTCCAGTTTTAAATAGATACAAGTTCAACGAGTTCTGTATTTTATTTCTTTAATCCATTTCCTTATGGCCAGCATTTATGAGAAAGCTTTAAACTTTTAAACTTGCAACTGATACGATTTCAAACATCACGAATGCCTGTCTGTTACACTTAAATAAGAACTGCTGCTCTGCAGCCATTGCTGGCACACAAATAAGCCCTTACTTCAGTCTCAAAACCAAATAAAAGTATTTAAATAGAGTCCGAATAAGGCAATATTTCTCATTATGCCATTTACAGTATACCAGTAGTCAAGGACCTGAAGTTATTTACTTGAGGGGGAGACATTTTTTAGAATTCTATTACCTGGGACCTGAGAGGCTTTTATATAAATTTACTCAGCATGGTTTCAAAAGGTCTCATTATTTAAAGCCAGTGGTCTATACTTATGGGTGCCCTCAGTAGAATATACATGATTTCCCTCTGAATTTACTTACAGGTCTTATTAGATTCATGAAACAAAAAACAAGTGTACAGTGATAGACGTGGGCTTAAATCAAAAGCACATACACAAACGCCCGCAAATGAGATCTAAGTAATAACTTGGAAAATTCTTCTAAATATCTGTTTTGAACTCTTTGAATGAACACATTTGCAGTAACCCCATGTGTTCAGAAAATAGACACATGAGTGGAACAATCTACTAAGAGATCAAGAGGATTCTCTAACTGAGACCCCTAAATAAAAACTGGATCGCTCTTTGAAAAGACATATCCCAGCTAAACTGTCTGCAATGCTGGAGATTTGCTCATCTCTTTGTTATATTCTATTTTCTTTAATCAAGTCCTGAAGAGGCTGCTATTGCTGTGTTCTTATGTTGTGTTCAAATTAAAAGAGATGAGTCAAAACAGATCAAAGTAAGTGATGGAGAAGTAGTCACAGCATCTCATTTAGAAAATCTCTTTTCCTTAAACAAAACTGATTTGGATCATGTGTGGTAAATTGAGTTCCACACAATCAGCTGTTCCAGAAAGGTGGGTTTTTTTCAGGGTAACTCTGTAATATTTGAAGTTCTGCCTCCTCCACCTCCTAGACATCAGTGAATCTCATCCTTTCCATGGTCTTCAGAATGCTC
Source organism: Empidonax traillii (assembly GCF_003031625.1). Taxonomy (NCBI): domain Eukaryota; kingdom Metazoa; phylum Chordata; class Aves; order Passeriformes; family Tyrannidae; genus Empidonax; species Empidonax traillii. The sequence goes on from NW_020955308.1 coordinate 385,188, forward strand.
CTTTGTAGTTTCTTCTCTCCTGACTGGTTTTTCCTTTTGAATACCAAAATAACCAAATTGCCAACACCCTTGCTGTATTTAATAGAGGGGTGGCTGCTGGGAGTTGTCAAACACAAGGAAGTTTTGAGTGCCCATTGCCTTGCGAAATCAGGGCAAACTTTGTATGCTAGAAAAGTCTGGCATGAATTAACCATGTAAGACCTCAGAGAGTTGTCAAGTGCTGTCTGTCACTCCTTTTGTGACTGAATGAACAAGGTTAGAAGTAACAAACTGATGGAGAAAATACGCTGTGGTTTCTTGACAACACAGGTATTTTCATCAGTAATTTAATTCCACTTGGAGCACTTGTATGGTGAGCAGAGGATAAGGGAGTGGGGCTTGTTCAGCCTGGAGAAGAGACAGCTGCTGAGGTACCCAAGAGCAGCATCCAGTACCTACAGGGAGGCTAGCAAGGATATGGAGCCAGGTTCTACACAGTGGTGTGTAGCAGGAAAACGAAATGTGGTGGCCTTAAGTTGAAAAGAGGGTTGGTTCTGAGTGGCTATAAGGAAATAAAAGTAAAATCACAACCGTCCCCTGGAATTTTTCAAGACACAACCAGATAAAGCATTAAAAACTTGATCTGAGTTTGTGTCACACCTGCCTTAGGCAGGAGGTGGGATGAGAGACCTCCCGAGGTCTCTTCCTGTTTGAGGGATTCTATGATTCGTATCTTTTAAGAGCACACGTTTCCAGGTTGTATGCATATATGAGCAACAATGTATGAGGCATATCTACCTTTGTCTGAACTCACTACAGTGATTATCCCATGACAGAGACCTTGTATTTTTGTACAGGCAACATGAGGTCAGAAGAAAGCTATATACACATCATCTACATTTACTATTTTAGATGTGCAGCACAGGTGCAATTTTAAAATAAAGTGAGGGACTTGTGATCTTTACATAATCTTCACAAAGATAGGTGCCACCAGAAGGTGATCAGAGCATCTATTTTGGATTCATAAAGCTATGATCAATGTCCCCTCAGTCTTCAGATTGTCAAGGTCACTGATTTGGATATATATGCATATAGAGACATAGCTCTCTTACTCCTTTCACACAGCTAGTAGCTATATATGGGCACTGTTATTTTGATCAGACACTGGTGCTGAGATATAACATCTTCCTGTTGGCTGTTATATTTTCAGCTGTGTTGGAGATGTAATATGTTTATTTTGTATGTCAATAATTTCTAGTTTGCATTCCATGGTACTTTCTGCGTGTTAGTAGATTTCCCTTTTTTACCCAAGATGCTTTGTAAAGTGGCCTGTTGAGAATTTAACTTTAGGATGAAGATACTTTTTAAAATTAAAAAAGAAAAAAAGGCTTTACATGAACAGATAGCTTTAGAAAATAACTGGTATGTGTATACATTTGTTTAACCCCCTAATGTAAATATATACATTCTGAAATGTATTTTAGTCCTCTAAAGAACTAAGAGCAGCTTTCAAGATCACATGACAAGCAAAACATTTGTTAATCAGAAAAATTACAGCCTATTCATGCTTACTGTTTGATTACTTCCACTCTGAACTCAAAGATCCCATTGTTGATTGAACTAGTTATAGTAACTTCTATTTATTTTTACAACTAGCTATTATGAGTGCAAACTATCCTTATCTCCAAGTGATTGATAGGCACATTAAGAAGCTGTTCAACAGGTTGCTAGGTTTGAAGAAATGCTTAAATCATGATTAGTTATTCCTTATCAGTCAAGAATGGGAGCTAAGCTCAGATAAATACATGGTGACGAAAATTAGATTTTCAACATCAAGTGCTCTCTCACTGTTTTCTGTTTGCTATCATTAAGCAGCAGTGCTACAGTTTCCTTTCAGTTTTATTTAAGGAGCATTGGGGCGTTCTTAGCAAACACAGTTGTCCTGTTAGTGTGCTTAGGGGAGCTAAAAATCTTGTTCAATGATAACGTGCATCAGGGCCTCCATGTAGCTTTAACAAGTGGTGAACTGTGATTTATACTAATACACATTCATACTTTCTTCTATTAAAAATCTGAAATTAATGTTTGAACATTTAAAGTGTGTAAATGTGAGACTCAAATTCTCACAAGGAGATTGATAGCTTTATTTGTGCTATTGGGAGCACTTCCATTAGCCAAGGCCAGCTGTGCAACCTGAGGACAAAAAAAAAAGGAAAGGCAGCTGTAGGAGGTACAGCTCTCTGTGGTTTTACCAACGTTTGTGAGGTCTCCTGTATTAATTGTCTGAAGAAAACTCACACATTTTGGTACATTTCTACCTTTGTTCTCCAACACTTATTACTTCAGGTAACACGCAGAGTGATTTGATACAATTTGTCAGTATATGGAAAGAAGTACAACTTATACAATCAGAAAATAAAAAGGAACTCAGACCATAAGTTGTTGTTTTTGGAAAAGTGTGCTGGAAAACTTGAAATCAGGTGTCTCAAAGGAGGACAAGTTTAACATATTTGTCAAAATGGACTCTACTCAGTTTCTACTCTGTGAGCTGTATTTGCAAATAAAGTCACAAAACATAAACTGACAACCAAGTCGCAGGGGATTTTCTGCGTGCAAGGTTTGCCAAAGCAGAATATTTCCTTTTCCAGTTTTAAACCACAATTACTCCTAACAAAACTTTAACACAATTAAAGGGCAGATGAGAGCAGGAACAGGATGAAAATACCAATCTGAAAGCTAAAAAAAGTTTCTGTTTTTTTATCAACATCTTACAAAGGGTGAAAGGGCTGAGCTTTCAGTCCAGTGTACACTCATTTCACACCTTCTCCCAGGCATCCCTGCCATCAGCCAGGGATACCCATGGCATGCAGATGGGCTGTCTGATCCTTCCCTCAGAAATGGCCCCGTATTTAACAGAATTAATAAATATTCATTAAGCCAGGGACAGAAAGGAAAACAGAAACAAAAGACATAGTGCTATGGCAAGCAAGGGCTACTGAGCAGAAGAGAGAGACTGATGCCCCAAAAGTTCCTGCATCAGCAAATCTGTCATAAAAGAGCAGTGACAAACTGGTTAGAGGTCATGATCACCTCCAGTTATCACAGAACCAGAGTTTTTAGGGTTCCCAGATTTTCCCATGAAGACATATAGCAACAATATGCAGGAACTCTTTCTTGTGAGTCAAGCATTGTTCACTATGTCACAAGAGAGATGCTGCACCACAACACTTAACACAGAGAGATTAGAGAAGTCTCTGTGTGTGGCTGGCCTATGAGGTTTATGCAATGCAGGTATTTTGGTAGGCAGTCCCCATCTCTGACCAAATGGCTGGGTGTCCATACACAGCAAAATACCTCAAACACTCTGCCATTTAACTGTAAAAAAAACCCCAAATTATACTAACAAACTTCTAAATTATCATCTCCTTACTGTTTTGTGTTTATCTTATGCTTCACCTTGTTTACAAATGTCAAGCGTATGTGGGATTGCAGGATCAAGGCAATGCTGGGTTCTCCCACTGTGTCCTCAGTTTGCAATTGCTTCCAGCATTAGCACAGGGTTAGTGCTCTCTGTCACACAGTCTCTGCACTTTCCATCCCTCCATGCAGCAGAGGAAAAATATTTGACCCCTGGACTGTAAAAGTCTTTTCTATGCTGTCGGTCTGCCCACCTTAGAGACATACTACCTTAAAGGAAGGAAACTTCATATGGAAATTACAGATGCGAAATCTGCCTTAAGGAAAAAGGTGGGTGGCAGCTTATAATTAATGGAAGAAACCCTTCAGAAAAATACTTGCTACAGACAGAATCAGTCTTTGCAGGAGACAGCCGTGACAAAATCCAAACTGTAATCTAATTTTTGTGGTATGTGCATCTGAAAATAAATAAACAGAAGCAGTTTTAAGAATACCTCTCCCATTCAAGTCAGATGAGAACCTGATAACAGCTGTGGAACAAAGAGGCTGTGAATTGCTTGGGTTTGGCATGACAGGTCTACCTAAAAGTCCCAGCTCTTCTTGGCTGTAGTAGCCAGAGGAGTGCAAAGGATTGGGGATTGTTAGGTGTAGGATGACTTGGATGTGGTATGAAACCTGAGTTGTTTCACTGTGGTTTGTGTCAGTCAGCTGGTAGACTTCAAGAGCTCCAGCAACTTCCATAAACACCTCCAAGGAGCCAAGGAACCACCAAAAGAATATGAAGTTAGAAAGATCTAATGCAAGGAGCTAGGGAAGTGGTGTGCTGGAGGAAGGGAAAATACAGAACTGGGAGAAATAACACTGCACAAAGGGCATAAGATAGCAGCTGACCCTCAGCAAACGTCAGCCGTTTGGCAGGTCCCTGAGAGGTGTGTGTGCGGAGCCCTCCTGAGCTCCTGGGTTTGGACGCACGTCCAGATTCCACTAAGAGGTAAAATAGGGATGCACGCTGGCTCCTGGCTGTTTAGGCAGCCCCAGAAGGGCTCAGGACTGTAACTGCCCACCGTCAGGCAGAGTTAAGTGTTGAGGATCAGACCCCAGTGACCTTATTAATGTCCCAGCCCTGGAAGTGTTCAAGGACGGGCTGCATGTGCCCTGAGCAACCTGGTCTGGTGAACATGTCCCTGCCCATGGCAGGGGGAGGTTGGAACTAGGTGATTTTTAAGGTGCTTTCCAGTTCAAACCATTCTATGATTTCATGATCCTGAGGGCTCTGCCCTCCAGTTGCCCCTTAAAGGCCATGATCAGGTAAGATCAATGTTTAAAGAACTTTTTTTAAAAACATCCTAGAGACATGGGAGGCCAAGTACTTCTCATGAGAGCCCTGTCCCAAAGAGTGATCTTATATTGAGAGGCAAAGCCTTTACGTCCTGGGTTCATAAAAATACACAGCAACAGACAGTCACGTCTTTGAGTGCTCTCTGAACTTGGCTAGTGATGGTATAGGCGGTGGTTGTTCCTGGGTTGATAGCAGCCCTGATGCCACCACAGATCCAGTGAGCATGTCAGAAACAAAGTTGGGGGTGAGGACACTCAGGCTGCCTTCTCCAGCTCCTTCCAGGAGCATAAAGCATGAGGCTGGTGACTGAAGATGGCTGTGCTTGGGTCTGTCCCTGCCACAGCAAAAGGTTAAAGCACAGAACAGTACAAGTCCCACAGAGTGCTGCCATTTCGAAATCTCTGGACTTTACCCACCCTGTTCTTTGCTTTCTGTCTTCTTCTCCCACCCACTCAGAGCCCTTTAGAGTACAAATATAAGCATGTCCCAGCTGAGGTAGGATTGCTTGTAATCTAACCAAATGTAACAATGTAGCCTGAAATTTTGCAGGTGTTTGTCTATCTCCTGCAGTGTTTTCTTTTTATTCCCCTGCTATTTCTGAAATGATTTTTAGGCATGCAAAGCAATTCTTGAGCTTTTATGCTAAACAGCCCTGGGTTCCCATATTTTCTAGGCAGACCTCAGAAATCCAGAATGATGGCAAATCTAGTTCTTGGCTTTTCCCTGCTCCAATGAAAATTTACCCAAATTCAGGTAATTGAAAATTTTGAAAATTTGAGGTGTACACGTGCTCAGAGGTTCACCTGAGCAAGTATTTTAACCAACTCAGGCTAAACTGCTTCAGTATCACTAAATGTGCTTGCATTTCTCACAAGTTCCTACATGTGCCTGTGCTGCACAAACATGATACCAGACACAGCATGTAAGTCTGGGCAGGTATCTCTTTCTAAATCACCCATGCAAGACTCTGGTCTCACTGTGTGTGTAAAACCAAGGTCCCCACTCACACTACGGTCAATGGTACGTCCAAGGCGTTTGGCATCAGACCTCTAATGTCTACAGGATCTTTTTCTGACCAGAAGTGAAAGCATGATTCCCGTTGAACCATGCACTGAGTGTCCCCACAAAGCAACTGGGCAGAACCAAAGCAGACTTTTTTCATTACTTAGTTGCTGTTAGCAATGGTTAGGAGTGGAAAAGGATCACATACAAGAATTAAGAGAAAGAAAGATCTCTTCTGCATCCTTTGGGAGATCACTGCTGGAAACAAGGCAGTGGGAAGAGGTAGCAGAGATGTGGTCTAAACAGTGAGACATCAAAGTCAGACTGGAGGATTAGCATGGGATCCACTGGGAGGATAAGTTTTGTGAGTTTGTCCCAAAGCAGGGAACAGAAACCTAGGCTGGCTGGGTGTGGAGACAGGAGTGATGACTGAGTATGGAAAATTGGACTGAGACCTGGGACTGAAGAGCCAGATAGCTGAGAAACAGAAGCTGCATCTGTACTTACTTGCTCTGCAGCATATCTTAGGGCCATCGTTTCCTGGTCATCTGAACCGTCAGGCCTGTTGGGACACGCTGCAGCTCCCATCCAGCACACATGTCCAGGTTTCCACCTCAGCATGCAGCTGGGGCATGACTAACCACAGATCCAGACATGGGAACTGGGAAGCACTCTTGGGTCCGGTGGGGTAAACATAGACAGCAAGTCTAGATAAAGAGCTTGAGAAAGAGGAAGACAACAGCTATGGTTTGCTAATGGAAAGAAGCAGTTTGGGCATAAGGAAAGACTGTGCAGGATACAAAAATGCAGTAAGATGGAGTGTTGGATCTGGAGTACTCTTCAAGCAAAACTTTGGGAATGGGAAGTAGGGCTGGGGGGAATATGGGGTGGGAGTGGACATGGCACAGTGGCACGGAAAGACCACAGGCTGGGTTTGACCTGACAAAGCCAAGAAGCTGGAGCAGTGTGACCAGGTTGGGTTGTAGCAAATCTTGACAGTGGGCTTGGACCAACTCTGAAGGGAATCAGACATCAGAAGAGGGGCTGAATGCAAATGGTGCCTACTTCTGACACTAATCCGCTGCCCATTTAATCCTGTTGTTTCATTCTTGCCTGACTTGTGACACACAATCGGACATTATGATGCACCCTGTCCAGTAAAAGGTACTTGACATGCTTTGTCTGGTTGTGGCACTTGCAAGTGTGCACCTTTACTAAATGAATGTATGCTTTTGCATGTATTATGATCATTTGGGCACAGGAGCCTCATTTATTTCTAGTCCTCGCCTGAAATACTGAATCCTGAATTCTTTGTTACCTATAAAAAACACAGATCAAGCCTTTACAGATTTCTCTATTTGCCTAAATCCAGTCTCTGGAGCCTTTCTTAGATTGCTTTCTTGCTAGTCACATTATTCTTTAAAACACTCTATTGTAACATTTTAAGGCTCATTCTCCTGACCACTCAAGCCAAAATCCTACTAGTGCTAAGAGCTTCTTTTAACACTGATAATAGAAGCTGGAAACAGACTTTCCCGGAAACATTATGCTGAAAGCCTTAGCTCCTTTTTGAGGGATCATGTCCTTATACATATAAGGCAGTCACACTACATATTTTGTCTCAGACAGGCTTTTCAGTAAAACTGCAATGTAAATAACCTACCTTTGGACTTTATTCCGTGGCATTTTTTCCAAGGTGTTCAAGAGTCTATTTGCTTCACAAATCTCACTCAACATTGCATGCAGTTTGTAACTCTTATATTTGGAACTGAAAAAAACCAAAATTGTTTCCCAGCAAGATGCTTGCCAGGCCCCTTTTAGCAAGAGGCAATAAGGAGTTTACGATCAGTTTCAACTGGCAAAAATTCCAACAAAGCTTTTTTACACCTCATGGCCCGGGACCAAGTCTTCCTTCTCTATTTGAGTGCTGTGATGTTTCATTTCTGTAAGTACCCATGACACATGATCCACTATAGCTACTTGGCTGGTTTCCAACCAGTCAGGCTAGTTTTGCTGTGGCTTGTTAGGTGGTGGTGGAACAATTTAATTCTGGGGTTTCCTTACATGAGGGGATTGGGGTACTGGTGTGATAGGAGAAAGCAGAGGGAATACAACGGGCCTGATGTGGCAAGGAAGAAGAGGATGAGTCTCTCTCTGCAGTTTTGGAAAAGGAAATTATCTTCCTGGTAGCAGGGTGGTGAGATGACCTCAGCTAGAGAGGGCACCCCACCATGCTACCATCCAGGCTGTCCCTAGGGTCACTGCGACCACAGGTCCAATGTTGGAGAGAAAGCAAAAAGGAAAAGACAGGCTATGAATGATCAGGATGACCTGGTGCAAGGACTGATGAGGGTAAGAGGATGATTCAGAGCAAGGGAGATGAGATGATGGTTTTTATGTCACTGTGGAGGTGAAGAGACTAGATAAAGTCTAGATAAAGACATCTTGGTCAAAGGTTCAGGAGAGCTGCAGTTCTCTGTCACTTCAGTGCTGAATAGTGGATGGCTTTCAGGTAGGAAAACAGGCTTGCACCTCCAGATTGCTGATTTTTCTTTTTGTTTGGGTTGGTTTTGGTTTGTTTGGGTTTTTTTGCTTTGTTTTGGTTTGGTTTTTTTTTGTTGTAGTTTGGTTTTTTATCTCAAAGATTGCAACTTTATCTGCAAGTTTAATTGTGCTGTTGGAAGAGGTCTGAGCCAGTCCTGTCATGGGGCTGTCTGTAGACAAGTTTGCATTTAAAATAGTAACTTTTAGGTTGTGTATGTCCACTTTACTGCTATGCACCATAACAGTCATTGGCTTAGAAAATATTTAGCTGGCACAAATTCAGTTTTCCTTTCACACAGTCTTCCTTTGGAAGGAGTCCTTGTACGTTCCTGTCCACCAGGGCAAGGCTACCAGAGATGCCATGCTGATGGCACCTCAACAGCAGAATAATGTCAAATACCTTGTGGACCTCCTAATCTCTGGAAAAGTAGTCCTCTGATAAGCCTTTTATGCAAAAGCTGGCTACCACCATCATTACTCCTAGTAAGCAAAAGTTCTACTGGTTTTAGTCTGATCGTAGAGGTAACCTTATCTCTAAGTACTCGCGAGTTGAACATCCTGACCGTCATCCAGGGCCGATTAGGCATCTAAAGACCACTGGAATCCCAATTTTAATCTATACCTAGGAAACTATTGGCATATATAGTTACAAGGGTTAGTATTTGTCTCAGAATCTAGACCTGCAGGTTGTGCTCTCAACTGGGCCACAGCCATACCATGTCTTTCAATCAAGGCAGCTCTTAATGCTTTTATTTCCTGAGATAGAACATTGCAGAAGTTACTTCACTAACTTTGTAATGTGCAGATAACAGTTTTTCAGAGGATCCCACTTTAGTACTGTTAAAATGCTGATGCTATGTTCTTTTAAAACAATAGGTATCTCAGTCTAATGCAAATATTAGAAAAACTGATCATTTACAAGCACAGTTGCAGGCAAGAATATTCCCATGTATGCCTGCTAAGATGTAAAGCAAGCAGTCTGGGATGTCAAAGATCTATGTGGCAATTGCTCATTTAAAAGGGACATTAAAAACACTTACTGGGAGTAGGCAGAAGAATAGCAGAAAATACTGTAAAGAAAGTTTGGAAGTCATAAGCAGATCTGACTCTAGGTGAAGAGTTTTGAAGGGCTGAAAGGGGAAAGCTGAAAATGAGAAGGAACCAAGGCAGTAGAAGAGGTGACCAATTTGGCAGCCCCGTCAAGAATGAAGGAAAGGGGCTGACTGTACCTGTGAGATGACAAGGTGTTGAATCATTCTCTGTGGCTCAAGCAGAGAGCACCAGCAAATTTGGGAGGAGGGACCAAGGCTGAGAGAACACAGAGATGTTACTGGAAAAAGACGGCTTTATCACAGTGTCTTTCACTACCATTTTGACTGCCGAGTCTGCCTCTCTTTTGAGGTATTCTTATTTCAAGATTTTCAGTAAATGGGCAATCATACTGCTCAGCAGGGCTCCTAAAGCAAGCACTACAATCCCTAACATCCTCTGAGGTTTGTGTCAGATCAAAGTCAGCAAAGTTGGGTGCTACTAAATGGATAGATACCATTACGACCACACTCAGGTACTAGAAATATGTTCTCATTCCTAAAGGATCCAGGCTGAGTTTTCTTCAGCTCTCACCTGTCCAATGGTTTATGGATTTCCAAGGTCAGGAGCAATAAAATATTAACATCTAATCTGTCATACCACCAATGAAAACTATAATCTAGCCCATGACCTCACGTGAGTACCAGGTTGTTAACTAAAGAAAGGAATCAAATCTTCCTCTAATAAATACTCCAGACTGTGACAGGTAAAATTCAGGTCATATGTCTCCTTTGAAGTTTTAATGACCACTCCAATTTTATGATAAAGCCACTCACCTTATGTTTGTAGTAATTTTGCAAAGCCTGAAGCGGCTCTAGTCATCTTTGGTGCACAGTTCCCAAGGACAAAGCTCTCATAAAACTGTAAGCTTCAAAGGGATTAGACCTCTTCTTTTCTCTGCTTTTTTTTTTCCTCTCTCTCTTTTTTTAAAGGAACATTTCTGAATATTTCCTCCCCTGTTTTCTACATAGGTCCCTGCAGAGTCCAGCTGAACCGCCCAACTAGAGTTCTTCCTCCAGCTCTGTCACTCACTAAAATAAAATGAAATGAAATAAAAAAAAAAAAAAATTAAACATCTTTTCCCTTTTCCTAATATTAAGGCAATTTTCTGGGTCATTTCTGCTTTTTGTCTTTATTCTATTGTCAATGCAGAGTAATTTGAAGCAAATCAATAGAGCCTGTGTATTTGCATATTTGTGTATTTCTCAGGCTCTAAGAAGGACCACATACAGCAGAACTACTCCCCTGAATGCCATGGGGTTTTGTTTGTTTGATTCCCTCCTTTTAAAGTCGGGGGGGAAGCTGAGCTGAATCTGCCAAAGCTTGAACTCCAGAGTTAATGTCCATCCTGGTAAATGAAACAGCGTTGGGAAACATTCCCAGGCACTGGAAGGCAATTGTCTGTGCTGTTCAATTGTCAGCACAGTGCTTGGCACAGCAGAGCCAGGGCCAACTTTCCCAAACAATTCCCAAGCACGGGCCAACAGCTGGCATGGGCTGGGGCCACTCTCAACAGGCGATTTGTGTGCAGGGCAAGGAGGACAGGGGAGATTGGTATGGATGCACCGTTTCCATCTCCATAGGCCTCAGCACCAGGGAACGGTCTAGACCACATTTAATTTACTAGTACAGAAACAGCTGTAATTGCTCAAATAATGCTTGTAAAATTATGCTGCTGCATAGAGAAAGCTGTTTATCCATCTTGACAGTATAAAAATATATATTTGCTTGTAGACTGATTGTATACGTTGCCTTCGGTGTAAGATCGATTTGTTTCCATTAATTGCTAAGGGTGAGCTTTTTTCAGATGTTTAGGCTTAAATGCAAGGCTGAGACACTTGTGGAAAAAAACCCAACCCAACCCAATCCAACCCAATCCAACTCAAACCAACCCAAACCAACCCAACCAAACTCAACCCAACCAAACTCAACCCAACCCAACCCAACCAAACCAAACCAAACCAAACCAAACCAAATCAAACCAAACCAAACCAAACCATTTATTCATTTTGCCAGTTCCCCAATGGCATTAAGGATTAAAAGTCCAAGATGGAGCAGATGGGAACTTTCTGCACTTACACTGAGCACTGGAAAACAACTGAAATCAGGTGTTTGTCCAGGTATGGGCCAAACCATCCCCAACCACAGTTCTGCGAACAGCATACAGTTCAAGTTTATTCAGTTTTATCAGCAAATGCCCCCATCCCAGATGTTTCTCCAGACATAGTAAAGTGCACCAACCCACACATCTTATGGCAGAGGTGGCTGGTGGCATTTGCGTGGAAAGAATACTTGCTTGAAAACAAGTTGAAGACTGGTCAGGTGATCATTCTCTTTTGAGTCACCAGACCCCAGCTAAGACCCTGTTCCCCAGTTTGGGGACAAAGTGAGTAACAGGGAGGAAAAACAGCAGGAGATGCCTCAAAGGAACCATCACAAAACAGCAAGCACAGCCAAGAGCAAATAAAGGATCATTTACCAGTCACTATACGCAAGTTAAATAACATAAATACACTAAATACTCTCCCAAAGATAATGAAACAGGAACATGTGGGTTCCCTGAGCTTAATTTGTTTGCAGATGGTACATGTCAGAAATAGCTGGTATTCAGAACTGTCTTTTCAGGGCACACTTCTTTAAGGCTACTGAAAAGCTCCTTTATTCAAGAAATTAGCTTAAATGTCCTAAGGCACAGAATGTACTCTGAAAATACTCACATTTCATTTGATTGCTGTTGTTAATGTTTCAGAAATGAAGTAAGTTTTCCCCTGGGGACATTGAGCCTGGCTTACCTATTTGTCTGAGTTTCTTCAAAGGAGGAATGACTCTTAGTTCTAGCCTGATAACAGCACAGGAGAAAAACCAAATGCAGTATTAGGAAAACAGTGATTTAATAATTTTTGGGATGTAGGGGAAGACACAGGTAAATTTAGTAATAGTATACAAGTATTTGTATAAGAAAACTGTTGCTATTTCATTATTTATGTGAGAAGACAGAAAATAAGAAAACAAGTCAAAACAATTTCTACTTCAAGTGTATCTGAAACCATTTCTATTGTTTTTCTTACCAGCAGTTTGTGAATTTGTGTGTTCATTCAAGGGATTCATCATAGATGGGATGAGGGGAAAGGTTTGGACCATATAAGGCTCTTACTGATAATGGGCAACGGAGGAAATGGTGTTAATCTGGCAAGAATTCTGCTATCTTCTGCAACAGAAATCTTACTGTATTCAAACAAAACTGGAAAATAAATGTCTTCTGAAGGATGAAGTCTGGATCCAGCCCCAGGAGACACTCTAGATGAAAAGACTGGCAACCAGAAATTTGTTATGAAAACTCCCCAAGAGCAATACACTCAGACTTTAGGCCTTCTTTTGTGTTGTACTTAAATACATCAGTTTTTCAAATTAAACACTATTTTGTGTGTATAATTTCAATCAGCGATCCAGTTCCCCAGTCCAGCCTGAAGTGTACAAGGTTCCCAGAGTCACCTACAAGGTAATGGCAGTGTACACCTGATGCCAGCTCTGCACCATTACTACCAAAGGAAAAGGCTGCTCCCACAGACCCAGACTTCTGAGCTGTCTCTGGTGCCAACGCAGCCCGCAGAAACAGATTTCTCAAGCCTGCTCCAGTCATGTGAGTTTCTGAAGCTGCACATTGCATCTTCTCACAGAAGCAAAACATCTGATCCTCCTAAAAGGGATTTAGCACTTAAGGTGGTGTGTAATGTAAGCACACAATCCAGAAAACCTTCATACTGCCAATGTTTAACCCTACAGGTTAAACTCTGATAAATCTAAGAGTTTAAAATTCCTTATAGTTTTAGACCTGTGCTTATGTAGATATGCAGCAGAGCCTCAGGTTTCATGCTGTTCGGGACTCAGGTCATATTCATTCCCTTTCAGGATCCAGAAATAAGTTATTACCCTGCCTAAATCCTCTAAGGGTCTCGATGTCAAAAGCACTCTTCTGACTCATTTTCTGTATGTACACAGCATGAAGCTTCTCACAAGCTACTGCTGCTTTTCTTTGCAAAGCCATTGTCTTGAAGGACTTTGGTGATGGTTCCCTTCAATGGCAGACTAACCTACAAAGCAGGACAAGCCTCCAGTGGCCCAGAGATGTGGTACTGGCTCATCCTGGCCATAAGAAAGTCAAAAGTCCCCAACTTCGCAGGAGACTCAGAAGGCCATGGACTATTCAGAGACACAGAGACACAGAGTTCACTGTGTTTGCATTTGTCCTCTTCAAAGCCAGGCCAGCAAGCAGCCAAGACTGGTGGATTCATTGGACTGGAAAAAGAGAACGATGAGTCTGCATTTTTGCAGCATGGGTGAGACCTGGGAGACTGGGACTCCGGTCCCTCTGAAGGGTCTACGTCCTTTTTTTGGTCTAGCAATCCACCCCAATGGGTTGGAAATAACGTCAAACCACAGTAACAATAGCCAGCTAAACAAAAAAGTATAAACAGAAACAACAACTGAGGCTGGGAAGAGAAATGGCCTTTGGGGATATTATTTTGAAGAGACTTCTGACTTTGATTTCCCAGGCAGGGGAGATGGCAAATTAGCCAGTGTGACTCCTTGTTTCTTGAGAAAGAGACAAACCATATTTTTGTAAAGTTTCCTGTAGCCAAAGCCATTGAACTAACTAACTTTAAAAAAGAGTAAGGCAGGAAAATGGGGAAGTCAACACAGAAACCAAGGCTCCACACCATGACTCCACTCTGAAGAGCTAAACCCTTCTGAGTTGCTGCCTCAAAAGTGCAAGAATCTCCCTTGGCACGACATGCCTTTGCTCGATCCCATGGAAAGGAGAAGGCTTCAATTATCTTCCTGAGCCCTGTGTGGAAAAAAGATCACACCAGGTGCAAAAGTAGCAACAGCACGTCCTGTGTGTTGACACAAGCACTGCACATAAAGAAAAAAGTTTGCCCTGGTTATACAAATCAGGGAGGCAGGCAAAAAGTAAACAAGCCACACTGTTATTCCCTATGCCACGAATTAAAACCCGAGGCAGGTGAGAAGTGTGCCCCAACTGGTAGCAGGGCAGCAGTGGGCCTCATGCAGAGAGAAGCAGGAGCAACACTGGCCCAAGCCTTTTGCCAACAGCTGCCCAGTCAGCTGGGAAAGAGCAGCAGGAGCTGGAGCTATGGGAGCAGTGGGAAATATGAATTAAACGTGAGAGTGATGGGCAACAGAAACAGGATGGAGCAGAAACTAGGAAGGAAAAGCAAAGCTAAGGGAGAAGGAGGCCTGCTTTGACAAGCTACCCTTGAGACCTCATTTCAGAATGTTGTCTGCTGCCACCTGCACAGGTTCTTCTGCAGAAATAACTCATATTTCTAGTCTGCCTAGATGAAAAGTTACTCTCTTTTTCAGTGTAAATTCATTTTGTTTCTGCAATATAACCACCCTTTCCTCTCCCCACAGTGGTCTCTCTCTCTCTACTTTAGAAGACTTCAAAATAAAGAAATAATCTACTCCTTGGAAACAGAAATTCATTGTTGGATTTCTTTCTCAATACAGTACACATAGAAGGAAACAGAGACTTCTAAATTTCCCCAATCGCTTGGAAATTTGCTGTTGAAACATGGGAGCACCCATTTTCTCCTCAGCTAACCTTCAGAGCTTGGTGGCGTAGCAAAAGCAGGTCGGCAAAAGCAAGTCTTCACCAGGATTCAGAGATGAACTGAATATGCAAATGAACCTGCACACACACGCCAATATATATTTACATATATATTTATATATAAACAGTAACTATTTTTAAAAAGGACAATAACAACATCAAAGGAATCTGGGGAACCATGGTGCTCCTCGCTTACCATTGACAGGCCTTTGTTGTAGACAGACTGGGCTCTGCTGGGTCTGTCATGGGCTCTCCAGTTGCCTGAGTCTACTGAAATCCCAAATCCTGAACAAGTAGCATTAGTGAGGGTGCTGGAAACACAGCAGATGACAACACCTAATGGTTAGTAGTGGAGAAGAGGAATAAGTAAACACAAGCAAAGTATGCAAGTCACTTTATTGAAAGCATACCCATTGGGCTGCTTCTGCTACTTACAGCCGCTAATAAATTCCCTCTGTCCTAATACACTCAAAGTGCCAGGATGCATTATTCAGCACATAAGTAATCCACCACATTCTTGTGGCTAATAGTCAGTTGTTGAGCCGGACTCTCATTCCTGAAGGTCAATAGCAACACTACTGTTGTGGCTGAAGAGCATGGCAGAGCCTTGTGGCACCTTACCTACCAGGTTAGAGCAAGGATCCATGCAAGGGATCCCAAGTAATGAATGTTACAAAGTTCCCAAGTGGGCATAGAGGTACTTCTGTGGAGGGTCAGGCCCTAAATTCATATTGAAAACCACAGGAAGGAACTCAGTACCTGGTCAAGAGGACAAGGTGTTCACATGGCCACCGGAAAAGCCAGTTGGTCCACTGGATTCTCTGTCTTCATATGGAATGATAATTTGGGTTCTGAAGGCTAATTGGAGAGTTGAATTTGAGAGTGGCCTCAGAACTTCGGGGGACTCTGTGCCAACCACTTTAAAGCAACTGAGCGGGAAGCCACGGTGACCTGCTTTTTCTTGCAAGTTTTTAGATCAGGCATGCTGTTGAACTTCCATAGTAATATTGTGCATTGTAGCTGCAGCACTTGCCAGAGAAGAAAGCCCCTCTACCTCTGGTATTGTACTGTATCCTGGTGCACGGGTCTGTTGTCTCTCTCTCTGTTTGCATTAGGTTAAATGCTGCTGAAGTAGACGTGCCTAATTATGGCCTTTCATTCAAGATTAATATGAAGCCATTAAGCTGGTTTATGCAACCAGGTAGCTGAGCAATAGAAACATCTAAAACAAGTATGAGGCAATGTTGGAGGCAGAAACCCTGCAATCAGCAGACTTTTGTTGTGAAAAGGTATGGGAAACACTGAAGCGAGTGCTGCCCTCATCTACGGACTTGAGACAAAACACAGCAATGACTAGAGGGTCATCAAACCTACCACCAGTCTAGCCCCAGACTGGAGGGCTGAGCTAAACAGGGAAGCTCGTTGCTCCCAATGCTCGGTGTCACCACTGTTACACTACCCTGCGCTCAGCAAAACAAGCCATGGTAGCTCTTTCACAGTGACAGCACATGGATGATTGCCCAACTCACTGCCAGCTTCTTCTCCAAGCAGAAACGCCTCAAAGAAACTTGAGCATTTTTCTAATGGCTGGATCAGAAAAGGGCAATGCCACAGCACTGCTTCTGGGAGGTCTCTCCCTATTCCCCAAAACATTGCCTTTATCTTTGCACTTACGCAGTTAGTGAGTTGCAGGGAGATTTTCTTGGTAATTAACTACATCTTCACTGACTTTGTTCATGATACCCTAGGTATTTTTTAAAAGGATGGATAAGCTGACATGGGGGAGAGGCTAATAAGGAGAGAAAAATTATTTTTAAAAAAAAATCAAAGTTTGATTGCAAGGAAAGAACAAAGAAATTCAAGAAAGGATTTATAAGTCAGTTTACAAAAAAATGGAATTTTGAATAAATTGATAATTGATTTAATTGGATTACCATAATTTGCTCATAAATTATAAACTGATTCTTTTATTAGTTTAAGATAAATTTCTTCTGAAAAGTCCAACATGCCTGCTTTCTTCAAGTTTGGAGGAAAGGACACGACGACAGATGTATTTCCCCCTCCCAACCTGAACATACACATCCACTCAAATTTTTCAAGTGAACTAGACTTCCTTCTCCCAAGGGAGAAATACTGAAAAGGAGATACTGCTGTGGCAGGCATTGTATAGTGCTGCTATGGGACCTCCCTGACTTTCTAGGGCATGAAAGCACCTTTTTGGGGAGAAATGTCTTTTAGGCACCACTGCTGATGAGTGTGAATAGATTTTAACCATTTTGAAACTAGGAAAGAATTTGCATACCTCTATACACACAACAGATACCTCTGATTTCCAATCATGCTACTGTGGATGGACAATTGCAACTGTTTTCAGGCAACCATACACTTCCTTTGAAGTTCAGATGGCAAAAAAGCACCATCCTTTATCCCTTCGCATTTACTATTTCCATCACAGCAGGAGGTAGAAGTGCCAGGTACTTTCCAAAGAGGCAGCCCCTCCTATGTAGAACAGACACTCTGCTTAATATTGCCACGATTTCCAGCTCCCACTGCAAAAACACAGAACTTTCATTGTCGGGAGCTAGAGAGAGCACACGCACGCACACACACACACATTAGGCACTTTGTTTTATTTTGCAAAAAAAAAAAAAAGTCTTTATATATAAACCATTTCATTCTCTCTCAAAACATTCTACAACTATACAGCTGTTTGCTCCATCATTTGCATAGGAAATACCACAATACAAAAATAAGGTAGGGGGGAGGCAAAAGAAGCAAAACAGCAACCAATTTATGCATGTGTTTCCACGTATAAACATTTGAAGCCTTACAAAATTATTTACATCATTTGTCAACTATTTACATTAAGAGCAACATTTCTAACTATAACAAACAAAACTATAATTTATCAAGTATACGTAAAATTGTCTTAAAAAAAAAAAAAGTCTATCATATACCACAAATAAATAAGGACAAATAACAGTTTTAACAAAGCTAGGTTTTCCTGCAAGACCCTTTTTTGGTATTTTGATTGTCTCTTCTAGGCTTTGGTTGACAGCTTAATATTACGGCTTGTGAAGTTCAGACACTTACTACATTTGTTTGGTTTTCTCCTGTTGTCTGGCCAAATCCTACCTGGTCTAACCTCATCTTTGGCCCTTCATCTACTATTTGAAGGCTGAGCACGGTGGATCAAAGTCACTGTTGGCAAAAAAGGGCATCATTTCTTTGACTTTAGTGGAGTTTCAGCTACTGTTGTCAGCAGTAAATTTTCCCCTGCGTGTGTCGATCTGAACAGTGGATTAACTAAACTGCACTGTAATTTTAAACAAAACTACTGTATCCTTTACCTCCTAGTAAATTACATGCAATATCCACATCAAACTAGATCATACTGGTGCTGAACCAGCTTAACATGTCTGTGTATGGAAACTGCATCCTAAATCCTTCTTTTTAAAGTGATACTAAGTTTAGCTTATAGTAAGAGGTTTAACATCCTGTGTTCATTTTAACTATCCCCGTTATTTCAGCTTCCAACATTGACTTTACAGTTCATTCTGCTTGTTTTGCCCTTTTAAGCAATTTGAAAACAAAATCCTGCTTTGAATATTCAGTGCACACCATTGAGTTTAACAGGTATAAAAGATCTGAAAGGCTTAGCTCAGTTCTCTTAAGAAAAATGAAGCTAAGTTGGTTCTGTTTTGAGAGGTATATAAGTAATTTTTTTTTCATAAATGTGCCGTGTTATCAAATGTAAAACAACTGCTTTTTTCAGATGTTTCTTAGAAAACTTTTGTAATAAACCTAAAAAAGCTGATCTGCATATTTACAAAATCTTTGTCATAGCAAACATGCAACACACAGAACAAAGTGTTTTGTTCTATGGCTGTTTATGACTTTTTCTATGTATTTTATATCCACAGAATGGCTTAACATTAAAAAAAAAAAAAAAAACAAACGAAAAACAAAAAACCAACAAAACACATGTACTTAGTATGTCCAGTAAAAACCTGACAGATTACAGTTTATGGCTTTTCCACTGTGTGCATTCATCTGCATCCTCTCATTAATTTGTTTACCAAACACTGTCTCCATAATGACAGTGCTTTGGTCAAAACACCGCAAGAGGAAAAAATATGTATAAAGCTGCAATGTGTTGAGATATAATACTTGTAAAGAGATGAACCTGCTGACTAAAGCCATATACATTATGAAAGCAAACAAATGACCAAACGCTCTGGTATTGTGATACAGTGTCTTCCCTTTTTCCGCATAAATATACAAAATATACATTTCCAGTTTCTTTTGAGATTTCTTTTAAATGGGTAACCCATACTCAAAAATTAAACTAATTTCAGTTGTGTGTTGAGAGTCAATAGGAAATTGCATAGATACAAAACAGCCTCAACGACAAGTCCAGCTTTTAGTTCTGATGCCTCTTCATGTGGAGAGCCAGGTGATCGGAGCGGGAGAAGCTGCGATTGCAGACGGCACACTGGAAGGGCTTTGCCCCCGTGTGCTTCCTGTAGTGGCGCGTTAGTTCATCCGAGCGAGCGAATCTCCAGTCGCAGCCTTCCCATGTGCACTTGTATGGTTTCTCACCTGAAAGAGAGCACAGAGAAGCGAAACTGTCAGCCATCACTCTTTAGCAAAGAAAACCCGATGCGAGATCCCGCTGAACGGTGCTGCTCTTCTGTTTGAAGAAATAAATGACAAACAAGGAGCTGATGCTTCCTAGTTATTTGCAGCTCTATTCATCAGGCCCCAAGCAAGCAGCCCCTTTGTTTTTTCCAGCAAATTTTGTTCTTGAAAGTGTCATTTTATACCTCAATAAAATGTAAGAAACTTTCAAACACGCAAATTAGAGACAGCTATGGTATGGAAATGCAGAGTTAAGAAGACTGCACGAGACCGAAATACATTCATTTACACTCACTCCAGTATGAGGGGGAGTAGGAAAAAAAAGTGGTCTCACGTGATAATCTAGCCAAGTTTGTAACTTATGCTTGCACCTTTGAAAAATTATTAAGTAAGTTAATAAGTTATATTAAGTAAGTTATACAGAGCTTTTTTAAGAGGTCTGAAATGGGAAGGAAGACTTCTATGAAGATTCTTTGTAGTGCGCAGATCTGTTCAAGAGCTTCTGATGTGTGAAGAAAGGGGCACAATGTGTTACAAACACAATGAGGATAGTATTTTCTAAAATGTCACAAGCAATAAAAACTTATAGTATCCCGCTTAGGGCTAGCTATGTATAGGAAAAGGCACCTACAAGTTCAAAGCACCCATTTTCAGAATGAAATGTCTACAATAAGGTGCTTAAATAGCCATATTTTAGAGGTGGAAAGTGCTTGCTGTTTCTAGCAGTCTGTACCGATGTAGGGGGAACATGGCACCTCTGAAAACTCACTGTGTTACAGAAGCTCTGAATGCAACTTCAAAATATCCACCTAGTCTTGAATACACTGGCCCAAGCACCTCAAATGTTTGCATTCATCCATTTTATAACTATAAACACAGTATTTTAAGCATGCCTACAATTTACAGGTGTTTGCTGAAATGGAAGAAATATAAAGTCACAAAGCCATGATGACTTCTGTGGCAGCAGCTTCATTTGGAGCAGAAATACACCCAAGCCATGCATTCCAAAAAAGCCTTTCTAACCTCTTCTACCTCTCCATTGGTCTCAGACCTTTACCCTCACAGTCTCAATCCTATTGCACTGTTGAGTGCCTCCTGCTTTTCTGTTTTTTACCATCATACAAGCATGTGGATAAAAGAGAGAAGCCAGTATCCTGCAATCTAACTGTTTACTCTGCATAAGCTATGCAGGTAACACCATCTGAGAAACTCTAAAACATTACTTCAAAGGCACTTATTTATCATGGAGATGAAATTATGAAAATATTTCTGTCTGGGAGTTTCTACTGCTTCTTCTGACTAACCTGCAACGTTTTATCTACTACTGAGGGCAAAACGAGTCCTTTGCTCACAAGGGGGATGTGGCTTCATGTTAGCAGCATCACAACCAGAACCAGACCTCTACAAGAAAAAGTAACCACCCAACCACCTCTTTGCAAAAACAGCAACTAGGATTTATTGAAATTACGGTGGAAATTTAACATTCCTTAAGAAAAACAGGAGCCTGGCATCACCTCTCACAGAATTTGTAATTATTTGGTGGATCGCAAAGCAGAACACAAATCATCACAGATTTCTGTCATAGCTGATTTACTCTGAGTAAATTCTGATGCTGATTGAAGACTGAATGGTCTATCACATAGAATTTTTGCTCTGTGCAACACATACTTTACGCTAAAATACAGACTTCATTCAATCCCAGTTTGTAAAGTTTTTCTAACACCAGAGAAGCCAGATAACACCTTTGGTCTTCACAGCAGAATGACAGGAAAGGTCCCTATTCAGCGAGGGATCTTTTGCACTATATACACTGATGTATTTTAACTGCTTTTTTAAAGGAGTCTTTTACAGACTCTTTTGTTGATCAATAAGCACAGCACCAGGGAGATCTTCTGAGAACACTTTGTGTTAAAACACACATGCATACACAGAGGTTACACAAAAGCATTACTCCTGCATTTGAAGCACCTTAACTTAAAGCCAGTGTATTTCTTTCTTTTTCTCAATCCTTTCTCTTTTCTCCCTATTAGCTTTAAACTCTTCTTTAAAAGTCTTCACTTAAAACTGCCAACCTTATACTTGATGCTGAACTCCCAGTCTTGTGACCCTGCCCCCCTTCACTGCCCGGGGAGAGCATATACATAGTTAGGCCTCTATCTACTCCGAATGTTTGCTCTTACATTTTGCAGAATTACACAAGGAATGACAGAAAAGGTAAAGAGGGCAGGGAAATAGCACTAGTTAACGAAAGCCTAGGAATATCCGGACCAGACTGGAATGGGGAGCCAGAGATTAAAATCTCTTTACAAGCCTGGCACCAAGGAGATATGAAGTACGAGCAACTTTCACAAAGTGTCGGACTACACTGCACTGAAAAAGCAGCCTCAAAGTTGTCCTGTGTAGATGGTACCTGACCCTGTCAGAGTACAAACAGAAAAAGAAGCTGCCCTCCGTTAAAACTTTTCCTCACATGCGAGCAGTGCCAGCAGTGATACGAAGGCTCCCGGCACGCAAACTGGCAGCAGTCGGGGCAGCAGTGAACCCTGTACCTCGCTGGGTGCCACAGCGTCCAAGCCAATGTCGAGCCCAGCGACCAGAGACCCCATCAAACTCCAGGGCACTCAACTTCGTAGAGACACTATCTCGACACTTACTGCACTGTTCCGGTCACTTCAGTGCTAGCCACAGCTAGAACCCTCCCGCACTGCTCAGGGGAAAAGCTACAAGCGGAATAGCACCGCTCCTCCCTGCCGGCAGACTGCTGCAGACCTGATCTAAACCAAGGACTGCTCCGGGGATGGATGAGCAGAGGGGAACAAGCTGCTGCCTTACACAGATTGTTTTAACAGTGTTACTTTTATAAACTGGAAATTAAGGCCAGAATGCTGCTTTTAACCCCTGCTTTGGCCAATAGTGAGAACTGGAAAATGTATTTTTAGTGCCAGTGTAGAGGCCCAGATTATTTTGAATAAATCCTAGGGGTAAAATACTGAATATCTATGTTTGTAATGCTAGTTTCCGCTGGAAAGTTCTATTTAAGAACTGAATCAATTTCAAATGTTTTCCTTTCGGGCAAGGAGGAAGCAAGGGTAAGAAAAAGTAGGTGGAGATTATTTTCACTCCTTAAGAGCAAGCAGAAGAACAACTAGCTAGTAGTATTTTCTCTCTCTCAACCTATACACATGCTTTTTGTCATTTAGCAGAAATAAGAACTTGGTTTAAGTTCCTGAAAGCGAGGGATAAAGTTCCTCACATTACGTATTTTCTGAAGTGATCCCACTTCTTTGCTATGCTGACTTCAAAGCTCTGAGAAATCTGGGTTGAAGATTTATTTTTTAAAAAAGCAGGTATATACAACAAGGGACACTGAATCCTTTATCCGCTATTTTTGTTGGCTACGTAGTAATGTAAGATTTGTTTACTTTAATGATTGTGCGAAATACAGTAGCTGTAAAGTTTTAGAAATATTTGGTTTTCCTCCAGCAATTTAGGGCTTCTATAGGGTGTTAAACCAAGAATGCCACTGGTCATCAAATATGAAGGCAGTACACGGCTCGGTTACTGGAACACGATCGTGGTATCAAACAGAAATTTCACTGTAAAAGCAAGAAAACAGCTAACTCCTCCACTTCAGGGGAGCTTCCACGGGATTTGTTAGAATGTCAACACTGTTCAACTAAAACACCATGAAGGAAGCTGGTACCGATTTCCAGCCAAATAGCACACTCCAACCCTTTCTTCCCTAGCCAGAAATATTATACGCAGCACTTCTGGGAAACAGAACTGCTTTCCTTTAAATTATGCTTCAACAGGATAGGGATTTCATAAGTTTAATTGGATTTCTGCATAACCTCCATCCAGTATCACTGATTTAAAATATTTTGCTAGGCTTATACATCACAAAATATATTTTTAAGTTCTCGAGCTCTTAATATGTATCCACTCTCCAGTTTAAAAAAAAATACATTTGTGGAGCATGAGAAAGAGACTTGTACTTGAGCACAGCAATTTTAAGCTCTAATGTTTAGTTTGGAAGCTCTTTTACAGAAAGCACCTACCAAGAGATAAGGGAGCTTAACCTGAAAGGAGACTATTCTCCTTGCAATGTGCCCGTTACAAAAAATTATTTACAATGCTATGAAATCGCAAGGATGTCAAAAAGATGTTTAGATATCTACATGTACCATGCTAACCTAACCAGCCACTTCAGTAGATAAAATTTCCTCGGGTAGATCCCCAAGGTTTGGGTTTCTTATCAATACCACAAGAGAGTGGTCTGGACCAGTAAACACATTTGTGTTGCATCTTCTCCCTTTAATTTATCTTCTCGTGATTTAGCCATGTCAAAATGCACCAACTGCTTTCCGAACATTAATTCCAGTCGCTGGCAGTGACACTGATGGCCATGCTCATTTGGGTAAGGCACAGTGCCACCAGTGCGGGGGTGACAGTCATTTTGAAGACACTCTCTATCTTCAACATGCACCCTCTGTTCAAGAACATGTTTCTGTTTAAAATTCTGTTTGGAAAAAACAAGTCACTTCCCTTATCGATGAATTTCCCCATTAAGAAGAGTTTTATGACTTTATTTCTGCAATTCACTGCTAGGATGGGTTTCTTTAAATACAAAAGCTTTAAACAGCAAGGGCTGGATTTTCAAACATAAAGTTAGGTAACTCTGTTGGTATGCAGAAATCCAAATACAGGTATTGCACCAGCCAATGCCTGCAACTTCACTTGTTTGCTATCAGAAATTTTTGTCAGAACAGCGAGTTTGGAGCTTCCTTGACAAGTAAAAAGTAGCATGCTTTTCAAAGACTCCAAAAAGACAACACCTGATTACATCCTGTAAGAAAGTATAGAGACACCACCCTCTGCCAGTCTTTCCATTTTAATATCAGTTGTGTTTATTATGGAACTATTTCTAGTAGCAAGTGTCCGGCCTTAAAAAATTTTCAACTACGTGTGATAAAAAAGGCAAAGCAGAAGTTTCCGCACCATAACTGCACCAATTAGGTACATAACCTTTATCATGTTCAGTTTCAAACCAGATTATTAAAAATCTTTATGCTGTCTCAAAGCTTTCCAGTGAATTTGTTTTCAAATTTTTCACATGTGAACATCAGTCATCTTAATTCCCTGACATGCTATAGCCTTAAATTTTTAGAAAAAAATTAAGAACAAATTAAATGGTTTTTTTTTCTGTTTCAGTTCGTTTGAAATAGTGTTTCTCTAGCTCACAGCACCACAGTTTTAAACTCTAAGTTTCTTCCAAGCTGATTGGACTGCAAAGTAGTTACTCGGGTGTATGTCTGCACTCATTCACATGTGTTTTGCTCCCAACATTTAGTTAAAATCAGACCTTCCTTCTGCCATTGAGTAAGTGCTGCAGTCGTCGTTAAAAACAGCTTCTGGGTTTGTACTTGGGTTGTGGGGGTTTTTTTTGAGAAAGAACAGAAAGTTGAAGTTTCAAAATAAATAATCTCTCAGCTGTTTAAAAGTTCTTTAGTGCGCTAAAATTCTCAGTTGTCCAAGAATCCTGGAAGCACACAAGGCACGTCCAGCTTATTTTGTGAGTGACAAAACAAATTCGGTTCTAGAAGTATCCATCCCATCAATGATATGAATTAGCAGCATATGCTGCACATTTTAAAACGTGATAAAGCCTAGTATAGTAATGGCTGGAGTGTGACCATTAGGTACAACTTCACAATGAAACAGCATTTTGAGGAATTTTGTAACAGAGAGCTATTGAGCCCTCGAAGTCCAATCACGGAATTTGTACTTGATAAATTCACGGACTTGATAAATCAAGAATGAACAGGAATAAAAGTTAACTGACTGGTAAGCAAAGAGGACAGTGAAAAGAACTGTACACCATCTACTTTCTGACCAGAGAGGAGTTACCTTCTCAGAGCTCCCACCACTGCTAGAAGCACATTTATTTTGCTCAGTGTTGTCTTATGCATTTCAGGGATTACTGGGGAATCTTGACTGGCCTGTGCAATGGTTTATTTTCTTTCTGGTATAACATTCTGTCTTAACAGAGGTGGTCTTTTTCAAAGAGATATGCAAACAAAGAGGAAAGGAATTTTTTTAAAGTAGGTTTGTAAGAAATCCGTGCCATCTGGGGTACATGGCTGTGTCTACACGTCCTATGCTGAAGAACACATTTCCTAACCTATGCCTGTGGTACAAGAACAGCTCTTTAGCTCTCTTACCAGTAACACTGGCTTTTGTACAGTCAGATAAGAGGTGCTCCTAAAATGGAATTTATTAAACATGTACTGTAGACTTCCAGATTTCCATCTACTGTATGCACATAGACACAGAAAAAAAAAAAATTAAAAATTAAAGCAAAACATAAAAGCTATTTTAACTCAAAGCGAAGCACTGTACACTTGCCAAAATCAAAGGTTTTAATATGTCCTTAATCAGAGTTGTTAGAGATCACTGAATATAAATAATGCAGCTTGACAGGACAGGAATGCTGCTACCAAGATACTCAGACTAAACTAGGACATTACTCAAATGTTTCTAATCTTTCACCAATGGGAGGTGCAGGTCATCTAACAAACAACAAGCAACACACTACTCTGGCTGGAACCAGGAGTCAATCATCCCAGTCAAGCTCAGCAATTAATTACAATAAGGAATGTCTGATCAAATAATGGAAAGTTTTAATCACTGGCAATTGCTGTGAATCTTGGGACTATATTAGCGTATGGAGGGCGGTCTCAAAATGAACTATATTTAAAGTCAGTCTCTTAGGTCAACAGTTTCCTTATCAGGAATCAAATATCCTGGAACTGAAGTTTAATCCTCTCAGGGAGCAATTGACAGAAACAACAGTTTTTTTAAGCTTTCATGCTTAGAGGGACTTTCTAAGCTTTTAATCAAAAAGAAAATATTAGGCTTTTCTTTTCAGTATCTAAAATCTGAATACCCCTCACCTGATACCCTAGAATTTAATTCCTTATTCATAAAAATTGTATGCTGATGTGAATGATCAGTAATATTTAATTAAAATATAGGTTTAGGTTGCTAAGATTTCACCTTCTTTTGAGCAACACATTCTAACACTTCTCATTTAGCTTACGACTACGGATAAAGAACCAGATCAATTAATCCCAAGGTCTGCAATTGTTCACAAAGTGTTTGGGAAAAAAAAAAAAAAAAAAAAAAAAAAAAAAAGCACTATTTTCCCTTAAATTGTGGTTTGCACAGGAAAATAATGTACTTCCATTTCTCACACAGGCAACTAATGGATTTAGAAGAATTCATAAATAAAAGATACTAACATACTCTTCGGCATTGTCTAGCAACACTGCACTTTAATGCACTTTGTCAACAGTTTTATTAACTCTCTTCCACTTTTCCTTATGGTCTCTATCAATGACGGCATTTACTGTCAGCTTCTTAAAGTATAGTCTCTGCAACTGACTCATCTAACAGGTCAAAGAAGCAGGGTCTGCACAGAAATATTACTTAAAGCTGTTTTCATGATCCAAAGATTTTTCCAGGATGAGGTTTGCTACATGCATAGACGGCTGCAATCATGAGCAATGCAGAGTCTTTTGGGGCCTCCATTTCAAATTTGTGCACCCTGAGTGAAACCCCTCACCAGAGTCTCAGGATGATTTGAGTTGATACATGTTTTCTCAAGGTGCTTTTCTTCCAGCAGGAGTCAAACTACTACCTGTTTTCCCTTCTCAACAATAGGCATCCTGAATTCCTGGGCAATTCTATATGGCACCACCTTTAACAAGTGTCCCTATAGAGCACCAAGCCCTAGGGACTGCTCAAGTCTACTGCACACAACTGGTTCTACTTCTGATGTACCATCAGTCTAATTTTGGATCTATCAAGGCAGAGATCTAAAATAAAATAAAACGTTTAACACCTTGAGGAACTGCAAAAGTCAGCAGCTGTTCCATGCCTATATAAACATTTGAAATAACTAGGGACAGTGGAAGTATTTTGAGTGCATCTCATTTAGAGAAATGCCATTTCTCTTGAGTTATCTCGGCTTCCACTTCCCATCACTAAATCCAAACCAGATCTATAGATAGAGATGAAATAGTTCTGCAGTTAATGCTAGAAACTATTAATGGCAAGCCCATCATGTGACCAGAGAACATGCCTGTACAAAGACTCTGTATACAGAAAACCAATATGCAGCTGGAAAATGTCCTCAATGTGCGTGCCTTGATGTGTTCAAAACAATGACAGATTTTCCTCTTAAAAACATACACAATTCTGAAGTGTGCAGCTGTTCACAGAAATAATAATTAAAAAAAACCCTGGAGCCAGCAATTCTGCAGTGTTACAGGTAGGGTATTCCTGGTACCCACGTATCAAACACTTAATTTCCACAATCCAATCTTTATCATATAAAGAAATCTAAAAGGATAACTTATAGGGCCACTGTTGATGAATGATCACTTAATATATATATATATTTATATACTCAGATGCCAGAAAAGGAACTGAATGAAGTTTATCTGCTATACACAAGTAACTGCTTTTCATTGATATTTGGCACATTTTTGAAGTTGGACATACAGCTGTTATGTCAAAGGTTTAAGATGGTTTTACTGCTGAAAAGCCTGTGATAAAGGCACAACTCCCTCACACATTTTATACCATAGTTGCACAATGCCGGGCATGAAAAGAAACTTGTTCCCTGACAAACAGGTAAAGTTATTTTGAAAGGAAGTGTTTTAAGGTATTACAATGTACCAGACACCTCCATGGAAATGGACAAAGAGCGTTACACATCTTTTCAACATTTGAATCTTTGCTCATATTCTGATTTGAGGTTATGAGTTTATGAACTAAAATCTACTTCGTCATTTACAAATGTTAAAGCATTACTTAGAGACAGAAAAATGTGTGCCTGCCTCCGCAACCAGTACAAATACATTACCCCAGCTTAGCTCTTAATGGGAATACTGGATTCCTAATCAACAACAAGAGTCCAGAGTAATTACATTAAATCAGCATAACTATATTAGCTTATACCACCTGACTTGGTCTAAGGTAAACACCTTGGGAACACTTAAGAAGAAAAGTGTATGGGATTTTCCTCTTGCCCATTTCCTATAGTTTTATTTAAATGTACCTCATAAAGTCTGACAGTGTGTTCATATCTCAACTAAAAAAGAAAAGACTACAGCCTACATTCCACCTATCAAAAATAACATTTCCCTTAGCTTTGTTCTCAAAGAACATCCACTAAACCCAGGGAAAGCCTTTCAGAAGGGAAAGGCTGCTAAATAAATACCATGAAAAGGCTGAGATTTTCCAATACAAAAGGAAAACCATAAGGTCTGTCTTGACTTTTAATGGCAGACAACCTTTGCTGCAGGCTCTTTTATTTTAAGATGACAGATTGCTGAGAAGGGCGGGGACTGATTGGGATGAGAAAGAGACTGCAGCCAATTTTAAAAGGTATTGTTAAGAAACTAAGAATAAAGAGAGAACAACTTCAGTGGTCCATGATTACTAAAGAACGGGTTTAGCCAGATAAACAGGTCTGCTATCCCTGAAGGGATTTGAAAGAATATCACACACAACTTTATTAAAATGGATTACGTGACATTTGCTTTAGACTTTGAAGGTAAAAGCTTCACAGAAGTCCTTTAAAAAAATTTAAATTAAAAAAAAAAATTTTAAAACAAATCAAAACTTACTAGTGCTGTATGAATTCACAGTTCAGGGGAATGGGATACACAGAGGCGCACGCCCTAATTTAGCCCTCGGCTTTGAGTCCATTGGAGATCAATAGTGAGATTCCCTTGCACTCCTGGGGGAGCTGAGCAACGTCTCAGGTTTCTCTGAGTTTGCACCCCTTTAGTTTAACATTCATTAATCGATTTAATGTTAAGTCCAATATCTGGCTCTTAATAGACACTTCAACCATATGTTAAGGCAGAGATCAGAATCAGTGCTGAAAATCTTCAATTATGAAGTGAATATTCAAGAGAGTTAAACTAATCCAAACTCTGAAATATTGCAGGTAACAGGATCCGGACTTACATTCTTGCATGTAATGCATGCTTTAGACAGTTTATCCCTTCATTCACCTCCCCAGAAGACCCTTTGTATTACAGACCTGCTTAAATTCACTAGATTTTTATCTACAACAACATTCTTGTTTCCATGAATACACTGGTTCCTTTGACCTTTGCACATTTATCCACATTTCTAGGTAAAAAAGTGAAGGCAACAATAAACATTAGTGACCCTAAGCAATAGATGTTGGCAACGTGGGATGTATTTCTACGCATTCAAGTACTAACTTTGCAAACCCTAATGTCATTACTACTCAAGGTACAAAAAAGATATAAATTGATTTAAAAAAGAAAAAGCGTTCATTTCAAATGCTGACTATGTAGTGCTAATTTTTAGACTAAAAAAAGCTTTGCTTTTATTTCTCTTTCTAGCTATTATATAATAGTAAATGAGATATTTAAAACTGGTATTTAGTTCCTGGTGCGTAAGTGGAAATTGCACGCTCTTAAATTTACAGATAATTTACTGAAGGGGGTTTCTACTCTCTGAGACTCCTCAGATTTACATCCTCATGAAAATATTCCTTTCTTACTAAACTTACTGCTAATGAGTGATTATATATAAAAAGTATTTTTAACAGCGTTTGCTTTTAGCCTGTTACTAATGCAAAGCAATAATCTTTGTACAGTTGCTTTCGATTTTTCACTGTGACTGCAACACAGGTAACTTTCGTTTATCAAAACAAAATTTCCTTAGTAACATTTAGCCTGGAGATACTCAATTTCTTTACGATAATCTAACGATCCATTCTAAATAGCTGCCGAACAGAAAGCCTTGTTTCCATAGAGATAGTGAAACATTCTGTTAGATCCCAGCTCATGACAAGTTTTGTTTTGACTTTTGGTTTAAACTTACTCCTTAGTAGAATGGCACAGCCATCGCGCTGACAGCCTGCTTCAATAACAAAGTTGCTTTAACTGTGATTCGTGTTTTGCTCTGATTCCAGCTCCACACAAAAAAAACCAGGCTCATACTCGGTTTTAAAAACACGAGCTGCAGCCTTCTCATTTGATTTGATACTTTTCAGTGATTTGGCATGAGCAGTTCTGTCCTAAGATCCTGCCAAAGAACTGTACTAATTTCCGACCTGCTGGTGTTGAGTTCTTCTCCCTGTTTCCCTCTTTCCTTCTCCCTGCCTCAGCAGGTGAATGCTTAGGAAGAGCACCCAGGGCAATTCCACCTCCCAACCACTGTCATCTGCACGCAGGGCTCCTGCACCTACGCACAAGCAACACCATCCCAGCTCCGCTCCACGCGGGCCTGAGAACAGGGACTGCCTCTGTACCTGCGGGTGGAGTTTGATCAAGGTACAAAAACCAAGTGTGACTCACTGACACTTTTAACTGTCTCCATTTTAATGTCATTCACTGACCAAAAAAATAAAAAAATAAAATATTGATGTTGTTGCTTTTTTTAAGTAAGCATGTATAACCACTTGTCTTTCAAAAAAGTAATAAAACACACTTAATGCCAAGGACAGAGTAAATGGACATATCTTGGGAGTTTTCACGATGTTCCTGAAAAATTCTAAGATTAAAGAATTATAAAAGATCAAGAGAGAAACCCAAACCAGAAAATTCCATCTAGCTACATAAATCTTTAAAAGAACACGTTTACTATGCTTAATTCATTATTCAAGGGGCAAAAAGCCTATTTTTTAACACGTTAATGGCATTTTAGATTGAAAAGGCACGTTTCCATCTGCTTTTTTCTCAGCTATTTTGAGTTCTGTATTATAAGAGGTTTAACAAAACTGCATTAGTAAAAGCAATTTTTCTTCTCATTGACCAATCCCTAAATATTTCTTAAGTGAACTGCCAGTTTGTACCCATAGCACTCTAGAGAAAATAGGGAGGAGATGGCAGACCAAACATGCTTACTTTCTCAGAAAATGTGTCAGCCATGAACGAACAAGAGACAGTGAGAGAGTGAGTACATACCTGTGTGAGTTCTCAGGTGTGCTTTTAAGTGAGAAGACTTTGTATAAACTTTTGTGCAGCCTAAAACAAAACAAATAAGGAGAGAGGCTTCAGCAGGTAGAAGAAGAACACTACACATTACATTTAAACCTTCCTCACTGAGTGCTGGGGTACTATCTGGACACATTTAAGTTTGCTACCTTCTGGCATCGTCTTCTGTCATTTAGAAGTAAAATTTTACATAGGAAGTTCCTAGGGATATATTGCTTTACATAGAAAAAACACGTATGTTTCTGGCAGATTTACTGCTTTGTAATGTAGTACAGACCAAGAGCTGCTACAATCTTATGTACAGTAACACCTGCTACATAAGTTAACAACTCAGCAGGGGGCTTCATCTTTTAAAAAGTTCGGAGAGGACTTGATCAAGCCAGGCTCGGTGTCACTGCCACCCGGGGCTCAGCATAACTCTTCCACCAAGCACTTACCACGCTGCAAACCGAATGGGTGCTACGCCACCCAGAGTTATGTTGCTCAAGGGGGAGAGCAACCAGGAGCAGCAATTTCTCTCTGCACTACAATGGGTGTGAACACCTTGTATCTGGGATCACGTACTACATGGAGGCACAGTTTATAGTCAGGTCCCTCTTCCCCTTCAGTGTAGGAGAGGGAGAGGCTGAAGACAATCCACCTGAGGGTAATTTTCAGAGATGGTTTTAATGGATTTATGAGGGCAGCTGAATCTCCTGTTCATAGCAGGGAAGATACGCCCATGGCCTCGGTTATTGGGAGCTGAAGTGATTCTTTCAGTGCCAGAAGATTCAAACTGAGCTGTACTGTGTTGGACAAACTAAGCCTCTGCTCCACCACAGATAATGGAAGAGTGAGCGCAGGAGCTGCATAGTCACAACAACTTACATTAGCAAAGGCCATCATTTTTTTATTTTCTATAGAGTAAAAATTTTGTAACATGGTAAAATGAGCTCAGTTGTTTAAGAGAACGACAAATGAACTGAAGAAAACAGTGTGCGTTATTTAAAGAATGTGAAAATGTCTCACTCAAAACAACAAAGAAGAGAAATTCTACTTTGACAAGAAACTGTTTGATTCTCCCTAGGTGTAAACTACAGCGAAAGAAAAACCACCTATACCTCATCCATAATTATTCACACTTTTATTATTGTAAGGGCTGGGATTTTCTGGCATAGATTGCTTACCGGGATAGTCACAGTAGTGGATACGTCTTTTCTCCAAATCTGGGTTACTTCTCCTGTTGTATCTGACCGGTTGGATATTTTGAGGGGTTATGGGCAGAGTCGATGGTAAGTTCGGATTGTGAATCGCCAACTTAGAAGCTATAGTTGCAGCGTACGATGGAGGGGGGGTTAAATTCTGCAGCATCTCTGCTTGTCTGTCTGGGCTTCCAGGTTCTGAGCTTGGGGGTGAAGGAGGGAAGTAAGTGGCCTGCTGCTGCAGAAACTGGTTTGGCATGGTGTAGCTACAGGGGGGGATGCCCTGGAACTGTTTCATTGCAGTCTGTGGAACAGCCGAGGAGAGTGTGTTAAGGCCCGCCATGGCTGATGGCATGGAGACACTGTTTAGGGAGTCCATCACGGCTGCCTGAGAAGTAGTGTTGGGCATATCTAAATCCGGTGAGCTCAAAAGCTGATACAGCTGGCCTTGCTGGGGTGTGACAGAAAGATGAACATCTGGAGTAGGAAGCTCCTGCTTGATGAAAATGTTATTCACATCAGGAGTCTGGTGGGAGCTGAAGATGCTGGTAAATTCGGGGAGGGCCTGAGTGGGAGTAGGGGCAGGGGCAGTAGTTTCATTCTGGTGACTGAAGATGGTGACCGGCTCTGTCTTGATGTGGGTTACACAGGGTCGCTGAGATTTGTACAGGCCAGTTCTCAGATGGCTAATGTCGGGGAGGAAGACGTTCATGTTGATGCTGTAAGGCAACCCTTCGCTGTCAGTGAAAAACTGGTCTACAACCGAGGCACTGTCTCTTCTGTATTTCTTATGTTCGGGGATGACGGGAACAGGCGGGAGCTGAGGTGCCAGGTATTTCTCCATTTCACATCTTGTCTACAAAGAAAAAACAGACCATAATCCAGATGATTTGTTACCAACCAAGAAAGATGATGGCATGCAAGTCATGTGAGGCTTTGCAAATAAAAGGCAATACTGTTCAGCCAGCCGCAAGACACCTACAGAGGAAGTTATGAATGCTCACACTAATGAAAACCTGCCTTTTATAATCGCATGCTGATCAGCATCATCAAGGACAAGGAGATAAAGTCATAGAGTAAGTCATTCACACATTAAGACTGAGCTGATGTTTCAGCATACACAAACTTTTCATCTTTTATGCCTACAAGATAGCGCGAGGCACAGAAGTGACAGGCGCGCTGTGCCTAATCTGCAGATCTCCTGCTATGGAATTCCCTGCTCGAGCAGGGTGACTGCCTGACTGCCTATCTGTTTCACCCGCTTGTCTTTGAAATGCTAACTCTAAAAGCCACATCCTCAGCTGGCTATTTGAATGCTAATACTTCAAAAAACGCTTATATATATACATATATATATATATATATATTTTCTATATTCCACACTTCCAGGATTTTTCATCCTTAAAAGAACAGTATTTGATTAGAAATACAACACCAAAGTGTAAAATTATTAATCATACTGAGTAACAAGAAGATGGGTTGACTGCACCAGAGTACTCTGTGTGTAAAGTGTCTCCAGGACTACACTTAAACCAGTAATAATCTATGCAGTGTATAATTGGCTAATAGCATGATAAACATGTCCCGATCCATGCCTCAGTCCTCGGAGAGCTCTTTAATTACTGGAAAATCATTCTCTTAGCGCAGTGGTGCGAGGGAATCCGTGGGCGGCTGGAGCCCTATACATTACTGGTGTACAGTCATCGGCAAAACATTTATCACGCACTCTCCAATGGGCAAATGCTACATTCCCCCCTGCCCTGTCAAGAGAGCGCTCATACCAGACCCGTTTAGCACCCCGCAAGAGAAAGCAGCTGACAAACAGCAACTCCGCCCGAAAGTGGATTTTAGGACCTTTCTTCAAAGACCCCCAGTAAACACCACAAACAAACGGAGCCGCCTTCCCGACCCTTTGATCTGGATCTGCCCCGACATGCCAGACTACTTTTTCTAGCTCTTGTTTACGAGCCGAGGGTAGCGCGCTTTGAAGCCTTGAGTTATTTACTCGTTGAGGAAGACACCACCGAAACGCAGCGCCCCAGAGGCCGCTGCGACACCGGGGGCTCCTGCCGGCCCAGAGGGCGCGGGTGTCCCACATGGGCGCGGGGAGCCGCCCCTGGAACGGGCACCGTCCACGGGCTGGAGCCGGGCTGCGGTTGGCGCCTTCCCGCTTTTAGCTCCTCCAGCTGTTTGCCTGTGGATCCGCTCCCAAACAGCCTCTTGGGACAGACAGAAAATCCCGGGAAGTCCCCCCCTTACCCGGTGTGTCGTGTGCTCTCGCCCCCTCCACCCCCCCTTTCCGAACATGACTCCGTGCGTGGGCGAGGAGGACAGGCGGCCGCTCTAATTCTGCCGCCGGGCAAGTGCGAAGGCAGCAGCTGTAGCTTTCAACACACCCGCGGGGGCAGCCCCGCTCCCCCCGACCGCCCCGGGACGGCCCGCGGAGCCCGCGCCCCGCCTCAGCCCCGGCCGCCGCGCACAGCTCCGCCGGCGGCAACGCGGCAGCGCTCCCGCTCCGCACGGGCGGCGAGGCCGCTGCCCCGCACACGCACGCACATACACACGCACATACACACACCCCGCCGCTGCCGCCGCAGCCCCGCACCTCAGTGTCCGCCGCCTCGCCCGCGGCCCGGCCCCACCCAGTCCCGCCCGCCCCCTCCGCAGCGGTCGCTCCCGCCCGGACGAGGCGCGATGACCGGTGGGCTGTGCGGGGACCCAGCGCCCACCGGCGGGGCTGGGAAGGGGTGCCCGCAGCCTACCTGCACCATCTCCTCCGCCGGCAGGGTCGCGCCGCCGCCCCCGCCGCCCGCTGGGTGCTGCTGCGGCTGCTGGGGCGGTGGCGGCTGCTGCTTCAGGTCCTCCCCGGGGAAGATCGCTGCCTCCCGGGCGCCCAGCACGGGCTTGAGCTGCGCGAACACCGGCTCCTCGGGCTGCTGCACGGGCCCCAGGCGGGCGCTCATGGTTAGCACCCTGGTGGCCATGAGGCTGGCGGCGGGCGCGGCGCGGACGCTCTGCCCGCCCCGGCACAGGGCGAGTGACCCGCGGGCGGCTCCGGGAGGGCGGGCGGGCGGCGGCTGCTCGTGCGCTCAGTGCTCAGGAGCCCCAGCCCAGAGCGCATCCACTCCGCTGTCGTCAGTGCCTCCGCCTGTACCTGGCCGCGGGTATCTACCCGGTGACACACGCCCGCCTCTATTTCACCCTACTCCACCCCCGGCCCCCCCTACACCCCACCCAGACCGGCGAAGGGGGCCGGCCCCGCCGTCCGCCCTGCCTACGGGGAGCGCGGGCAGCTCCTCCCCGCCGCCCGGCCCGGTCCAGCCCGGCCCGATCCGGCCCTGCCCCGCAGCGGCGGCACCGGCGAGCGCGGCAGCGGAGGCGCCGGCGCAGAGCGGTCCTGGTCCCGGTCCCGGTCCCGGTCCCGGTCCCTGTCCCGACCCTGACCCAGGCCCCGAGCCGACCCCAGCGGTATCGCCCGGGCAGCAGCCAGGGAGCGGTGCCTGGCGCACGGTGCTCGGGCAGGGGCGGCGGGCGCGGTGCTCGCCGCGGAGTAGGAGCGGGTGTTCGGCAAGTGCGGCTGTCCGCCGAGGCCCCTCTCGTGCTTTCACTGTTATTTATAGTCTTGTAAAGAAGCGCTGCTAATGTGGGCACTTTAAAACAACCGTCTTGTCCTACCTTTCATCTTCAAAAGGGCTTTAAAGGCAGTCATTCAGATTTATTATTTTTTGTCCCGAAGGCAACTCGTACTCGAAACCTGCTGCTAATAAATTTCAGCGCTGCAATGTACATCCCCCCTACGAGGTGCAAATGCTGTTTTTCAGCGTATTACAGAAATAGCGCAGATGAGAAGGAAGACAGGTAAAGAGGTAGCGACGATTGTCTCGTTTCTGCTCCCCCCCCCCTTCCCCCTTGGATGAGGCAAGTTTCTATTTACTTGTTTTGAGGTGTGGTTTCGACGCAAAGCATATTTCCTCGTAGACACAGGACGGTGAGCTAAGCTCCCGCATGGTTCGCTGAAGGAAGAGAAAGAGGAGCGTCGCTGTCCTTTCGTCCAACACCGGCGGGCTCACGTCGTATGGGGAAAGTACAGCATGTAGTGGACCCCTGGAAAAAAAACTTTCCACCTTTTTTCTGGCCCTGCCAGCTCTGCACTCTCAGTTTGCAGGGAGAGAGTCTGTGAATCCACAGATATGTTGACAACCTCCCCCTTCCCGCATTTATCCCCTATCACTTACAGACAAAGCTCTTTTTTAAAAACGTAAAAAAGGATTTTTTTCTGGTCAGCTTGGCACTCCTCCTCTTTGTAGCCCAGTCCACAGCGAGTAGGATGTCTCAGAGCCTGCATGCAGACAACTAATTGCAGAAGCAGGAAAGAGCTCAGCATAACATTTCTTTACACAAACTGTCTGTTTAGCAATACGTAGCCGCTCGATGCTTGTTATTACTAACGCAGATCCGGCTACTCCCGTCAGCGTAGCATTTAAAGCCGTGCAGGCTAATTTCCATCCACTAACACTAACATGTATTTGCATTTAGACAATGCAACTTCAGTGTCGTTTTCTGAACACTCATGGCTGGCATTTCTTTCCTCACTCAAGCCTATAAACAGGTGTTTTAACCAACAGATTTTTAAATCGTCTTGGTTTTGTGTGAATGCCCTTCTCATAACCCTAGTTATACTAGCGCAATACTTCAAACTGCAGTTTTTGAGTGCCCGTCATGTCGTCTGTGTTAAGCCAGTTAGGCTTCAAAGTATGTTTTTGACCCTCTGAAAGGACAAGTTTAGTATAAACTGCTTTCTAACAGCTTTAAAAATGCAAAACTAGCAATACTACACTAGGCTGTCTGGAAACTAATTCTTCTAGATCAGGCACGACATAGGGCTAGACAGCATCTGATTAGTGCATATACCAATAACTTTCAGATATTTCTGTGAATTATATGGCTGTAGTAACTGAAATGTTTTTGAGACTTTTGTACTTTAATTGCATGTTTTCCCTCCATCTCCTTAAGTGAATGATAAAGAGATAATTTCAAAATTATGAGTTGTTTTGTTTTGCTTTGTTCTATGTGTGTACACTGTTAAAGGGCTTGCTCGATAGTAAATGCTTTAGCAGGTTAATTAAAATGATATCACTGAATAAAGCTCTGTGTATACTTTAAACATCTTCAAAACCATCTCTGAATGTGTCTTAACACAGATAAATAAATCCAATCTCATCACCATGTTTTTGTGCTAATGATGGGCCGGGTCCTACACTCTTTCGTCAAGCAACAATCAAATGGAAGATTACTAAAAACTATATAATTTTTTAAAGGATGATGTTTTATTTTGACATTTCTACTGTCACTAACAATGAAACAGGTTGACTCTTTTTCCTGCTCAGGTTCACTGCTTATCTGACTTACACAGTGCTGCATTATTTATCTTACAGATAGTCTAAATGCACTTTTAGATCTAGACAGAAAAATTATTTGATACCCCATTTTAAGAATTTCCATTGTTATTAGATTTTACACTTTTGAACAAATCCTTATGATTTACAAATTTAAAGTCAGTAATAAGCTGCCAACTAATATAATCTCTTAAATTAAATTGAAATGAGAATTTGTTCAGAATTAGTAGTCAGGAAAAAAAGAGTTTACAACTATAATAATTTTTGAATGTTTCTGCTTCTTCACTGATTTTGCAGACAGAAGTGAATTTACACCTTAATAGGCAAATTTGCAGCAGAAAAACAAGTAAGCTCTTTTCAACCCAACTCAATCCTGTTTGTGTAAGTAAGACTTCTGGCAGACACATTCAGGAGTTACAGTAAGTGGTCATTCCTCTGCAACACAATTCCCTGAGCATCTTATAAAAATAACAACTCAAGGTCTTTAGTTACTGTCCTGCAGAGAAAAAAAAAAAAGGAGAAATAAAGCTTTGAGTGGTAAGCACCTGGAGC
This sequence comes from Empidonax traillii, assembly GCF_003031625.1. Taxonomy (NCBI): domain Eukaryota; kingdom Metazoa; phylum Chordata; class Aves; order Passeriformes; family Tyrannidae; genus Empidonax; species Empidonax traillii. The sequence continues at coordinate 424,010 of NW_020955308.1, forward strand.
TAGGTATGTGAAAGATACCTCTCAGTGTCCACAGTCACTGGTAAGAGAACTGCAACCCTCTGCACTCAAAAGAACATTACCAGGTTCAGGGGAAAAGGGTTAAACTTTCTGAAACTATGTAAATGCTGCAGGTTCTGAGTGGGCAAGGATCCAGGCTTTCTGAATGAATGTAGACTCAATTACTTTGAACTCTCTTGTTCTGTACATTCCTATTCGCTTAGTAGTGCTATACCCATTAGGGGAGACAGGAGAAAACAAGAACAAATGTCAAGTCCCAGGCGGTCGGGATCTTGGCTGTGGAGGAGCCTTGTGGGAGTGGGGTTGGGAGCAAAGGAGTTTGGTGGAGGGGCAGGACGGAGACAGGCTCCCTGGTTTTCTAACTCATCTCCTCCACCAGACACACCTCTTAAGGAAAAGTACTTGTGTCCCACTATCCTGGTGGGAGGATTAGGGCCAGAGTTGATGGGGACCTGCACATGTGCTGTTTGGAGGGGTAGGGAAGGAGTGGAAAGACATGGACAAGTTGTTTCATAATGATGAGGTGAGGGAAAACTGAGGTCCTCAGCTGAACTAAGCCAGGCTTGAAAGCCACAGGAAGGTCTCTGATAATGATTTCAGGAGCTTTTAGCACATTCAGAGGCCTGTTCTGAGTCAGAAAATATCCACCTTCTTTTTTCACATAAACTTACTAGAGAAGTGGAAATTAACTTTCTTCTTGCAAAGTAGTAGCTGTCTGTACTTTTGGCCACTCATTGGACTCCATCTCCTCAAGGGAAGAAATGGTTTCTCTTTCTACTTCTGACTTTCAAAAGAGAGCCAGTACAATCCTTTTACTTTACAAAAGTCATTATTTTTCTCATTCTAACTTTCCACTGGCGACAGGATTGCACTAGCCACAAGGTACCATCTTAACTCATGACAGACTTTGTGAATGCTGTTTGCGCTATATAATACAGCACCACCACAACGAGGAATGTAGCAGGGTGACTTTCTGTTAAAGCGAATGTGGGAAATCATGAAATGACAGTCTATTGCTGTGTATCTTTATCTGTTGCTGTTTCAGGATTAATTTACCGAGGTGTTCCCTTTGCTTATGAAAGGCAAGCCAGCTTCCCATTTTTCATTTTACTTTACCAGAAATACTGTGATAGACTACATGGAGAAAAGGATATTCCTGCTGAAATAACAAATGGCACTCCCCCAATTATTTCAGCCTGGCATTTTGAGGAAAACCACATTTCATCTGGACTTCTTTCCCCTCTTAAGATTTCAGTAGTCATCCCATTCCACCTTTCTGCTCTAGTGTGCAAAGCATTACAATCAGGAAAGTACCTGTAGTTCCCCTCGGACAAGGCTTTGTTGTGAAGCATGTACCAAAGGTGAGATATCATTTTGCCAAAGCCCCCTGTATACCCTAGAGGACAGTTGCGTCAAACCTTCCTGTTACCAGTGTAGTTCCTCAGGTTTTCTTTGCTGTACTGCTGGGAATGAAGTGTGTACCTTCCTGAACCATCTTGGCATTTTTGTTAATGGAATTGAACTGGTAGATCTGGTCAGGTAGAAACCTCAACAGAGTGACTCAAGCATTAGAGAACTGGATTTTACTTTTTTTTAGAATCTAAAAAAAAACCCCACTACAAAAGAAATGGTTATCCTACAGGCCCTGGGAGAGTCACCATTACAAAGCTTGATACAGACTTTGTAAAATGAGAGGTGTGTGCAAGGTTCTCTTTTGCACAGGTAAAAATTAAGCAAAATTTTTAAAGTTATGTTTGAAGTTTGCTAAGATTGCTAAAAACGCTCAGATGCAGTTGTACTTGTGGTTTGTTTTTATCCTTTAGCTAAACATATTTTCCTTGTGCTGTAAGATGAGTAAGTTAGAATAGCAGTGAAGGTTTGTGACAACTAAATGAAGGTATGTAAACTTACCCACAAACAACCTTTGAAAAATCATTTTGCAGCAACAGGTAAAATGTCTGCATTTTTTGTGTTTTGACCTGAGTCAGTCTGCACTGTATTAAAGCCTAATTACAGATTAATTATATAAATCTGCCTATGCAGAGATCTGTTCAAGTATTTTCCCTCAAGTTTAACTTGAGCATGTGTGTATACACTTGCATGCATCAGTCTGATTTGCTATTTATCAAGGCCAGTGCTGACTTGGCGGAACAGATGTTTCAAGATGGAAACTTCAACTGCTCATTACTTGAATTCTTGGATTAAGAATCATCAACCTGTCTGGAGCAAACAAGACATCTTACTCAGTAGCTGAACCCAATCTTTAGTCAGATATTAAAGAGTCTTAACTTCAGGTAAGAGCCTCATATTACGAGGTTTCAGGTACATTTCAAATATTTTTGGCCCATCTGAGAAGAAAAAATACAGAAAAATCTTTTCTTGTTACCGGTTCCATTTTTTTGCCCTCTGTAGGTTTCATGTGTATCTGAACTGGAGGCTGTTTATTACAACAGGTCTTTTTGAGAACAACAGGTCACTGACTCAGCTTTAGGAGATGAGTCTTTCCTATATTTTCATCCGTGGTCATACTGCTGCTCAGCTCGGACTTGTTGCGTGGTAGGGCTAGAAATGACAATGACATGCTCCTTAAGCGTGCCATTTAATTATTTATGTACTATTAGAGCAGATGGAAATCTCTACCCGTGGAGCAAATAGACAAAATTAATTAAAATGTGTACTTAGAAAATAACATTCTCAATTTTTGGAAAGATGGTTTTCCCGTCACTTGGAAGTTTGGTGGGAGCCACCACCATTCTTTTTTTCCACCTTCCCCATCCAACACAGCGACTTGCCCGCTTTATAAAAGCAAATGGTGTTGGCAATGCTTGTTAGCAGTAGGTGGTCTTATGCTGATGTTTTAACTGCTTGAATATATGAGACAAACCCACGTTCTTTACTACTAAAGAAAGCATTTTTTGGCTCCAGAATGTTTATGCTGAGAATCCATTAATAAACGCTGACTGTAAAGCCGCCATAATTGCGTATTTTGGCTGAAATCTCCTGATTAGAGAAATAATGTAGCAGAGAGTCCTTTGGGTCTTGTGAAATCCTGGTCTCTCAGGTGGGAGAAGAACCTTTGCAGGCCTGGACGTGCCATAGGGGATGGTCTGGCTGGACAAGCTAGGAGGACATTAAAGCAATGACATGCTACTGGCTTAACAGTCACTAGGAGCATAATGAGGTAGGGCAATGAATGCTCATTTGGAACTAAATCCTGATGTTGAGAGCAAAAATAATTAAGGGATGTGGTCTGAAAAAATTCCTGCACTTCTTATGCTGTGTTCTTTCAAGTAGGGGAAGAAAGGATAAGCTCCTTAATCAACTGGCTATGAGTTGCACAAAGCTGATCCTGGGGCCTTTAGAGCCTAATATCTGCAGGGTACAGTGTGCTTCTTACTGCAATACTGGGAGCAGTGCAGAGACCCTGACAGACTGCTTTGGTTGTCTAGAAAAGCTAATGAGCCTGCCCCCTTCAGAGCAAGTGTAGAAACCTAAATTTCAGGATGTCATGTAGCTATACCCTTAGTGGTGAAGCAGGAGAGCTCATGCTATTAGCGCTAGTGTCTTCATAATTCCTAAAACTAAGCTATATCTCTGTCCTCAAATGGACTTGGATCCAGCATAGGTGAATTCTGCATTAGACAAAACAGAAATAAATAGTAGGCTGAGTGAGGTGAGTACAGTTCACAAAGTCTAAATCCCTGCAGGAGTCAAAACACCCCTTCTTGAAAAGAATGACCTCTTTCCTTCTGCCTCCTTAGAGGGCACTTTGTAAAGCAGTTATAATTATAGACACTCAACAGCTGGGAAAAGAACTAGTAACAGCAAATATAACTTTGATGGCAGTGATTATGGAAAAATAATATGGAGGAAGAAAGATGCCTAAGAAGTCAGAGACCTGCACTGAAAAGATCATCTAAAAGAAGTCCATGAAATGTTTTAAGAACTCTAACAGTTGTGTGGTTTTAGATAAAAGATGTAGAACTGTTGATATGCAAGGAGAAAAAACATGCTAAATATTCCTGTGCTGCACTTGGGGAAAGAGGAGGAAATATATTTGTATCACATAATGACAAAATACATTTCAACAGTAATTCAAGAGCATATTAAAACAGCTACTATTTATGGTCTTAGATGAATATGTCTGGATAACCTCACACCAAGAATTTTAAAAGAGATGATCAGTGAATTTTCAAGATTGATATTTAGTAATTGTTTGGATATTAGACATGTTCCAGAAGACTGTTAAGAAAGCTAGACTTAGAACCAATACTTAGAAAATGTAAATGAAATGATGTAGGTAATTATAAAGTTGCACTGGGACATTAATTTGAGCGGCTTAATGTGAACACTCAGTGTGGGAATTTATTAAAATAGAAAGATAATGTCATTTCACTCCTTATATGCTTATGAAAAACAAGACTTTGTTGAAGTAACTTTGAATAAAGTTGGTCACAAAAGATAACAGGGTTTATGCAAAACACATTTTTGCAAAGTGTATTGTTGGATTCAGCTCATCATTTTTGACTAAAATTACTAAATGACAAGTCTCAACTTTTTTTCAATTGGCATATTGCCATGTTGGTGTATAACGTCTCATGTGGGGGGATTGGTTTTTAACAACAAGCAATGTACCAACATAATAGTTGATCAATTTTATTGAGGAGATTAAGTGTGGGGGAGAAATAAATAATGAAGGTGGGAATTCTCTCTACTGAAACAACAAATCCCTACATTCTTTGGCATGTGGAATGCTTCTAAACTGTACATCTTCCAGTATAGATATAGATGAAGACATGAAAAGGATCATAGCTTAATTATGGCTAGTTAGCTAGATTCCTCAGATGGCCAAAAAGATGAAAATCTCAGATGCCTAAATATGTAAGGTGAACCTCACAGAGCTGTTATACTGTAACTGGCACCGGTGAGGGTGTTTCACTGAAATGCTCAATCTTTTTCAGCATCCACAGTTCAAGAGGGGGAGAAATCACTCCCTCACACTTAGCTGTTGAGCCTGCATGCACTTCTAGTGTCTGCTGAACTATTTGGTGTGTAGGCAGAGAAGAGAGCTGGTCCTCAAGATGAAGGCAGGCACTACTCCCCTTGGAACACCGTAATTCTGGATGGAACATGCAGTAAACTGAGGGGCTCATTTTAACAGTGCAATTTTCAGTCTTTCTTACTTATGCTCCCCTGCTACTTATGCCTCCTCCCTTTATTTTTTAATAAAAATAAATAATAATAATAATAAAAAAATGCACGCTTAAAACTTACGTGCAGTATAGATGCCTAAACAGAGAAGGAACCGTGAAAATGGATTCTTTGACCTGTCAGATAAAGATCTACCGAGGCTGGAGGTTGATTGACTGGAGTTAAATCTGGACAATTTCAGTGTTGGTCAGTCTGCCACAGTGAGGTTGCTTGACTATCACTGCTTGTGGTCCAATGGATCCTTTTTGTTAGCATTTGAGAGTCACACAGAAGGAGCCTACAGAACACTGCTGGCATGCGCACCATAGCCCAAGAATTCCTAATTAAAGTGAATTTATTGCTCCATTTCTGCTGTTGCGCACCCCAATTCCATGATCTGTGCAGAGGAGCCACCCCAGCTCAAAGGAGCACAAAGAATTGGTTAGCATCTCCTGTCTGTCCAAACATTATACCCTTGGGGAGAAAAAAAACCCCAACAACCAGAAGGAACCAGCCCTTATGCTATCAGAAACAGCTGCAGCAGCAGCAAAAGTAGGATTTTCAGTCAGTCAGAGAATATTAAAATTACTACAGGGTTCTCACATGCTTAATAATAAGGGTAATAACTCAGGTGACCATTACCATTTTTCTACATATCTTATTAACTTGATTGACATTTTTTCAAGAAAAAGGAAGTTCAGGAACAAACAAGTAATTTCAAAAAAGTCTCAATAGCCAGTACTGATTTTCTATGCATCTGCCTCAGGACTAATTGAGGTGTGACCTCCAGTGAAGGCACACTGAACATCTTTCAATAAGTGAGCTGGATAACTGGATGTCACTTGTCAGGAGGTATAACAGCAAAGTAGAGATTACAAAAAACATACCTCAGGTTGCAGTAGAAGGGTGAGCCATGAGTTTGAAAGGTGCTTCCCAAGAAAACTTATGAATGTGTGCTTGATTTTTCGTCCCAATCACTCCATAGAAGGGAAGTGTCATTTTGTGATGAGAATGTCTAAAATCCTGATCATCAAAAATCCAGAAGTTAGAGAATGTATTTGGACTCAGTAGGGAAGCTAAAAACTCGTCATAGCATCTGTTGTGTTTAGTGGCCATCACAAGTTGACCAGTAAGAAAGATGAATGAACCAAATGCTACCAACCTCAAAGACTTCAGTGTTCTACTACAAGGAAGCTGATCAACCTTGATAAAATGTGGCTGCACGAGTCCCATCTCCTGTTCACTCAGGAGATGATGACAATATTGATCTTCCTGGGTGAGGAAATTTCTGCATTTCTAATGTTGTAGTGTAATGAAAAGGCACAGCTGCATCTGCCTTCATGGTGTCTGTTTGCCTCCTGATGAACACTTTCCATCAAGGAAAGAACTGCCTCCACACAGTTTAATTTACTTGAGGTAAAGCGTAGTCAGAAAATGACAGATTTACCAACACTGCAACAATCTAGAAATAATATGATAGGTGAAAAATGACAGTGGGTATCGGTGATGACTCAAATGTCTGCTCACAATAGGCCTTTGGATGTGACATACATCTATCAAAATGGATCAACATAAAATCATCCCTTTTCTCAAATAAGTCACATAAGTAAGATGTCCATTAAAATAGAATTCAAATCAAATGTTACAGAAGGTGAAATATCTAATGACATAGTATTCTATTACATATCTCACCCTAGTTTTGCTAACTATATTATTCCTAGGAGCTGCAGATGCATTCAGAGTCCTTTAGAATGTTTTAAATTTAAGTTTTCAGACATATATTAAGTAATGAATTATGGTAAATAATATTCAACATAGTTAAACAGTTAATTAACACAATGTTGCCTTTTTCACTCATCATTTTTTGCCTTTCTGAAAATTAAATTTAGAGCCTGATGAACAGAAGTGAATAATTTTTTCAGTGAGAAAAACATGAAACACTTTGTTAAAACTGGCACTCATAGCTTCAGCTTCAAGCGTCAGATTATTTTCTACAAAACACGCTGGAAAAGCATGCAACAGAATATTCAGTACAATATTCAATTCAGCTTTATTCTGCACCTATTTTAAGGATATTAATTTATTCAAGTAATTAAGATATTGTTTTTCAAAAAGAGGCATTTAACTTGCAGTCATATGTTACAACCACTTTAGCTAGCTTCCACTTGTAATATATTAATATTTTTCTAAAAGTTCTTTTTTTCATAATTGTTTTTTGAAAATGTTTTTTGCATTATTAAAAAAGAATGTAAATAAAAAGAAATATTTTTAGAAAAAGAGACCAATATAAAAACCTTTCTCCATTTTAATGATACTTTGTTAATTTTTTTTTTACGAGAGCTGCTCTAGATCAAAATATTTATATATTAGGATGTTCATGTATTAGGATGTTCACATTTGACCCATAAGTATTCTTGTTGCTGGGTGACTTAATGGAAGTTTGGTCTATGCCTATTGTGTTATGGTATGGAAAACTGCTGTTCATGAATGTACAGCTCATTTCAAATGTGTTTACCTGACCGGTTCATAACATGCTTAGTTAAGCTACAGAGCTCGCTTACGCACGAACTCGTAAGTAATGTGGCAAGTTGGATGAGGCAAGACTTTAACAACATGTCTTAATCCCTGTGCTGCTTGAAAGATATAAATAAGATAAAGGAGAGGAAAAGTTGATTCAATCTTTTAACAAAACAAGGCTTCTTTCTCTTTAGATTGCATACTGATAACTTTGTAGAGTAACAAAATACAAAGCTTCTTTTAATTACTAGAAAACCTTATTTCTGTGTGATTCAAGAGTAAGGTCTAATGATTCATAAATTTGGCACACAGTATTGGGTACAAATCACCATAAGATACTACATAACTGCATGTAACGTGGGGAAAAATGTATTTTATTGTGCAGGAGAAACAATCTAATATTAAAACATGCATTTTGTCAGGATCAGGATAAACATCCTGTTCTATATGTTTTAAAGTGTTTTACCATGCAGGACTATAGTTTTTAAAACTAAGTTTTGCATTCAGATATGACTTCACTGACAAGTAAAAGAAATAAAAGTGGAAGGGAAAAAAGTTACCTCATTTCCTTTTGCTTCATATTAGCATTGCCAGGTGATGCAAAGAGAGCAGGTTGCAATTGCACAAACGGTCTTTCATCAATATCACATCTGCATCCATTCCTGCTATTTTAAATCTTACATTAAAACAATCATTTGAAGATAGTGAAATTCACCTATGAAATAATTAATCATAGTAGGTTAGACCAGCTTGGTCCACTGTGTTCTATCAACAGAAGCATTTTGCAACAATCCATTGCAGCACTTCCAATCCAGGTGACGTTATTTACGTTATTTATACTATGGAGCAGTGTCAATAAGCTTTCCTGGTGTCTAATTTAAGAATATATACATAAAAAAAAACCTCTATGTTCTTTATCCCAAGGACATTTTGGTACCATTAAACTAGTTTCATGTCAGTATTTCCTTCAAAACTATCACACTGAGGCACAGTGTCATACAATGCCCACCTCACTCTACTCTGAATGCAGGAGTGAAAACTGGGCTCACAGAAAGCTAAGTAATAACCAGACAGCCAAAAAAGTTGCCTATTCACTGAATTATGCAGCTTAAGCTCTACAATTACTTCATTAATCATTAATGCATTATATTTTTAAATATCTATCTTCCATCAAATGCTATGGCCCTGATTTGTTTTATTGTATTAAATGTACAATAACTGGCAACATACAACAGAAAAGTTCTAACCTTTGCAAAGTCAAGCGTTCAAGTAGTCATGGCATCCATGCTCCTTAATATTTGTCAAAGGTTCCTTACCCTTTCATCAAGACAGGTGCTTAAGAATGGGATAAATAAAAACCTAGAAAACTGGAATTTTTTAAAAGCAGATATCAGAAAACGAAGGAAGAGGCATATATTAAATTCAGTACCCCATCAGTACTTTGGAGCTTTTATATGGTCTGTAGAAGGTGCCTCAAACTAATAGACTGGAAGTTCTGAATGTTGTCTTGGCAGTTTCTTTTCAAAGCTAAAGGGCTGAAGATCACTCCTTTCTTCAGGAATGCCCCCATCATTACCTTACCCAAAGTTAACTTCTGTGAACACTCAGCAGGGATGATCAGATTAAATCCTATCCACAACCTGAGGAAAATGGTACATATTCATTTTCTTACGGTAGCAGTTTAATGACTACAGAGCACTGTGAAGCCAATAGCCTTACCAAGTTTGTTCAAACTGTTTTTGCTCCAATAAATCCATGTTCAGGATCACGCTTGTTCCTACTGCAAACCCAACAACTGGCATTTCATACAGGGTGAAGAAATGTTAGTACTGTCATCTCTGTGTGGAAGTAGGACTTTGTGTTGTCAGGACTAGGACAAGCCTAGGTGATGTCTGAGAATGCCAGCATATGTCTGCTTTTGACACCTCCATGGCTGAGGGGCAACCAAGCAAGAGAACCATACAGTTACATCTTTGTATTTTCAGAAATTAATGATAAGAATACAGAACATAGAAAATCTCTTAGATGAAAGAATAACAAAAAACATAGCCGAGAAGCTGGATTAGGTAATCCTGTTTCCAGAAACATCGAGTGGATCTGGAAACTTCCTTATCAAAGATAATGTATATTTTTATGAAAACGTAATATTTCAGTTTACAACTACAAAAGAATAATAATGAATTATCAAAGATCTTGATATTACTGCCCCTGGAAACATAAAAACTTTACATAATTTGTTTCTTTGTAATTTCACAGAGTTTATTGATTTGAAAATACTCTGTACTTGTTTTTAAATCATTCAGCTATCTCAGAATCACTATCATGGTGTAATATATATTTGACAAAGGTTTCAGCCTGCACAGATTTGAAATGGCACATCAGAATGAAAAACCGCTATATTTCATAGGATTGGCTATTTGGTTTTCATGGACAAGAGATCTAATCAGCTCACTCAGGTTTCCCTAAGGGAAGTTTCAGACAGTCTTATTGTGTAGGAGGGCATCCTGGCTGCCACTGAGATTAGCCTGCAGAGATTTTTCAGGGTTGAGAAAGAAAGGTAAGCTCCCTCCTGCTGCTGGTAAACACTGTTATTGTTCTCCTATTCCCTGCTGAATGGCACAGATGCAATTCTGCAACGTAATTACTGCAATAATGAAAGAAATTACACAAAATGACAAGGAATGTGCTAATTCAGTAAGACTCAAGTCATTGACATATTAGTCCCTTTACTGCTCATTGTTACTTTCAAGCACGTACTCCTTTACTTATAAAGACTGAGTGAATTCTGGGGACTTAGCATTTAAATAAGTTAATAAAATAAAGATTAATGTGCAAGCAAAGGTGACTAATGATCTCTTGGGAGTTGTCTGGTCAGTACCTGAACACAGAACATCTCTGATGAAGTATCAGAAAAAAAAGACACAGCCATCCTTGCAGGACTTGTAGACTGTTTCCCAAAAGTGAAGATTCACTGGAATGCTATTTATATGCTAACCTCCAGGAAGGAAAAAAAGACCAGTGCATAGACTGCATTGAAATATTGTATTTTTTCCTTGCTTAGCATTCTCACAATACCACAGATGAGTGATATTAATTTTTTTGTGAATGTCTTACACGTAGCCCCAGATTACTGCTCCACTGGCACTGGGAGTTGTGTGCTTGGAAACCACAGGCCTGTGAAGCACAGAGTGACAAGTCTCCTGTATGTGTGGGACTTTACCCATGATGGGGAGCATGAGAAAGCTTGGGCACAGAAATTACCCTCTCTCAAGGCCTCAGAGAGAACTCAGTGGGAATATTTTCAACTTTTTTTTGAAGAAGAAGAACCACTGCACTTCGGTAACAATCCTGTATTCACATGTATATTCACATATATATTGTATATGAAAATTCCCTTGTAGAAGTCAAGCACTACATTGCCAGACTCTACCTAATAATAATGCACAAAATAAACAAATCCTTCTAAAAAACTGAATAAGAAAAGACAGTCTTGCATGCCACACTATGTATCTCTAAAATCACGAAAAACAGGACCACTGGGAATTGCCAACAATTTCAGCTGCAACAGTGAATAATCTAAGTAATCCTTTTTCTATTGAACCAAAAGTAAAAATGAAAAGACTTTCACTGAAACACAGTCATAAATTCCATCCATAAGACTTTTCCTGCAATTAAGTTACATTTACTGATCCACTACTCCCTTAAAAGGAGCATTAACACAAAGACTTCAATTATTCATGGTCAAACAAAGTTGATTCTATTACTCCAGTCAAAGCAGCATTCTCTTTTGCAGTGGTTATTTCTGTAGTATCTTCAAAAAGGGCACACAGTCTGCGAAAACATCTAAGTTTTTGAGTAAAAGCTATTTTCATGATCCATCCTAACTTTTTACATTTAATACTTCTGCCATTTGCTCCTTTTATGGGGATGAAATTTGCTGGGGATTTTTGTCCCCTTCATCCTTTAAAGGGTAAACTGAAATTCGCCATTTTTTTGAACCTAGTTCCAATGTCCTGAGAAAAAGTTTCTGTCTCTCTCAAAAAAGAAAAACCAAGAAACAAACTCCACAAGTATTTACTGTCATGGAAAACTTATCAGTGAGGAAAGAAACCCGGGGAACTCTTTCTTCAAAATGAACTCTGTGGAAGAAAGTTCGTGGTTCTTGTGCTGTCAGCAGAGGGCTTAAAGAGCTGCACAGGGTCTGACATCTGTGAAGAACTGTACCTACTCCTTCTACTGCTAAAAGCTGCTGCAGTAGTCGCCACTCACTCTGCCCTAATTCCCAACTCTTGTACGTTTCCGCTAGCGATGCTGTCCCCGAGAGTTGGCACCTCATACTGCTGTCAATTGCTGCCCAGCTTCAGTCCCAAATACCCCAAGTGTAACTGCCTTACTTAAGCTACGGAAGCATGCATTTTAAAGGTCAAGAGTTCCCAATCAATCCTAGGAATTTAAGAAGGGGATAATATTGCCCAAAGACACTAAGCAAAACTTGATCTTCTAGAGATACTTGTTTCGTTTTCAAAGGTTGAGAATGAATACAGATTCTCGATATTCTTTGGCATAGGAAAATACCAGGGATACATTTCTTTGACTCAGTAAGAAGTCTGACATGTGATCTGCTAAATGTAATGTTAACAGGGATAAAAATGCTTTCCTCAGTAGACCTCCCTAACGAGCACAACCCTGAAAGATGACAGGATGTTACAGACTCAAATTGTTGTGCATAAATTTGTTTTCATGTAAAGGTGTTACAGACTGACAACTGATTGAGGCACACATACATAATAACATAAATACTTTTTCAAAAGGTAATAATTTGTTTCTACAGTGTCATGTTTTCGGAGTCATCTGTTTCAAACACATGGAAGTTGATGAATGCTTATCAGGAGTAAAAGAATTTTGCCTCACCGTCTTGCAGATGTCAGAGGTTAAATAGACTTAAGTGTTCCTCTTTTTTTTTCTGGAACTAGGTATCCTACAAAAGTATAACTGAGACAGAGAAGAATAGCTAATGAGCAAGAGGCAGGAAATTGTATCCCAGAGATACTGACAAATACTCAGACAACTAATATTTGGATTTACAATTTTTCATCTTTTACAAGGTTTCATCACTATTTTGTACAGAGATTCTTGAAAGATCCAAATGACATATTGTTTCTTTGTACAGAAAATATTTAGAAACTACACTGCCAGTGAATTATGACCACAGGATTCAGCAATAAGCTGTAAAAGTTTAGGTCCTTATTAAAAAAAAAAAGTAATTATGTTTTAAAATTTTTCCTCAAGAGATTATCTTGATGCACTAAAGGCTCCTTGCTTCAAACAACGGGTAGAAAGGTGAGAAAGCAATTACAGTGTTAAAAAAAAAAAAAGAAAAAACATCCTAACCTGCTTTAAACCATTGTCCTTCCTTCCTTCCAGTTCAGCCTCTGTATTTACAAAACTTATCACTTAAGTAACACCTACTTAATGTACCACGAAATGCAATAGTGGATAGAGATTTATTTAGGCTTTGCTGCCTTTGGTTTGAAAAAGAGGAACTGAAGATGATTATGTGGGTTGGCACTTCAGTCACAAGTTACTTACATGCATGACTGGCCTTAGAAATTTCTCTTTACTTCATTATTTTTGACTCACACATCATTGACACAAGGTCTGCTACAATGGGAGACTGCAAAGACCATGAAGAATAATTTTGGAACAATTCATTTGACAACTATGTCTGTGGGAAAGAACATCAGTAAAAGTGCTGCACAGGTAATGCAACTGCGCCTTTTCATTACTTAAAGAGCAAAAAGCTTAATTAATTTTTGCTGTAGGGCATCTTACGTTTGAATAGTTATATTTAAGTGACATTCTAGCTTTCTCATGAGAAGCTTAGAAGGTCTCCTCTTAGATAATTAATTATAGCCTCAGAGTCTAGTGAGGAATCACAGGAAAAATACAAAATCTTCAACTGGAAAAAACCCCCAAAACATATTGAGAAGATTTACAAAGGGCCTACCTCGATTACAAGAACTTGCCAACAACATTGTGTTATCGGTGTATTCCAACAAATTACTTTTATTTTTGACATCTAAAGATGGACCTCGGTAATAATTTAAAAAAAATAAATAAACCAAAAACCCCTCAATCCTTTGTCAGAATATGTCACTTTGTCATCTTAAGAACTGTTTAAATGTTAATAAAATCTTACCACAAATCAGCCTTATATTCTGGCAGCCTTCTTAGATAACTGGGCTGCCTGGAGGACAAAGAACTTTACAATGCACAATTCTGTAAGAGTCAAAATGTTCCTGTGTATTGCATTTCCATAGAAGAATTAAACAGAATTTTGTCTTTTGAATAGTAACAAGCAAATAAATTTCCCTATCTTATATCAGTGTATTTAGAAATAACGCTATAGAGTAATTTAGGTTGGACAAGAATGCTGAAAATCAGTCATCTAGTGCACCTCAAAGTCAGGTCCTATTATACCAGTTTGCTCAGGACTTTGTCCAGTTGAGTTCTGAACATCTCCAAGTATGAAGATTCCACCACCTCTCTAGGCAAACTGTTCCAGTATTTGACCACCTTTACAGTAAAAATATTTTTCATAAGAGCTAACTGAGTTTTCTAGTGCTCCATCTTGTGTCCATTGTCTCTTAGGCTATCATGCTGTGCACCTCTGAGAGGAGTCTGGCCCTGCTGTCTCTTAGGTAGGTGGAGACTGCAACAAGTTCCTCCCCTAAGTCCTCTAATCTTAAGGCTGTACCAATCCAGTTCTTTCAGCCTCCCTTTCTACATCAGGTGCTTCAGCCCCTGATCATCTTGGGGCACCTCTGCTAGACTCACTGCAATATGTCAATGCCTGTCTTGAACAAGCCCAAAACTCAGTGCAATGCTCCAGATCCCACGTACCAAACAGAAGGGATCACTTCCCTGTATCTGCTGGCTATCCTGTTGGTAAAGGCATCCAGGATACAGCTGGCACATTGCCAACTCATATTCCATTTGTTATGCAGTAGGACCTTAAGGTCTGTTCCTGCCAAGCTGCTTTTCAGAAGTATTGGCATATGGGGTTATTCCCTCCTCAATGTGGGACTGCAATTGCTTTTGTTAAACTTCATACAGTTCTTGTGGACCCAATTTCCAGCCTGCTGAGGTCCTTTGAGACCTTGCCCTCCACTGTTTAGACTACTCCCCCAAATTTGGTATTGCCTGTGAACTTGCCAAGGGATGCTACTATTCCAGTTGGACTTTGCATTGTTGATCACATTTTCTGCAGGTTGGTGTGTCAGCCAATTTTCCATCCACCTTACAATCCTTATCTCACCAGTTTGTTTATAAGGATATTATAGGATATTAAATACTTAAGATTCTAGTTAGTATCTTGCCTCAAATAGCTCACAGTCCTTCTAGATAATACAATTTATTTATTCATTGGTAACAGACAAACTGGATAATCTGGGAAGTTAAACTGGGGACTGAATCATTACGGAGTATCTGTTGCAAACTACAAAATTAGGTCTGCATATAGGAGCTGCTTCATAGGAAGTAAAAGTTAAGGATTCTATTCACATAAAAATATAAATTAGATAAAACCTAGACTTCAGCAAACCAAAGTTATTCAGAAATGTCTGTACTGATAGGTTTGTGTGATTTCCTTCCCCAGTGAAGAGCCTAGTAAAAGATATTACCTCTGTCTACATACTTGGCCTCCCTCCCTCATAAAATGATAATTTTAAACCTGTGATGCGTAACTGCCAGCATTTTTACCTCACTCTCTCAGAATTAAAAAAGAAAAATAAAAGAAACTGAAGCTTTCCTGGAGTAGAGGAGGTATAGCTGTGCTTCAAATTGCTGTTTGGAAAATGAAGAAAAGTGTATCTGGTAACCTTTAGCTTGATATCACTCAGTATTATATAGTAAATAATTACTGCTCACGTCCAGGTAGGAACAAATAACTGATTGAAGAGATATTGTCAAGGAAAAAGGAGCTAAGAAAATGGAGCTTTCTCTTAAATGAAATTCAAGCAATATTTTCAGCATGCAGTACTTAAAAAAAAAAAATCTATATTTGTTATATATGGAAATAAACCATATGCAGTCAAAAGTGCTTTCAAATATTAAAGAACTTTTCTATAGTCAAAATAGACGGTGGAGGGAAATAAATAAGTAGAATGTCTTCTTTGAAGATGGGGCTTATTTTCATACAATTAAATATGGCAAGTCACCCATTTCACCAGTACAGCCTTACAGTACTCACATATCAGAGTTCTTTTTTTATTATTTCATTGATGTAACTACACTACTATCTAGCCCATTAAGTATCAGTGTTGATAATTAAGATGCATTTTATTGCTTCTTTTTTAATGCCTGTTTGGTTATACAAATGACAACAAATGACAAACTACAAATCAAAGCTGATAAGAAATTATTTTTTTCCAGCTGACATAGAAAGTAGGATGTAGTTTAATGCTAAATCATGTATATCTTTTAAATTTCTGTAAGTCAAAATAGTTGCAAGGAACGTGGCATGAAACATAGGGTCCAAGAAAAACGATTTAAAAAAGCTGAAACATGCATTCATTTGACCACTCTGAATAACACATCCTTTAACTGCCCAGATTATAAATGTGTACAACACAATAATGTTTATTTATCTTTTAAAATTAAAATATATGTTAGTAAAATCATTGCACACATTATTTCCACACATTTTATTCACATGACAGATCTAAAAATTATTTTATGAAGCATAAGATTATTTGACAATTACAAAGGATCCAAAACAGTTGCTAAAGCCAAAACAATGGTTGCCTTTAAGGTAAAAAGGGCATCATTATGGTGAGAATAACTTCCTTTGAAGAAAAGCTCCCCAAAGAATTATTTTGAATACTTCTGGAAAAATGCTATGGTGACGTTTTCTTCTGCAGTTTCTTGTACCATACAGGTGCCTCTTTGTTTGTCTGTAAAATAAAGAACATTTAATTGTGCGGCAGTGAACATCAGAAGAAAAACACGCAATCTACATTAAAGTCTATTTCCTTCCTATGTAGTTCACAGGGATAATTGAGTTTTTTGCTTAAATGCAAATACTAAAAACAAAACTGTGCATTTAAGGTTACTATTACAATGTATCTGTATTAAAGCCTCCCTATTTCCAGATTATAAAAGTAGACTATACAGTAAAAACTAAATTATATTTAAAAATAGCCATCACAACGAAAACATGCATAACTGTGCCATAAACAGGTTTCATTTCAAATAACATCATCTGACTTTCTCAGTTGAGAAGAGAATGGAACTTAGAAAAGAGATCTTAGGTGTGCCAAAATTAACCAACACTTTATGCAGAAATTTAGTTCTTAAAAATGATTAATAAAAATAAAAGAATTCAGGAGTTTTCTGACACTGCAGACAGTATTTTAACTGCAGAGAGTTATCTGTGAGCAACTTTGCCTTGCCTTCATAATCCTATGGGCTACTGCTACACAGTCAGCATTGCTTAACATTCCCGTTGCAAATTCAGTGGTGGTTTGTATAAAACAAAATAGTTTTAGTTTTTATAGAAATAAAACTAATGAAGTGGAGGTGGAACAAAGTAAGGACTGTTCTGCTTTCAGGGTTGGGTATAATCTCTTGAGTTACTGAGTACCATCTCTTTAGTTTTTTGTCCTTAAACTTTCTAGTTCCATTTCCTGTCTGCTCTCTATTCATTCTTTCCTCCAAGACTTAATAACCATTCAGTTTAAAAAATGCTCTTTATTAATTTTGAAGAATTCAGTTACAAAAATAAATCTGCTCTATCTGTGCAACCTTTAAAAATTCTAGAAATTGACCTAAACTGACAGGATTTTCATGGTACTACTAATTTCTTTTCCCCATCTAACAAGAAAACCTATGCCATCTCTATCCCTAAGTAAGACAGGACAGATTACGCACTGAAACCCTGAATCATTTCTGCAAACTAGTTGTTTTCTCATGTTTTGGATCACTGAACAGCTCCATCAAAGTCTGAGCAGTATGATTTAGCACTACCAAAAGGACTGTGGATGAGACAGCACTGGGTAAGCCTGTGTTTAGTCTCATAAGCTATCCAAGCAAATTCTGAACCCCTAAAATCCCCCAATGCTCTCACATCATGGCCAAGAGATGCAGACATTTTCTACATTTTGTGTTATAAAACCAGTGCCTAGCATGCTGCAACACAAACCTCATATTGTTTGAGACACTGAATATTAATGTCTCCACCAGCAAAAGAAAAGAAAAAACCCCAAAACTCATATTCGGACCAAAATAGCACATATGCTCTGTAGTGTGGATACACCCCACAGAAAGGCAGCATCATGAAGTGTATTGAAGTTATGATTTGTTTTGAGATTCAGCATTGCAACTTGTTTCTCTTGAATTTATCAGTTCAGATTTCAGAAACTTCTAAACCATTTTAATGAAGCTTTCAACTACCAGAGGCGCTAAATCTGAAGTGGGCCACTTCATGTACTAAAATCCAAGCATTTAGCTTCTGAAGGAGTAAAACAGATTAATATAAAAATGCTACAGGTTTGTAATATTAGGTATCCTTAGCAACAGAGGTGATATCAATATTGGCCTTCCATTTTTTAATCTATATTTAGATATATACACATTAATACACACATACACATGACTATAAGTATACATAAATGCACCTATTTTTACTGCTGCTGCTCAATATATATATGCATGCACTCCACTCATACATGATCATGATAGATTTAAAATAATACAGTCTATGAATCCCCATAACTATTAAAATTTTGCTAATCACTCTCAGTATTGAAATATTACAATGATATTTTTTTAAAACAAGACCTAGTTTGCTGTGAACTTAAGATGTAGAAAGTATCAAATAGCTAAATAACATCAAAACCTGTAATTTATCTCCTCGATGTTGACCACTTCATAAAGAGCTGCAAGTATTTAGCTGAATTAATTATACATCTCCTTGACGTATAAACTCATGTTTTTCTTTTTAAAAAGTGAGAAGAATTATCATGTAGTCTTATCATGGTACTTACAAATAACGTTGGCTTAGGTGTAAATATATTTTCTTCTTCGTGTTCTGGCAGCAGTTTTACTGAAGGGTTTGATTTGTTTTTTCCAGTTGCACTTCTTACATCAGTATGAGACTGAGGTAGATTTTGTTCATAGTGTTTACCATGTAGACTAATTAGAATCTGCTTCATTGTGGCTAGTTCCTATAAAACCACAAAAGAACAATGCTAAGTTATTCAGTTAAATTACATTTGAACCTATTAAATATTTATTTGTTAATAATAACTTTATATTCACCAAACTAAATGTGTAAGTGGATCAGCAAATATAACAAGAATGAACATATACTTGCTATAATTAATAAGATTACTAACTGGACCCTAGTAAAAGTAAAAAAATAAAATGGGCACGGAGGATTTACAGAACTCAAATTTTTGTCTTGCTTAAAGGCAGCTAAAGAAAACATTTACTGTGTAATAAGGAACCCACTATCTCTTTTAACTTAAACTTCCATTTAATTTAAAAGAATTTATTTGTCTTTCTTTTGTTAGGCTGAGAGAGTTTACAAATCTAATTTGAATGACTGTGACAAATTGGACTTTTGAGCACTAGTTCTTGCATGGAAATTGTATAAATACATTGGTAGAGATACATATGTGTCTTTATATCCAGATTAGAAAAGAGAAAATCAATGAAAAACCTTCAGAGGATGTACAGCAGAAACAGGATCAGACTGGAAAAGAAATTTTGTGAAAAATGAAAGTTCCAACATGGGAAGAGAAAACTGACAACATAGAGAAATGGAGACATTTTCTGGATATCCTAATAATTTGCTTTGAAAACAATTTGGATTAATTAAAAAAGTAATCTTTCCTTACTACTTAGCTGAACAAAACAGATTATTCAAAATGTACAGTAGAGTAAGAAAGGAAAAAATAGCATTTTCTGACTTAAACTGAACATCTTCTTTTGTCATCTTGCATCACACTTAGTGCCTAATGTTCCCCCTCCAGTTGTTACAGAATTTAAAGCATTAATTATTATTACTATTAATATTATTATTATTATTTAGAGCATAAAGTATTATAGAAGCAGAACAGCAAAGCCAGTAGAAAAGCCTTTCAAAGTAAATTTTAAGACAATGTTAAATTTTTTTAAAAACTATTTATGTTTTTGTTTGCTTTTTACAAATGGTGTTTTCTTCAATAAGCAATACTGTTATTGCGTTAATATTCTTTATAATTAACATTTTATCTCTCAACCAGAACAGGGTAATTCATATTTATAGCTGAATAAGAAACATTTGTTACATCTTACCTATTTCTTAATACTTGCCAGAAAATTACATTGAGGCACATTCTATTTTCATTGCATTATTAGTAATGAGTTAAAAAAAGGTCTCAGCCTTTTAAAACATTCCTGCCATATACCTTCTCTCTGTCCACTGCTGCTTTTAGTACAAGATACAAAGTCAAAAGAATCATGCTGTAGCCTTTAAATTGTCGCACACTAACTCAGTTACATGAATGGATGTTACACTCCACAGACTGGCTTTATCAAGTGTACAAATTGTTCTTGTATCTCAGTCATTTAATATTAACTATTTGCATAATTCAGCCATGTGTGGTGGCATGTTGAAACAGCATGACTGCAGAGCAGCTGTTTAAAAGGACTGCATAGCTGATGCCAACATGTTTTTCAAAGTTGTAAGCTCTGCAAAGATGTTGCCAAAGTGACACATAGACAGAATTTCTTGATGAAAATAACTCAAGTGAGTATACAGCAAATAAATACACCATCACAGGAGATTAAATTGTACATAAACAATGTTTTGACATTAGCAAATGCTGTTCCTATACTTAAACTGCATTATTCTGTGCACGTTTCAACAAGGCAAAACCCCAAAACTGTCACACAGATTTATTTCAGAAACAGAGCTGAAACTTGTATGTGTAGGGTCAAATTCTCTTGTATCGAGATCCACTTGGCAGTCTAAAGTCTTCTCTACTTTACAGAATCTGTCCTGTACTTGACAGCACTGTCTGTGTTCAGACTTGGAATAGGCCCTGGAGAGCCAGCTCTCACACAATCTTGCCCTGTGACAGGAGGATTCTCTAATGTGAAGCTACGGGATGGAATGACAGGGACTGGAGATGAAAATTTAGTCCACAACGATTAAGTTATTTTGGAATCACAGACAAATTTATCATAAGGATTTAGCTAAGGCTGCCTTAATATTTGCCCTAAACCCCCTCCACATTTAGTGAGCAAGACCTTAACAAACTTGGCAAAACAGCACAAGAACCACTGAATCCATCAGAATCACCGGTATGTGTACTGCTAAACAAGGAAAGAAAATCGGCCCAACACATTTGCAAGAGATTTGCTGTTTTCAACCAAGGAGGTACTGAAAACAAAGTTCCATCTTAAACTGCAATATTTTAAACCATCTTTTTAAATTTCTCTGCACAATCTTAATCCTTACCTTCAGTTTTAAGTTCTAAACAAGAGTCAGACCTGCTACTCTTGGCATTCTACCTTATTCCATGAATATTATTTTCCAATCCTAAGAACTGGCAAGTTGGTCTAAAAAAGCTAGCAAGGTAAAAGCAGCTCTGAAGATTGGGTTGAGAACGTGAACTTGTTCCAGTAGGAACGGGACCTTGTGAAAAAAGGGGAAAATGGGTATTAGAGTTCAAAGCAGATGGGAAAAGTCTTTTGTGTAGAAGGATATGTACTAGTTTCAGGATAAGCTAAGGAAAGGAAGATGCGAAGAGGAAGGGATGATTAACATTTTTTATATATTTTTACTGTGTCGAGTCCACGCAGAGCTGTGCAAATTGTTTACTTACAATATTCCCTTCAGTTACTCAGTGCACTGTAGAAAACAGTGTTGCTAAAGCTCTGCCTTTCCCAATTTCTCTGCCAATTTGGTCTTTGCCATGCTGGCTCCTGGACGTCTATGCAAGTGATGCCATACAAACTGTGTGTCACTGTGTTGAGGCTTTCGAGTCTGAGGGCTTTGGCTTTGGAAAGCCAGACAGCAATCCTTCTTGGGAGGATTACAAGTACTGACACCTCTGGGTGGATTCACCCAGTTCCTCTCTGCATTCAGAGAGTCTCATTGTCACAAACTCCAGGAACACAAGCACCCACTCACCACTTATGCAATACTCTGTGGGGATGTGGCAGTGCGGATACATGGAAAACAATGCAGTTAGCAAGAGAAGGTGGGTTAAGATGACACAAGGAAAAAAATTATACTATGCGGCTGGCACAAAAACAGTGCTCATGTACAATTAGTGTCACCCATACAAACAAGTATCAAGACTGTATTATTAAATATTTCAAAAGTCAGTCCACAGAAACCTGCTGAATTCTTGTTAAGGATGCTAACTGGCTCTGCATACCAGCACAAGTGCCAAAAACCAAAGTAATGAGCTGTGTGACACATTAAGTGGGATTCACTCAAAGTTATAGCACCTAAATTGATGTATCTAAAAGTATCTAAACATGAGCTAAGAATCTAATTTTCAATTAAGGGCAATGTGGCTTGGAAACTGACTCCATTCGGAACTGGGATGCCTATTAGTGTGTCGGCTGAATCATTTTGTAACAACTAGCCATACTGACTAGGCTGCTCTTAACTATAAAGCAAAGAAAGATATTTACCTCACAATGGGTACCTCCATTTTGATAACGAAATTTAGTTGTCATAAATTGAATCGATTTCTCATGTCACTCTCATAGTTTATTTTTCTCAGCCTTCTACTTCACCTAAAACAACTTTCATCCTGAATAGCCACTGTGCAGTCATTAATTCCCCTTACACATATATTTGAAGTATCAAATTAATTTTTAAAAAAGAACTGTATTTTTAGAACAAGCTTTCACACCCCAGACTATCTACTTAAGTTTTCCAAAACATATAGAGATTCATACTCTAGAACAATCTAACATCCTGTACTGCACTTATTTATGCACATCAATTCACATTTAATGAAGATTACTTTAGCTATAGAAGAATAATTGGAAATTTTGCATACATAACCAGAAAGTAGCCAGAATTCGAAATAAGGGATTAGAATGAATGGACTGAGAACATGGAGCAACGCAGAAGAAAGGTGAAGTAAGGTAACATGTATTGCACTGTAAATAGTATCAGAAGAAATTACTTGCTTATTTCCATTTATTTTTGGTAAGTTATGTCCAACAACCTTAGTTAAAAATAGCAAAAACAATTTTGTGTGCCAATATACAAACAGTGAAGGAGATACAAAGGTTGGATTCGATGATCTTGGATGTCTTTTCCAACCTTAATGACTCTATGATTCCACATTTAGGTACAGATAAAAGACAGACATCAGTCTTTCCCATGATGTTCATTAATTAAAATGTTTTCTGATTTGGCATATTTCCCAAATTCTACCTTGCTAATTTATAAAGCTCAATCCTATCAGTGTTGGTGTTGCACAACTAACTGAAAATCATCAAGCTTTAAAATATGTCAATGGAACCAAACCAATGGAGTGTAAGTAATTTTTAAAAGTTAAAGTAAAAAAGTAAAAATAGTTGGATGTTATTTGCTCATAATATTTGTATTTTGGAAAAATATGAGATTTTTATTATGATGTTTGATTTTAAAGCACAAGTCATAATAAGTTATATTTTATTTAAAATTGGCTTTACCTGTTTATTATGGATAATTGAAATAGCACTTAGAAAAACAGAGACTGAAGATCAGTATTGGAATACAAAGGATAAAATCTGATTCCTTAAACTAGCAATGCAACTAGAAGATAAAGATAAGCAAATGCAAAAATATGGCATGCAGTCTTATAAAATATAAATGCATTTTGAGTTATAGATACTATAAAGGGATCTTTGCTTACATTGGTTTTGATGTCATTGATATATGTTCACACATACATTTAAAAAAAGAGCATTTGTATTTTCATAATTCAAAATTAGGATAATATTAAATATTATAACAAAACCATAATTTAGATCATCAAAACAAAGTGGAAAACAAATTTCTGACAGGGAAAACGATTGAGGCATAAAACAGAGCTGTTTTATCATGTAACTAATTGATGAAATACATGAAAAAAATTGCCTATGTTGAGTACAATAGGCATTTATCAAGAATCTCATTTATTTTCAGTGAATTGTTAACAGTATAATTTTTTTTTTACTGTCTCTGTCATGTAACTATAATTAAAGGAAGAAAAAATCCTCTGTGTACACTCAAAAGCTCACAATGGCACTTAACATTATATATGTGTGTCTAGAGTTATAATAAATATGTGAATCTACATAAACAGTTAAAATGATACATATTTATATGTCATGGTCTGGAAGCAGATGCAAAAGAAGAAAAAGCAACTGGTTTACAAGAATCAATTACACACATGTCAATCCTTACGTTCTTATGCAGGGATGTGTTGCACCCCAAATAATCACAATAAAATGATCTTTAACAGAAGCTTTACATAGATCAGACTGAACAGGTGGAAATCCTCAGTAGGAAGAAATATCTACCTTTGTGGTCTGAAGACAGTTCATTTGGGTGGTAAATCTAATGGCTTTTTCCTATCACTAAAATAACCATAGAAGAAGCCAAAGGATGCCAGATCCATCTGACTCCCTTCTTGTGCAGTAAAGCCCATGGTTAAATATCCTTTCAAGACAAAGTGGCTCTGATAACAGCATGTACAGTTAACCAAACCTTTACCATGATGAATGGTATTCTACTTTTAGCTCTGCATATAGAATTTAGGAATTCTATATGCAATTTATGATTGCATATATTTATGTATTTACAATTGCAAACTTCACCTTGGATTATAACTACATTTTGAAGCAGAGAACTTGTATTGTGGAAGCTGAACAAGATATTTCTGTCCTAGAAAATATATCAGGTTCTGGCAGAACCACCAAATTTTGATGACTGGTAAGTGTTCCCAGAGAAGAAAATAGCATAAAAGAATGGAAACACTGAAAAGGCGCTAAATACTATCATCTTTAAAAATGAAAACCAATTTCACTGACAAAATCAGAAAAATCAGTTGAAAGAAAGACAAAACTAGAGGCTTCCTTCCTCAGAGATGCTGCTCAAAAGTTAAGGTCTCGGAATTTGTGAGTCAAGCACTACGATGATGATTTCAGATATGCATTCCTACTCCCAATCTGTAAATCTCCTTTACTGTGAGAGCAAAGCATGCATGTTCAGGACCTCCTTTGGAAAGCTTGTATTCCACACTTTAACTGCCATATGGTCCCCATGTGGTTAAATTATAACTCAAAATAAAAATATGTATCCAGTCTGGAGAAATTTGAGAGATTACAGCATTGTCTTTAGGTCCAAGAGCAGCTGACTGTACATCTCCCACGCATGAAAGGGACTGGGCAAGAAACTGCTTCAAAAAGAGACTTAGTACACTACAACTGTAGCCCAGAGACTCAACTCTCCTCAATATGGAAGCCAAATAACAGGTTTGACTTTAGCAGTCTGGTGACTACATTACCTTCTAAAATAACAACAACAATAAACCCAATACATATAATAGAACATGCAAGTGAGGGAAAACATCCATACTGGGATGAAAAACATGTTCGTGGCAAGTCAGTGAAATCTGTCTTCACATGCACATATCCTCCCATTTAGGCAGCTATTGTAGTCTTCAAACAAGTCTGCACAGGGAAAAACAGAATTCAGAAAATGAGGCTACGGGTATGTTAAAGACTACTGATTTGAGAAACCTAAACCGGCACTTAAGAATGCTGTACTCAGTTTGTAGTGTCTGCAAAGAGCTTATTTCAGAATGATTTCTCAAGTCTCTCAAGAATTAAAAGTTCATGTTCAATACAGAAGTGTTCATAGAGAGATTCAGAGAAAAAAAAAAAGCAATTTCAAATTTCCTACAACTCCTTCTTAAGAGAAAATGATCTTAATATGGAAAAGGGCAGGGCAGGGTGGTTCAGAAGTAACCATCTTCACAGTCCTCTGTCTCAAGGTGTTCACTAGGGTCAAGTTTGATGGGCGTATCAGGTGATGGTAGTGAAAATACTAAGAATATTGCCATCTATGAAGTCCTGTGCATTTCCTTACTTGGATCCCCCTTACGCTCCTACTGTAACTTTCTGTGAAAGTAGAGGTGTGTTAAAAACAAAGTTGTATCATTTAATTGCTGATACTAAGATGGAGGGGGATCTTTTTCAGAACTCTGGTTGCAGTTTGGCTTTGGAACATGTGACTGGATACTTGATTGGATTTCCTCACGTTGTCCTTTACATATCTTAGGTAATAATATTTAAACTTAGGCAAACCAACTTGTCTGATCCCTCTCTATGTAGCTGTTGGTTAGAAATTAAAAGGTAATATTAATTTTGCTCATTTTAAATGAAGATATGGTAAATTACACCATAATAGTGCCTGTTTTGATTTTCTGACTACAAATCCCTAGATGATTTTTAGATGCAGATATCTACACTACAGATTTTTTAAATTAGGCAAGATCCATCTCTGCTACTTTGTCACTTGACAAACAACTTCTCAGATCATCTTTACACTGGCAGTACTCGTTAATAGCACTGGAGTTCACCAGCTAAAATGGAGGTAAACAAACGAAGCTCTCTGTACAGATTGTTGGCATATACATATTTCTGGAGAACAATAGGCTAGATGACTGAAGTAGAACTTGATTCTACCTTTCAACATATGCAGTGACTCGCATACAGCACTTTGAAGAAAAAATTTGAGTATGACACTTGAACTTTGGAGTGCACTACAGAAAGGAGACATATGTGTCATTATCAAGGAATGAGACTATTGAGCAAAAGTAGTACCTACAACGTCTGCTCTTCAAAACTACTGACAATTCAGACAAAGCATTATTTTAGAACTGTTCTTTATGGGTTTTATTTTTCCCAGACACACACTGCAGAAGATAAACTATAACCTAAAGAAGACTTCAACAACTGTCTATGAAATTAAGAAAACATCACAAATCATGGTTCAATCCCTCCAATAAGGCAGAGTGTATTTGACATAGTCGCACCCTAATTGCAGCTGTGCTGGAAATATGAGAAGTCAGCAAGAATTCTGGTGTGAGAATTGCACATATGGTTATCTTAGGCACATGGATATACACTGTAAAGTTGGAAACTGGAAGACAGTATAAAATGTCCTGATCAAACAAATGAACCTGATAACTGGGTGGTGGAAAGATGCCAGACCATATGCAGGATGTTGATGGCTTCTCTGCACTACACTTAATTCACAAATTCTCTATATCCCAGTGCATATAAAAACTTAAAATGAACTGACAGATCTGTAACTATGTGGATCAACAAACTACTTGCAGTTTTATAAGGTGAATGCATTAGAACTGTGTCAACAATAAAGTGGTCCAGTCATTGCAGTGAACAGCTTCTGTCTTTTTAGATACATAAAAATCTCTGCCTATTTCATCTGTGTCTTGAATTTGTTCTTAACAGTTAAATCTTTCTAACTTAACAAAAACAGGAAATAATTTGCCTCATAATTCAGAATTTCCATGTTAAATTCTTAAGGTTTTTTTTCACTTTTTTATTGAGAATCAGAAGTATATTTGTAGTTGTAACTAATTCCCCCAATATTTTTTTAATCTGAGCTATTGTGACATTCATTTACTCAAATTAAAGTTTAATAAAATATATGCTTTCTTTAGTAAGTACTGCTTACAGGAATTGGATGCTAAAATGCTAATATGTCAAAACACCTTTATTTTAATAAATTATTATGTAGAAGTTGCTGTATTTTCTGAGAAGGTAATGTTTTAGTTTGGTTCTCCCTAGGTCTTTGTTATTTCTTACAGAGTATTTAAATTCGTTTTCCACTTGGTAATATTCAAATGCTACCACAAAGTGAATAAAAGTAAAATTTTTACACAGTTAGATATGTAGAAGATTTTTACACAGCTAGATATGTAGAAGAATGTGACAGAAATATTCACAGTCAATACAGAAAAAAGGAATATAACATTGGTTAAATGTTAGGAAAATCTCATTGTTAGAAAATGTTAGGAAAATTTCACATTGATCAACATCTAAAAATTTCTTGTTTAAATGTTTATCACTTTAACTGATTCTGGCTCTTTCAAAAATGTGTAATTTAAAATACGCATGCCAACTCCATCCCATAATCCACATAAAAGTTGAATTTTCCCTATGAAACTTCCTGTTTAGCACACAACTGCTCATTGTGTACCACTGTGAACGCAAAGATAATTCTTTCAAGAATATATATGAAAATAATAACATTCTGAATAACACAGCTCCAAGAAAAGAATTAATGTACACTGCTGTTAAGTCCTCCCTCTTCCTATATGCAGCACTATTTGGAATGCAACTTTTATTAAAGCTTGACAGAAACAAAATAGATAACAAAAAATCAGAAATATCAGAGTATTTTTCTTTGTAAAAAATGAGCCAGGAACTTCTCAACACTTGTTTACCAATGTAAATGTCACTTTGTTTCTCCAAGCCTAAAGTCGAGAATAGCTCCGGGGCTTACTTATGATGCAGAAATGTCCCTGTAATCTACTTAGAGAACATGCAGAACATTAATAGAAACTAGAATCTTGGAACATAAACGTAGCATAAGAAAAATGATAATTACTCTGTGGCTTAACATTTAAAAAGAGCTAAGCATTGTACATCAGCATTTATTTTATATAAAACAAGTTGCAGCACATAGATGAGCAGGAAGTCTTTCCCCTTGGAAACACAAATAATTTTGGCATTATCGTGTACAATCTTTTTACACAGAAAAAAAGGGGAAGAGGTAGTGATAGAGATTGTTTGATGGCACCTGTTACCAATCACATCTTTTCATTCATGTCTTCCAAACCCCTGCAGATACCTCTTCCTTCCCCTCTTCCCCAACAAAGCATTTTTCTCCTTTTATCCACTAAGCTTCCATCCCTGATTTAACACGTACTGCCCTCCCCCTTATGACTCCAAAGCTTTTTATGAGCGTCTGAACTTCTCTCTACCTCTGTTTTTTGTAGATGGCAGCTGCTACTCTCCAGGTTCCTAAATCCAACACAATGGCTTTCTGTCCTAGGTTACTCCTAGTCAATCTTCTTCAGCATAATTTAATTACAGCTAAAGATAGTATTAGCCAGACTTTAAAGTATGACTAATAATGAAATGCTGAAAACTCATCTGGAATTCTCAAGGTCATTGCTGAGACAGAATTAAACTTTGGGCACAGAAAACTGAGCAGTGAGGGGAAGGTCCCAAGGGCAATGTGAAAGTAAAAAAGATAAACATGGAAATATAGGAGTCAGAAGTAAAGTCAAAGTAAAGTAAAGCAGAGATACTTCAGGAGA
Source organism: Empidonax traillii (assembly GCF_003031625.1). Classification (NCBI taxonomy): domain Eukaryota; kingdom Metazoa; phylum Chordata; class Aves; order Passeriformes; family Tyrannidae; genus Empidonax; species Empidonax traillii. The sequence goes on from NW_020955308.1 coordinate 453,133, forward strand.
CTTTGTCTTTCCACAGAAGAGGAAAAAAAGAATAAGAACATCTGACTTTCATTTCATTTTTGTGGGCCAGATAAAGGGATAACTATTGAGAAGTACCAGGGTTTTGTGCAGGATACTGACAAGAGATGAATGCTATCACTTGAGCCTATTCTAGATTCTCAGACACTGTGAACAATGTCATGGAATTCTGATAATTCACATGGCCATGTTTTAAGTCTAACATTCATAAAGATTTACATAAATCCTTGAAAACCTTAGCCTGATAGTGTATAGAAGCTCTGAAAAAACTCTTAGAGCTATTAACAAACTATGCATACCCTGACAGGACCAGTTATTAGCTATTCCTCCTGCTTGATCATGTGGACTCTTTCCAATCTTAATCACAACTGGAGAATGTATTTGGCAGCTATTTATCAAAAACCAAAAAAGTTTTCTCCTCTTAATTTTTCTCTCTTAAGATTTCTCCTCTTAATTTCTCCTTTCTCTCTCACCTGTTATGTCTTTTTCTCTATGCACACCTATTACCTACACAATGTTGCCTTATGTTTATCTCCTTTTCTTGCACCTCACCACATCTTCTGTTTGCTTGGATGAGATAAGCTAGACTTTTAGTCTCATTCATATGAGACCTCCAGCCTGCTGTGAAATTTATCCTTTCCCCCCGCCCCGAAAATATGATATAAAAAAATATAAAATATACATTCTACAGCTCAAAACATTTCTTTAATTTATATTTTAAATTTTTAAGATTCAATTATTCTTAAACTCACAGGTCTTTGGAAAGTGGCCTTTTTCAGCAGACAGGGATTAAAAGTGAATGTAAATTCTCAGAATGAAACAAAGTGAAAATGTAATTTGTTTGTGAAACTACTTTCAAATTGCAATCAGTTCCTATATAAGAAGATGACTTAGAGAAAAGAGTTAATTTGTGTTTAGTTAGGCAAAATAAACATTAAGGAGATTTTCTTTTCAGGCTTTTGAACTTAAATATGTAAGAAACAAAGAATGGCTGTGATTAAGATACTACATTAGGACACGTGAACTCTTAACCTCTACCACAAACTCGGGAGATTTGGACAAAGCACCACTTCTTTTATTTTGATCGTTCCTTCTGCAAAACAGGGATAGTGATAGTTTTCTGCTCTAAGTTGTGGGTATAATATTTGTGAGATAGGTGTTCAGTTACTGTGGTGAAGGCCAGAGGCATATTCAGTTATTAAACAGGATTATTTTGACATAACCATAAGAAAGTGTGAAAATCTGGGACAGGGTAGAGTTACATGGTTGTAGAGGAAAAACATCACATTTACTCATTAATGGTGAGTTGCACATCAGATGTGCAAAGTTTCTGACCTGGCAATTGGAAAATAAGTTCAACACAGTAGTCACTTGGGCAATTAATATTAACCTGGTAAACTATTTACAGCAACAGCAGCTCAGTAAGAGTTTTTTATATTTTAATATGTTTTAAATAGATTAGAAGCTTGCAATGGCTAAACAAAATAAATTTTAACCCAATCTGTTTGAAGATTCCTACCAATTCACGTACACATATTTAGACAGATTTAACACTCAATTTGAGTGATACAACAATTTACTGACATAAGCTAACTGGACTTGAGTAAACAAATAGCAATCAAACCTCATGTGTCTGTAGCAATTTAACTGATTGATATCAAATAGGTTTATTTAAAGTACTAGTACATGTTTTCTACTTTGTCCCCTAGCAGCCAGACAGAGCCTGGTTTCTGGTTGCTAACTTCAGATGAAGAGCTTTGGCACAGTAACACACGAATGTGTCAATAAGGCAGGTGACTAGTTCAGCAAGTTTACATTCTAGCACTTGTATGCACAGCTGCTAGTGCACCATGAGTGCACAGATGTGTAAAGGAGATAAAATATAAGCAGGTTGTCACATCTTTTTAACTAGTATATAATATTCATGTGCTGATAAATAATCATGTCTGCATAAACAATTGTGTTATAGGACATTAATGACTATTGTAAATAGCCCTAATTTGCACCTAATTTGCACCATCTATGTCCTAAATTTTACCCTTTTATTTCTTACTACAATAGTTTCACGTTATTAGTTTCATTTTTATAGGTTGAAAATTACCATATTGCCAGACATCACATACTGGTGATTTCAAGCATTTAAAAAAAACAGATAATGTAAATTAAGAACCTTATATTCATACAAACGGAAACTGATCTTAGCACTTGCAGGAACACCTATTGAAGTCTTCTACTGTGGTCTCTTACACCACTGTCTCATTTTGTATTTTCATGTCTCCTAGAATATTTCTATTTAAAACATAAAAAAGAACCCCTCATTTTTTTCTACTTGCTCTGCTTTTTTTCCCCCTCCAAAAATTATTTCCATTATCCCCAATTCATTATGAACTCCACATTAAAAATATAAAAAACCAGTTTGTAATTTTCAAGATTTTAGAAGTTTGTTTCTACACTCTAGACTTTGAATTGGAAAAGCTAAAATAGATTTAATTGTGCACATTATTAGTTTTCTTTACTACGACACATCTGCATCTTAAATATCTGAAGAAATACTACAATGCTATACATCAAAGCATAGCAAATTTATAACCTCTTAAATGTAACCTCAGGAAATTATTACTAAAACTTCTTGCCAAACATCTGAGTGCTGACAGACCCCTTCCAAGTTTTCATCTGAAGTTTGAAAGCCAATGGATAAAGTCTAGAATTGCACTTCTGATGTTACAAAATACGAACAACTGCATCGAGTATGAAAGGCAAGATCACAGAGCTCATGCTAAATGTTTCTTTTAGTCAAAGGCTGACTGTTGGAAGGAAAAAAAATGCAACAAACTAGATAAAAGGAATAATGGATCAAGAGCTTCAGCTAAAAAAGATTTAGTGGATTCATCCCACTTAACTTTAGCACTAAAGAGAGAACTGTACTTCAGTGCCTTTTAGTTATAGATTCCCATTATATGCACAACAGGATAAAGTTTGGATGCAGATAAAGGATGGCACAGAAGCTGGTGTGCTACACTCTACAGTTTTGGACACAAAATGCCCTCTTTATCACAGGTAAGTAATACTGACACACAAATATTTTTATTTGCTTTTTTCCTTGCTGGACTCTTTCCAAAGGTGATTCAAACTCCTAACCTAACAGCCAGCCATTTTGTAGTCTTCTTTTTTTGGCCAGGTTAGGTTTCTGTTCAGTGATCTGAATGGTCCCAGTGCAGCATTAGAGATGTGTCAGAGCTTGTGCAAGAGGAGGAGGGAGGAGCAAAGAAGTAGGGCATTGTTATAGCTATGGGGTCACCTCATGCATAAAGTGTAATTTTATCTAGATTTATGCTTTGAAGGAACATTCTTCTTACCTGTGCTTCCCTGACTGTACAAAGACTAGGGCAACAGAGGTCCAACTCTGGGGCAAGAGGTGCAGTTAGTTAGTTAGTGGGAAGAATCACGGCAACAGCTTACGGGTTTTTTTGGTGTGGTTTGGTTATCCTAGTTAGAGGGTCAAAAGTGTAGAGTTCAGCTGATTAAAAAGAGAACACAGACTACAAATAACAATGCAAAAAAATTAGTCTGGATTTTAAATACTTTTTTCTAAAAAAAACCCCCTCACTGTTTACTAGAAGCTTATTAGTGGGAGACTCCGCTGTTCCTCCAAACAATGTTTTTTGCTCTTCTGATGAATCTGGAAAAATAAATAATATCTTAACAAAACATATAAAATACCTTATTCTAAAATCAGTTGAAAAATTTGGCTGCACTAACTGTACTTGCTGTCTTGCACTGAGGGACTTACAAATGGCATCAGGATACTGCATACCCTGGTTCCTTCAGAGAGGGCAGTGGCACAGGGAAAGCTTTATTATGAACCTCTAAGAACATAATCTCAATGCGATCCTGGATACTGATCATTCAAGATACTGCCATTGAGCTTCCTCTCAAATAGGAATTTATCTATATGAAGAAGATAAGAAATTTTATCCTACCAGCTGATTCTCAGTGATCTAAATGAAAAGCTGGATTAAAAAGTTTTCCACATTCATTTACTAATTAATTCAGAAAAAAAGGAAGTAGCAGGACAAGAATATAGCTGAAAAAAAAAGCTTCTATTTTTCTCCTTCATGGGTCAACACAAACTTTTGAGACTTTGTACAGTGAGTACTTTTCACTTTGATTTCCCACAGCAGAAGATAATGATCATCATCAAATTAGATGTCTACATAATTATTACATTAATTTTTGTTTGCTTTTTTCCTGTAATAAAAGAGCTCATGTAAGAGTCCTATATAAATTCTTTCAAGATTCAAAGGCTTTTTTCTTCCAAAATTAAAATCGGTGAAAAGAGAAGTAAGATTAATCATGAATCTAAGTTCTTTTTCTAAAAGTGTATAAAATGCTATAATTGCCTCCAAAGCAACATTACCAATCCAGCTGATATCACAAAGAGATAGAAGTAAAAAAACCCCAACCCCTCAAACTCTAACATTGCATTAAAAAGAGTTAATACATTCTGAGACCACACAGGCTGGAATACCTTAAGTCAAAACTGTACACTTATTGAAACATGTTGGAAGACAACATTAACATAGTTCTGGCATTTTGCTTGTACTTTTAACATACCTAAACTTCATTTTATGTTAACTATGAATATCTTGGGTTAATCTATTCAAGAATTCTAATGTTTTACTTGCAAACATGAAGGCAACAAGATAATTCCTAACAAGACATGACAGCTTAGTATGTGCGATGACTAAACGAGACTGATAGTACCATTTTACATGATAGCACGAACACAACACATAAACCCATAATTCATATTTTTTTCCAATTGCATAAACCTGTATTTATAGGTTGCATGTCACTTTTATTTAAAAGCACACACCTTGTTTAAATGCAGTTAACTCTTTACTAACTCAAGATGAGAAAATTTTACTTTTTTATTAAGATGACCAAAAAAAAAAAAAAAAATTGAAGACTAACTCACTATAAACTAAGTTTCCCTATCCTGTACAAAGATTTCAAAACATGAGATAATTGCCTTTTAGAGAAATTCAGAGTCTGTAAAACTAATGGAAGAAGTTTGTATTAAAAGTAAAAAATAAAAGGCCGCATGAGGAATAAACAGAAGTGACAGAACTGAAACATACACACACAAACAAAATGCTACTTTCTATTTTTACACATTTTCCTGAAACAATTTCGGCTTATTTTTTGTTTCTTTTTGTGCATTGTACTGGCATTTTGTAATTTTCTTCCTTCAAACATGTGACTTCTAATGTTTCTTTTTCAGTATTTATATCCTTTTCTGCATAGGTGTCTTTAAAAACCATAATCACTGTTTGGCAAAACCAGTATGACTAATGTGGCCTATTTTTAACAGATGTAAAAAGAAATCTAAGAAAAGAGTAATAATTTTGAAAATATTTGCTCAATTCAAACATTCAGGATATGAGGGACATCAAAGATAAAGTCTTTTTCAGACTCAAATATTTGCTTTCTTTTTTATCAAGCCCTTCCCGATTGTTTTCCACAGTGTGAAAATCTTAAGTGGTGAAATGACACAAAGAAGCAAACTGCTGCATATCAGTAAGAGATTATGAGGGTACTCATAGGGACTAATGTTGTTTGGATGTAAACAATGTCGCACAGCTTCAAGTTAGAAATTTTACAGTTTTCTTAGGAAACATTACAGAATTTTACCTTTCCTTATAATTTTCTATTCTTTGTAATTAGCTGCACTGCATGTGAGTTGATATGACACTACTAAAACCAGGCACCCAAGGCGTAACTACTTTGAGAACATAACTACTTGCCAGCAGCCCTACTTGGGAGAGAAGGAACAGGAACAGGAAGCTTTGAAAGAAATTAATTTGAAATCAGCCCGCTAAGGGCCTATCATAGAAAATCCACTACATTTTTATACATTTAAGTAATGTTTCCTCAGAGTATTTTTCATATAGTTACTATAAGAATATGACAAAGCATGAATGATAAGGCTTATAAATTACCTAGAAATGTTTAAATCACAGAATGGCTTGGGTTGGAAGGGATCATCTAGTTCCAAGCCCCTGGCCATGGGCAAGGACACCTTCCATGAGAGCATCCATCTAGCCATCAGACTTCCAGGGATGGGACATCCATAACCTCTCTGGGCAACCTGTTCCAGTCCTCACTACCCTCACAGAAATTAATTTCTTCTAAATCTACTCTCTTTCAGTTTGAAACCATTCCCCCTTCTCCTATCACTACACACCCTTGTGAAAAATCTCTCTCCATCTTTCTTGCTGTCTCCTTTCAGGTACTGGAAGGCCACTATTAGGTCACTCTGAAACCTTTTTTCCAGGCTGAACAATCCCAAGTCTCTCAGCCTTTCTTTATAGGAGAGCTGCTCCAGCACTCTGATCATCTTGGTGTCCTTCCCCTGGACTTGCTCCAACAGGTCGGTGTCCTTCCTGTGCTGGGGACCCCAGCACTGGATGCAATGTACCAGGTGGGGTCTCACCAGAGTGGAGTAGAGGGGCACAACCCTCTCCCTCACCCTGCTGGCCATTTGCTTTTGATGCAGCACAGGACATGGTTGCCTTTCTGGGCTGCAAGTGCACATTGCGGTATCATGTCCAGCCTCTCACCCACCAGCAACCCCAAGTCCTTCTCAGCAGGGCTGCTCTCGACCTGTTCATTCTCCCCAGACTGTACTGACAGCAGGGGTTGCCCCAATCCGGCAGCAGCACCTTGCACTTGCTCTTATTAAACCCCATGAGATTCCCACGGGTTCACTTAAGTTTGTCCAGGTCCCTCTGGATGGCATCCCATCCTTCAGGTGTGTCAATTGCACCCGTCAGCTTGGTGCTGAGGGTGCACTTGATCTCTCCATCTGTCATTAATGAAAATACTAAATAACACTGGTCCCACTACAGACCCCTTAAGGGACACCATTTGTCACTGATATCCATCAAGACTGAGCTGTTGACCACTGCCCTCTGGATGAGACCTTCCAACCAATTCCTTACCCACTCAACAGTCCACCCATCAAATCCATCTCTCATGAGTTTAGAGAGATGGATGTTGAGGGGGACCATGTCAAAGGCCTTACAGAAGTCCAGGTAAATGACATCTCCAGCCCTTCCCTTATCCACTGATGTAGTCACTCCATCACAGAAGGCCAATAGGTTGGTCAGGCAGGACTTGCCCTTGGTGAAGCCATATCAGCTGGCACAAATCACCTCCATGTCCTCCATGTGCCTTAGCAGAACTTCTAGGAGGATCTGTTCCAAGATTTTCCCAGGCACCGGGGTGAGGCTGACAGTTTGGTAGCTCCCAGGGTCCTCCTGTCTACCCTTTTTAAAGATGGATACAATGTTTCCCTTTTCTCGGTCACAGTTACATTAATAGAGACCACATTGTTTCACATAACCAAAATTCAGAAAAAGCCCCACAAAAACCCAATGAAAAAATACAACCCAAACCAAACATCAGCCTTTGTTTCAGTCTCGAATTTGATATTTAAATATACACGTGGATACAGACATCAGAAATAAGAGCTATTGAATGATTACTTCTGAGGCACCTGCAGATGTTCCTGCCAGGTCAAGGACACCTGCAGTCTGGAGAAGTATGTTCAATTACTCTCTTATGGAATTTGACTATTTTGATCTCTTATGCATGGAACTTTACAAGTACTTCAATCAATTTAGAGAGTTAATGGCAAAAACTGTTCTATGAGGAAATTTTATCAGGCAAACATGCAGTGCAATTCAGAAAGAAATTACATGATATAAGAACTTTTTATTTTTAGGTGATTGCTTCACGTTTGAGTTCTGTACTCAGGGAACAGAATTAGAAGAGTTTTCATTTACGTTGAGACTCAGACTCAGCTCTCAATAAAATTATTTTGCTTTCCTTAAAAGTAGTTTTTTAAGTGATCAGGAGAGACAAAGTGGTCTGGACCAATTGATGACACGAGTTCTGGTTTACTGAACGGAATGTGGGGAATAGCATGAAAAGTAGATGAGGGAGAACAATTTTGGAACTGCAGTGAGAGGACTTCAAGAGGTGCATGGATAGTCAGTTTTCTATGAAAATAATGTATTAGAATGAGTGATAATGCAATCTCTGACAGGTTAATTTAGGGGAGCTGTAGATTCCTTGAAAGGAATCTCCTTATCTCCTCTCTTACCAACTGAGAGGATATTGTCAAAGAACTATTGATATCATGACTCTATGATGATCACTTTCTGAATAGGTACCTCTTGATAGTCAGTAACCTGTAACTTCATAAAACTTTCTATGGTACTGTTCACCCTTTTTCAGACTCCTTCAGTAAACTTCACTTATTTCTATCCTTTGTTTCAGACATTTAATCTGGAAAAAGATTTTCTCTCATACTCGATGGCATATTAGCCTCTTAAGATTGTTCACACAAAAATCTTGACAAAAGCTCTTTAGGATTCCCTGTATAAATCATTTCTGTGTAAGTGGAACAATTTTGCATACTTTTAGATCTGAGAGTGTATTCCAGTCCAGTAGCAAGCTGACTCCTTGCTCAAATTAAAGTCAGGTAAATACATAAAAAATCACACCGACTCTTGTCTGAATGAAACCTGTGTTACTACTGTCCTATTTCCTCTCCCCAATCCCTGTTTTGGAGTTGAAAAGAAATTCAAATGAATGTATTGAATTGCACAATGTTTTGGTCCAGGTTTTTGGTCACAAGGATCAGGGAGCACAGAGAGATCCTGGGGCATATTGTGGCACGCACAGGCCTTGGAGATTACAAGTGTAACAATTTCATCATCTTTATCTAGATAACTGTTAAATGCTTGAAAATTCCAAACATGTTGTAATGCATGTCTGCTGGATGCAAAAGAAAAAACCAACAGAGACTAAATCATCAGAGAGAATTTAGCAACTGAGAGTACAACCCTCTCCACTACCTGACAGACACAACCACCTCTGTTTCTCAAAACAACATAGACAAAAAAGACCCAAAAATCAAACCAAAGTAAATCAATTTTTTCTCCATGGTTTAAGGCCCAAGAGAGGAAAAGTGCACTTACGGTAGTAATGCTAAAAGAGGAAGATTAATTACCTCACGGTCATTTAGAAGTCTCTCCAAATCTGCTGCCATTTGATTCTTGACACGCAGCAAAGCTGTCTTTTCTTTATTTAAAAGACTGGTAAAAAGAGGATAGAAAACGCAGTAATAGCAACAGATAATCTCTTTTAATCTCGTATTCTGGATGAAACACGCATTTTCTAAAGCTAAATACTGGCAACAATAATAGTCTGCTTGAGCAATTGTATCTAATGATCCTTTTCTATATTCAAGCACTGAAATTTTTATAAATGGTCCTGAATGTACTGATACACACAAAATTTTATTTTAATCAAACAGAAGAACTATTCAAAGCCTTCATAAAATGTTTTTGTTTTGTTTTTTTCTCTGAAGGGTAATTTAAATTATCAGAATATTCTATTATCATCTCTTGGTTTCTTCTAGGGAAAATGAGCTTATTTTATAAGCAAAGTAAGGCTCCTTGCATCTACGCTTCTATATCAAAATGTAGATTTCTTTGTTGTATTCATCACTAGTAGTAAAACACACTGTTTTAAGTATCATCTCTTTTTATACTACTGTATTTGAAATTCTGAAAATATCAAATCAAAGGAAGAATAACATCCAGCTCTCTCCCTTTTAGCTGTGTAGTTTCTGTGAAAATTGTAAATGTATTTCTGCTATTTTTTACTTTTTATTCTAAGATAATGCATGGGATCAAGTTTGTCCTATGAACCAAGTATGAAAACTGTTTTAGCATGAAGGCATGCTTTAGTAGCACAATGTCAAGTTTAACTCTAATTGTTCTTTGGTTTTGTAGTTATAGAATATGAACATTTGAAATGTTTAGCATACATATTGTGATTCCAGACAGCAGTTCCACTATAATTAAATGTATTTTCATACTTAGCCCCAACATGAGTTTCTAACAATAAACTTCAGACTAATGCATGCATAACACCACATATAATCTAGTTTGCTAAAACAGCCACAAAGATTTTCTTGGAAGACCAATGTTATATATGCCATTAGCATGACTTAAATAAATAGGTTGTACAATATAAACCGTAACATAAATCAACAACTATGAAAAATGCAATTCTGCATGCGGAGTCCAAATATGTAATACTGAATATACAGGTCAGGAGTTCAAAAGCAAATGTATTTAAATTTTATAAATGGAGTGGAGCAATTACATATGTTGCAAACACAGATTATTTAATATTTCCAGTATTTGATCCAGAAATGATCAACAAAATAAATCAATCTTTAATTTGCCATGTACCATCCGCTTTTTTCAAATAAGGAGCATCATCCTTTGCCCCAGAGATTTTTTGGCAGTTCCTTGCAAGCCCTGTATTGTAAATTAGAGTGTCAATTCCTTCTAGGCATTCATTAATTCTCAGAAAAAAAATGTATGCTTTTGCCAAATTGCTAACTGTTTCAGCTATTTAAAAGGAAAGCAGTAACATTTATGAAAAGTTATAAAGATATTTTAATATTTTCAAGTGTTTTTTTTTTCTGTCACATTTTTAATCATGATGAAATTGCTGTACTATTTTTTTTTTTTCCTGGGTTCATGTGTTGTAATTTACTGGTATGTCACTTTGTCATGGATTTCTGTATTTCCTAAGAACATTAATACTTCTATAGGCTGGCAAAATTACTAGAGAAGCAATAATAAAAGTTTTTCAATGACTTTAGTAGTGTACTGCATAAGCAAAAACATCACTGTTTATGACTTAACCAGAAGTTCACGTTCAAGGTTCGATTTCACCTACAGAACAGAACCTACTCTACTTATACCTTCTGAAATGATATGACATGACTGATCCATGTGAACCAGTTCTAAATTTCTTTGTTTATAGTCAAATATAGGACATAGACTCTATATTATTCAGTAGCACTTGATGTGTTTTCTGTCATACATATTAATATAGAATTACCAAAGCATGTGCAGACTTTAGATTTAGTAGTTTTGCAATACTTATGCTTTTTCATCATTGCAGATAGAAGAGAATAAATCCTGTACTTCTGAAAGAATACTGCTAGAGAGGCTTATACACATTTAACAGAGCAAGAAAGCAGTTACCAGACAGAATGATAATATATTCACACCTGTAATGAGTATGCAGAGCAGAAATACCTTCAAAAGTTCTGTTTTGGGAAGGAGACTGACCATTTCAGTCCCTGTTTTGAAAATATTCTGAACCAGCATCTAGGACATCAGCAAAGAGGTTCTAACTTTAAACTACCTTACACTTCCATCAAAGAGTAGTTTAACCTGATCCAGTTTTAACTGGCAGTGTAAGAAATCAGAGAGCAGCTTTACAATTAGTTTCAGATGCCTAAGTGAAAACTGTTGTTGAAAGATAATCTCTCCCTTACCACATTCTGGTAACCTACTCTTTGTGTTGGCACTGCAAAATTTGTGACCACGTTAATTAGGCCATTTCACTGATCTGGATGGAAGCTGGAGTCTTTTTAATGGATATTTTTCACATGGGTCACCAAAACAACTGGATTTACCACATAGAGTGAAGATCCACAGCTGAAGGCAAGGATAAGAGTGCTCCATTCAGTGACGGAGGGCCTTAACTGCCTTGTTGTGATTCTGAAACCACAATCTATGAGTCTAGACAAAGCAGCTTCTCACATTGGAGCTCAAGGGATATACCTTTGATCTGAAGAGACAGGATCTTCTTTACCAAGTGTAGACCATGCTGTGCTCCACAGTCCTGGTCACTGATTGCCCTCACTCTGCATGTGGAGAAGGTGCCCTTTGTGAGATGTAGGGGCTGTAATTGTAGCCCCAAAAGTCCAGGTTGGAGCACTAACTGAAAAGGAGTGCAACCCCTGTTTTTTTCTATGTGCTTTTACAGAAGAAACTGAAATGCCTGGGAGAATATTCAGTTTCATTCCATCATGCTTTTAAAGCTTAGCCAGGTATGAATCCAGGTACTAGGAATGCAGGGCTTACCACAAAATACTTGTCATATACATACACATTGCTCATAGCAACCACTGTCTTGTTTTGTTTTGTTTTGCTTCACTCAGGATCTAAAGTCAAAGTAGCTTGGATATTTTAAGTAAGACATTTTTAGGTTACACAATTTTTCTGGAGAATACTAACATTTCCTAGCTTCAGACTTATAAACCCTTTTCAATTTGGGCAATTAAGTAATCTTCATGCTTAAGTTTAAATATACTAGCTACTATCCTGTTCAGAAGCTTCTATTATTAGATATTCTGAACACCGAACAGACTAAATAAACATGGTTTAATACATTACTGGGTTTTATTATTACTTCTATTCAGTTTGAAAAAAGAGTAGGTTTCTTTTTCAGTGACCTGTGTACTCCAAATGCTGTAAGAAATAAAGACTGTGCCTTTCTGTTAATTTCCCCTAATGGCATGAAGTTGAATAACCCAATCTCGAATCATTTTTTTGCATTTTGTATTCAGATACAAATATTACCATCGAAAAAATCAAACACAAATAGTATACATGAAGGTTTTGTACATGAAATGGAATACATAATATAGCCATATAGTGAAGCTACACCTTCTCTGCCCATTACAGATGAATAGTTTGGAGCAGACGGTTAATTATTTATCTAAGTCAAATTTTGTTTTTAAGTCACATAGTTAGAAAGAGAGGTATAAAAATTTTGCAAATGAAAGTTCTTTAGAAGAAAGAATATATGACAAATTACTGCTCTCTCATTGTGCAGGCAAATGACCACGGCTCAGATTTTTAAATGGATTTAGGAGAGTAGTGCTTAATGATTTTAATTGGAATCCTCCAGGAGGGTTAAAAAAAATTATTTAAAAAATATCCACGAAGTGTCTGAATTGAAATTATTTTTTCAAATTGTTAAAAAAAATAAATTCAAGCAACTTTTTTAAAAGTTGTGTTACAGGTCAGAAAATGTAGAGAAAATGACGTATTTCTACAAATTTTGCTTGGACCATTTCTCAGGTAAACTGAAGTAGCATTGGAATAAATGATGCCTATTTCACAGAATGGCAATATTCTCTTAAAAAGCTCATTGCCATTCTGTGATGGGAAAAACTTATCTAACACTGTATGCCAAGTTTTATGTTTGGATGGCAATTAGAGAACCCAAAATGTTTAGGTAAGGAACATTTCAGTACAAAGCTTCTTAGTGAGCAAAATCCTTATGTGGCTTCTAGATTTGCCACACAGTTAAGGCTTTTGAGGAGTGCTTTTGGGAAAGTGAACCTCTTTTAAAACCAGCCACTGGTACTGAGAAATTTAAGTAACTGCATTTAAAATAAATATCCTCTCTTTATGAATGAAGTCCTGTTTAATGTCTCCAGTTATTTATAAACCTAGATGTTTTTAGCAGAAAATTATGTACTAAAACTACAATTACTTCACTACATACATAAGAATGAAATTCAGAGATTTGTTTTCCCACAGCACGACAGTTACAAGCATTTCTTTTCAAAAGGAATGCTAAATGTGTTATTTTAATTTCTGACTAAAGAACTGCATGCTAGAGAGATTTCTTTATAGTAACAAGGAGTCATCCTCACATATAGCACTACTCTTATTAACCATAGCTATTTACTTTTATTAACGAGAGTGCTATGTGGTCTAACATAAATAAAAAGTTACTTAACAGAATATTTTGAGATATGTGGACCACCTATAAATTCACCCTGCAGATGCTCTGTCACTCAAGGCCAGAGGTTTTGTATTTGAAACATATATGCAGGTACATTGGCTCAGTGCTCAAGTGTTCTGCTTCCAGAGCCATCCAAGTTCTCTTCAAGGCCAAATGCCAGCACAGCCCGTGGCCTGTCTGGCAGAATTCTAAGGATATGGGAATGAGAGTGGTAGTGAACATTAGGTGTGGGCAACACCTAACAGAGCTTCCATTACCCCTAAACAACCTCTCCTTTTATCTTCGAGTGGTAATACACTTGTACCTACACAAAGAATCTAAGCACTGACATCACCACACCTTTAATAACCTGGCAATGGGTCCCCAAGTTGTTCATGCAAATAACTAACAGCAATGACGGTTGCTCAGCTAAGCACTTCCCCAATCACAACAGCTCTTGCAGCTCCTAGTGAAGGTACGGCTCAAAACCCACAGATTTGTGTGAAAGATGTCCAGAACAGACACACTTCTCAGCAAGCCACTAAAGTATCTCCAGTTCTGGTAGAATATACTACTTTAAGACATTAATTCTGCCTGGTAAGTATTTTGACTACTCCTTTCCTTTCAATGAGAAGTTGGATGGGGCTTTGGCCAATCTGGTCTAAGTGGAAGATGTCCTTACCCACGGCAGAGGGGTGGAACTAGATGAACTTTAGAGGTTCCTTCCAATCCAAACCATTCTGTGATTCAGTTTGAGAGCTACTGACACAAGCAACCTTGTGCACTATTTGAACAGTTCTTCCAAGTGAGGAAGACATTTTGATATGGAGGGTCTGAAAGATAGCCTTAGCTCTAGAGGTAATGACACTTAAGGATGAAGGCATGTAAGCTGCTCTGATGGAAGTGAACTTTGAAGACCATGTTGAAAAGAAACTTAGATGGATCTACAGGACTTCTCAAAAATATTATATCAAAATGATCTGCCTGAATCTGTCCCATTCCTCTTGCAGAAATAACTGCTGTCAGAAATGACACTTAAATAGAATTATGAGTGTGGAGAATCCTGAACACATCTGCTGCTTGTTAAGGGACCACATAAGTGACTTTAGGTCATTTTGTGAAAAATTGGTAAAGATATCGCCCAAGAACATCCAAAATGAGATTTCAGTCATAGATAGCCTTCCTCATAATTACCTTCCTCTTGATCTGATTTCAACAGGATGGTCTATTTCATCACAGAATCAAGCTCACATCCAGTAGCAACCAACAAACTTCTCAATAGACATGAAAATACAAATTATTGCAGGTTACTGCAAAACATTTATAAAGTTGCAAGAAAGTACTGACTCATCATCCTTGGAAATCTGCTGGAATCTAATCACCCCAGGAGTTCTAAAAAGATTATTGGCCATGATCACTGTGTACAGAAGCCAATTATGGATTAAGACTAAAAAAGTAAATTCACTTGCAAACTAGTCCTTGCTGATCCCTCCACACTCAAGTGAGATGTGATAGAGAACACTGGCACTGATAACACAGCTATGACTGCTCTGCTTAGGGAATCCATGATTTACATAATGCAGAGCCGTGTTTCTTGATGAGCAGATGACATAAAAACACAACATGAAAAGAACATTCCTCCACCACAGATTCTGCACACAAACAAGAAGGAAAATCACGATCAAGCAAAGGGCAGCTCTAAGGGTAAAAGTAAGTATTTGCTCTTGATTATGAGGGTGCAAGCATATCAATATTACATTGATTTATCCAGAGTCTGGTACTCAAATACAAGATTAAAAAAAAAACATATTTAAAAAAATCACTAGTATTTTTAGAGATCTGTCTGAAAACAAGAGTTCAAACACTATTTTTCTGTTAGCTGGTACTTGTGAAATTGCTTTTTAGAAATACAACTAGTGCATTTATTGTATTTAAAATTAAACTCCCCCCGTACTTTGTGTAATTGTAGCACAAATTAAACCTCAACTTAGAGAGGCTGCTGCAGAATTGCAGTATTAACTATTAATTATAGGTAATGGTTGAAAGAACAAATTTTTTTAATGGTTTTACAAATACTAAAATTTTCTCTCAGCTCTGAAATACAGAGAAACCAGGCTTCATAAAACATGTTTAGTGTTTTCACTAATGCTTTTCTAATAGCACCAACATTATCTGCAGAATTTAGGGCTCTCCTTGAGGAACATTAATTCTCTGAACTCATCCTCTCAAAAATATTCCACACACAAACCAACAAAATGCTGTTTAATAAACTAAGAGGGATAGGAATAGTGGG
Organism: Empidonax traillii; assembly: GCF_003031625.1. Taxonomy (NCBI): domain Eukaryota; kingdom Metazoa; phylum Chordata; class Aves; order Passeriformes; family Tyrannidae; genus Empidonax; species Empidonax traillii. The sequence goes on from NW_020955308.1 coordinate 469,127, forward strand.
CTAAATCTTTTGATCCAGCACAGCTTCCCTTGGCGTATATTTGGTGGGGATTATCATTAATTTACTTAAATCCTATTCTGATTCAGTTCTGGAATAGCTGGGAGTTAGACTCGTCCCCAAAGTAATCTGAAATAACCTAAGGGATATTTTAATTTAAAACTGTCATCAGTAGATTCCAAAAGGTTATCCTCATGACAAAAGATTGTTTGAATGTAATGGTTCTCTGGTTAGAAATCCCTTCCTCTAACCTTCTTCCTCTCACTTACGGGAAAGCAAAGAACCAACATTATCAACTTGTAAGAGATTATTATTTCTCTTGTGTGCTGGGGAATACCAGCAATTTAGGATCTTTGTTTTAAACATGAAGTTATGAAGAACAAAATTAGGGACTAGAAACTGTACCAAAAGTCCTAAGACATTAGACTGTTTCCAAGAATTTCACTGGCCTACGAAACCAGGCCAGCTAGGGGAATAATAGCTGTTTTTAGTTTACAAGGAATATTGGAAACTAGAGGAAAAAAACTTCTTACCAAAATATTTAATGTGCAAAGTAAGTGTTACTTTTTTTTGGTACAATATTTTTTTGTTAGACCACACTTCACTTTACAGGAACACAGACTAGTGATCAGCACACTCCAGCTCCCCACAGAAGAATACTGCTGGTATGTTTACCATGAATGGTCACACTGTGGGGAAGATCCATTTTCTTCCTTAACCTGAGGTACTTTAACATGAAAAAAGTTCCCTTTACAGTTAATGTAAAAGTAACAGGCATCTCTAGGAAATTACTCACTCCATCTAATATCTGAATTGCTTTTTGGAGATGTCACTTCCACTATGAATTACTAAGGAAAGTTGACCTAAATCCCTAATTTAGGTACCTTAATTTGTAGGCTAAATTTAAGAAGAATATCTGGGCATACAGATTATTTGCAATAAGCCATATAAACTCCAGAGAATCACTGTTAATAAGGCATTCAAGTTCTTACATATTTCAAAGCATGACACATACACTTTCAGAAATGACCTCATCTATTTACTTCCTTTCTTTTGTAGCTTTTGAGAGACTTTTGGACTACTATGTGAATAATGAAAGACATTTTCCTATTACCATCATCTGAAACTGTACGACGCTGGGAAGTTGCTCAGTGGTCAGAGAGTTCTGACAGACAGATATAACAGGAAATGAGAGAGCCTCCACTATAGAATAAGCTCTACTTATGCCTGAAATACCCTTTGCTGGTGGACTAGTCTATAATTTTTCTCTGATTTTATTTCTTTATTTTTACTTTCATACACCTAGTGTGTCATTCTTTCCTTTTCCTCTTCTGAATTTTCCTTTACTTCATGGGAGCTCTTCTCAACTCCAAATTCACTTTAAACCTGACTATCATAGCTGCTTTTCCAAACCTAAAACCCCCTTTTCTGACATTATGACTGAAATCACAGATGCTAGAGTTGCAGCATAAAGACTGGAGTTCATCAATGATGAAGAGTTAACATCTCCCACTTTGTGGTCAATGGCATCAATTTTTTTCTAATGATAAAGACATAAGCAATTTAACTTCCAGTTCAAGAGAAAGTAAAAAAAGAAATAGTAATTTTAATTACCTGACATCTTTTTCAAGTTGTGTAATATGTTCTTTCTGCAGATTTATTTGAGAATCTCTCTGCTGCACAGTTTCAATGAGATATTTGTATGGCTGTTGTGCTTGATTCAACAAAGAATTTGCTCTCTCAAGCTGCCAAAAGAAAAGGTATTACTACTATAAGTTTTATAATTAATAAAGCATAATTATTTGATTATTAATTATTATTAATTATTGATTTTTACCAGTTGCAAACCAAAAAAAAAAAAAAAGAAAACAAACCACCTTCAAATTAATTAGTGTATTATCCCCTCAGTTTTCTATTCTGTTCTTTTCACTGCAATCATGCTACTCTCTACCCTTCCCTAATCTTCATTTTCAAGAGTTTTAATGTAACAGCTTCCATTGATTAAAAAAGAAATAAGTATAGTCAATACCTCTGTCTGTGGTGTTATTGACCGGTGACTTTTAAAAAACACTATACTATTACAATGGAATTTTCAGCTCAGAAATTGAATATAGATAAAAAGATAGTACAAATGGAAAAAAAAAATCCCTTTCTCCTAATCCATTATTCTATATGAATAGCAAAATCCAACAAGATGCTTAAAAGACTAGAAAAAATTAACTGTCATTCCCATAAGTAGGAAATAAACCTTTCCTGAACAAATTAAGATGACCAGATTTAAAAATCTTGCATGATATGGCCTGCATCTTGAGCAATATAATAAGAACATTCACTAAATTATGTACAGAATTAAGATCACACAACAAGATTTAGTAGTTCCAGCAGCTGGAGTAGATGTAAGTCATGAAAAAAGAGAAAGCACAAATACAATGTCAAGTTGAAGGCTCGAGAAAGGCATTCAGTGGCAAGCCAACTATTCAGCTTAGTCAATTGCTTCATTTGAAGTACCATTTTTTTCTGTATATTAACTTGCTAGTTGCTTTTTAAGTTACCCAAAGACCATACTAGCCTTCTAGACAAAAGGGACTCTATCCATCTGTTCTGGCACTGTTGTTCAAATCTCTGTGAGGTGAACTAATTCCAAAATTTAGACTGGACTCCAGATGTAGAACTTACAGATCACTACTTTGCAGAAGCTGATATATAGGCTTCCACTTACTTAAACTGAGAGTAACAAAGTGAGTTTCAGAGGCAATAAGTGGATTATCAGTAGCTGAGGATCTTTCTTGGATCACGTCACGAGAATTCCTTTATTCTGTTTGTCCTATGCATGGTCAACAAACCTTCTGTAGTAGAAAGAAAGTCTCAATACCTACTTTAACATTGCAGGTTACTGTTATATAAAGCACCTGAAAGAGGACTTTAAGGGAAAATTCTTTTCTAATGCTGCATCAAACCATCAAAATAGATAGGATCTTGCAGTTAATATATAGGACTATAATAGGACTAACAGAAGACTGACAAGTTTTTTTCAGTAGATGAGCTTTTCCATAGGGTTCCAACTTTCAAGTAAGTACAGTATATTAGACTTCCTTAAAATGAATGAAAACATGGAAAAGTCAGTATTTTCTTCTTGGTATTCTCTTCTTTCTGAACTTTTCCACAGGATCAATATGATTTCTTTCTATAAAGCTCAACAGCAATTGTTTCAAGGAAAGACCAAAAGCAGAGTTTTAGAAAGAGAATCCATTTTAGTTATTGAATTATTTTTCTTTTCCATCCTCCTTGAAAAAGCTAATAAAACACAGTTGTATACTTCACTGAAATAGCAGTATTTAATCCAAATTCAAACCCAAAAGCTTACACAATCACTTCTGCATCAACATTTTATCCATGTTCTAGATTTCTTCCAAATGACTGAACAAACTCTCAATTGAAAGGATAATAATGGGCTACTTAAGCATGCTGTAGTTTACAGGATCTCTCTTCTGTTATTAAAAAAAAAGAAGAAATCAAGAAAGTTACAACAGCTTGGAGTAAAAATCTATCTTGGCTCAGGGAATGATTTAAAGACAGGAAACACAAGTTTAAGATCTTTAACTATATAAAAAAGATAATAGATAGTAATCAGCATAAAATATGAAATGCAGGAAATTCACCACAGAAGCAACAACTTCAAGGGGAAAATTGATACTAGCAGACAAAAAAAATGGGAACAAAAAATTCTAGAAACTGTACAAACCAATATGGCAGAGATACAGTAAAACTGTATTACAATGCTGATGAAAACACAGACATTTTCAATAGAATTTTTTGCCATATGTTTGAAAACACGTCAGATGATCAGCTTGTGAAACATGAGAATGATAGACTATTTTCCACTCCACTGTGTTCGCAAGTGCAAACTCCCTGTGCACATCTGGAAAGATGGCATGCAGTATGGCATAAGTAATTCTTATCAAATAAATTATCTATAATCATATGCAAAATTAAAAAAAAGAAAAAAATAAATCTGCTGAAGTGTTCAGACCTGAATGCCAGACATGAGTTTAACTGAAAGCAGGTCTTAAAAGGTTTTATTTACACATAAGAGTTTGATGTTAGTAGACTGTGCACTAGCTATCTGCAAAATGTTTAACTTTGTACTGGATTACATTCGGACCGAAACTATAAAATTATATGACAAAAATCAAGAATTTAATGACAGAATAAAAATGAGGTGAAGACGTTCTAGTGGAATTTTGCCGGAATTCGAACTAAGATTACTGGTACTGAACCTTTCATCAGTGATCTAGAAGCAAATATAAACCTAATGTGGGTAAGAAATGTATTGGAGTGAAACCCAGAAAGATTTAAGATAAAGAACAGTGATAGGGAAGAATACCAAGCATAGCAATAGATTCACCAATTTCCTGATGTCTGCAATTAAAGGTTTGAAAGAATATGTTTCAGTCAAATACAAATTACTATTTTATACTTAAGAAGAATACACAACAAATTATAGTATTGGTTAAAAAAAAAAACCAAAGACTTCACTGTTCATGTACCTTTCATTAAAATACTATACATAATCATATATATACATATAAAATACACAAAATTAATACTTTAAAAATATGTAGAAAATTCACGTATTTGCACAGTGGAGTACTTGGATGTAGTAATCCTAATTTGTAACTACCATGGCTTTAAAAATCAAACTGTTAAACCACATTCCTGAAATTGAATTCCATACTGTGGCAATATCTAATAGAAAACATAGTTGCTCTTTGGTTCCTAAGAGAAAGTTAAAAGACAGTCTTAAAAATACTTCATAAAATTAGTTTGTCCTAATTCTAGGACATTTCAAGCTGAGTTTTGCTTTGTGTTTGTTCATGTCGAAGTAATACATAATTTCATGTATTATATACAGAATTTTAAAAGACCATGAAATTAAATTCATTGTAACTAAGACTCAAAAACTGAACAATTGTAGAAAAGGATTTACAGAAATGTCTTCAGAAGTGATTTAAGAGAAGAGTTGTATAAAAAGTAACAATGTATTCACTGAACAATTAAGTATCAAACAGAGCGAACTAGTCTGGTTAGCTGGTCTTCTGTTCAGAAATCAAATCACTCTCTCTCTGCCTCACATTCTTGTTTAGCCTGTAAAGTAATCCCTCTTTTAACATTAGTTTCAAAATACAATAAAAACTTGTTTGAAAACTTTTATCATAGAGTTTTGGTTAATTATGAGGCCATTTTTTTACATCAAATAGATGATAAACACTGTTTAGAAAATATTTCATTTTATGAACAGCTGCTCTGCAATGTTTATAGTTTCTACTGATACGAATTTTTGTGTAGCAGTAATTTACCTCTTGTGAAATCTGTGTTACTTGTTCCTTCTGATGTTCCAGATCTTTTACAAGCAATGAGTTTTGCTTTTCTAGTTGCAGTAATCTTCTTGCCAAGTGAACACTGTACCAATAAAAATCAATCTCAAGTTGAATTTTTTCCACAATAGGCAAAACAAATCCTCACATTTATACTGCAGAAGTTCATTGCCTTAATTTCTCACCAATGCTTAAATACTAATACACATCAACTACATAGTTAAACAGGTTGCATGGTCAAATTTAGAAAAACAATGAAAATATTACAAAATCTAACAGCACTGAAATAGAATTCCCACAGTTATGCCAATTGTAATATTTTATACAAAGTAGTTACCTATAGAATTTTTCCAGTACTGCACAGTTGCAGCAGTACTGTCAAAATGCTTCATCTAATTATGAGTATTTACTTTTTAGCAACTTTACAGCATCATTGTAATAGGCTTCTCATTAAATAATAGTTTAAAAAAATACACACCAATATACATTATGTAGCGGAACACTGAAAAATGTAGTATTTTATCATTTTCAAAACAGGCAAAATTGGTTTGCCTGACATTTAATATGCTAAATAATTAAACGTTACTACCATTTTTTAAAAATAAACTCTTATGTACAGTCACAAATTACCTTGAAGAGAAATGATTATTGAGATACTTTAACAATCTAGTTAAAAATAAGATCCTCAATCTCTTGTACACTTCATGTCCAAAATCAAGAGTTTATCATCCATTTAACAGCACAGATCCATAGGCAGTATTGGGAAGATTCAATATGCAATTGCAGAGTCTACTTCCAGACATCTAACCTAGTCTTCCAAACTATTATTAATCACAGTATCACAGAAGTATATGGCAGGAACCACAGTGGGTCACCTGGTCCAACCTCCCTGCCCAAGCAGGGTCATCCCAGAACATGGGATTGCATCCAGAGCGTTTTTGACTAACTCCACAACCAGTTCCTGACCATAACACCGAATCTATGAGAGGATAAGTGGTCTAAAGCAGACTGACAGGGAGATTATATTTACCCTTAAGCTGAGGCTTACAGTGTATAAAGCTAGTTGAGCGCATAAAGTTTCTCTGAAAATTTGGCCAGTCATAATCTCTGCCTCCTCCTCAGTAAAATGGAATACACTTTTAGATTTGAAAGAAGTCTTAATATTTTTCATCTGTGTTATAAACCTACCCTTTCATGCATAAATCTTTTACTTTTGCCTACTGTGAGAGGAATTACCTGCAATTTTCAATAGTTTTTACCATAAGGTTGGTTCTCTCAGTTGCTCCTGCAAGGAGCATTAGGTTGTGTGAACAGTAACTGAGAAAAAAAGAAGTTAATTCTCCTAACTAGTTATTTAGATTTCTATTTAGGAGATATGAGATATGTGTGAAGATTTCATCTAGCACAGAAAAGAAATTAACCACTTCTTTGACTAAGAGCTATTAGAGTGTAAGGGAAAACTTGGATACCTTCTCATGGCAACTTTAGGAATGCAGCCCATCATATTTTTCCCAGCTACAGTTATTCAGTGAACTTGATCTGAATACGTCTTTCAAGTATACTCATTGATACATTTTTGGACTAGTTTTAATGTAAAGCAAAGGGACAAAGGGCAAAGACATCTTATTCAGGATACCTTTATTACAACTATACTAGAAAATTATGCAGTGCTCGAGAATGTGATAATTTATTGTTAGCAAACCACTAGAGTCATTCTGGTAGTATTCTGCGTTTTCTCATTTACACTCTCCCAAGCAGTTCCTAGGCATGGCTGAGAAGTTAGCAAGGGCAACCAAATCACTGCCAATGCGTCATTCACGTGTGGTTTAACCCACAAAGAGGATTTAGTTTTATGGAAATGGGCTACTACGGGCCATTTGGTCTTGATGCTTCAGAGTGTTCCCAAGGATGTTTAGTTTAGTACTATGGGTATATAGTGCCTATGTCCAAAGTAATGAAATAGTTGTTACTGGCAAGTAGGCAAAGAAGTACAAAACCCACAATGCCCTACACTTGAAAACGTGGGTTTTTTACAAAGTTTCAGAGACTGAAGTGCATGATGTGAACTTAAAACAGCCCTTCATTTAGGATCTCATATATCAGGATAAAAGAAGAGGTAGTGGACCCCAGAACAATCCTAGAGAGCATAAAACTTACCTGTGTTTCTTTAATGGCTCTAAACATAGAATCTTGTGTCACAGTCTTTAAAAACTCTGGGAGCCAAAGGCATCACACACATTTTCTGCATCATAGTTTTTCTTGAATCAAAACAGCAGGTAAACCATATACAGACTTTTACCTTTTTTTTTTAATTTTAAAAGATAAAGTCTATGAAGTCTTCAACACCATTATGAAGGATTAAATAAGCTTTATTAGTCAATGCCTTTTGGAACAATGACATTCTGAATGAAAGAGCCACTTCTAAGCTCAGAAAGTGTCTTCCAAGCATATCTGAAATCCTGGCCTATTGATCATCAGATTCAGCACTCAACGGTGATTTAGCAGAATTCTTATATATGTAAATAATCTAAACTGAATCTAATAAGGTGGTGAAAAACAAGGATATAGTCTGAAACTCAGAAAAATTCCCGAACTATTAAAAGGAGGAAGAAACTGAACTTTTAAAAAATGATGCTATAGGACTCTCAACAGTCTCCTAAATCAGACCTACAACAGGGTTATGGAGTTTTTTTTCACACTCCCACACCCCTGTTCTTTTCTTCTTCATTTTTATGCAGAATAAAGAGAAATCTTACAAGGAAACAACATGAAGAGGCTTAAAAGAGCAAATAAAGCCATGCCTAATTTAAATACTACATAAAATATTTTATGTTAGTCAGCAATATGTAACTTGGTGCACAATAGGTCTAATCTGATTGACAATCATATCGACAACATTTGAAAAAAAAATATATATGGCAGAAGAAATAGTAGGTGGCCCATAAATCTTTACTGAAAATATGAACATATGAAAATATGCCCTTAATTCTCATTAGTAACTTTTGACATTAAATACTCTTTGTCATGGAGAAGGTGAGGATTGAGAAGACAAAACCAATTAAATAATACTTGCAGTAAAAAAACAGCTATAAATTACAAAACATTCTATTAAAGCCTCTGAATGATGGAAATGTACACTGTGGATCTATTGTTTATGTTCACTTTGTCTTCACACTCTTCTTGGTTCGCCCACCAATTATGGTGGAGCTTCTCATTTTGGTCAAAATCTACCACTAGTACAATTATGCAGCTGACTTTCTTGCACTTGAGCAATTGTAGGCACGCTTGGATCTCATGGAATAAGCCTCATCCTAAGAGAACCACTATCCTAATTTTGAACAACAGCAAAGGTTTTGCTTTGGTCACAGTTTAAAAGTATTATGAATAAATCCACTTTCATAGAATCAATAAAGTTGGAAAAGACCCCCAAGACTGAGTCCAACCTATGACTGAACACCACATTGTCAACTAGATCATGGCACGAAGTATCACATCCAGTCATTTCTTGAACCCTTGGTGACTCCACCACCTTCCTGGGCAGTCTGTTCCAATGCTCAACAACCCTTTCCATGGAGAAATTGTCCAACCTGAACCTCCCATGGCATAGCTTGAGGTAATTTCCTCTTGTCCTGTTGCTAGTTGCCTGGGAGAGGTGAGTCATAGCCACAACACACAGGTTCTCAATGAGTCATTCAAATGTCACTATTATTTCTCAAAAGCAATGCATAATATAAATTTATTATTAAAAAATTAGTATGATCAAGAGGTATGTTATTCACCTACATGTCATTTTAATCTATTGATCAAATTATCGAATTGGCTAAATCAGAGCAAACTGAAAAAACGTAAGTGGAATCAGATCCTGTATTCATAAAGATGAAACAGTGATGCTCTGAAAACTTGTCTTTCCTAATTTCCTGACATACGTGTTTTTCTTACAATTAAATACAATAACCTTTAGGGTATTAGTAATATATTTCCTATTATATAAAAGTAAAGAATGCAACTAACCTGTTTTTACAGCTGCCTAGTTTTATACAATTAAAATTAACCCTTCTGAAAGTCAATGAAAAGAGATCTTAAAAAGACTTTCAAAAACATGTATATGCCCATTCACATGCATCAACCACATTAACAGATCCTAGTCCTCAATCTATTCCCATATACTTACATATTTAAAAAACCTCCTTATTAATCAAACTGGATGGATTCCAAGAGAAAACATAATGCACTTATCTTCACTTAGTTTATCTTGAATAAGTAAATTCAGGAGGTACTTTTCTTTACCTTTGCTTTAGTCGTCTTTTGGCTGTTGTAGGAACATTAGCACCATATCCATATGAGAAGAGAACCCTTTCAGCTTCAACTTCATCTTCCACTGCAAAAAATTGCCAAAAGGTACTGTTGAAAAGCAGTGCCAGAACCAATAAACTTCTCAGCAATTCTATTCATAACTCTACACGTGCAAAAACATTTTTCTAGAAGCTAAATTTTCAGTTGGTATAACCTTCTGGACTTAAACAGAACAATTTTGTTCACAAATAACATTAATACAGTGCCATACTTTAATTCCTTACAACACTTTTTATTTTTATGATTAACATAAGACATGCAATAAGAAAGAAAAGGAAAAGAGTTAAGAGGCTTTGAATATTCATGCTATTGGCATGGTCACAAAACACATACTAGTGGTATAAGTTCAATTCAGTAGAGGATTAGACTCTAGTTTAAATTTTTTTTCTAAAGAATTAATTTTCTGTGCATATATGAGGATGTAGAGGAAGATAAAATTAGGAAGTGTTTAAGGTGACAGGACATAACTAAGTCCATGGGACCAGAAGGGACACATCTGATGTTGCTGGTGATCGGAAATTTCACCACACTAGAGGAAAACAAATGTCATAAACATCTTCAGAGAAGGACAAGGAGATTCTTATGTTTATGCAAAATAAAAATATAAAAAAATAATCTCTGCCTCCATAGATGATTGATTTTTTAAAATGTATTTCTAAGGAATTTAAACACATTATAATTGCTTTGAAAAGAAATCCCAATTGCAGCAAGATTAAAATGTGTACAGATTTTCATACTTCAGCTTGTGAAATTCAGGTTTCCTTTCTCCTGTAAGATGAAGTGGGCCAGAAAAGAAAAAAATGAAGAAAAAAAAGAAAAAGAAGTGTGTGTGTGAGTTAAAGGCAGGGGCGGAGAGCTGGGACAGTGAAGAGGGGTAAAGCGGGACAATAAGAAAAGGGGAGTGGCAGGAGAGAAGGAGAGACCACAAGTGAACACCAGCCCAGACAGCACACAACAGTTTTGATGAATCAAGTAGTTGGGAACAGGAGAAACAAACTGAGGAAATGACATAAGAGTCCTATGTGACTCATCTTTTCTAATGCTCAAGTACCTCAAAATCAGAAATACCTTTACTACTCAACAACTTGCACAATGCTATAGCTTGTGCCCTCACTTGCCTAATACCCTTTTAATGCTATTTTAAAAAAGGATTCTTAAAACACATTTTAGAAAGAGAAAAGCCTCTAGTAGAGCACTTATGGTAAGTCACATATCTAGTTACCTGAAAAACAATACAGAAATTGCAGTAATTATGACAGGAAAAGTTTACTAATGTGTCACTACAAATGCACCAAAACTTCAGGGCTGTTTTAAATATGACAGGGAACTCTCCAGTGCTGTTAAACACTTATGGTTCAGGAAAACGTAAAAAAATAATTTAGTCTTCTTTTTGATTACAAATTCAGTGTTGCATGTTGCAGAAAAACAGTGAGATCCTGTCCTGTAAATTCATATCTGTCAGAAGTGTCCAGTAAATGTCAGAACATGAAAATGAGCATAAAAAAAATTGTAATGTTGTAGGTATCAAGTCAAGGTAATATTCTGTATCAGTATGTGCTTCTCTTCTGACATTCCAGGTTCTCCATCTGACTTTGTGATGGAAAACGTACATTTTACAAGTTAGCGGACACTTATTAAAGACAGTTTTTTACACTACTTATCAAAAAAGTGTCATTGTGAGGATATAGATAGGTTCAACCTTTTTTTTGGGAAGATACTAAGCATGGAAGCAAGAAAAATCAAACAACTAGTCTACAGCAAAAAAATGCTAGAGTGAAGATTTTATGCTGAAAAGGAAGACTAGACAAATGCCAAGGAAGTTTACTTTTGTTATTCATGTGGAAACCACTTAGATGCTGTAAGAAGTGGGTATATAAATTCTTGATAGTTTCCTGAATAGTCTGTTTCATATCACTTCAATATTAAAAAAGTGAAGCATAACAATGAGTTACTCTCAGTACAGTGATCTCTTCCGCATGAACATTTTCAAAAGGAAAAATTTAAAAGTGTATATATTTATTATATATTATATATATAATTATATGCATTATTTATATATTATATGACAAAAGCCATCTCACATGTGCAAATACACAGCTTATTAAAAAGTACAGAGAACCCAACTCCCACTGGCATCCCCACTTATTGTAAAACAGTGGAGGCTTTATGACTCAAGGGAAAAAAAAATATTATATGCTATTTAAATATAAAGAAGTGACCACAGGACTGAAGATTAATCCTTATTATCGCTAAAATTCATAGAAAGTTAAAACTGTCTTCCACACAACGCCTTAGACTAAATTAGATTCACCAAAAGACAGACAGAAGTTTTTCCATAATATATTCAATTTGGAAAATACTTATATTTCCTTTCAACTATTTTTCTACCCTTAGCTATTTTTGACATGTAAACATCAGGGCACAATTTGAGACACAGGAGGAAGTATAACCGTCTTCAAAGTGTTTTTTAAAAAAAAAACCCACATTTTTTCTTCTGCTTTTCCTCAGATACTAGTCTTAGTAATAGTATTAGTATTAATTCTAACTTTCTATATCAAGTACACTATAATAATAGAAAGTTCATTATTAAATGAGTATATTGAAATAATACTAAACTGTAACACCTTTTTTTCTCTAATGAAATCAGAAAATGAAGTTATTATATTTTAGAGAACAGTTCATTTGGAAACTTTTATTTCTTTAAGTCATATTGTAGCATAAACTGTAAACTATAATTAAAATAGATGCTTACAAAGAAGTTAAGAATGACTTAGTTCTGTAAAACTTTTAATGCCATCGTAAGATGCGTAAGAAAATGTAAACCGGTGTGAACAAAAAACAGTGTTCTGAACTCTATCTTCTCCTTGGAAAAAATGAAGGTAAGATCCAAAAATTCTTTATTAATACATAAATGCTCCTTAGGCAAGTTTCTATATACACTTCCAAAAACATGTTACCAAATAAATATAAACATGTATATAGCAAATGTGCCTATGATCAGACTGGAACCTTTGGGTAGTCAGGCCATTCTAAGTACAAGTTGGAGTGTATAAAATTAATAAACTATGTGGTCTATTTACTGAAAATACCCTGACATCACTGCATCTTGGTAATACATACTTTGATATACACTATTCCTTGTATATAAAGCTTACGAAATAATCTTCTACCTGGAACACATTATACATTGTGACTATTATTTGAGGAGTAAAGAAAGAGAAAAGGATAAGAAGGTAGCTGAATGGGTTTAGAATATTACTCTATTCTAGTTTAGAATCGTACTCTATTTACAACAGGTTAAAAGACTTCAAGATTAGAGTAAGAGTTTCAAATTAGAAATTACTTGCTTTGTGGACTCATTTAGGCTGAGAATCAAACCAATAGAGGTTTTACAGAAATTTTGCTGTGTTTGAGAACATTTTTATTCTTGCCAATCAGAGACAAAAATTTTCAAGACTAATCAGGTATGAACTTAATCTGTTGTTTAGTAATCAACACAGACTGAGCTGCAACAAACAACTACCTAATGTCCAATTATTATGAATACAACACATGGAAGAATCTTTCCCCCCTTCCAATTAATCAAAAGATTCACATTAATCATGTATTATGAAACCTATATTTGTCTGTCAAGAAAGAGGGTTTCCTGATATTTAAAATAAATAATATCAGAATCCTAAAAACCATATCCAATTATAATGGATTATCAGAATAGGGAAAAGAGAAATGACGGAATACCGAGATGATTTTTAATAAACACAAACTTAGACATATGGATGTTTGATACACATTTACAGATACATTTAGAAACCTGTCATTAATATTTTCCATCAAAATAATTACTGTCTTTTACTTGTCAGGCATAAGGAAGGAGAATGACAGGCACTGTATGACTTTCCAAGTGCCACGAGAAAAAAAGAACTCTTGTCATAATGCCAGAAACACCTCCAGACAGTGTAACTCGTGACAGAACTTACTTTCTGCTGTCTGCAATATTATCTCATCGAGCTCTTTTTCAAGTTTTTCATAAGTATCTAGTCTTGCTTGAAACTCAGAATTCTGTGTTTGAAGCTCAATAATGCGTGTTTCACTAGAAGACTGAAGACTATAAAATTCCTTCGTAAGCACCTGTGAGAATGAGTAATGGAAATACCAGAGATTCAGTACTACAGCTATTTTTGAAAGTGATAAAATACAATACATGTGAAATGCACAGCAGTATGATACTAAATATTTCATGTAACTTTTGCACAGAAAAGATTACCATACTTTAAAAAGTAGTTATTTTTTCAGTTGCATGATCTTGCACAGATTACAGTCTCAGGTCATATCACTTCTGCCTATCTCTAAAGGCATAACTCTAAGAATCACAGAAAAAGCTGCAAGAATTTTAAAGTTAGGAAAATCAAGGTAACAACTAAAAAAATTCACACACAGCAGTCAAAATAGAGTAAATGCAATTATTTTTATTGCTTTAATGGGATTCAGATTTCAGTTTATCAATTTTTCTGAACAAAAAACCTCATATTAAAAACTAAAAGTTATGAAGGTCTCTATAATAAATAAAGTTTGATATAGTGCTCTATAATAGGAAACAACACTGACCACATAAATATATAACAAACTGGAATAAGAAGATCCTTGGGAAGTAAAGTAGTATGCTTTGCAGAAAAATCCCACCAAAACAGGTAAAGTAATAACCAAGTGGTACTGCAGCTAAATGTAATACTAGTTTCCTAAGTAAAAATCACAAACATTCAGAATGACAAGGGAATACAGATCTTGAGATACAGAAATATATGAATAGTCTACACAGCAGTAATACCAGATTCACTGTCAAAACCACTGAAGAATGCACAATGCTTAGAGAAACAAGCCACTAGAATATAAAAAGATAAGTCTAGTGTCACAGAAAAAATAAATGTATAGGTTAAAGCTGGGCAGCATACAAACAATCTGTTTCCTAGTTTATCAAGAGAAGCTACTCTATGTCCCAAATAAAAGCTCGAGTTAGTTCACAAAGCAGCTGTAGCTGAGCCACAAGACACGAGTGACCACATTATTAAGATTAGTATCCTAGGAAAAAAGGTAAGGGAAAAACCTTAGTATATAAATGCTATATATAAGAAAGGAAATAAAAATTCCTAAGAGAATTCAGTCATAAGGAACAAAAGCAAAAACTTCAGACATCAAATATTTAAACTCTGCAAGAACATTTCTTCATGAAAGAGCACTGGTTTAAAAGAGTCTCTCTAAAGAGAAAAAGAAGTTCCAAAAGTGTTAGTGGAATTGAAAGCCAAATATTCAAGTTATAATCAGACCAAATAAATATCCACAAAGAAAATGAAAATAAAATTCAAACTGAACTACATTCTACAAGTTTCACATGTCTATGCAATTAAAACTCTGTTTAGCAACCTCTAAGTCTAGCAGAACTGGCACTCCCAGTGCTTGTGACCACAACTAACCTCATCAGCCAGGATCTGAATGTCCCAATACAGACAAAAAAAGAAATTACAGTCTATAGTTCCTTCTGGTAAACAACCTAGGCAGGTTCAGCACTAAAAATGCAGGGATCTGAAGACTGGCATTCTTTTCCAAAAAAACCAAAGGCTGCTATAACTGGCACTTTCTTCTACCCTTCCAATTTGTGCTCTGATATTTGATTTAAACCTACACTCACAATCTCATTTAAATCTGACAAACTGGACTCTGTGATATTGGCACTGTAACCCGTGGAGAGCACAAGTATGAGATTTTCTCCTGAAGGAAAAAGCAGCCTGTGGAGGATCCACACTAGAGCAGGATAAAAGTGTGAGGAGAAAGAACCATGGAGAAGGGCTGTTAAGGACTGACTCAAACCCCCATTTCCCATCCCTCCCTGCTCTGCTGTGGGAGGGGGACAAGAGTCAGAAATGGACGAAAGTTAACCCAAAAGAGAACGGAGTGGAGAAAGTTGTTTCAGTTTTTGTCTTTGTTTCCTACCATCCAAATGTGTGTCAATTGGTAGTAAGTGAAATAAGTTTTCCCCAGGTCAAATCTATTTTGCCCATGATGGTAACTAGTAAGTGATCTCCCTATCTTTATATCAACCCATGTACTTCTATAGACTTATTTACTTCACCCCCATTCTCTTCAGGAA
Source organism: Empidonax traillii (assembly GCF_003031625.1). NCBI lineage: Eukaryota > Metazoa > Chordata > Aves > Passeriformes > Tyrannidae > Empidonax > Empidonax traillii. Next base: position 484,994 of record NW_020955308.1, read on the forward strand.
GAGGAATGAGAGTGTCTGGCACCCAACCAAAGTCAACCCACCACGCTAGGAGTAGCAAGGTTTGGTCTTTTCAGTTCTGTATACACCATGCTCCCCTTGACCTCTTTTAGTTGTAAAAATGTGGTCCGGAATTGCATATCAATAAAAAGTATTTTATTATGTAAGTGCTATCACAGATCCTAGTTTTAAATAATGATACTGAATTCACCATAACTGATCTGGAGAAACTGTCTTCTTTCCCTACAACTATCACATAGACTGACCTAAGCAGCTTTGTGATGCGAGCAGATATATATATCTCACATGAATGACATACTGTCTTCAACATCTCTCCATGAGAGATTGCTTTGCCTTCTTCCTCTCTCCAAAGCCTTATTTTCCACTGAAGTGATCAAACTTAATGAGCTTTTCATTCGATCCCACCTCAGCAGAATTTGGTGGAGATAGTAATTCATCCATGTTATGTTCTTTGTTGCTTTCCCCTCAAGTTTTTCCATTTCAAATTCTAATTGAAAACAACTATATAATGCCCGATATAATGTCTCTTTATATAACGTACCTCCAGCTTTCTCTGATATTTCTCACATTCCATTTGACACTGTGAAAGATTCTTAGCTGTTTCTTGTTGCAGGAGTTGAACATGTTCAGTTTCAAAGGACTTTAACTTACTTTGGTGAAGAAGTTCAGCTACTTTGCTTTCAGTGCCAAGCTGCATTTGTCTGTACCTAAAAGGAAAATGAAACAGTAAGTTTAACTTACTCAAAAATAAGCAAACTTAGAATATATGCTAGTTCTGTTCATTAGAGGTATAAATTTCAAGAATTAATACAGTATTTTGAAGAGTTTAGTAGGTATTAGTATGGTTATCTATGTAACTATTATAACCTGTATTGGAAATATCGTTAGGAAAATTCAATATTATAATGACAATGCAACACAATGCACAGTTAATGCAGCTAATGCACAATCAAATGATAATGACTTTATAGTATATCTTATTTTTCTTATTTTTAAAAATGTTAGATCAATGTGAATCTGTTTCTTGGCACACAAATGCATGCAATGAAGTCTTTTCCTGGGAGAGATACTATGGAAATGTTGTCTCCTCTCTTCACTACCATGTGTTACATGTGATAGGGAGACGTGGTATTAGATATCACTGAAATGGTGCGTCCCTTGGGATATCATGAATATCAGCTACACTGCTTTTTCCTGTACCCAAAGGCATGAAGAACTGTCAGACCACAATGGTGTATTAATTTCCATAGTCACTCAGAACCACAGGTCTTTCGCAAAAAGCAGAAATAAAGTATAATTTTGAGAAAATTGCTACAATGTAATTATAAGTGACAGATAAATAATATTCTACTCAGAAGTGGAGTTCATCTATTTTACTCATTCATTGTACTTAACAGACAATCTCAAAAATGAGGCATAAAAAAGTTTGCTGATGGAATACTAAATTATTGGACTGTAGAAAATTAGGGTCATGTGAAGAACAGTAGAAAACCTCATGAATCTTATTATTAAATAAGATATGAAACTAAAGGAGATATACGCAAAGTAAATCAGAGGATTTAAAAATGGTCCTAACCATATACATAGAGCAATGAACTCCTAGCTGACTGTTTTAATTCATGAGTGAAATCTTGGGATTATAATAGATAAATCCATTAAAACTTTGGTTCAGTTTTAAATAACACTCAAAACTAAGGTTTTGGGAACTACTGTAAAAGCAATAGAGAAAATACAGAAATCACTGCGTCACTTTGCAATTCCACGTTGCTGCCTGCATTAATGAATGCTGACAACCATTCTAGTACTTCACCTCACAAGGAATAGAGCTGGCAAAGCAACAGAGAAGGGCAGTAGGGACTGCCTTTGACAACCAGCAACACTGCACACTTAGACAATCACACTGTGTGGAATAAATTACTTCAGCAAGCTAGGACTCTACAGTTTGGAAAAGAGAGGGAAAAGGAAGAAATAAGAAGCCTGTAACATTATGAGCAGCATGGAGAATGATAAGAGGAGTCAACTGTATTTTCGAATGAGAAAACATCTAATGCGGCAGAATGAAAACAAATATAAGTTGCTATTCATACATGAAAGCTGTGAAATTCCTTACCATAAAATGTTGGGGATGCTAAAAATTAACACTTTCTCAAAAGGATACTGAACAACTTGCAGCAGAGAAATTCTTTGACAACTACTAAATGGAAGATGGTACTTCTCACACACCGAAGCCACTTAACAACAAATGGTTAGATTGCCAGACAAACCTTTACTCTAACCCAGCATGGCTCTTATGTTAGTTGCCATTTGTCAAATTGCAGTTGCAACACAATTCCATCCTATTTAGCACCTTATCTTTAGGTGGAATTGAGAGTGTTTAACAAAAACAAAGGGATTACTTCAGATATTTTCCCTGAGGATTTCAGATGTAGGAATGTTTCTAAGGCACAAAGAGGAAGCAATTTTCACTGGCATCAACTTGAACAGAACAAACAGGTGCCATTATGATGCCCCTGATAATCACTCTGAAGACATCCGTGTATGTGTAAACAGTCCAATGCATGAACAAGATTGTTCCCACACAGGTTGAGATTAGAAGTTCTGCTTACTGAGCTCATGAAAAGGCTTTGCTTTTAAAAACAATTTTCTTTTTCAATAGTAAGACATTTGTTCTCAGTGTTACTACATTCAAACTGCTAAATGCCAGTTACCTATCTAGATATCGACTACTGTCATTTTTGTTTGGTGATGCTTTTCAAGTGTTGATAATTTTAGTATTTCATGACTGCTTCCTATGTTCATATTTTCATTTTATGACAGAAAAACAATTTCAGCACTTTTGAATTCTCCACACGTGGTACATGATTGGCTGCAGACTTGACACTAAATCTTTTATGGTATATACATTGTTTACAATAGTGGGAAGAATGTCTTGTTCCAAAATGAGTAAGTCTTCACAAAGATACATGTCATCCAGCCAACAATGCAACGAAATCCACAAATTTACTTAATTACTAGTCATATTTATCGACTCTAAACAACAAATTTGCACCTTCCACCTTGACACAAACAATACTTTCCTATCCACAGCTTCAGACCTTGTATTAGTCTGAGGTTCAACGATCTGTGCTGTACTGAGCTTACACACTGGAAACATTCATAAACTTAGGCAAAGTATAAGTAGGTACTTCTCTGTATCTACTTTCTATACTTTCCAGAGAAGTCTGTAATTCTCTGATGATTCTACTTAATCAAGGGAGTGCTTCCAGAGCATGCTTCTCTACCCAATCACGAACAGTAACTTCAGAAATTTACTTTTTTTAAACTTTGTTTTGGAAATTTGAAGCAGGTTACATGTGTATGATCTGTTTTGTACTGACAAGGTTACAAACGGTCAGTTTTCTTTTGACCTTACTACACTGTTGATCGGACTAGTAACTCCTCCACTGTAGCACCATTCAGAGTTTCTCTGTCATATTTGCTTTTACTTGGTCAGACAGTATCTCTGGTTTCTTGGCTACTATTTCATCACAAGTGTGTGTGCATGTGTGTATAGAGTCATGTAACACAATGTGCTGAAACACATTCCTTCATCTGCCTAGATGGTCTCTAAGGAAAAAGAAAAGAAAACAAAACCACCCTACGCTTTAATACTACTATTATGGAAAAAAACCCTGTGGAATGTGGGTCTGCAGGATTTTTCTCCATCAAGAAATTTTAGCAAACTTGATATAATGAAAGAGTAGAGATTTTAATCTCACAGAAGAATGAGGGTTAAGAATGAAAGGGAAATTACAGATTGGGCCAATGAAAAAGAACAGAAAAACCCCTACATGTAAGAATCATCTAGAATAAGGTCTCCGCTTTATTACGTCTCTAGGCCATTAGGCTGACCAGTCAATGATGCCTGAAGTTTGCTAAAGCAGTGAAACAATGGTTATAAAAGTTATTTCTAGAGTAAAGTAGAAGACAGTACTCAGAGAGGGACTTACACTCCGGTTTGTAAGGATGGTTCAAAAATTTTTCAAATCAGAGGAGTTTGTTTTTGCAAATGGTGGATAATGAAATAATAATTTGTCAAAATCTGCATAAAATGAGAGCAAATGGAAAGATTTCACGATAAAACCATGTAGTCAGTATACAGAAGAAAGTATGGCAACCAGCTGGTTTTTTTGAATGGAGGAACTACAAAACACATCAGCACAGCCTAACCTAACACTGATAATCAAAGATTTCTATCATGTATGAATAAAGTGATATTCACTCAGCATTTCTATCTTCTTATATGAGACAGCAACTCTCAAATGTTTTTCACTAATTGAAATAGACTCTTTTCACCATTATCTATCCCATTTACGAAACCCGAGAGGTACAGCAGTACTCAAAAAGGTAACTGAACAATGAAGTACATTAGAAGACAATAAATTTGTAAAATTAGACATTCCAGAAGCAGCAAATCCTAGTCCTAAGCTTATTAATAAGAAAGAATGTCAAGCAAATACAAATGTCTTCCCAAGGAAGTCTTACGAAAATGATACAAAACACCAACCCTTTCTAATTTTGCAAACCTGATTATACCAACTTACAGCTCTTTGGGATATATTTTAGAAATTATTTGCAAGTTTAATAATGTTAAAAAAACCCTGTAAGTTCTGAAATCATCCAGAGTCCACAGTTGGGTCAGCTCCAGATTTAAGATTTTTAAAGCAATTAGAATATACTCTCCTATTTGTACAAAGGTCTGTGCTTTGGTTCAGTGCCAAATTTGCAACACTATCTAAATGCTACAGACATTTCCTCCCTAACCTGTCCTATTGCAAACCTCCTAATTCCAGCCCCAACATGTTCCTGCCCTTCTCCCTCTCTGTCCCAGCACCAGCCCCGATGTTTTCTGAATTCCAATTCTATTTTCATTCTTCATACACAGGGCATCTGTTTCTCTTCTCACCTGTGTTCATATCCTATTCAGCTTCCATTCCTATCTTGTAGCCCTACTCTCCTAATTCTGCTTTTCTTTGTCTCTACTCCTATATCACCTTGTCATTTAGCATCCTTCACCAAATCTTACCCATACTTCTTGTAATATGAGGTTCAAATCCCAGTTTAACTTTGTCACCTTCTGCAACTGAGTCTGGCTGTTAAGGTTTCCTCACTTCGAAAGATTCCCAAGCTAAGTATAAAAGCACAGAACTGAATTTTCCTTACTCTTTATTGTCCCACTTGGAGTCACAGGAGTAATATGGTCTAGATAGGCCTACATTAAATTAAATTCATGCCACAGACTGCACAAACGCTGTCCTTATATGCAGCAAACTGTGAGACTCCAGTTCAAACACTGGCATTCAAAGGATCTGGTTTCCACTGGTTCTCTTGTTGATCCTTGGTACTAAAAACTGGTTGGCTCATTTCTGAGCAATCAAAAATTTCCCAGGAACTGCATTCACACGCAACCCATTAAGTAACTGCAAATGTAGGAACTCTGATCCTTAGTTTCAAATGCTTTCATTGTTCAGCTTTTGCAGCACTGCACATAAGTCTGATGAGTTATGTATCTAGCTGGTTTCACAAATTGAAAGTCTGCTCTAATATTTACTACAAAATGGGTAAGAAAATTGTCATTCCTCATTTAAATACACATATTTTATGAAGATTTTCACAATAAGTTTATAGGCTTTTGTACTATTTTTTGCTTCAGTCATGCCTTGCAAATAGGTTAATTTATTTCTAATCTGGTCTAAAATGTCAATGCACTTAGTAACAACACATTTAAATACCTTCAACAAACAACAAAAAAAGCTCTGAGTATAATGACAAAACAGAAGATGAAGCATGTCAACTACGAATTGTTTAAACAACGAAAAATTTGTTTTCTGATATAATTTTCACTTAGTGTTTATTTTCCCCAAACAACATGCTGAGATTTTTTTCAGCACACTATTCCTGGCTGAGGTTGTAATTAAAAAAAAAATCCAGAAACACATAGCTTAAATGCTAAAGGGGAAGCTTGATTTAACACGTAAGTTCTTACCAGATGTCACATTTGCTTCGTATCAAGTAATTAAACATACAGTACTTTTGCATGTGATTCAGTAAAATCTGCAAGGGAAAGCTTAGAAGCTTTGTTTAAAGCTGCTTGCTTCAAAGCAGATTTTTGTGTTTTGCAGCATTCTAAGCATTTATTTTGCATTGGCTTCTGATCCTCACTCTGTCAAAACAAATTCCTTGGAGGCAACACTTCCACATAGTATTTTGCAGTGTGTAGGAAGTGCTAGTTCCAAACATCCAGACTCAGCAAGATAAACAGCTGGTTTACACTACCTGTAGCTTCAGGACACCTAAACTCAAAATTAGTTTTACAATAAACAGGAGTTCTTCAGTATGTAGAACCCATGTATTCTTTCTATCCAAACAAGACTAATGCCCAGAATACACCAGACTGGACACTTTTCCCTGCATCACCTGATGAGAACATGCATACTTCCCATGTATTCCTATGCCTTATTCTATAGAAAGAAACAGGTTAGCTGTTGCACTGATCTTCTCACAAACCTGTAATATGACTCATAAAGAGCAAAGTTAAAGGTGGAGTAGCAGAATATACATCTAAAAAGGGCATCACAATGAATTACTATATAGGCAACAGCTTATCTCTGTTTATTCCACTATGACAGCTACAGTGAGCTAATTACCATGATGAGTGTTCCATCTCTTAAGAACTGGAAGAATGAACAATATGAAAGATGTGTCTGCTTTAGATATATCTGCTGAATCATGCTGATTGACAGGGACTGAAATCCATCCTTGTTTCCTTGTCTCTGGACTATGCAATAGTGCTTCCTTTTATTTGACTTTGACTCTGTAATACTTAGGATTAGCTCCTGCACTGAGACACAGCTTCAACAATATCGGTAGAGACTGCTTCAGCCTAGCCTATGCTTAGGAGTTACACTTCAGTCATGAGAATTTCAGAAAAAAACTTCAGTAGGGAGTTTTCTCTCAGTCCCGGAGCTCTGATGGATGTAAAATCTGGTCTTTCACTTTCTAAAAGTGCATACTTAATTTTGGGTTACTTTAAAAAAAGAAGAGCAACTCTTGTCATGCTTTTTTAAAAAAGTGAAACGGGGTGTGGTTGCAACTCTGTGGTAGTTCAACGCTGCTGATGCATGCTTAGTTTACTCACACTTACCTAGACTGTTATTACCTGGTTTGAGTAATCAGATTCCTGATTAACGCTTTTTTATGTGCTTCAATGAAATAAACACACAATCTATTCAAATAACCTAACTGAACTTTATCAGTATGAAGACATTAGTAACAGCATTCTTAGCAAAAAGAAAGGATCTGAAGAAACCAATAAACATATAATAAGAGATGTGATATAATTCCACTGCTTCCTTCTCAAAAACTATTTTTAGATACATAAACAGGAGAACAGAGTCACTTAGGTAATTTTTAGGAGTCTAATGGTAGTTCTTTTTCTTTTTGCCTAGGCAAATTAGTCAAGATGTATAACCTTGTGTTATGTTTTTGGAGATGATAAGTTCTAAATTTATAAAAAAACTATACAAACATGAAACACAGGAATCATCAGTATACATGGCTGGTCAGGGAATATCTACCAGATCAGCTGTTTCAGAAGATGCAGGCACAGAGATAACTAGTTTGTAAATCCAAAAATGGAAATTACCACCTCACAAGATCCCTTGAACAAAGCTTCAAAATAAGCCCAAAGAAAGATAAAAGATTCATCTTTTTCAAACAGAAAGGCTATGAAATGAGTTCTCTGAAGCCTAGTGAAGAGATATCACAGGAAATAGCTTCACAGAATACTCCAAAGTCCAGGGCAACCAACTAAAATGGAAACGTAGCCAAGTTAAAGGGTGCAGACACCAGCACCCAAAGCCAAAAGCAGTCAGAAGAAGCTGAACAGTTCTCATTGCCTAATCAACATTTTCACTCAAACAAATAAAAACTTCACTAAAAAACATCACTTTGAAGAGACAGGTTGAAAATAGTCCCTTCTCTGCAATATGGTTTTCTATACTGTACATATTTTAATCCAAGACCAAAGAATCCAAAGTATATTTATTAAAACCTCATTATGTCTTTAGTCACATTTTCTGTGTATAGGCTAATTCAGTATTCTGGGAGGTTTCAGAGTGCTGATATGTGCAGGTAGTTTGACTTTACATGGCTCAAGTACATTTTGATGTAACACTACTGACCCTGTCAGCTCACAAGTGACCCCTGGTATATTTGTGTGCATTCCCTTCACTGATGTGCTAGGGAAGTAATTCTTCTAGATAGTAGCTGAAACAAATGAAAGCTTGATAATAAAGAAACATGACATAACTATAATTAAACTATCAAATTTACATGAAATTCCTGAGGAGAAAAATCAGTCAATATTTGTAATATAATGTAGATTCTCTCAAGGGAATAGGTTTTTTTTCTTTAATAGAATTTTTTTCTTTAATTAATCAATCCACACTAGTGATGTCATGGGGAATAAAGAATAGTGCACCCAAATATGCATGTACATACATGCACACAAAGCCCAAAATCTGAAAGAAATCATAAAACCTTCCTTGCTAAAGCTAGTAGATGTTTCAACTTAAAAAATATCCTAAGTCACAAACTTTAAACTTCTCCAGACACTGAAAAGAAGTTGCTGACAACTTTTGATATACACACATAGGTCAAGTCTAAACCATAAATTAATAAGGGGAACATGACTTAAGGAAATAAACTCTCTGGATGTTCATGCTGATAAGGTTAGTTACCTTTTCTATTATTTAGAAGATTTACATTGTGGACACATTGATCTGTACATTGCATATACTTTTCTCTCCAATCTTTTCCCTTTGCTATTCTTTCTTCAAACTAGGTTGTATAAGCAGTTTATTAAAGTTAAAAACTATAAAATTAAAACTGGAATGCAAAGATATTTTGAAAGAATATTATGGGTCACGCAATGGGTATACAGATATTTTGTAGACCTATACAGAAACTACTACTGAGGAAAAGGCAATTAACCATCTCATACAACTTTGATAAAACTTTTGCAGTAAACCAGAGACTGAAAGAGTAACAAAGATAATAGTCTAAATAATGAAATTCAAATCATGTTTTACACAGTAGAAACATAAAAAGATTCCACACGGTTTATGAAGAAACTTAAATATGTATCAGCAATCTTATCTTCTACCCTCCACAACAGCTTTTGTCTGTGGTTGTATATGCTGCCATTCCTCTGCTTTAATAGAAAATTCACTAATTTAGATGTAATTATATACTCTAAAAAGATTATTACTGTAGGATTAATTAATGCAAAAAGAGAAAAAGTCAATACGACTGACAGAACAGCAGTTATACCAGTGACAAGAGCAACAACTGAATGTCTCTCTCTTTTTAACAAATAAAATCTAAATAGCATTAAAATCACAGATAGCTACAAGCAGAAGGAAAATGTTTGGAATGCCATATACCTCCTCAAAAAGGAAATGAACATACAAATATGTAAGTTCTTAACTCCATAAATGCAACTTTTATGTAGCTAAGAATATAAAAACTAAAATTCTGCTTTATGCAGTTACAAAAATGGAGTTTTTTGTATGAAAAAATAAGAAAAGGAAAGGTTATTACTAAAGCTTCCCAGGAAAGGACAGGGAGAGAAATGAGAAAGTGGGGGCAAATCTTTTGGGATGAGGCTAACTAGGAGACCATCAGACAAAGTTCCTCTGACATATGAAAAGACATATGTAACTACTGTATGAGCAGTGAGACTGCTGACTCCTCCCTCCCTTTTCCCCACTGAAAGCCTGGCAGAGTAGGTCAGAAGGTTAGGGTTCAAACTGCCATAATTTAGCAAATGATTGGTATGTCCTTCATATCACACATAACAGGTTTGATTTCCTGATAAGCAGAGTTCAAAGTACAGGCATACCTTGTTATCTGTCAAGGAGATGTTCCTACAAGTGCTACAGTTAGCAATGAGGGATAGCAAAGCAACTTTTCCCCTAAAAATTAAAGTAATGGATAGCCTTGGTGTTTGCAGTGACTTATGAGAGACCAGGGTATTGCTGCATAATATTCCATTTATTCCTCAATAAAATTACCCCTTAAAAATAAAGTCTCAACGATGCCAATGCAAAACAATTACTAAATAATTCAGGTTGGATGGGATTTCAGGGGGTTTCTAGTCCAACATTCTGCTCAGAGCAAAGTCACATATAAAATCAGACTAGATTGCTCAAAGCTTTAACCACTTGGGTCTTGAAAACTCAGGGATAGTCATGCTTGGCCGTCGTGAAAAGATTGTCCTTATATCAAAGACAGAATCTCCTGTTTCAACTGATGCTCTCTCATTCCCCTACCATGCCCTGCTGTGAAGGGCCGAGCTCCATCTCCCTGCTTATAGGCACTAGGGACACTGCTGATAGGCACCCCAGAGCCAGACGGAACAAACCCCCTCCTCAGCCCTTCCACATGGGGCAAACACTCCAGCCCTGACCATTCTGGTGGCTCTCTACTACATTCACTCCAGTTTATCACTATCTTGCTTGAATTGAGATGTCCCAAAAATGTCTTGAGTGTTGTGCTGCTAATACAATGCAGGATGTTGTCAGAGTACACTGTTGGTTAATACTGAGCTTGCTGTTTACAAAAAACATTTGTTCCCCTCAAAAATAAGGAGGATGATCACACACAAGATAATCTGCCATTTCCTTATTAGCAATTGAATACTACGCATTAGCTATTAATATATGAAAAATCGTGTACCAAAGATTGCTATAAGTGTACTTCCAGCAGTTGTTTTAAACAAATATGATACTGGAAAAATACATGGCTTTCAGAACTTAAAGGAAGCTCCATTTAGCTCCCTGCAGGCCATCAGGCTTGCTTCAGTGCAACTAGGCAGCTCAGGTGAGTTTTTGTTAGAAGAGAAAAGGATGGAAAGACATGGCAGAGCTAAGAGCAGAGAGGGGTCTAACAAAATCAAAGGATACTAAGATGATTGACAGACAACCAATGGGTAGGGGAGCACTACTGGATCTGTCTTCTTTCAAGTAAGACATGTAAAATATCCCTTCCTATGCAGTGACAGTAATTGGAAACAATAATGGGAGAGCAAAGGAGACAGTGTGAAGATCACTCTTTATTCATATGACTTAAAAAAACCCCCAACAACTTATCAAGTGTATTTCAGCTCTAGAGAAATCTATCAAGTGATAAAGTGATGTATACAGCTAGTTTGTCTTAATGTGTAGATACCTGCGTCATTATTCAAAAAGAAACATATATTGTTTATAAAAATTATTTTTCTCAACTGTACCAGTCTTTCAAATCAACCAGAGAATCTTTTGAAGATATTGTAAAAACAATAAACACACAGACAACAGCATGAATAGCACAAGAGATTATTACAGCCTAAAACAAAAGGAAGGAGCTACAGTCACATTCTGCATGCTTTTAAAATCTTGAAGTGGAGCAATAAATGAATCCTGAACAGATACATCACCAAGCTGTTTATGACACTAAAGAAACAATCTCATTTATCTTCATCTGCAAACAAGAAAAAGTGCAATGAATCTAAACTTTCTATAAAGCAGCCTATCCCAATAAATTCTTCAGTTATCAAATTATCCTATATTAGCTGCTGAGGCATGTGAAATGTGAAAATACTTCAAAAATGCAGTAACTATTGTGAAAAATAATCAGTTAACTCCAAGCTGTCTCCACTCTTGAGCATATTTGCTTTCACAACATACTTTTCTGTATTTTATCAGTCATCTGACAAGTTTTACAAAATTTTTATAGACAGACACAACTTTGCCTTTATTACTCAAGTTATTAATTTCAAAGAGTAGTGCTGTGGAAAGCAATTTAAAAAGAAAACAGAATACAGGTCTTAATTTTTCTATTTTCCTCCCATTTTCCTTGTTCTCTCTCACCATTTCAACAGTTCTTTCTTCAGCTGAACTACCACAATCCCTGCAATAACCACATCTGAGAAATAAAATTTTCCTTCTTCTTGCAGTGGACTTAAAAACAAATGTTTGTTCCTTTGGGTCTTTTCCCGTAATGGGACGTGTGGACAAGACACTTGTGATCTCCAAATATTCCCTGTCCCAACTGAGTAGCATGTCTTCTTATTGTGGAAGAAAGAGAAAGCTCCTGCTACTCTGTGTGTCCAGTGCTTGGATCAATTTGTCCCTGCCATCATCCATTCTTTTTGCCACAAGCCCTAGAATACAGCTACGTCTATCACATCTCTAGGGAAGCAACTGCAGATGCAATTCCTGTACTCACTGAACAGCAAATGGAAAAGTTCCCTCTAACATATCATATTGTTAACATTAACTCCTTTGATAATGGAGCCCACTCACTGAACTCTATGTTAAAACACAGCTTTAACCCTTGGCATTCTTACGGTTTACAAGAAAGACTTCCATTGAATGGGGGCTTAAGTATGGATAGGAAAAGTGAACTCTCTTTAAAACTGGAAGAATGAACTGTTGTACTTCAGTCTGACCACGCTAGTTACCGGTTCTGTGTGAATATTTAGGTATGACTGAAAAACAGTCTAGTTACCACTGTACTTCAGTCAACCTTGTTTTGTGTGATCTGCAATTCTTTTGCCTTCTTTACTACAATAAGGTTTCACCAGATGGAGGTGTTTAATATTTTCGCAAAGTATTTTAAATTCTATTCCACTCTAAGCTTCATGCTCAGCATTCCATTCTTCCACAGTTAAGAGTCTGAACCAGGTTAGAACCAGACTTTAGGCTTAATCTAAAACTACTAACAGGGTAATAGTTTAACTTGCCTAAATTCAAAATGGAGTCAGTCTTTCAGAAAACAAGAAAATCTGCGTACTGCCATCTGTTCTTGACAATGCAGTGTTTATAGGCACATGACACTGAAGCATGCTTGTCTTAGCAATACTAACGGGGCACACAGTCTAATACTTTGACTCCTGTTATATAAATGGGGTGGACTTTGGCCCATATTTTTACTTCTTCCCAATCTCGGAATTTCTGGTAACCATAAACAGACATTCGAAGGTAGGCAATAAACAGTGTGCACTGCAAACATGCATACAGAAATTACACCTTAAAGAACAGCTGCAGACAAACTGCTTCAGAATATTCGCAATGTTAGTGACTCCAAGCTATATTCCCCACAAAAACACCAAGTGTATGGGTAGGGAATCTTCAGTAAAAACTGCAGAATTATCCTGAAAGCAACACAAAGCATAAAGGTTTCATGAGTTAAAACTTGTGATTTGCAGTGTAAATCTCAGGGGTGAACTTGTGGTGGGAATCATCACAGTGATATAGGCATTACTGGATTACAAGTTATGGTTACAAGTATTAGAGCTTTTTCATCCAGTGAGAGAGCTCTGAGGCATCGAGGTTGCCTAGGATCACTCTGCAACATGTTAAAAAGTATTTAAAAGTTTGAAGCATATTAATATCAAATGAAAGCACAACAGCTATACAAGTGGTGTAGAACTTCCCTGCAGAAAAATAAAAGGGAAAGGAATTCTTCTTTCTGCCTGACAGAATTAAAGGGACAAACATTTCAAACTGCAATAAGTGATAAAGCACTAGCCACATTATCTCAAAAAAGGCCAGTGACATACTCATGAAGTAAGTCAAGAATCTGATTGACTCAGACACCCACATACATTGAAAAATACTTCATCATATCAGACTATCCAATGACTGTGATGAGTAGGAAAACTGACAATCTAGAAGTACTCCTGATAGGGAGACTACTACTAAAAACTTTATTAGTTATCTTTCCATTTGCAAAATCCTCACTGTTACAGAATGGTGGGGATTTACTGTACAGATGATTCTGGTTAGCAAAAGCAACTAGGAAAAACACTCAGCAGCCTTCCCAGCTAGAAAATAAAAAAATCTTCTCAAATTCACTCTTGGTTTGTCCAAATTTGAAGAGAAAGACTTACACTTACTTCCTTTTGGTGTCTAATCTTGTGTTATCTCCAAGTTCTTTGAAAATAGGTCTTAAAACATCACTACTCACTTTAATTATCTTTCAGTCGGGAACAAGCAAGCCTATTTACGAATTCACTCAACACTCCTATCAGATGATGAACCAATTCAATTTGATCAGCTATTCGTAAGTGAGGAGATCTCATTTTGCCTTTTTTTTAGTAAATGATGAGAATAGCATCACTCCATAATTATTCATATAATGATTCTGAACTTACAGGCAGAGGACTTTGTGAATACTTATTTCTCATTCCTAAATTCCAGGGATATGGAAGCATAAACTGTCCTCCACAGTAAATCTTAAGCCTTACATCAGCAGATTACTGGAATTAAGTTCTTAGATGAAGTTAAAAGGTCTCTGTCATGTGAGTGAAGGTCTTAGGAAGTGAAGTTCAAAATCACTTTTACTCAAAATAGGACCTCCATCCAAGTTTCCTGTTTTTGTCACAGACTCTTTCAGAAAAGACTCTTTCTGGAATTTTTAATAAAAGCTTTTCTTTGTCAATGTTTTGAATCTTGCATGAAATGTCCCTCTTTGAAGCAGAGTAAGCAAAAAACATTAGTTTCAAATTTGAGAAAGTTACTGTCAATGAGAAAGCTACTAGTGGATGTGACACCCCTGGAGAAGTGAAGATAAAGCAGAAATCACAGTATAGTTCTGGACCTCGTGCTCTATCTTTGGCTTCATGTTCAAAGAGAAGTATGAGAATATAGAACTGTGGGTTGTAGGTGACATGCATGAATACTGATGAACAATGAAAACTGTCCTTAGACTCGAGTGTATGAATACACATATGTGGAGATGAATACCTAAGGGAATCAGTATTTCATTAAAAAGACGTGACTTCTGGAGATGTAGTGCTAAGATTTGAAGTTCAATTGGCCACAGCAGGTTTTCAAATAGATGTCTGGGCTTTCAACAACGAAGAGCATTTTCCAAGACTCCAGTCAATACACAGGCTAAGCAGAACAGTAAATTAGTCTTCACTTAACTTTGTGATGAAGCTAATAACAGTATATGTGCACACTAGCATAAAGTGAGATTCATTCAAAAAACAAGGAACTCTGTATACATAGTCTTACATATAGCCAAAAGTAACCACAGAGATTAGTTTGTTTGACCAACATTAAGTGAATGTCTTTCCTGAATTCTTGTTTGAATTAAAATATTTTGGTAAGAGCAAAGAGTATATGCTTTGAGAGAAACAGTATTTTAGATACCTGTCAAATTCTGAGCAGAGATATTTTTGATGTGGCCTGTGGCTTAAGGTGTTTGAACAATTTTCTTTGAACTTGCAAGGGAAATTCTCCCCTTCAGAAAAATAAAAAATATCAAGCTAATTCAACTCTGCCTGTAACACCAAACTGGGAAGATACAGAATATTTAGCATTTTATTCCATCTTAAAATAGCTTCTTCAAAATAGAAGGAAATGTTCTTTATGAATCTGTGTTCCCCAGCCATAGAATGTAACACGACTCAACAGAACCTGCTTCTTTATATCAAATATCTCTTTTTGAAGCCAAATGAATTATTGGTTATTTGCCTCTTACAACTACACACATTATAACATTATAAGTTAATGAAAGAATAAAACTTTTTACAACTGCAGATTTGTGTGTGTGTCAGTGACAAGAAATACCTTTCCAAAGTTTCCTTGCTGGACTGTAAAGAATTACTTGTAGGTTTGTAAAGTTAATGACTTTGACAGAATTCAGAAGTTATTACTTCTATGCCATAATTAGGGACTTAAATAAAATTCAGAACAAGTATTTTTCTTAAAGTACAGTCATACACATTTTTAGCATTCTAGGAACCAAAACTGTCATCACGCAAGTGCAACAGTGTGGACTTTTACTCCATTAAGTGCTACACTGTTGAGTGTATGCCATGAGCACTCTTGTGTTTCTAAAAGTGTGTATTAATGCTAGACATGGCATTATTATACACAGTGCTATATAATCCAGTACTTATGACTTATTAATACTTTACTTTCCAATTTCCAGTCACTCTATTACCTTACAGTCTTGCTAAAAACCAGTCTCTCATTTGAATTATTGTCTATAGCACATGGAATGAATTTAAAGACTCTAGCTGATTGCGTCAACTTTAAAATAGGACAAACATGTTGCTTTGGCACAGGGAAGTCAAGTCCAGGCCACAAAAGTTTGGATTATGTTCAGACAACTCCCCTCTTCACCATTCCTTGGTATGCTATCATTTACACATACTCTACAACATGAAAATACAAACTATAAAAAAAAATCTTGCAAACATATTTACTTAATATGTGGAATCATTAAAGACAGAGAACAAAACTATTTCGTTCATTCAGATATTGCAGATTTACTAAATCGGAACATAATCCTTGACAATTTCTACAACCAGCATCTACATTTCAAGTATCTTTAACTCCAGTTTAGATTAAAGCATCTTAATTTTTTTTTTACTTTGACCTAAGTTAACTACTGTTTGAGTGTTTTCCTAAAACTCTACATTTCTCAGCTGTAACAGCATCTGTCATTCTTGGCTTGGAAGCAAGCTCTTGTATGAATGTGAGCAATCTTTTCTTGCTTCTTTAGAAATGCAGGGTATGTTCAACAACTGTACTATGGATCTATAGGAATCTAAAGCATGTGTTTAAAGTAATTCAATGCTTCTCTCAGATCATGATCAAATACAGCATGCAATATGATTAATAAAATAAACAGCACACTTAAGTATTTGGTACTCTTACACAGACATAAAATAGAACCATGAACTTTGTAAATAGGCAAGCAATTAAAATATACACTAGAAGGAGAATTATAACTTGCACATTCACTTATTTTTATGGATTTAATAAAGAAAACTCTATTGCTACTGCAAATATTTTGACCAGATTTTATACTTTACATTGCAATACCAAATGCAGCAATACTTAGTGCTTTGATACTATTCTCCTATGAATTTCAGTTTCCACTGCTCTAACGGCATGTACAGTTCTCATTCTACATGTCTCACTGACTTCAAGTTAGTTTACGCATTTTCAAAACAAACAAACAAAAGTGCACAGATTGGAACTCTCAAAGGAACACCAAAAAGCAAAATGGAGTTTAAGAAAAAAGAAAGAAAAAATAATTAAAAAAAGGAAAAGAGAGATATCATTTGACATTGAAGCAACTCAGTACTGCAGTACTATTTAAAATGTTTCTTTGTGTTCCAGAGTTTTGCTACTGAGTTCCAATAGTAAAATTTTCTATGTGAGCCAAATGGATTGTATTTAACAATATCTTTTTCTCAAGGCCTTCTCGAAGTATTATTACTTCTATACATACATATTATTAGTTCTCAAAGTATTATCATTATTAATATGCAATAAAGTGCCATTTCTGAAATTGCAATTTGAAAAAAAATTTAAAAAAAAGAAAACAGAAGAGGTCTTGAGCACAATTCAGTTGGCAGGGATAGAACTCACTATGCCATGAAGATCTAGAAAACCATTTATATGCATCAGTGTTGCATTTGGGAAAACTATCCTTTCATGTGGAGCAATCACATTTCAGCTACCTTTTTTTTCCTTATTTGAGGAGATTCTCCTTCATTATATTCCCTCCACAGATACACAAACTTATTTGTAATTTTGGAAAATATATCCTGGTTCTATTTTTCAAGCAAATTCAGCTTAGAAGATTCTTTTAAAATAGCTCATTTTCTATTTCAGAATTAATGTGGCAGTAACAGAAAATGACTACTTTCTCACCATATTAAAGATCACTGAATTGATATGGAATATGTACACATGCACGCTCAACAAAGAATCTTTTTTCAGTGGTCATACATTTACATATATAAAGTTATCAGAGTGTCATTTCATAGGAATGTACTAGCACGCTACTAAATGCTCTAAGAGCTTGCATTATGAATCACCATTATAATTGGTACCGCTGGCAACTTGGCATCAATTTGAGTATACAAAGGGTAGTAACAAGTAGAAAGGCCAAGGCACGTAAGTATAAAAGCAGTCAGAACTGCAAACATTACGGAAAAAAATCAAGTACTAATATCATGAGAGAATTTAAGAAGTGATGCTTAAACATGTCTACTCACTTCCTATATGAGCTATAGGTAAAATCTCCAAGTGTAGCATGCAAGTGAAAGCTAAGTATATTGTTTGAAGTGTATCATAATTTATACAATTCTCTTCCTTAAATTCATAGTGCAGTAAAAAGGCATTCTTACAATTATTTTCTGTTTAATAGGACACAGAAAGACAGCCCATATGACTAGTAATTAGCAAAACAAATGTGACTAAAACCTATGTATTTCTAAAAGACAAAAAAAAAAAAAAGGAATGTTACTCAACAGTTCCAAAACAATTAAATCTGGTAGTTGCTAAATAAAATGCACAGAAGAGTTAAAATTTAGGCAAGTACAAAAATTACTGAGAAATCAGTGTAATTTGTTTTATGATTTTTCATAACTAATACAGAAAAAAATGCCCTGACAGCCTTGTATGACCTGTTAAATGATAAGAACAAGAAACAACTTGAAAGCATTTGCATTTTTCACAAATATTATTTTCACCCTACACCTCAGTAATTCAAGTTCACTCTGATTAGCATCATACACCAGCGCTAAAATGACAATTTTTGAAACCTATTTCCTTTCTTTAGCGATTCAAATTTTGTATGCTATTGACACATCACTTGAATAGCTGAAGATCTGAAATGTAGATTAAAAACATGTTTCAGGAATGATAATAACTCAGACATTTGCAGCTCCTTTGTTAGTGTGCTCAGCACTATACTACATTCAGCTGAATTGTACCTCATGTTGAGTATTTGGAGCAAAACGACTGCACATCTTCCAGTGACGTGCTTCTCTGATATGCTGGAGAGTGTGATTCTTACAGAATAATAATAATGTAACCTAATCACAAAACAAATAAGAATGTATATATACAAATGGAAGACTTAGAGCAGGGCTAGGAAACTTAAGGTGGTGGTTCTCTTCATCCAGACTCTTAGAGGACAGAGTAGACTGAGAAAAAGGATCTGGATTTGTTTCATGATACTACAACAACTAAACTGCTAACATGACCTATCTATGCCAAAGAAACACAGTTCCAGGAATCACTAAGGTACATCTAATGGAAATGATGTTATCATACAAGATAGAGCAGGAAATTATCTGAAACATTATTCAGAATTCCGGTTATCTGTGTTAAAGGGAGGTCAAGATTAAAAGAAATGGTACTCAGATGTCCAAGAAGACAAGGAATCTATCCCATGAGAAGTCAAATAAGCTACAATCTAGAAAAACAAATTCTGACTAAGATTTTAAGAGGGCAAAACAACAGATATTTAAGGACTAATGCTATCATCAGAACTCCATGTTATAAACCATAAGAAAATAATCTTAAAACAGAAATTAAAATACCATCTGAATATAACAACTAGAATAGCTCCCACTAGGAATGGCACAGTTCAGAATTTAACTTATGAAAAGATGCATAAGTCACATGCAATGACAGAAGAATCAATTATCCAGAAGGCTTACTCTAAAAACAAGGTTTATAAACATGATAATACATTTGGGAGGTTTGGGGGTTTTTCTTCTTTTAATAATGGAAAAAGAAGCACCAAAAAGGCAACTACCTAGCTAAAACATCCTGAAAGTCATATTTTAATTGCCTTTTTTTTTTTTTTTTTGAGAATCCATTTGACAGACTTTCACCAAACCATTCCCAGAATTTCTTTATTTTTCCTCTTTTGTGGTATTTTGCTAAACTCATGCATTATTTCTATCAAGACTTGCTGACAATACTTCCAGGTAAATTGATATAACTTCCAGGTAACACCAAAACAAAATAACTAGGGAGACTGAGAGGGAAAGGACAAGGGTCTCAAACTTCCTGGGAAACGCTCAAGGCACATTACAAAAGAGGCAAAGCTTATTCATTACCTTGTCTTCTAACAGAGTTCTGGAGTAAACTCAATGATTTTGAATGAGTTAGCCATGACCTAATAAAAACAGTCCCTTCAGGGACTTAAACAGAGTTAAAGCACCTCCCTACCCATATCAAAACAAGCACTTAACTTTCCAAACCAGGAGACTTCCGAGCATGCACAAGGACCTCTACCTAGATGTGCTCCAACTTGGAATGCAGACTGATTTTAAGTGCCTCTGAGGTTAGGTGGTGCTTGAGAACAGGAGGTATTGGTAAGACTTCACTGGAATCTAGTCAAGGAAAATCTGCCCCCAGATAACACTATGACAACCTCCTGAAAAGCCATTAGCATGGGCAAATCCTGTACTTACCAACCATACACGTTTTAAGTGGGGTGAGTTGCTCCTGGCTGGATGCCAGGTGTTCCCCTTTTGCATCTGGACAGGACAGAAGAAATACAATGAAAGACTCATAAGGACAGGGTGAGATCAGTCCCCAGGTACCATCATGGGCAAAACACACTCAACTTGGGGAGAAATTAATTTATTACCAATCAAATCTGAAAAGAATAATGAGAAACAAAACCAAATCTTCAAGTAAACCACATTCCCCCCATCCCTCCCTTCTTCTTGGACTTTACTCCCAATTTTCTCTACCTCCACCCACCCAGCGGTGCAGTGGAATGGGGAATGGGGGTTGTGGTCAGTTCATCGCACATTGTTCCCGCTACTCCTTCCTACTCAGTGGAGGACTCCTCACGCTCTTCCCTTTTGTTCCAGCGTGGGTTCCTATCCATAGGAGACAGCTCTCCACAAACTTTTCTAATGTGGGTCTTTCCCATGGGTGTTCTTTAGGAACAGAATGCTCCAGTGTGGGGCCCCTACGAGGTCACAAGTCCCGACAGCAAACCTGTTCCAGTGTGGGCTTCCCATGGGGTCACAACCTCCTTTGAGCAACCATCTCCTACTCCATGGGCTACCATGGATCCCCATGGGCTGCAGGGGAACAGCCTGCCTTACCATGGTTTTCACCATGGGCTGCAGGAGAATCTTAGCTCCAATGCCGGGAGCACCTTCTCCCCCTCCTCTCACTTTGGTGTCTGCACAGTTGTTTCTCTCACATATTTTCACTCCTCTCTCCAGATGGCATAAATGTGAGTATATCTAAGCATTGGTATCACATGTGAGCAAAGCATCTAAGGTCCCATTATAATAAATGTTCCAGATGCTAGGAAGCCAGGGCAACGAAGTAAAAATAAGAAATATTCTTTAATATTAATAAATGAAAATAAACTTTATCAGAAATTAACCACTTGTGTTTTTTTGCTGGAGATTTTGGCTCTTGCTTTTTACTTTTAAATATAAGTATGCCTGGTCTGCCTCCCCGCTTTTCCTCCCACTTCCACTCCACCCTATCACTCCTAGGTCCCTTTTAGGCACACAAACTATTTAGTCTTGAGCCCTTTTCTAAAAGCTGAACTGTCAAGGTAACATATCAGAAACAGATTAAAGGGGGAAATGGATATATAAACTTTAAAAATACCATATTAAAGCAGAGGTGGCATTATATTTATTTTGAAAAAGTTATATAATATAAAAATTATAAAATAAAAAAGCATGAAACCTTGCAAAATTCAGTTAATATACCTGAATATACATGCCTGACTAAAATATTCAATTACAACAAACTGCCTGTACATTTTCAGGCCCTTTCACAATAGTATTCTCCCCATTTTACCGGATGGTTAAACCAAAATATGCTAAAGGTGGGGAAAAAAGCCCAGTAACAAACAACCCAAACAAAAGACCCCTGCAAACGCTTTTAGGCTTATCACAAAGGACACTTCTGCATTCTGAAAGGTCTATTCACAGTCTTCATTGTAGTAAAATACTATTTCGAAGCAATTTCTAAAACTGGATGTAACATTCAGTCATGCATATCTGCCAAGTTTTTAAATGTTTTAGAAGCTAAACTAAAACATGCTGAAAATGACTCACTGTGGTACCAGAATATGTACTGTAGGAAATAAGAACTCATTTACAAGTGGGAGAAATACACTCACACTTCATCTGTGGGAATTCACTAGACTTCCGTTCCAGTAAACATTATATTTCAAAATAATAATGGAAAATATGTTCTTTTAACTGAAGTTTATGAAAAGATTCAGACAGCTGGCATAACAAAAGAGACTTACAAAGATAAATGAAAAAACTTTTTTTTTTAAAAATTAGTAATTCTGCCAAAAGATATCAATTTAGGAATAAAAAAAGATTCCAATTTTTTTTTTTACTTACTCTAATGGCTAAACTAAACTAAAACTGTTTAATACAGTTGTTCTGAAAAAACAGATAACCATTTGAGACAAAAGACAAAAGGAAGATTTGATTATTTTACAAAGTAAGAATATGCAGGGTTGGGGGAAAGCCCTGGCAGGCAAACAAATTAGCATAAGGTAGCTCTTTTCTAACTTGAGCATGTCAACTAGTTTCTATTCATTGGCACACTTTAATAATATAAATACCTTGCAGAAATGCACTACTTTAAAAAGAGGGTTTTTTTTTGAAAAGAAGAATTCATCTGGCACCATGAAAATAAACCTGAAATATACCCCATTTATCGATACATATAGAATACTTTGGAAAAAAACCAGAACTCTGACACAGAAAATTAGATGCAGATTTCACAGCTTGTGACTAGGAACAGAATCATCAAGGGCAAATCTAAAACCAAAAACCCCAGCCTCACTAGCTTCTATAAAATATATTGTCTGCAAAACCAAAAATATCCTAGAGGAACATGAAACAGACAAAAAAAGATACAGTATTTCTTTTCATGGTTTCAGGTTTAAAAATCTTAGAACTAAGGTATCAATAAAGGCTCCATTCCAGCTAATGCTGGGCATTTCACACACTGGGCATGGGATTCACATCAGTCATACTTTGCTCATCTTTTACCGTTCAGAGAAACACTCTATACTGAGTATACTCAGAGATTCAGGAGTCAGTTAATTACCTGAAGTGAGTGACATATGAAGACAAGAGAAGGACTAGGGTTTCTAATTACCCTAATTTAGTTGAAGTACCAATTTCCACAAATAAAACCTTCTCCCCTTTGGGTTCTGAATGGGACAAATTCTTCCACTCTCTATAATCCACAACTAATTCTAGTGACCCAAGCAATGTATCCAAGGTAAAACGGGAAGATGTAACTTTATGAAGTATCTTGAGATTTATAATCTAGGTTCTGTTTCTGGAATGGAAGAGGTTAAGATCTCAGAAAAATCAGAGCAAACATTAAGCAAAATTTCAGAAGGGATGAATCAGTGCACTTCTATATCTGTTTATCCATGGCAACAAACACTTTCCATGAAACAATTAAAATATCTGTGAAAACAATTCCAGATGACAAGTTCCACATCAAAGCTTAAACTACATTATATGCATACACATGCAGTAGTATTTATATTGAAATGTTAGCCAAGACCTGCAGCATTTTGACAATATATCCAATACTTAAAATTTTAGAAAAGATACACATATAGGGTTGTAAGTGCAAATATGCATATTTACAATTTACACGTATATTACGAAATCTAACATTTTGTGAAAAGACTAAATGCCTGACAGATATATGCATTTTAGGTAGTACCCAAGCTTCATCTTAAAGGAAGCTATTTCTAGTACATTTATTTCTATAACTACACTGCCATTTGACAGAAAAAGTTTACTTCCCCTTAAGAGAAAGTTTCTCAAGCTCATTTATTCCATGAGTGAGAAGCTGGCATAAACTGTGGCCACTTTTCTGCTTCTGGAATACCTCAAAGGGGCACACACCCCCCATCTCTACACTGTCCATGCTTCACGGGTCTGCAGGGTGGTCTGTGCAACATTATCTTCCGTTTGTCAACATTTGTTTCTTTTCAAGTACAAAACCTGCTATTAAACAGGGCTCATAAGACAGGGTTGGCAGCATAGGTGCATATGAGCAGTATCTTTATGAATTCCATATACTGGTAAGAACTGCAGAAGCCCTTTATTGCTGGTAGTAAAGCCCCCTGATTTATTCTTTCATATGCATCCCTCCATTCCATCTTGGTTGGGTTTATTCAGTCCTTAAGTTCTGTGTCCTTACTGCTTCTCACCACACTCCTCCCATCGAATTAGAAATCCTCTCACCAATGACCACCAGCCACCATCAGGAGCACGACAGTATATCTGCTTTCGCTGTGCTCACCTCAGAGGCCCATCTAGAACAAATGTTCTCATCTCACTTTGGTCTTGCTAAAGTTCTAAGTTGCCTTTTTTTTTTTTTTTCCTTGAATCTAAAACCAGTTTCCCCTCACTGGGATAAATAGCTCAAAGTAGTACCACCCTCTTGGCATCCCCATGATTCAAATATCATCTAAGTGTCACTATGGCTAAACAATGTTTGGCAGAAATGTTGCTGACATGTCACATTGCCACCCTACAACTACCCAGGATCAAGGTATTCCTTAGCAAGCTCTTGAACTCTGGTTAACTATGCATTGAACATTAATTGTGTATTCATTTTCTGGTTTCGCAGAATACGCTTACAGAGTTACCCACATAGTCATACAAGTAGACACAATTGTGCCTTTAGATCAGCTAGGAACACAAACAGTTGTAAAAATTATCTAAATAGCTTTGCTCTGAGTAAAGTGAAGGACATGGCCTTCCCACTACCAATATGTGATGCAATACTTCAGTGCTGAAGACATACAGTTTCAAAATAAATTTACTGGTCTCCCTGTATGTAAATAACTCTCTGAGTCAACCTTGACAAAGTCTGAGATACATTACTGAAGCAATCTTATCTAGAAACAAGATCATACAAAAGGGAAGTCAGCTCTCCAACCCTGGTCTTTCCATTCTCTCCTCATCAAGGCACTAGCCAACTGACAAGCCAATCTCACGGAGAGAGAAAGAAACAAACAGGCTGCCAAGAACTCACATGGTTGTTCCGTCAGTCGTGAACAGTGGTTTCCCCAGTAGCGAGCACTACATGTAAACATCGCACATCCCTCTCTTTCAGGAAGTCCCTGATGTGATTAATTGGCATATTCAATGCTGGATGGACTCATGTACAAGGCAAACAGCTCCTTGTGGCTTATGGCCTTGTCAGCTCGCTGATGTACACTTCTGGGAGCACGTGCATGAACACCACAATGGTCCTTCATTTACTCACAGTCCTTCATTCATTTACAAATGGACTAGCTATCCTCCATTCCAGAACTATACACCACCAATTTCCTTATTTGTAAGAGTTACTCACAGGAACAGGTATCCCCACCATGGAGATAAGGACCAGCCTAACAGCTTTCAGTTACACCCAACATTCAAAATGTTATACCTAACATTTTCTCACCACTTCCAGTATGAGTCTGCAGAAGACAAGCTCTGGCCAAAACTCAGTCCAAACCTCTTACTCATAAATATTAAGTCTTCATGGCAAAACACTGCAGAGTTTGCCATGAGTTTATGATGAGGTTCATAACATAAGATGACAAAACTCTTAACTGCCTTCTCAAACCACACAAGCACCTATTTGGACACTGTTCCTCACAGTTCAATATCCAGATATGAGTACAAAATCATATCCTTTCCCAGAGGATAATAAGAATATAAACACAGTCTCTGAAAGCAATTACAGAAGATAATTATTATTAAAACTTTAATGGTTTTACTAGGCTGAAATATAGTATTACATAAATAGCCATAATCTGAATGTCAAACTTTTGTACAGATGTACAGAAAACACAGTATCTCTGGCTTTGAAGAATTTAGCTTCAGAACAGGAATTATAATACACAATTTTGGTAAATTCATGGAACTAACAATCTCTGTGTATATTTACGGTCATGTTGTTATTTGTGAGCTATTTTTCTTTTGTATTCTAAAAAACATATACTTGGGAGTTTCCTAAAACATGTTCTTTTCTCACTTGCAATTGAAATATTAGTGCTTTGGGCTACTTAATGCACAAATTTAATCTTTCAAGCACAAATGATTGGAAACACTATGGAAATAAAACTATTTGCATAGATGACCTGAAATAACCCCAAATAAAATCACATTAACAACTCCTTCAGATAAATGCTTTCATTTATATCTTGTCATTACATCCATATAATGTCACCTTTTCAAAAGGACACAAGGCACATGCATTAAAAAAGTTGAATTCCTCCGTATTCCATAGCTTCTGTTCTGTTCTACATAGAATAGCTGTAGCGTATAAGATGAAAGGCCCTGATAAACCTGTCTCCAACTGTAGCCGAAAGTGTATGTTTTGAGAAAAGCAAGAAAAACCTCTGCATAGACTGTATTTCTCCCTAATCTTCTGCCACTATGTTAAACTACTTCTAGCTCAAGCATTTCTTGAATTGGATGTATTTTCTACTTGTAAAGCAATTCTCAGATTTTCTCTGAGATCTTCCTGTCTCCTTTGAACCCATGTAAACTTTTAGAACCTGAAACATGATTTGGTAGTGAGTTCCAAAGGACTCCTACTCATTCACCCTGGCAATGCTGACCGTTAATGAGAAGTTGTGTGCAATGAGTCACAAAACCAGGTGTGTACATGAGGAATACTGGCAGTCACATCAAAATCATGGACTGCAGTGGAAGTTTCAACCTTATAATTCAAGAACTACACCAAGACTAAGCAGCAGCGCCCTTACATCACAGAATGCCTCTTTGAAGGTATTTATAACTGCTTTCAAATTGGTTCTCAAAGGACACTGATATATTCTCAATCTTTCCAGGATAGCAAAAAAACTTCAAGACACGAAAGAGTAAATTGTTTTTAAGGTACTCAGCATAGTAGCCATCACAGAATTTTAGTATTTTGTCTCTACTAATAATATTTTAAGATTAAGACCTTTGGCTAGTGGGAAATCAACAGGTAAAATGAGACTGTCAAGGCTTAAGGAAATCTTTATGATATGAGGATATGTTCATATTACAACCTTTCCAAAGCATACCTCAGAGGCTAATAATATTGCGTGAGAATTATTGCTTAGGAGCTGGGACAAGAGCTACTGAAATAAAAGATTTTTAGAGCTATAAATATAATCATTGAACATTCCTTTCACAGCAAGAGAACAAGCTTCAAAGCCTGCATTCCAGATGTACTGAAGCTCAGAAAGGTCAGACATCAGACTAACTCATCATTCCTATGAGTCTTCATGTTGATAATTCTACAACATCAAGACCGTTCCAGTTATGAGGTGACTGGTTACAGGGCTCAAAGCATTCATTCTGGAAGAACACTGTCTTAGCTAAGAATGTAAAATTTTGAGATCTTGATTAGGAATCTAACAACCAAAGACAAGCAGGCATGCCCTAGAAACTGTACAGTCCTCCTAACACCTTTATTCATCTATTTCATCAATTCAGTTAATTAGGTTTTCTCCTTCTATTAAAATGCAGCTTAGAATTATCCAGGAAGATGTAAAGTTCAAATAAACATATCCTCAGAAGAAAAGGAAAGCAGTAGGAGCCTCCCTGGTCATTTCAGTGGAAATATAAAATGCATGGAGTTGTTTTGTTACAATGCTGCTTCTACAGCTCAGAAAGACCCAGTCACCTGCAAAATGGACTTTTTCTTTGCTTCTCCATCATATTATCACTCCTGGTCCTTTCAATGGCTTCTTTGCATTGATTCTGAATTTTCAAGAGGATGTCTTTCAGTTATTTCCATGACAGTCATGAAATGTTACCCTTTTACCTGTACCTCATACTTTACTTTTTTATCAGGACAAGATGAAGGTAGTTTTACGGGAAATGTGCAGTAGTTATTTTGGCTAGGGTTGAAATCTAAACAAAGTCTAAGGCTAACAGTGAAGGACTTGGTTTTTATTCTAAGTGTTATAAAATTACACACACACATAATATTATAGAAATCATAAATGAATACAGCAGCAACAAACTATTATTACCAAAAAAGCATTTTTGAATACACTAACAAAGTTAATTAAAACTTACATAGCTTCAACATACTACATAGCTCTTGAACTGAAGGGATTACATTCATATATAAATGTAGCAGCCATGTCTAGGGAGTAAAAGACTATGATAGTAGTTTTTAATACAGGGTGATGGCAGCTTTGCCAAAGAAATATTTTGGCCAGCAGTTTTCAGTATTGATCTTGTTTTAATTTATTATTGAAATCTTCATTGTATATAAATATTCTTGGAGAGATAATAGGCCCTTATTTAAATATCACCAATAACACCAGCACTTAAATACACTGATTTAATAATTATAATATTAGAATCCTGTCATTGCAGTCAGCAACATCCAGGTTATAAAAATACATTAATAGAAGGAGAAAATAATTAATTTTAATG
Organism: Empidonax traillii; assembly: GCF_003031625.1. NCBI lineage: Eukaryota > Metazoa > Chordata > Aves > Passeriformes > Tyrannidae > Empidonax > Empidonax traillii. The sequence goes on from NW_020955308.1 coordinate 513,333, forward strand.
TTTCTATTAACAATGAACGTTTAATGTAATAAATGAAAAACTAATAATGAGATTCCTGCATGCTCCGCAGAGATTCTAAACGCAAAACAGAACATTTATTTATTCAGTAAATTTATGCAATTATTTTCTCACCTAAGATAGTCTTCTAGGCTTGTGTGCAATTAATAAGAAGATATACAGATCTTAATTTCATCTAATCAAAAAACCAATTTGATAAACAGGATTAATGCCATCTCTCCATCACCTACAAAGTTTAAGACAGATGACATATAAGGTAACATTCATCTCCTAGTGAATTAAAAAAAAAGTCTCACAATTATGAAGAACAAAGAAAACAGGGGTAAAAAGAGATTCAAATTATAAAGATTATGGAGAGACTAAAATGAGTCTCCTAAATGTACATATATATAACCCTTATACATATATATAACCACATATATATATATATATATACAACCATTTTTGTAGTCATCATCCTAACTTAATAGAACTCCAAAAAGACTGTACAAAAACACCCTTTCATCATCTGTGCACATTCAAATAAGAAAAAAAGTACATACTTAAAAATATCCTATTACCTCATGGACAGAGACAGGAATTTAAACCTCCTATTAGCTTTTACCAAAACCAAGGTTTTTTTATGAATAGTGTCTACTGCAAAGTTGAAGGAACAGCATTGCCACAACACAATTTTCTTGAATACTCTTTTTCTGTTGACCTCATACCTATTTTGTTTCTTTTCATTACTCTACACTTCTCAGTTTATCATTACAAAGACGGGAAAAGAAAAATCCCCTTGAGTGCATCACATGAGCAGCAATCAGCTATAACAGAGCACAGCTTTTTTTGTCACTAAGAAAAATAAGATTTTGTAAAATAATGCTAACTGTGAATTTCCCTTGTGTTCCCAGTAATTCTAGAATTTTCAAATCAGTTTCCACTGATAGAGCTGAGTCCTGCAAAAAGACATTTTACTCCTTTAAAGGAAATTTAAAGGAAGTCAAGAATCAAAGACAAGAGATAGTTCTTGTAGATGTCTTTTGAGGTGAAGTGCTCTACTATGAGTTCACCCCATTTTAGACCTTAGACTCTACTTTGACTAAAGGAACCATTTCAGTTTGATGTTGCACCTTTCACAAAACTAGAAAGTTTAATCAGGGAAAAACCTGATAGAAAACCACGATGCATTCATTCCACTACTCGTTGTTTTTGTTGGTGGTGTTTTGGTGGCTTGAGTGTTTTAATTTTTGGCAAGGAGAAGTAACAGATTAACAGCCAACAGTTTCAAAATAACACTCCAGGAATACTGAAGGAAGGAAAAGCTAGAACATATTACTTAACTATGTCATAGATGATGGAGCTGCTACAGAATTGCTCTCCTCATTCAACTCCTAGATACTTTAAAATTAGAAAAAAGTCCACCAACAGTTTAAAACAAAGTGAAAATGTTTCCGTTTGGTCCTAATTTTTTAGAACATGTGTGATACTGGTAATAGTTTAATACAAAATATCAAATAATTTTTTTTCACTGTCATGGGTAAATGAAACATGGATTCTCACACAGAATTTACAGCTGTATAATAGCAAAGTGAGCAACAAAACATACATCCTGATATCACTGTGATCTACTTTGAGGCTGAAACACCAGATCCTTTCTCAGTATAAATCTTTCATGAATATAATCACTTTGGTATTTTCTTGGCATTTGTAAACAGCTGTTCACAGAAAGCTATCACAAACATCAGTAAGAAAAATGAAAATAACTGCACTTGACTAGAAAATTGGGTATTAGTTACACTTCTGATCACAAGATTTGCCAGGGGCTTTATTTAACAACCATTCAGGCCAGTCAACATTCCACATTCTTCTGAAGCTTTCAAACATGTTTGTTTATATAGATTATGGTACCAGTGGTAACTATGATGAGTCACCTTGTTTTCACTAAAGTAGAACAAGCTGTTATAATCACTTAAATATAGAACTGGACAACACAGGTATTCCTTTCTCATCTTAGGGGTTTCTGCTGATATCACAAAATTTTTTTGTCCCACAGACCTGTCACATGTCAGTTCACAGTAAATTCAGAATCCAGGGTCTTAAATTAAGGTATTTCTACCATCTCAACATGCCAGTTCATTACTTTATAGATCATTTAGGTAAGTGACTTGGAACGTGGACAAAGTCTCAGTCTTAACATCTGTAGTGTGGTTCAAAGTGAGGCAGCTTTAAAGTGAGACACCTACATTTTAAAGAAAGGTAGTATGGGTTTTCCATTTTCCCAAGCAGAAAAACATGCTATTCTGAGCAGCAATCTACTTCTTAGGACTCCAACACTCAATATTAATCAACTTCTGAATTTATTTAAGATGAGGAAAGGAGATTTTTACTTAATTGGAGGGTTCATCACTGGAAAAAGCTACAGGAGCACAGAAGCATAAGTGTTCAAACAAGATTCTTAGGTTTCTGATTGCAGGGAAACTTCCGTCCTCAAAATCAAGCAACAATATGAAAAAATACAACACATTATACAAGTGGAAATACAACAGAAAAGTATTTTCTCTGTGGTTCTTAAGTTTAAAAATAAATGTAGAATTAAAAGCTAGTGTTTTCATTAGGTAGAAGCGCATCCTCAAATTATCATACACCAGACCTATTTTCCAGAAGGGTTTCCAGTTACATATGAACTTAGTAAAACTTACCACAGTGAAAGGTAGGAGTCTTATCAGAAAGAAACACAGGTTGACTCACATTAGCATTTTATTTTGACTCAAGCAGTTTGGAACCAAGTTTCCTGGTTGTTCCCACTTAACTGGCTTTGATTTCCACATTTGTACTGTGGAGCCATCATCTCAGAGTTTGCAAATTGAATTCCTTTTTGAGAATCCAAGAACCCCTACAATGCCCTCTAACCAATAACAGGCATTCTGCACCCTTGGGCCCACTCAGCCTGAACCAGAATTAATCTGAAGTCAAATCCCTGAAACCCAGTGTGTATATAAAGTCCTTTGACCCATTCTGCTTACTCTAGAACTACCCTCATTGTTTCACATCACTAGTTAGCAATGACATCTTTTTCAGTCCTTAGGCAATCGTATTTCTTCAGTAGTATCACCACTGCAATTTAGGAGTTATACATAAAAATTAAAAGCTTTAATAAATTTATGCCTATGTTTAAGTTAATGACATTTTAACTGATAACTACTTGTAATTAAAAAGTATTTAGAGAAAAAAAGGTTAATTTAGTACTTTCTTTGAGTAGATGACTAGGAAGCACAGTTGGTTATTAAACCAATCTCTTCATTTTAGAAAAAAAATATTTAGGTTAAACAATTAATTAAACCCAATATTAAGGACACATGACAAACTTAGCCTGAACAACTTTGATCACTGTCCATAGTTTTCCATTTCCTCACAATTTATCACAGTTAATACACTAAATTTACAAAAAGTAAGGAAAAAGTGTTGAAGAACAGGAAAGTAAGACTGCTTAAATCAACCACGGTTTCATTCTCCATATGAATAGAATCGTATGTTTTTAAAGACAACATATTTTATACATGGAATGTGAAAGACTGAAAAGAGGCAGCAATAAGAAGCACGTAACAAGCTTAATTGCTCATAGCTGCTGCTCTCTATCCACACTTTGTAAAAACTACTACCTTAAGTCAACATATAAAATGATTTTCTACTTTCAACTAAAGCAAAAGAGACCATAACAGAACAGGTTCACACTGTGACCACTGCTTCTGTACAGTATGAAATCCACATTCTTGCCATAAGATGAATAATTATGTCTGCTTGTCTTTACAGGAGTGCAGGAGAAGAATCAAACTTTCATATTGATGCTGCATTGGCAATGGGAAAATTTTACTACAAGAATTAAGTCCGTAACTTAAATTAAACAAAATGTTTGTAATTCAGTTTGTTCTTTATAAGCAGAAAGCCAGTATTTCCTCCTATACAAAACTCCTACATATAAACATAGCTACACCTTTAGATTTATTATATGCATTTTAAAGACACTTACTGTTCTAAGAGTTGATTGTACTTTCTTAAAGCATCCTTTTCAGCAGTAACTGCTCTTTCTTTTTCAGCAACAGCATTATCTCTTGCTTCTCTCAAATTTCTGAAGTAAACAAAAGTTATTCTGTTAATAACCTGTTAGGAAAAGACTGTTTTGCTTAATTACTACTGCTTGATCTGAACTTCAATACTACCTTCTTCTACTCTCACCGAATAATAGAAGGGTCTGTCTATCTACATGCCTATTTATTACAGAAGCTTTACTTGAGGTTATTTTCATATATACCAGCAAAGCTTCAAGCTCTGAAATTCTAAAAACCAATGATCAAATTACCTGTTTATACACAGAAACATATAATTCAAATTATTCTACAATACTAGAAGTATAATTTCTTTTTCCAGGAATTAAATAAATTGCAATAATTTTGCTTGGTACTTCACTAATAACTACAGGAACGCTGTCCACCTAGCTGAAAAAATTCACAGCTTTTATGATAGAGCAGAAAAGATTAGCTAGGCATAGAAATCCTACTTCCACTTACAACTAAATGTCTGGTTACTCTGACATACGGAACATCAGGTATCTTACCCAGCCTATCACACAAGTGAAAGCACCCTTTTATAATGGGAAGAAATACTAACTAGAGATTCAAGAATGGGCATGGGGGGAAAAAAGGTGGGATGAGGACAGGGGAGAGAGAAGCTCAAGGGCTTCTGTGTTAGCTTTTTAAACAAACATATTGGCAACTGCCATTTATTGCCCTTTGGTTCATATCCCTAAACTATTCTAGAACGCACAAACTGGATTCCAGTCAAATTGAAACAAGTCAGAAAACGTGCTCAGGGAGAGTACCTCACATTGCTCAAAACGACTAAATTGTGTTTAATCCAATGCCAAACCCCATGCAGACATTCACACGTCCTGTGAATTCACTCATGCTTGCTAATGCAAACATAGTCAGTCAGTGCTTACAACAACCAAACAAGTGAAACTGATGCCAAATAAATTAGGAATGAAAGCATCACCTTTTTATTGGTGCCCCCCCCCCTTCCATTTTAGTTTCTTGAACTGACTCATCCAAGTGTAAAATAAGCACCAATAAATTCAAGGGAAATATCAAACTCATCAGGCTTGGCAGCGGTAAAGAATAAAAGCAACTGAATATTAGATTAGCTTAGCTGTAATGCAATTCCATTCTTTGAGCCTGAGGATGAAACCAGCATCTTTATTTTCAGTCACAGTCAGCGTCTCAGCACATCATACAAATTCACTGCAAATTGCTTTGCTCGCAATTTGGGGTCCCATTGAGGCAGACTGTCTTATGATTTTTTTTTTTGTTTCTTTTATAGAAAGAGCATATGATAAAAAGCCTTTTTTTTTCTGTAAAACATGAAGGCAAGTCTAAAGGATTTACATTTCAGAAGTAATTGTTTCAAAATGAGAAACAAAACTGTAAATCAGTTCCAGATAGAAATGAAACATCTTTCAGTAGCTTTCTCAATGATATACAGACCCTTGTCAAATCCCACAAACACTGCATGTTTAAATTCCTACTTTGTAATTCAAAAGAGATTTGCATACAGGAAGTGGTGTAATGTATATGTATGTGTATATATTTTACTCACACTTGCAAAACTACACCATGATGTAATTTTTTTTTTAATTAGAATATTTCAGCTGACTGAAGACAGACAGCAGAAGTCATGTTCTTTTTTTCCACTCTTCCCAGCAGTAACAAAACTACCTATTAGAGGAACAGATGCTGATGCCATAAATATCTTTTTACTATCACCAATCCCTTCTCCACATGACACTTTCAGGACATCTACAATGAAGTTATAATTAATTATTAAACACTTCTCCCATTTGAAAGGAATAAAACAGGAGAAACACAAGCTAAAAAATAAATCCAGTGCCAAAGGTCCAAATCCCTAGATCCCTAAAGTACTTACGTATAACACTGTGGTATTCAACCAAATCGACACAACACAAAATGAAATATGCAGGTCTTTTCAGGACTAGAATCTTCTTCAAAAGAGAATTTTATAGTAATTGACATGAAACCCATGCTTTTTTTTTTTTTTGAATCACCATGCTGTAAACAATCTCAATTAGATTTATTTTATATAGGCATAAGTCTTATTGGTTTCCCTCATTTTTTTCCGCCTTATATCCTGCATCAACACCACCTCTTTTAGATTCCTGGCACAGTTTCAAGACCACCCATATAAGCATGACAGGTAAACGAACACATTCTGTATTAATTAATTAGCATTATGTATCTGAACAAACTTCAAACCATCAATGTTTATCCAGAACATGAATTTTAATAATCCTTTTCAACTGATAATTTTGGATGACCATCACTTGATAATAAATATAACACCATGTATTTACTTTATAAGTATAAATTAGTTTTTAAAAGATCCTCAGTTTTACAACTGGCATGGAACACCTCTCAAAGGGTCAGTCAGTTAGGATTATAACTAAGCACAAAACAGTGCTTGGTCATTTCTGCTCTGATTAGGTTATTGCCTACATCTTATTTACCTGTTTTCACGTTCGTACATCTCTTTTGAAGTGCTTCTTAGTTGCTCGATTTCTTGATTTGTTTTCAACCTTATTTGTTCCAACTCTTCATGCAGTTTCTTTTCGTATTCTGTTTTATAGTGATCTCTGTATATAAACAAATGCATTACACTGATCAAAATATCAAAACTTCAGGTACAGCAGAGGGCAGAGGGCTTCTTGATTTTACATTTTATTTCAATCCTTACTCATTTACCTCTCAAATGACTTGAAATACATATCAGCCTATACTGTTACACAAATTAAATGAAAATCAATCAGGAATAAGTAGTATTTAACTGGGAATAAATAAAAGCTTTCTGCATACTCCTTTAAATTTTTAAAGTTATTTGATATTGATTAATCACATAACATTAAGCTTAACATTCTTCCAGAAATTCTTTGTCAGCCTCTAAGTGCTTATATTACTTCACCACTAAAAACCCCCAAACTCTCACTTTCCTCTTTGTTACTAGGTAAGGATTGATTGAACTTACTGACTTGCAATACTGCCACGCCACTATAAGCCTTCTTTGAGTACTATTTGCACCTCATATGGTGGAAAAAACGTTACAAGAAACACTGAAGATCACATGCAGAGATTTGCAAAGTCAAAAAGCCCCAAGATTTGTGAATTTATACTGTCAATTTGGCATATAAATTATTTAAAATACATAAGGAAATTTTTAAGCAACAGATATCAGAAGATACTAGGATACAGATTTTAATTTCAGAGAAACATGGACATATTTTTGTAACTTTGGAAACCCATGACAGATTGTAGGGAAACCCATAAAGAATCTCTCCTACAAAACTACAAAACAGGTTTACGTTGTAAGTACTAAACAGCTAAGGAATGTCAAAGTTTTATAGCATCTAATTAATGTTCAAGAATAATCCATCAGCAATGAAGCAACTGATAGAAATTACAGGTTTGGAAATAAAAGCATATTATGAAGAAATGTGCATTTACAACCATAAAAGGTCTTAGATTTCTTCTGATTTCCAATCATGTGATAGTCTACAGTTTTCAGAAATATGTACTTGAGCTAGCCAAAACTCCTTCACATTAACTAAAAGCCTCAAAATATTGAAATGTCAGAAAGCTTGCTGTCACGTTTTCCTGTTTTCTTTTTATTGACACCCTGAATTTCAGTTGACCCTTCAAGGTAAATTTTTCTCCTCTCCTTCTCTCAATTGTGTTGCACTACAACAAACACTGTATAATGATCTTTGACACAATAGAGAGGTTTATCATGACAAAAAAAGAACCAAACCAAAACCACACTAAAAAACAAGCTGTACTGGAATGCAAGGGTCCCCCCCATTAGAAACTTTGTGTTCTTTATGTGTTATACCGCTCAATATGAAGAAAAAAGTGAAGAAAAGAATGTTGACAATCAGGACATAAGGATATAATTCTTATGTGCAGGATCAATGAGCATTATCATTTTCTTGGTACGTAGACAATTTGCTATTACCATTACTACTTGCCAAAAAAAATATTTCTGACATTAAAGAAATTACACCTTCCCTCCCATGGCAAGACAGCTAAGTCAGGGAGGTTCACTGAAAAAATTAGAAGTATCTGGAAAAGTCACAAACATCCACAGTGATGTCACCATAAGAGAGTTCAAAGTGATGCTTATCTTTATGAGGGCTAAAATAAGCACATGGTATAGCAAAGGGCATGTTCCGATTACATAGTTTGACTGCCCTGTCGATGCATTTAAATAAACACCAAATGAGTTGTTGCCTAAGCAAAGGACCATCATTAAGAATAAGAGAATCACAGTAGAATGGTTTGGGTTGAAAGGAACACTAAAGATCATCTAAAGATCACTAAAGATCATTCCAGGCCCCCTGTCATGGGCAGGGACACCTTTCACTGGACCAACCTGGCCTTGAACACCCCCAGGGATGGGTCATCCACAACCTCTCTGGGAAGCCTGTTTCAGTGTTTTAAGATTACACATATAAAAGGAAATAATTTTTGTTGTTCTGTGCTTACATATGGATTCCCAAGAATTGTAGCTATAAGCTGCAGGTGATTTGTCTTGCCACAATCTTAACCTATTTCAACAGGGAATATTTTTAAAAAATTGGTAGGTTAATGCCTCATGTTTCCTGAAGTCTGTAATCTTCTAATTGCAGTATCCCAATGCCAGCAGTTCTGACAGTGAGCAGAAGGTGACTTACTCTTTATTCCTGAAAATAAATAGATACTTGGGTTTGTTTTATTCATCTTCATTCCTGAATTACAGCAGCCCAAAGAGATCCAGATGTGAAGAAAGCATTAAAAAGCCTCAAATTCTTCAAAACATATCAAATAGAAGCTTATTATCCAAACTGGTGTTACCTGCAGAAACCACTGAGGACTGCAGAATATCCATTAGCTGGTACGTTTTTCTCTTGCTCTACTTTTGTACCTAATTTATTTGTCAAATAAGTAAGATTCTAGGGGAAGACTGCTCAGATGTACGTGACTTCAAACACGATTTAAAAGTAGAATTTAAAAATTTATTTAAAATTTAGAAGTTCCATGCAAATGTAGTTCTGAGATATTAACATGCAAAACAAAAAACTTGAAATGATTGCACTGAAAGAAAAACAGTATTTAAAGCACTTCTGATATGGGCTGCAACTCATAGCTGATCATTTCAATACAGTGGCCTTCTATTTTCACTTGAATAACACTGTATTTTAGTTGTATTATAGGAGAGTAATATTAGCACACTTCATCTTAGTTATACAAGGACACAAGATTTATAGATACTATTTTCAGTTCCATCTTCTTGATTCAAACACAAGGAAGAGGTTGAAGAGAAGCTGAACCTACCTCACACTCTGAGCCTAATCATTCAATGCACAGGTGTCCTTTTAAGGACACTACTAACCAAAAAATAGGTTTAGTTCCATTAATGCAGTATATATAGGCAAACATTTGATGTAACTTTGGGATACACATTGAAACAATTTCTTTTGGCATCTAGATGTAGGTAAATAACATGAACTAGATAACCTTGAACTGGATGATGCTCTTAGTCATATGATTTAGACTTGGATGGCCCTGCAAGGAGCAGAGAGTTAGATTCAATATTCCTTATGGGTCCCTTCCAACTATGGAATTCCGTAGTACAGCATTACATATGTAGCAAGACATGCAGCTGAGTAGTGTAATGTTTTCTGTTCAACGTCCCATCCCATCTCTATTCAAAGAGCGTAAAGATTTGCTGCTGTTCAGGAGTGGCCAGCATACAATGATAGATCTACTTCTCAAGGCTACACTCAGAGGATCTGTATTCAAGCTCAAGACTGATAGCTCAAGAAGCTGATACAAAACCTACCATATTTAAACATTTGTGACAACTGAACATATTTTATTCTGAAATAATAATTCAGAGTGTCTATCAGATACTCCTACTTTTAATAAAGGTAATTTGTGGTGATGGAAGGTTAAATATGTAACATACGCACTTTAAAGACTTTTTTCTCTTTTGTTACTAACTACAGCTACCTTCCTAAATTTCTGTGTAAACCTAAGAGTTTAATTGCCATAAAATTCCAATGCCGACATCTTCACTCCTATGGTCTTATATCAAAGGTTTAAAAAATTTTTCCTGATACACATGGAGACTCAAGAAAACTGTTTCTGCTTCTAGTTAAATAAATATGGATGTGCTTTCTGAAAAATAAAATCTATGAAACAGGATTTGTGCAAGAAACAAGGGAAAACAATTAAATAACTTGTCTACTGACAAAAGTGAACACACAATAACTTGCCTGGATGTAACATATTTTTCATACATGTCTTCCCTAGCTCTTTTGGCATCCTCTAGCTGAATCTGAAGTCTTTCAAGACGATCTTCTTCATGTGCACAGCGAACACTAAGCTCCATGTTCTGGCGATTAAGATAATCTTTATCTTTTTGCAACAAGTTGAGGGATTGTTGTATGGTTGCCAGCTATAAAAGGTATTAAAAAGAACACTTTAACATGAACTTCAAGGTAAGTATTTAAACTATGTATACATATTTGCAATTTCATTTTAACTCTCTTCTGTGAGAAAAACGTAACTGTGCTCTCTCTCCAAGTAACAGGTTATACGTGTATACACACAGTGAACAGACATCCTGGGTTACTACACCAAGAAAGAAAGCAGTAAGCAGTTCCTGCTCCTATAACTAGTCTTCCCCTGGAACAAATAATCTGTCAAACCCTTACAATTGGATGCTCCTCCAATCCAGGACTTGTGCTGCTATATCAGTGTCAACAAAAAACAGCAGGACCTTCGAGGAGATTAATGCTACTTTTATTCACTCTCACATTCATTCAAGTTAATGAAAAAAGCCGTTGTTTTAGCTCTACTACATCATTTTATGCATCCATACAACCTTGATGTACACAACAATACTTTTTTGGCCGATGTTACATGCTGAGAACAAACTTGCCCTTTGATGTCCTCTAACAGTGATAGAACACTGAGGAACAAACAGCCTAACAAAGCCTTCAGATTGATACCAAAGAGCAGAATATTTTCTAATAGAAATTCATTTTTTTCCCTAATGTTTCTGACAGTCTCCCTGTAAAGTTAGGCAGAGCAGTACTATCTTTGAAGTGGAAATCATAGCCACTACTTTAACTGTAATATTGCTATATAGAGAAGCTAAGGAACGCAATCTCCCCTGGATACTTTCAGGAATAATCTGTCTTATGTACTCAGCTGCTAAAGTGTTAACACACAAAGATCCTCCATATTATTCTTCTCTGAACCAGTGCAGAAGACAAGAACAACCTTCTCATGCAGTCCCTTTCAAATGATATTAAAAAATAAATTCACAAATTATTTCAGAACAGCTAATCCATTATTTCCTCTACTTCTTTTGGTGTTTCCTGGAATAATTTCTGTACAAAAGCACAGCTTGGAAACAGCCTGACTTTTGCATTCAAGTTGCACTGAGCTACAAACCATGTGATAATTACTCAATGACAATATAAACTGTAAAGTTGTCTTTCTTTCTTGGGATTCAGTAAAAGTCTGTTCTGCCTCCTGAAAAGCTGTTGCAAAGTTACACCCACAAGAGAGGATGGGGAAAATCCCTTAGCAATGCCAATAGTTTTGGGTGATTCTATTCTAATCAGTTTACTTCAGGTGAAAAATTCATCCTGGAGGTTCAGTGAGACAATACTCCCCATGAACAATTTGATGCAGAAGTAGTAGAAGTGGATACTGAGTAATGGAAGCTTGTACTGGGATAAACCATCACAAGTCCTGTAGATCAAGGCAGTGAACTTGGAAACATTCTTAACATACATTTCTTTTTGAGTCCCTTGACCCAAAAGTTATCATCCAAGTCCATTACTGCACACAATTCGTGACTCTTGGATGAATGAATTACTGAACAGAGAAGCAGAAAGGGGTATTTCTTTTGATCTGACAGACTTCTGGCTCTTGGAATGTCCTTGGAGAAGCAGAAATGTATTCCCCTGTGCAAAACTAATGCAACCAGAATGGTAATGGCTGAGATTTGAGTAAAATGATTGACCTATCTGGATCAGAACTCACTGGAATTCTAACAAAGGTAAGTACCCCTCTGCACTTGAAGAGACATTTATTCTCCGGCAGAGACCAGAAGAGCTCGACCAAGACAGTCAACACATGATGCAAAAGGGGTCAAGACAAACGTTTGGAGCTTTTTTCAACCTTTAGAAGAGAAATCTGGTCAAGGAAAATCCTATTGTTATCTTCAGTTATCCAAGTGGAATGTATAGAAAGATCCAGACTCTTGGCAGTACATAGCGACAGGACGAGATGCAACAGAAAAATGCTGCAACAACTCTGACCAGCTTTTACAGAAACATTTTCACAAAGAAGGCAAACAAATACTGGAACAGATTGTCCAAAAGGCTGTGCAATCTCCATCCTTGGAGATATTAAAAACTTGACAAAGCCTTAAGCAACCTGATCTAATCCTTTTCTGCATTGCATGGGAAAGCTGGACCAGCTGGTCTCCTGAGGACTCTTCTAATGAAATTATTCCATGATCGTGACAGACTTGATTAGACAAAGAATCAAATTCCTGAGGTGAAGAAATATACAATTACTAAAGTAAGAACTTTATATTTACCTCTTTTGCTAAGTCATTTCTTTCTTTAGCTTGTGCTTTGTATGACACCTCTAATATTTCATATTTTCTTCTGAGTTCTGATAATTCATGCTCAAATACATCACGTTCACTGTTAAAACAAAGTGAAACTATTAGATGCATAAAGTGTAATGAACAAGATTCTTGTGCATTTGTAATTTCTCAACCTTATTTCAGTTCATGACACCTACTTCTTCCATAGGGCAGTTACTGATTAATCTTACTTTTTTCAGTTATTAACACCTAGAACAGTATCTTAATATATGAAACAAATTAGGATTATTTAAATACTTAGAAACAAAGAAAGTTCTACTACAATAATCGTGAATTCTCATCCTAAATTATTTCATCCTCCTCTGATTATTCTTCTTTAGTGTAACTTTGGGCTCCCCTCTTAGCAATGAGTTGTAAGTACCCCTATCCACAGCTTTAGTTTTACCAAGCTTTTGATGCTGTTTTCCATGACATTCTCTTGAATCTTTTGCAGATATTGAAGCCTGATGAAAAAGTGAAGAAATTTCATTCCCAGCTTCCTAATCAAACAGAAAGAAATGTGTACTTGTACTCAGTTGGTGTTCTCCCTTGTATACATTCCCTTGATACCAGAGTGGGTTGTACTCCTCATGTTTAAAATATACATGACACAGCTGGAAAAATTATGTTAGTGCCCTGAACAAGAGTGCTTTCCATATGCACAAAGAAACATCTCTGTGTCTCCACTCCAACCCTGTCAGAACAGGGAAATGAATGAGCCAGTATGAGCTTGCAGTTCGGAAAAAAGTTAACCAAATTTATATTAAGTATAGCATAGCTTTAAAACTGAGATAACTTGTAGTGCAGCAGAACTAGAAGATTTGACATAGCATTTTTTAAAGGCAGAAGCAAACCTGGAAGTTATTAACTTCTGAAGTGTTCCCAAATATCCTCATACAGTCATGCCAACAGTGCTCTCCCCTCCCCTTCATCCGTGCCTACACAGATGAATATAACCTACTCTCTCATATATAGTTTTGGCACGTTCATTCATGCTTTTCTCAACTCCAGACTATTTTAAATGCACACTGCTAAACACTGGGGCCATTCACACAAACGTTATTACAATCCACTTATTAAGATGCAGTTGCACATAGGAAGCAAGCCATAGCATCAGTCCATCCTATCTGTAACAAGCTGTCAGGTAGATTCCAAGGTTGTTTTAGTACATATAGCAGTGAACCAGAAGAGTTGTGAATCCAGAAGACAGATTCTCCTTCAAATGACTTAGTGGCAAATTCATTTTTGTCAGTAACTGCCTGAGTTCATTCTGTATGAACAACTAAGGAGCTAGCAGGGTGTTTTCTATTAATAATCCCCATTTTTGAATCCATTTCCCAACAAATGTGCCAAAGGCCAAATTTCTTGTACTTGCAAACACACTAAAAAAGCCATTTGGGAGCTGGACTGTGAAGTATATGTCTATGAGTGTATTTATAAGTCCATTTTCACTATTTTGCAATTGTTTGATGGACATTCAAAACCTTGGCTAGAATTGTAAAATCTGTATCTTTTAAAAGAGACACACTGGAACTTCATGCAGTTAAACCAATTCACTAACATAATCCTAAGGTTGTCTGACAAAGACTTCTCATAACAGCCCTTTCAAATGTATGATTACAAGAATATCTTAAGTTGTAAATATTAATTCCCAAGATCCTATCCTCTTAATTCACTCTGTAGGCACCACAGAGTAGAGCACAGGGCCTTTTGTTAGAGCTTTGCTTTCAAACTAGGAAAAAAAAAAGAGTACTTGTTCCAAGATGCTTGGCACCAACAGCTCCCACTTCCTTAGTTGCAAAGAGACTGTTAGGCTCTTCAGAATACACAGTAAATCTCAAAATATAAACTTTTAGGAGGATAATTTGATGCATCGGTTTCAAAAATGTTGTTCATTTTATGTCTGCAATATACTACAGGAGATAACAGAACCATTAGTGGACTGAGGAAAGGAAAAATATCTGCGGTGTGCACGAGTCAAAAATAAAACCTCTAGTCAATCAAGGTTGATGTTTATTAATATCTGTATATTAGTTTAACACTTGAATTATAGAGATACTTACGATTTTACTTTATCATAGTTCTCTTGTCTGTAATCACCTTGCTGAATCATCTGCTTGGTATCAGCCAGTTCCAGTGTTAAACGCTGGCATCTAACCTCAAGTTCTGACCGACTCTTCCTCTCATCTTCATAGCTCTAGAAAGTAAGAAATTTTGAAATGATCACAGCTACACTGCTATTTACTTAAAGCAATTACCAATTAATTTTTGTGAAGATCTCTTATGACTATTTATGTGGTAGTATTTTCATTTGTCTCAGTATTTGGAAATTTAGTACATATCACAAAGTAACCAGCGATACTGATATTCAACTTAGTTTTATCTTATTATAAATAGAATCATAGAATCAACCAGGTTGGAAAAGACCTCTAAGATCATCAAGTCCAACACTGCCGTGTTTACTAGACCATGTACTCAGTACTCAGTGACACATCCAGTCTCATCTTAAAAACCTCCACCTCCCTGGGCAGGCCATTCCAATGTCTGATTACTCTCTCTGTAAAAAATTTCTTCCTAATATCCAACCTAAACCTCCCCTGGCACAGCTTGAGACCATGCCCACTCGTCCTACTGCTGGATGCCTGGGAGAAGAGACCGACCCTCCCCTGGCTACAACCTCCTTTCAGATAGTTGTAGAGTAATGAGGTCTCCCCTGCTCCAGCACCTCAATGTTGTTCCTGAACTGAGGGGTCCAGAAATGAACACAGACCTTCAGGTGTGGATGACCAGTGCTGAGTACAGGGGAAGAATGACTTCCCCAGTTCTACTGACCACACTGTTCCTGGTACAGGCCAGGATGCCATTCGCCTTCTTGGCCACCTGGGCACACTGCTGCCTCATGTTCAGCTTCCTGTCAATCCAAACTCCCAGGTTCTTTTCTGCCTGGCTGCTCTCCAGCCACTCTGTGCCCAGCCTGTAGCGCTGCAGGGGGTTGTTGTGGTCAAAGTGCAGGACCTGGCACTTGGCCTTGTTGAACTTCATCCTGTTGGAATCAGCCCAACTCTCCAGTCTGTCCATGTCCCTCCTGCCTTCCAGCAGATGGACACTCCCCCCCAGCTTGGTGTCATCTGCAAATTTGCTAATGGTACACTCAATCCCGTCAATCCAGATCACCAATAAAGATGGTAAATAGAACTGGGCCCAACACTGATCCCTGGGGGACACCAGTGGATGCAGCCCTGTTCACCAGCACTCTCTGGGCCCAGCCCTCCAGCCAATTCTTAACCCAGCACAGAGTGCCCCTGTCCAAGCTGTGGGTTGCCAGCTTTTTCAGGACAATGCTGTGGGAGTTGGTGTCAAAGGCTTTGCTGAACTCCAGACAGACACCACAGTCTTCCCCTCATCTACCAGGCAGGTCACCTGGTCATAAAAGGAGATCAGGTTGGTCAGACAGGACCTGCCCTTCCTAAACCCGAGCTGGCTGGCTCTGATCCCTTGTCCATCCTGTAGGTGCTGTGTGATTGCACTTAGGATAATCTGCTGTATAACCTTGCCAGGCACTGAGGTCAGGCTGACAGGCCTGTAGTTTCCCAGGTTCTCCTTGCAGCTCTTTTTGTGGATGGGCATGACATTCGCCAACTTCCAATCATCTGGGACATCCCAAGTGAAACAGAATTGTTGGTAAATGATGAAGAGCAGCTTGGTGAGCTCTTCCTTCTGCTCCCTTCTCACCCTAGGATGGATCCCATCTGGTCCCATAGACTTGTGAGGATCCAAGTGGCTCAGCAGGTTGCTGTTTCCTCCTGGATTACAGAGGGGCTATCTGGGCTCCTGTCTCTGTCTACCAACTCCAGAGGCCAGTTGTCCTGAGGACAACTTCTCTTACTATTGAAAACTGAGGCAAAGAAGGTGTTAAGTACCTCAGCCTTTTCCTCATCTTTGCTGAATATGTTCTCCCCCTGTCCAACAAAGAATGGAGATTTTCTTGCCCCTCCTTTCGCTATTGATGTATTTGGAGAAGCACTTCTTGTTATCCCTAACAGAAGTGGCTAGATTGAGTTCAAATTGTCTCTCTAATTTTCTTTCTCCATGACCTAACTATATTCCTAAACTCTTCAGGAGTACCAAGCCCTTTTTTCCATAGGCTCTCTTTTTATCCCTAATTTCCTTAAAAATCTCCCTGTTCATCTAGGCTGGTTGCCTTCTCTGCCGGCTTGCCTTTGGACTCACTGGGACAGCCTGCTCCTGTGCGTTCAAGACTTGCTTCTTGAAGCATGTCCATCCCTCCTGGACCTCTTTGCTTTCAAGGACTGTTTGCCAAGGTACCCTCTGAACCAGTCTTCTGAGTAGGCTGAAATGTGTGCAGCGGAAGTCCAGGGTAGAAGTTTTATTGATGACCCTCTTTATGTCCCTGAGTATTGAAAACTCTATCATTTCATGGTCACTGTGCCCCAGGCGGTCTCTGACCACCACATCTCCCAGCAGCCCCTCTCTGTTTGTGAACAGCAGGCCTGATGGGGCCCCACTCCTGGTGGGCTCATTTAGCAGCTGAAGCAGGAAATTATCCTCTCTATATAAATACTTGATTAATGTGCCCATTTTTTGTAATGCATTTGTCCATTAGCACAACTTCCAAGACACATAACTCTCATATATACAGCTGTTTAGGGCAATAGCAGATATGGAGTATATGACACAAAGACACCCTGATCAACTTCACAGGCACCATCAACCAAAAGACTGACAGAATGCCTTCTTGAAAAAACACACCTTAATACTTGTATGACACTACAGAAAAGCTCCCTAAGCTACTAAACATACTGTAACTATTCTGATAATAAAGTAGAATATTTTTTAATATTTCACAAACCTAGTAATTTTCCTTTTAACTAAAATCCCATTAGGTCACAAGCTTAAAAATCACAACCCCAAGAAAGTTTTCATGAGAGTTTTGAGTCGTCTATCATCATTTAAAGACATGATTCTTACTCATCCTAACATATACTGATACATATGCATTATTTTTATGAGTACCCTAATTAACAGATATAGATTCAGCAAATTACCACTACAGAACACTTTCTTCTTAAATCAATTAACATGCCATTATTTATAAAAGTGGCATCATAATACAGGCAAAGTCTCTGTCAGATGTTTTTAAAAGCTGTTGTCCACAAGGTAGCTAGAGTTTCAAATCTGTAACATAATGGTGTTACTACCCTGCTGTGCAGTGCAAACATGACTCACCTTGCAATAGGAAATGTCTGTAAGGGCACTTAACGTTTAAGTGCAAATTGAAAGATTAAGTTTAGAATAAAAATTCTTCTGTGGATATCCTGTGCCATACTGCTGCTAATATCAAGTTGGAATTTATACACTCTTCACTGAGTGGGTTACTGAAGCTCCTACAGTATCACATATCTGGCAGCTGGAAGATAACTAACTAAATTATAAAATTAAATTGGGTAACCTCTGGACAAATTATTCATAAACAGCTTTAAAGCACCAGTTAACAGAACAGTTAATTATCTACAAAATTAGTTCCTTCTAACACTTCAGCCATAAACTTAGTTTTGAATTTTATTTAACAAATCAGTTATTAATGTCATGCAACAATATGGTAACTTCAAGGAAGGGAAGTTAAATTCTGCTTTTGAAAAGTGATACTAAAACATACCTTCAGTATGTGGGTTTGTTATGTTTGTTTTTTAAAGATTTAATATAATTCCTGAAGAAACACTAATCATACTGCACAGGTCACTGGTTTTCATCTACCTAATTTTAAGGTGTCAAAGAAGTATTTTAATCACATGAAGAAACGTGACAAAGCTAATTGATGTTCTAGGCTGTAAACAGGCTAACACAAAAAAAATCTGTATGGTGTGCATAAATCCAAGTAGCAGATACACAAGCTTTTGGAATCCCATAGCAATACATCTTAAAGACATACAATCAAGCTGTCTGTGCTTAGGAAGAATAAAGCTTGTTTTGCATGTACTGAAGTTAATTTAGTTTATAACAATGTCCATATATCCTAAACTGATTTTAAGATCTCTGCAGTGGAACAGCTTTATCTTTCAATTTATCTTCAAGAGCTAGCTTGAAAGTCTTGATGAACAGCTTTGTCCTGCTGAAGTAAAAAAGGGGCTTATAAAAGAATCAAGATACAGAGCCCTTTCTAGGACAGGAATGAGGTTCTGCAAATACCAATAAATAAAAATAACCTAAGTAAGCCCACAAACCTCAAAATAATTAAAGGACAAACAGTACTTCCTCACATTGAATGTGTTTGAGATAATTATCCCAACACTACATGGCTTTTCTTCGGCTTCTTACTAAAATTTTGCAGAGAGCAGCAACTCAAACTGATGAGATGGTTAAAACAAACAAAAAAACAAACCTCTCCTATGTGAGGCAGTTAGGCAAACATTGTCCAAAGAAATTCTTGACAGAGCTGTCTAAGAGAGCCAGTACTAACCAGTACAGGTATTTTCTACAGAGCATGTGAACCAGTCCCTACCAAGAAGTGATTCCATTTGGTTTACAGACACTGTCAACACATGGATGCTTCAAGCAAGAAGATTCTAAACTAATGATCTGCACCACTTAAAACCCAAACTGGTAGAGAAATTAAAGACCTAATGGCAGACCTCAATTTAATGATATTGAGCTTCACTGTTATCCACAATCTGGAACGAACAGCAGTTTACAGCAGTCACCAAAATGAACATCTATCTCAATTTCAAGTACAAAAACTAGGTGACATTTTTTGAACAAAGTTAGTGACATCTGATACATGGTAGGGATTAGATGATCTTTCAAAAAGCCTTTGAGGATAAGAAGACAAACAGAAATGCAGGGAAAAGATTAATCAGCCAATCAAGCGGAAGTAGCATGACTTCTTCACACTGTCTACAGATAAGCCTGTGGAAGAAAGTGATCCAGCTTTTAAAAAGCTTTTAAAAAAGATCTTTATCTTTGAAGAATCACTTACACAGGCCAGCATTTTGTTCATATACTAAGGTACCTAAAGGCCCTAACAAATGCAAAGCTACTGTATCATTGTGATGTGAAAACCAATTCCCTCAAGTTATTTGGATGAGGTGCTGCTCCTTGGTAAAGATATTTTGCCTTGTTTACACAGTCTGCATTCAAAAACTATTGGTAAATACATTACTTATTGGAATACAACTTCTCAAATATCAGGAAGAAGTTACACATAACTGGATGAGTAAGACATCTCTAGTATATTGATATGAAATTGGTAATCTGTCAAGGATTGTAGATGGGTCACTATCTGCTCACAAAAATTTAGAAACAAAACTGTTGACCTACTCCAAAACAGAGAAACTCTGAAAGAAAAGTAAGAAAGAGAAGTTTTGGCCTAAGTGCTTCTATAGCAAAAGAAAGTGGGGGAATAAAAAGTTCTTTCTCTGTCTGAGCTTATTAGAATCTTCAGTGAAATATTCTCATGTGAAAAGAATACTTGAGATCATCTTGCATCACAGAGTAGTATAATTAAACCATCTGGTACTTCTGAACAGCTAGCAGTCAATACAAGCCACAGCTATGCATCGAGTCAGAGTTAGAAAGATACTGGACAGAAAAGGGAACTTTCATAGATACATCATTTCCTCGAGTCTTGGGCATGTTAAACTGCTCCCTCAAGCTCATAGTTACTGGTAGAGGATCTTCTTTGCAACTTTTTTTTTCCTGAACAATATTAAGAATAATCAATGAGAGAAAAACAGCGCATGTAATTCATCTTAGACTAAGGCCTCATCTGTCCATTCTAGAAAGAGCTGTGAAGACCAAGTAATCAAGGCACTGCTTGAAAGAAGTGGTGCCAGGGGGCTGGAGAAGTGTTCTACATTGCAGTCTTTACAAATATGCAAACTTTAGGAGAAATCTGAGGGATCACAGTCCTTCAGGAGTACCAAGAACAGCTGCAGTTTTCTAACATTCGGATACATCTAGTGCCAACAGATCCTTTGAGTGCAAAAGCTTAGTTTATTCTTTGAATTCTTTTATTCCTCCAGCTGGAAAACATTATCAGAGACAAAATTGTTAGTTATGTCTAGCAAAGCTTGACAGCTACTAATCCTGATTCAGGGACAAAGTCTTAAAAGAGATCTTTGTCCTACACATAACCAGCTTTCTCTTTAGGCTAACCATAGGTTTTAGATATTGTCATACTATAAATTTTATAGCAAGTCCTGAAGGCAACTTTACAGAAAAAATAACTGAGGAAAGCAAGCCCTGATAAACCTGTATCGAGACCGAATTCCAGGAAAACATTGCCAAGAAACTCCTAGCCAGAAGAAGAAAGCAATACTTAATCTTCTAGAGCTATACAGAAAAGCAAAGTTTCCTTCCCAGACTCTCTGTCAGTCTTGAGAGAAACTCATGTGTAGTAAATTACATCTGTTCGAGGGAAGGTTCTAGGCACTTTGGAAGCAAACAACTGAAAACAGTAAGCTGATGTTCAGCACGGGAACACACACATCAGAAGCAAAGGTTTTGTTTCTGGGAAGACACCACTATAGCTGGACTTCCTTTTCTATCTGTACCTCCAAAGGTGGTGGTGCCAACATTACTTAGTAGTAACGAAGTACTATGCACTATAAAAGGAGAACTACAAAGAGCCTGTACTATACGTTTAGTAACAAGTCAGTCAGAACTGCAATACCAGGAACTCGTAACCACTTCCACTGCCTCCTCCTGGTCTGTGGCTGCTGTACCTTGACTCAGATGCAACAATTATGCACAGAGGGCCACTAACTTAGCAGTTGTACAGTAGAGTCCCTTATACTGACCACCTTTAAAACGGAAAGTGGCAACAAATACCTTTTGACACTAGCTGTGTTTATCAGGCTATGTTCCAGTGGTAGAAACCAATCTTCACATACTATTTTCTGCTACCAGTTGTTAGAAGCAGCTCCTCGCCCTACTGGGTCTGAGTTACAGATTCAGCAGCCTTTGATTAAGTGCTAAGAGCAGCCACACACAGCCAACAAGAGAAGTTTACAAAGTCAAGAGTTGTCTCACTTTTCAGCACACTAAGAATTAAATGAGTGCTAACAGAGGCTAACACACACTAAGGACCTCCTGACCCTTCTGAACAAACAAAATATATTTTCATGTACCTTGAGTACAAATAAAGGTGACATTCAGAAGATGCCCTGAAGTCAGAAATTAAAGTTTTTCTAATACAAATGAATTAATGAATTGCCTAGAGATAAAGAACAAGTGAATTTGTCAAGTCTTAGAAGATTAGTTTCTAGAAGGCTAGAACGACAATTCAATTTTTACAGAACCAAGCTTCATACCTGGTACAGCTGCTCATAAGCTCAGTTGGCTGTGAGGCCACAATATGAGGCCACTGCACTCACTAGGTCAGGCCAGGTCTGTTATGCCAAAACCAAGTATGATTGGTTTTTGTTTGGTATGGTTCCCTCCCACCCTCCAGGGGAAAAAAAAAAAAAAAGACATCATGTAGCAAAAGAAGATTTAATGGGTTTGAATACCTGACTTTATATAGCCAATACTGAGTCAGTATATGGGCTCATCATAACAGCATTCAGTGAATAGAACTGCTCTGCCTTATTTTCTCACAAAACAGTATAAAAAGCTCATGATAGAGAAAACAAAATAATTTACGTCTCTTACATTCACACTATGAAACAAGAAGAGTAAAATTAGAGCTCATCTCCCTCGACCAAATTAAAGGACTACAGCCCTTCTGTCACAAAAAACCAGAACTGATGTCATGCAATGGTTGTCTTATTTGATGAATTTATTTCACATTTAAACTTTCCTAGAGTTGACTTAATATATTAAGAACAAGTTTGAAATTTCCTTCAAACTTTTTCAATTCTTCATTGGCTAGATAGACTTTCCTATGAGCCTGGAACTAATTCTCTCATATACCTCATGACCCTATTTCTGGGTGAATTACTTACTCAAACCTGGACAGTCAGCCATGAACAACCAGAAAAGCCAGCAAAATCCCCTTTCTCTAAGCCATTAATAGTTAATAGAAAGATTTGGGCTAAACATGTTTTTTGTTCTTTCCATGTTCCACAAAGGGGGAAAAACCTGTGCTGAAACTCATTAGAAAGAGCCTTAATGATATGCAACAGTAGAAAAGAAAAAGGAATGCTTATTGTAGGAAGTGGTTAATTCTCACAAAGAAAAAAAACCACAAAAAAACCCCAATTGTCTTAACTTCAACGATTTTGTATTTCAAATGACTGTATTATCAGTTTCCTAAAGAAGCTTTAAACTCAGAACAGACACTTGGTTGATAAGCCATGTAGAGAAAAGAAATATTGCAGTGGTTGGAGAAAACTTAAAATTTAAGGAATATTGGATGGAAACCCAGAAGAAGGTTTCAAAGAGTAATAATTATTAAATGACAGGCAAGAAACTTTGGCAACTATGTTTCATGTACCTGGAAAAAAAGAATGATTGAAATACCAAAAGAGCCCACCAAACCTCCAGTAAAGAAGAGTATAAGAGCTTAGGTAAGGCTCTGAAAAAGACTTTATTTCCTACTGATAAATTTCCTTGCAATCACTTTTGGCCTTATTGAAGGAGCTCAAATAATAAGTTACCCCAGCAGTACCCCTTGAAATCATTTCATAAACTGCAAGAGATGGTAGGCATGCCTGCTGCAGTGTACCAAGTACATCACAGATTCTAAAGTACCCTCACATACCAATGATGCTCTTCTTCACTTAATATCTGAAACAGCCTGAGGTACCTTGTTACACTGACACTTACCAAGTCACAGGGTCAAATCTGAACTTGCCAGAATCAAACTACAGAGGCTTAAAAAAATCGCATATCAGGTCACTTTTCATTAAATACCCACACCACACCATTGCTATGTGTAATATACAGGGTGAAGACTTGGGTTTGGGTGGGTTTTTTGTACATATTGAAGAACTCTAGTAAGTGATCTTATCTGAAACCTGAGAATTTTGTGACATTACATCATATCTTCCCTGATTTTTTTTTCTAAAGAGTTACTAATTTTTACTAATTGCCTCTCGCTTTAGCATGTAAATAGGGTATAGGCATTTAAAGAACCACCTCAGTTCAACACAGGCAACATTTTAGTGCTTCTTTCGCAATGATAAAAGCAAAGCACAGCACACTTCAAACTTGGAAAAACAGATCAGTGGGAAAGGTGGATAATGCCACCATGTGGTGTAAAAAGAACAAAACAGGAAGTTTCTGTATTAAAAAGGTCGATGTACCGAGAAAAATGTTTCTAGCACAACTTTAATTATTGTTATCTACTATCTTGTTAATTTGCTTTAGCAAAAATTAATATAGATGTCAGTAAAATCTCAGAAGGCTAAATCCTTCTGAATAATTTTATTAAATTAGAGCATATTAAATGTACAATGAAGGAAAATGCTTATGTAAGACGAAGTGAACAGGATTAATTTAATCTTAGTTATGACCAGAGATATCACAAAATAATGCTGAACCACATAAATTCACAAATTTTATTGACTACTTTTTCTAATTATCAAAAAGAGAAATTAAAATAATTTCACAAGATAATCTTGTGTAAATAATTTCTCCTTACAATTGGTTATTTCATAAGTAAATTTCAGAGGAGGGAAAAAACCGATAAATAAAAAAATATTCTCAGAAGCAGTAAAATGACAGTGGCATTTAAAATCCCTGATAGCCATGACTTTGATAAATATACTCTGGGTACCCGAAAGTATGTTATCCCAACTTAAAATTTATGTGGAACTAAGCTAAAACACAAATTACTCTAGCTATATAAATGCTAAAAATACTATAAATATTCAAAAATACCTTAAAAACAACATGTTTCTTATATTGTTTCAACTCCTTTGTTCTTTGAAAATAAAAATTAAACATATTTATATAATTTGTTTCTCTACTTCTGATGTTTATCCCTTACTTGAAATCAAATTATCTTTCTCTTTAGTACAGAAATAAATAAGAAAATTAAAATAGAAAAAGCTGAAAAGCATAGCAAAGAAAATGCAACCACAAAAAATTATTAAAAGTATTTTTTTACATCATCAATACAAAATGTGAAGCAAATTACTACCAAGACATCACCATCTCAAAAACTATACACTGAACCATCATGGTGCCTTCAACTGCTGCTGCGTGGATCTCCTGTCTCAGCTTCCCCACCTTGAACCTTGCCCCCAGAAAGCATCAGCTGGTCACAGAGTACCCTGAATAGTCTCATGAGTACATCTTGCAGGGCAGCCATGGCATAAAATTAGCTATTATACAAAAATGTACCTACCATGTTTCTCTTTTCCCTCCCTGCCTCCCTTTCCACCCTCTTCTTCCCCCAGTAATTTTATATAGAAAAAGACCTTCTATATCTTACCCATGAATAATGATTTGGAGAATGAGGTTTTCACAATATATATATTTACAGTTTCTTAACTGAGATAACTAAGAAGTACAGACCTCTGTCAGAGACTTCAGTTGGGATTTGTACCCACTTAATTCTTCTGTTAGACTCCCCTTTTTCATCTGTAGATCACTTAGTTCTTTTCTTAAGGAATGGACTACTTCATAGAATCGGACCTAGAACAAGAAGATATATATTCAAAATTGAGACTAACAAAACTGCCATTGCAAAAGTATAACCCTAAAAGCAATAATTCAACAAGTTATTTCTAGTGCATGACAGAAACCTTGTTGGGGAGTTGGGGTGAGATGAAGGAAATGTTACAGCAAAAGCAGCATCTTTCTTCAACCTTTGAAATAAGAAATAATCAAAATGTGTTTGGCACTGAACAAAAGAGAGGAATAAAGGTAAAGATTGCATTGCTGTTCAACTAAGGCAGCTCCACATCAGGCAGCCCCATAAAAAAAAAAAACCACAGTTGCTAATGGACCACATGGCCCCATGTACTTGTGCCAAACCTAGAGCCTTATTTGATTAACAGTGTAAAAAGAGAAAAAAACCAAACCCAAACAAACAAAAAACCTATTTAGCAATAACCAACTGAACTTGCTAACTTCCCCCAAGCCAATATAAATTTTTATGAGGTGTGTGGAAACGGAGAAAGATTAATTTTTGTTTTCTGGCAGTTCAGTGTGCTGAATTTGCACCAAGAAAAATGGAAGAGCAAGCGCAGGAAAGCAGGAACAGCACATAACCAGGAAGAACTGATACGCATACCCCTCACACACCTTCAGCGGTAACATCTTGTTATATCGATTCAGCTGCATCAGGCAACTAGCCTCTGAAAGACTTTATTCTGCTAAATTAACAACAAAAAATCCTTGTAAAAGGATTAAAAATAAATTAAAATCTGTAACACATAGTCCTCTCTCTTCCCCCATTTTAGTAATAGCCATATTAAGTCTTATCCATAGCACTTTTTCAGAACATTTCTATTGACCAAGAAAAAAATACTAGAAAATACAGTAGTAAAACCATAAAGTCAGTAAAAAGTAAAAAGAGACAAAACAAAGAAGAAAGCTTTTTTGGTATACACCCCCACACATATACACAGAGGTTATTACTCTCAGATTAACTTAATACCTTAAAATGTTGGTTTTGGGGGATGGTGAAAAGAACAGTTAATTAAGCACTGTTTTCATACAAAAGCTGCTGCATACCCTCCATCACTAATGCTTTGTTTGATATATGATTAAAGAACACAAGAAAACACAAATAAGTGACCACTCAGTAGCAAGCTGTACTATATTTCCATGCAGAAGGAAGACAGACAGGTCTCTGTGTTTTGCTACCTGGAAGTAGCAGAAGACAAAGTAAAGTTCCAGGTGTATTTCACATAATTGAGAGCATACAATTCCAAAAAACACAGAAGCCATGGAAATTTGCCATGTAAACATAGATGTAGTTTGCTTTATACAATAAGGTAAGTGTGCAACATGAATGGAAAATTAGTACTTATAGTTTCAACTGTAGGATCTGATTATTCAACTGATCATTCTTAATAAAAAAAAATAACCTTGATTATCACTAATTGGTAACCATTTAAACCATCGTGTTTTTTTCACACCTGGTTTTCCAGTAAGCTCTTACTGTAATTTCCCTAGGAAACGTAACTTATGCTTTCATGCCACATTTACTTCTCAAAACACAACTACCTTAAAACAGATTTCCCAGTAGAAACTAAGATATCATGAGATACAGGTATCAAGAATAAATGTATTTGCACAGCCCTCCAAAGAAAAGATAATTACACGGCAACAAGAAAGTGCAAGTGAATGCAGCAGATGAGGGTGAGGTTGTAGTAGAAATTCAAGCGTTACTGTTCTTTAGCTAGTCTGATGTCCAATAAACATTCGTGTAACTCAACAGTCAAAGCACACACTGCCTCTTTCCAACTCAACAGAGCAGAAACAAAAATTACTGCAAATGGGATTTCCAAAACATACCTTAGAAATTATAGTTTTTATATCAATGTGCTATAAGCAAAGAGTTACTATTTTCTAGGCAATTTAAAAAAAAAACTTTGCATGTGCCAACCACATTTTATGGAAAACTACAATTAAGGTAAAAATGGGTGGGTGCAGAGGATGAAAAAGTTGGCTTCTGTTAAATGAAGTTATGTGGAAGCAGTTGGATCAGTTAACTGCCTTCTTAGACAAACAGCAACTGAGCTGTAGTTAGCAAAATGATACAACTGAAAGACATGGCAATTAAAATCAGATCAAACAGAATTCGCAGATACTGTTTTTAAACAACTTGCTGCATTTTTTTTAATGACACAGTACACAAGAGGTTCACTTTACTGAACAAACTGAATTGGTGCTTGGCAGCCAAAACACTTAATGGTCTGAAGTAGTTTAAGATTTTGCAGATACTGTTTCTAAAAAAAAATCATTCTTTTAAGTGGTAATAATAAAAAAAAAATCTGAATTTTTACTTTGAAGTTATAAAAACACAAAAGCATGATTTTCAGAGAAAGATGCTTAAAATATTTTTCAGTTGTCATCATTAAGTATTAACTAGTCTTAGTTCTAACATGTCATTACTGCACCACTTTGTGGAAGAACAGTAAAAAACATCTCACATTTGCTTTAATTTCAGTATTTTAAACTTGAAATAGCTCTATATACAAAATCTCCATTTAAGCTCTTCCTGCTGTTTGTCCATTATACCAGGTTTCAAACAAAGTCTAAGCATTGCATACATGTTTACTTCTATCCTGAAGATTGTAAGGCAGCATTTTATAACTGATAGAAATTTTCAGACTTTTTTTTTTTTTTTCTCATGTTGTCTAAGCAGGACCCTTTCTCGCCAAGGAAAATTTTACCCT
The DNA here is from genome assembly GCF_003031625.1 of Empidonax traillii. Classification (NCBI taxonomy): domain Eukaryota; kingdom Metazoa; phylum Chordata; class Aves; order Passeriformes; family Tyrannidae; genus Empidonax; species Empidonax traillii. The sequence goes on from NW_020955308.1 coordinate 541,418, forward strand.
AATATCAGTAGACTAGACTGTTAGTCTGGAGGTAGAAATTTCAAATGCCTGAGAAATACAAAATTCTTCCTTAGGCAAGCAAAGCAGAAAACAACATTCCTTTCAACATCCTTTACCTAGCCTTCAGAAGCCAAATGGATGTATAGACAGGATAAGCAAAACATTCTGTAGCCTCCTAGCATCTGCATCAGCTGAATAATTCCAAGTAATGATAAACAACCACTGTGCTGAACTGATACTTTCCGGTTCACACTAATCCTCTGGCTAAAAGAAGTTGAGAGAATAAACAGCATTTTACTACATCTTTAGAAATGCCTTTTCTGGGAAAAAAAAAAAAACAAACAAACAAAAAACAAACAGCCAAACAAAGTCACTTCTTCAAAAGAAAAAGTGACATATAAAGAAGAAAGGGGCTTCACTGAACACATAAATTACAGTAGAGTTTTTAGCACAGAAAAAAGTAGCATTTACTGGTTGAACACAAGAGGAAAAATTGTGGTGCAGAAATCAATGAAAACCCCTCAAATACTTCTGTAGAGGGCAGTAGATACGGTAGACAGCTAGAGGGTATTAATGTAGTAGGGCCCAAGCCTTAGGATTTTCCTAGTGCTTTCAAAAATTTGTGTTTTGGAACTTCTTAAAAGAGACTTTGCCATTCTTATCTAAAGGATAATATTGTGAATTTAAGGTACACTGTATCATGTGTTTGGTCAAATAGGAAAAGGCCAGATGGAAAGTGTAAGGTTCTTTTTAAAACATCATTCTGGGATTCCCCAGACTTCCCCTCTACTGGAATGCAGTCATAACAGACCGATTCAAAAGCACATCTTCCTCTGAAGGTCCTTCATTTCTAGGTGGACATGAATAAGAATTCTAGGATTATAGACTGGCTTCTACTCTGTGAACATCCCTTTACTTCTAAAAAAAAAAAAAAATACATCAATTTACAGTTTATGGGGGGTTGACCCTGCCCAGCAGCCAAGCACCTATATGGCTGGTCACTTACTTGCTGCCTCTAGTGGGAGCAGGACAGAGGAGAGAGTGGGAAGAATAAAAACAAGAAAACTCACGTGTCAAGTTTTATAAACAGTTTAATTACTGAAGAAAAGAGAGGTGAACTTAATAAAGAAAAAGCAAAGACAACCACTCACCATCTCCCACAAGCAGACTACACCAAATCACTCCCTGAGCAATAAACACCTTGGAAGCCACCACCACCCCACCTCCTCTTTCTTCCTCTACCTACAATTTTATTGCTGAATATGATGTTAGATGGTATGGAATATTCCCTGGGCCAGTTTAGGTCAGCTGCCCAGCTGTGTCCTCTCTCAATCTCACGACCATCCCTATCTTGCTGGGTCAGGGGGAGGCAGAATGGGGCAAAGAGAAGGCCTTGATACCGTGCAAGCATCATTACGCAACAGCCAAAACACTGGAGTGTTACCAACTGTTCCAGCCACCAACCCAAAGCACAGCAAGATTCAGGATGCTATGAAGAAAGTTAACTCTATCCCAGGCAGGCCCAGGATACAGCCTATATTTTAAACTAATACAAAACAAAATACTCACAGAAACATATTCAGAGATAGAAAGCTGATCTTCGGGAAGAGACTTTAGCTTCTCATAGCAGTCATCTGTTAATTCCAAATCTCTCAAGCTATGACGGATATTTCCAGCCCTCTCCCTCAACTGATGATTTGTTTCCTCCAGCTGCTTCTGTCTCAATAAAACAGTTTCCATTTCTTGTTTCATTAGAGCTTGATGTTTTCTTCAGGATTGATTTGAAAAAAGAAGACATTAAGTAGTAACACAAGTGACAAAGCTTTGAATACTCTGGCAAAGGAGTGAGCTGTGTTCATTTTGCAAAGGGGGAAATTTACACAGATTAGTTAATTAGCACAAGAGTGTATACCACCACGATTACACTATCATACCAGATACAGTATATATAAAAAAACCAGGAACTTTATAGTCACTGACAATACAAAGCTGAATCTGAGAAGTAACAATCTCCACATATGCTGACTTGAATTTATACATAAATCTTAATTTACCAATCAAAAGGTTAAAACACAAAAAAGCAGAAAATATTTCCACAAAAACCCCAAGGAACTACTATATCACCAAATAAAGCAATAGTAACTTCAACTTGTGTCTAATCAAGTTTCAGCACACGGATGCTCATGGTCTATTTCACACAGAACCCTTAATTTTCTAACAAGTGTAACATACAAAGTTGGGGTCCTTAAAAAAAAAAACCACAAAACAATCAACAAATGAAACACCATTACATTAAAACAAGTAACCTTACTTCCAGCCTTAAAACATCACCATTACTATCATTAGTGACAAGGTATTATACAGCAAGAGAAACTGCACATCAGTTAACGATGTTTCAAAGTGTTTAGTTTATTTTATTCAAATCATAGAATCGTAGAATGTTATGGGGTTGGAATGGACTTTTAAAGATCATCCAAGTCCCAATCACCCCTGCCATGGGCAGGGACATCTCCCACTAGACCATGTTGCTCAGAGCCCCAACCAACTTGTCTTTCAACACTGCCAGAGATGCGGCACTCACAAACTCCCTGGGAAACTCATTCCAGTGTCTCACCACCCTCACAGTAGAGCATTTCTTCCTAGTATCTATGGAAAATTTCCCTCTTTCAATTTCTACCCCTTACTCCTTGTCCTATTACTACAGTTCTTAACAAGGAGTCCCCTCTGGCTTCTCCGTAGGCCCCCTTCAGATACTGAAAGATTGCTATGAGGTCTCCACACAACCTTCAAATCATAGACGACGGACCATTTTTTTTTTGGAGGCTTTAGCTATAACTCTTGAAAACATATCCAAATTAAATCATTCTTTACAACATAGTAATTCCTGTATTATTTAAAAAGTAATATCAAAAATGCTAGCTAATACTACAAGGTGACATCTGCCCCACTGGTTTACAAAAGACAACAGAAAGTCTGAGCAAAGCAGTCACAAAAGGACATATTCTTTAAAGTGTACAATTCTACTAAATGGGAATAAAAAGTGAAGACTGACAAGAAAACTAATGGAAAGACTGGGGAAAGGAAAGCAGTTCAACTTTTTTATGCCTATTAGTAACAATTTGCACATCAGTATTTTTTTACTGAGTACCCCTGTGATAACTCAAGTATGGCAAATATAAAAATATTCCACACAGAGTGACATACGTTTTTCTGACACAATCAGCTGCTCTTGGTTGAAAAACTCTGCTGTAACTGATCTCAGGTCTGGCTTCACATCCCTAAATCTGTTCTAACCTTACTACAGAATGTGACTTGGAATTAGCCACATTCTGTAAGCTGGTGCATCCTTTACTGTAACATGAGACTATGTAAATAATGCTCTTCCTTCACAGGTGTTAAAACATTTAATTGACACAGCAGTTTGGAGTAGCCTTCTAGCCAGTCTATTCTTCAGCTACAGGTAACTAAAAATATTTCAAAAATCTAAGATGAAAAGTGAATTTCTACATCATCAACTGAAAGCATTTCTGACAAATCTGCAATCTTGACTGGAAATGCTAAACATTATTCTCTTACCTTTCCCAAGTCATCTACACCACAGTTATTAAAAATTCAGTTTAAACTGACGGAAATTCTGCCCCCTCTGCCTACTCCTTTTGCTCTTTATTGGTTTTAAGAGCATTTTTATTCCTCTTTCCTATTAAATGTTGAATCAAACTAACAATAAAACCAAAACCACAAATTTCAGCCAGAGAGAGTTGAATTCAAATTTACTTATATGTAAATTAAATATGCAAATTACACTTTTAGAATTAAAATATTAATATAATCTGCAAAAGAAACCCTATTCTTGCAATTAATAATTATCTGCTTCTGTTAATAACTTATTTATACAAATTCAACTCAATTAATGGACAGTGAAAGATGACGTTCTTAATTTTACTTCCATCATACCTAGCATCTTCTTGCTGTAATGCCAACTGACTATCCAGTCGTAAAGACAACAGCTGCTTTTGATGGATTGCATCATTAAGCTTCTCTTCTAGCTCCTCGATCTAAATACAAAGAATGTAAGTATAAAATGAAGAAAAGTTACCTCAGTATTTAAAAAAAAATATTTTACAAAGAAGAACAACTTGAGAGAAAGAAAAAAAGTGAAGAGCCCAATGCTGTGGGAAGCACAACAATGATTGTCTAACAAAACCTCTAAATATGCTAAGGCTTCATTGAATATGATATGGATTTTGTCTCAAAGAACTAAAAATAAAAAAATACTTAGTTCTTAATTGGGTCTTTTTCAACCAAACAGCTACTTGTTCATTGAACTTCAAGTTAGGCTTAAACTCAGAGCAGCAAGCCAATGAAAGCAGGCTTCAATCATTCAATTCAAAGAAATTTTTTCAGAACAGAAGTTTCTACCATACTCTAAAAGCACCAAAACCAACAAAAGAGTATATAATGAAAGGAGAAACACTCCTTACCTTGGTCAAATATTCCACTTTCAAGTTGTCAATCATCAAGTTTCTTTGAGATAATTCTATTTTAAGCAGCTGAAGGTTATGGAGCAACTCCTTTCGTTCAATCAGTTGCTTAGTGATTTTTACAGTACCTTCTTTCTCTTCAGAGGAAGAAACATCATCAGTTGGCATTGTGGTTTCTAAGCTAATATCTTCAGATTCCAAGGAGCTAGAAATGTTTACTTTCTTGATTTCCTTTGAGCTTTCTTGCGACATTTTCTTCCTTTATTTGTAAAGCTTTTTTTACACTATACTTTGAGATGAGCCCCTTGAAGAGTTAACAGCAAGAATCAAAACAAATGAAAGGCATTATGTCGTTATGAAAAATTAACCACTTAAACTAGACAACTAAGCAAGTAACCCTTCTCAGTATCACGATTTGTTTTCTTTTCACCCCATAAAAACATTTTGACAACTCTGAAGAGGGCAGTTGCCTAAGGACTCTCTTTCTTAACAACTGTTAGCAAGCGTTTTGACCACAATAAGCTAAATACCAGTGTGAATCTAGCTTACTAGTATCGTAAACACGTGTAAGCTGTCAGAAGTGCATGCACTGAAAACTCGGGAGACCCATGAGGCATAACACGACTTTCTGGATAAAAGGGTAAAGGGATACTTTGATCACAGAATCACTTAGGTTGGAAAAGATCTCTGAGACCATCGAGTCCAACCTATGACCGAACAGCACCTTGTGAACTAGACATGGCACTCAATACCACATCCGCTCAGGGACGGTGAGTCCACCACCTCCCTGAGCAGTCCATTCTGATGTCTAATCATCCTTTCCGTGAAGAAATTTCTCCGATACCCAACTTTAGCCTCTTCTGGCGCAGCTTAAGACTGTGCCCTCTAGTCCTGTCCTTACTTGCCTGGAAGAAGAGGCCGACCCCTACTCAGCTACACACCCCTTTCAAACACTGCCTGCCTCCCCTGCAGCAGTACCTGCACTGTTCTTACCACTGTTCTTCCCAGCAGCCACGCGGACTTTTACAGCCCCCAGGCACAGACCAGGGCTGTTTCTCACAGGCGGTGCTGCTCAGGGCCCTGCCGGCAGAGGAGACGCCGCGCTCCGAGCCCGGGCCAGCGACCGCGGGGCTGCCACCCGCGGGGGCTCCCCGGGGTCACAACACCCTGCCTTCCCCACGGCAGGCGGGGGCGGCTGCGCACTGGACGCCACGAGATCCAGAGCGGTAACTGCGGGGGGTGCTGACCCAGCCCGGCGAGTCCCCAGGGCAGCCCCCCGGGCAGCCCCCCACACACCCACCCGCGGCGGTGGCGGCAGTAACACTCTCGCGCGCTTCCGCCTGCCCTCAGCGCGGCGTGGGCGGGGCGGCCCTCACGCCATCACCGCGGCGACCGCGGCGCCGCTTCCCGCGCCGCTCCCGCCTCCCGGCGCTTCCCCGCCCGCTCCCGCTCCCGCGGCCCGCGCGCGCCATGCTGACCTCGCGGACCTTCGTGAAGCGCACGCGGGCGGGCGCGGTGGTGAAGGTGGTGCGCGAGCACTACCTGCGCGAGGACATCGCGTGCGGCGCCGCCGCGTGCCGCCTCTGCCCGCCCCCCGCCGCCGGCACCGGCGCCGCGAGCGCGCCCGCGCTGGAGGCGCGCCCGAGCGGCGCGAGCAGCAGCCTGTGCCCCGCGCCGCACTTCCTGCTGCCCGACACCAACCTCCTCCTGCACCAGGTGAGCGGCACGGCGGGCACACGGCGATGGGCGGCCTCGGCCTCGGCCTCAGCCTCAGCGGAGCGACGGGCCCGGCCGCCGGGGAGGGCCTGCCGCCTCCGCCTCCTCTCTCTGGGCCCGGCCGTGCTCCACGTGGAGCGTCAAGCCCTCCCTCCTCTGGCCTTGGTTAAATCCCTGTGTAGGTGAGCTACCCCGCGCCTCGCACGCGTGGGCTTCCGGCGTCTGGCAGCGCGCCGTGGGCTTGGCTCCTCCCGTTGTTCCCAGGGCTTCTTGGTCCCTGGCTGGCCAGTCCGTCCTTTCCTTGCCAGGTGCTTAGCAGAATGCTACAGCGTCTGCAGCTCTGCCTGTGGGGTTTTGGGGGATTTGGGTTTTTTACTTTTTTTTTTTTTTTCCCCTGCCCCGTTTTGTGAACGGTAGGAATAAACAACTACATTTATTTGTTTTGCTCGTTGTGGTCTGATGTGGGTATGGAAAGTCAGGCAGAGAGAGTCGGTACACTCTGAAACCACGACTGGGATCTTTTTGTGGTCGCTGAATTTTCCTGACAACCAGAATTTTCCCTAGATGCCTCTGCTGTTTTTCAGAGTGTAGGTTTGTGTTCTTTATACTCTGATATTGATTTCGTGTAATGAATAGAGGCTGAAAAATCATCCCATGTGCAACTCTGGAAGCAATGGCAGAAACTTTACTCTGTAGCCCATCAGTAGTTGTGCAAAGGTTTGAATTTGAGCAGTGCGGACACTAGACTTTGAGGGTGTGAGGCATTGAAATTGACATTTAATTTTTTAAAGATTATTGTTGGGTTTTGGATTTTTTTTTTTTTAATTTGCCTTTGAATACCGGTGTATCAGGTAGAATACCCTTGAGCAGGCATTGGAGACTGAAAGTAATTCATGAATCCTGACGTGGAGTACTCAGAAGAGGGGCACCACACTTGTGTGTTTTAGCAGTTATACATCCCAAAACTTGTAAGTGAGGATTTCCTTCCCAAAACAGCACATCAGAGGGTGTTTTCAGCCTGTTACACGTGGACGTCTTGTTGTCTGTTGGTAGAGTTTGTATGTGCATACAGTGGATGGAGCACTCTGTGAATGTGCCAGGGTATGCTGCCACAGGCTGGAGAAGGGCGGATTAGGAAGTCTTGGTAACAGTAGGGAAAGGTTTTGACTAGCAACTGAAACAGGTTTGCAATAGTAAGGCTTGGCCTGGTACTTCAGCTTGTATGTAGAAATAATACTGGATTTCTTCCTCAATGAACATGGCTCTAAATCTTTCAGATCATCTGAACATCAAGCTCAGGGAAGCTTGGTCTGGCATTGGTTTTACTTCTTTTAGCTATATCTTCTAGAACCTTATTGTTGTCACATTTTGGAGGTGGGTTTGCATGGTTCCTTACCACAGACTTAGCAAATGGAGCTCCCATCCTTTTATGCTGACAGCTTGTGAGGATCCTTGGTGTGGATCTTTGCATACCATGACGGTCAGGAGTTGGCAAAGGAAAGTGCTGAAAAATTTTTAACAAATTTCCTTAAAAAAGAGAAAGGTCTTTCAAAAGACAAGAGCAGCTAACAGAATTCCAATTGGTTTGACTTTATGCAAATTAAAATTGCAGTGCAACAGTGGGATTGGTTTTGGAGAACTTGAGCCTACACATGCTCATCCAGGCATGTCCATGTCAACTGTGTAACAGTGCTCAGCTGCTATTTTATGGCTTGCATTCCTCCCAAAGGCATATGCCATACAGCCTGTAAATTATGCCTGATTACTGTCAGATTGTGCATAGTTGTATTTTGGTCTCTAAGATTACAATTCACAGGAACCCATTTTATGTAAATAAAATTTCTAGTGTGCGATTTGCCTTACATCTGTTTGGAGACCTGCATACATTGGGGCTGAATTTGTTGGAAGTCAGAATAAGTCCTTATCTTTACTCCAGGAAAATTCAGGTCATGGTGAGTATGGAAAATCCTACTTGATTTTTTTTTCCCACAAGCAGGAGGAAGCAACTTAATACACTGTTCAGATTCTCAGTACTGAGAGAAAAGGGCAGAAGTAGTGCCACTCATTATTCATGTTAGCTTTTTATGTATTAACCAAATATTTTAAGTCCTGTTATTGGATAGAATTAAACAGCAATTTGATTAATTTCCATTTTGTCCCTCAGATTGATGTCCTTGAAGATCCTGTTATTAAGAATGTCATTGTGCTGCAGACGGTCTTACAAGAAGTCAGGAATCGGAGTGCACCAGTATACAAGCGAATCAGGGACATGATTCAAAACCCTGAAAAACATTTCTATTCTTTCACCAATGAGCATCATAAGTAAGATGTGGAATAGGGTATAACAAAGTTGTGCTGACGGCTGGTAAAAGAAACTGGGAAACAAAATTGGAACATGTGGGCCAGGAAGAAAAAAACTGGAACATGTGGGCCAGGAAGAAAAATTTGACTGATGTGCATAGAACTATATATTTCTAATGAATCCCGTTGGGAAATAGTTGCATGTTCCAGGAGCTTTTATGTTCATAATTAATATATGTGTATATATGTTATGAAAGGGGGATTGGAATATTGAATAAACTTTATAGATAGCACTGTTATCTTGAGCAATAGAATACTGATTTTCCATTTTAGTTTCCCTTTTAAAAATATTCCAGTGCTTTACTGTCACCTTAGTCTGTAGCAAAATTCAAAAATCTGTTAGTAAGTTAGTGACAGAAAGCTCTAAGAAATGAAGATGCAATTAATTTGCCTTTATTTGTGCTCACAATTAGTTTCCAATACCGCAGTATTATAGTTTTAGGGATCTTGAATCCATAGTTCTAACATCTTGAACTCAATCCTCTTCAATTGTCTTTGAGAAGGTTGTGTTAGAAATTAATGCTTCCTTCCTATCTTCCTTTATCTGTCTGTCTCTTGGCCCTTTAGTGGCCTAAGAAACGTTACACATATTTTAAAATGGGTACAGTAATGATTCTTTTGGCCTCACAGCCTTGATCTTGTTTGTCTGGAAAATTTTCCTAAGTGTAGATACATGTTGGGATTTTTTTTTTGTTTTGTCACACCCTGCCTTTGTTTTTAAAATTTATTTAGAGAAACGTACATAGAGCAAAAGCGAGGAGAAACTTCTAATGACCGCAATGACAGAGCCATTCGAGTAGCAGTAAACTGGTACAATGAACACTTGAAGAAAATAGAAGATGAGGAGAAGATTCAAGTTATCTTTTTAACAAATGACAGAACAAATAAAGAGAAAGCTTTAGAGGAGGGGATAACTGCTTATACATGTAAGTGAAATAGTGTGGATGTTTAATTTATTGTTTAGATGAACTGTGCAGTCTCTTCATACCTAAATCCTGTGCATCTCTTGCATAAATATTTATGTGTGTACTTTTCTAGGTGAGGAGTACATAAAAAGCTTGACAGCTAATCCTGAGCTTGTAGATCGTCTTGCTTGTGTATCTGATGAAGGGGTATGTTTTTATTTTCTTTTTATAAAATAAATTAATCAGTTTGCAGTATAAGTATAATATTGGATACTGTTTGTCAGGCTACTAGCATCAGTTTAGAATATGAGGGCTCTGGACTTTATTCCCATTTTGGCAGTTTAACTTTTTGTCAACTGAAAAGTAAAAACGAAACATTGCAGCTGTTTTTAGTGGTACTTATATGCCTGTTAGTAGGTGTCTTGTTATTTGTAAAAAAACAATTGCTTTAGGTAACTGTTGAGAAGATGAGACTAATAACAGTTAGTTAAATAAAGTGTATAAATATGAGAAATAATTGAAACAAAATTAAAACAAAGTACATTGCTGACTACTTAGATTTTAGTTTGTATGTACTTGAAAGTTTGTTAACTTATTGATCAAAAGTATTTTCATGTGATCAGTTGACATAAATGCAGTCTGCAGTTCAAAGATGAGCTACATCCTCTTCTGTTTCCTTGTGCTTTGTGTTTGTCAGAGTCAAGACTTATATTTTCACATACAAACTGACAGAGCTGAGCACAAACTACAAAAAATGGGAAAGTTCATTTCATCATAGTTCTAACAGAATTGAGCTTTAACATATAAGAGTAGGAAGAAAGTGAAGGGCTCAGGTGATGATCTCAGCAGCTAACTGTAGATCATTCAGGAGCTCCAAAGTTTAGTCACAGTAATGTATTTTCATAATATTTCATATGGCTTACGGTACATACACTGTGTGCCATACTATTTACTATGTAGTACTATACTAATATTTTTTTGTTAAGTATATGTTTAGTCAGTATGTCCAAATCAACATAAAATTGTATGCCACTTGTGCAGTATCATTTTAAGTAACTGCAGGCAAACAGGAAAACAACAGCTTCTGGAATTGCCATGGTTTTATGGGGTTTTATGCTTTTGATGCTTTATTAGAAAAAATACTGCTTAGTAGTAGTTTTTTATTACTGTGCTTATTCCTACCTGCATATAGTTACAATTTGGGAGTTCATCAGCTTGAGTGTCATGTTCCTGAGCTCAATTTGGAAATAATCATGAATATAAAATACTGAAAATTTCTTCTTTTTCCCTAAAGAAAGAAATAGAAAGTGGAAAAATAATATTCCCAGAACATATTCCTCTTAGCAAATTGCAGCAAGGAATAAAATCTGGAATATACCTCCAAGGAACTTACAGGGCAAGCAGAGAGAATTATCTTGAAGCTACTGTTTGGGTTCATGGAGATGCTGAAGAAAACAGAGAGGTGAGTTTTTCATTTTACTTTTGTGCTGTGAACTTTAACTAGCTTCAGTAATGACTTAAAAATTAATTCTTTCGTGGTGATGTGTGTTAAAATCTTGATTCTTTCTATGTTTTTGCTGACATTTTTATTTGTTCTTTGGATATAGACTACTGAAATGCTGACTGTGCTCTTTGTGAAAAAGAGAGTAATGTGTTTAAAATTAGAGTTTGATAAAGTAATTGATAAAATAAGGCTGAATCTTGGTTGTTAATAGTTTTTCAATTGACTCAACAGTTTTTAAAATCAGTTTGAAATATATGGTGAAAGACAGTGGAACGAGAGTGTGTAGTGGGATTTTCTCTTGCTTTATTTCCCCTCTTATTTTCATGCCTGGTGAGGAGGGGATGGCTTTTTCCCTCCCATTAGTCAACCCATCTGTCTCCCTGCTGAATTCTCAGTTGATTCAGTTGTGCAGACACTTTACAAGCAGTGGCAGTTGTCTCTTCCCTCCCTGTTTGTGGTGGCAGCTGGAGGTACTTCTCTGTCTCTGTTTTATTCCTCTTTCCTAGTAGTATGTGGAGTCCCCAAGCCTGCAAAAAACATGTTTTTATAAAAAGAATTGGAATCCTGAAGTAAGATCATCAGTCCTCTAAGAAACCTAGGCAGAGACAAAAAAAAAGAGTCACAAACATGCTTTAAAATGTTCTTTGGAGTGCAGAGCCTGTAATACATGTTTACTCTTCTGTTACACTGCTTTGATTTGGGTGTTCTGTGTTTATCATCATGAATATTTGCATTTGCATTTTGTTTTCTAAAAAATCTAGATAATTGTACAGGGACTGAAACATTTAAACCGAGCAATTCATGAAGATATTGTAGCTGTGGAGCTGTTGCCAAAAAATGAATGGGTAGCACCATCCTCAGTGGTCTTACAGGATGATGGCCAGAATGAAGATGACATCGAAAATGAAGAGGAGAAAGAAAACATGGTATGAAATAAATAACTTTACTTAACTGTTAAGTTAAGAGAGAAATTAAATCTGCATTACCCTGACAGTGCTAGGCTTTAGATTTATCCATACTTTTTATGGACTGTGAATACAGAAGTTATAAAACTTTATTGTAGTTGCACAGTTGTGTTAAATAGATGATCATGTATAGAATGGATACTTTTTAATTAATCTCAGTTAGAAATTCCCACGTTACTTTATTAAACTTCATAAATCCAAAAGTTATTGAGTAGTAGTCAGGAAATAATGTAAAAAAAAAAGTGTGCAGATTTGCTAGAATGGGAGCAGGAGTTATATCACACTGACAGTTACCTTTTATAGGCAGTGCATACATTTGGAACCAGTTGTAAAATACTCTTCAGCTTCCTGCAGTAATTCCAGTTAATGTGCATGCAGTCCACACAGGTATGTCCTGACCAAGAAGATCATTCCTTTAAAAATGATCCTTCAGATGAATAACATGAGAATATTTTTTTAATGACTCTGTTGAGAATTACTGGAGAATTTTCAAGCAGCATAAAAGGGCTCCTGAAATTTAAAATAGGTTTTAAAATAAGATGGAGATTATGTTCATTAAAAAAAATACAGACAAATAACAATTTCAGAAAGTGAAGAACAGCAGAAAAAAAAATGGAAAGAAATGCTGTCTTGTCCCACTATCTCTACTCACTCCACAACTGAGAAGTTGTGGCCCTTAACTGAAAATGCTAGAACTTATGCAAAGCACAGGGAGGCCTAGTTCTATTTATGAAGTTATAATAGAATTTATGGCGTTATAATGAGACATAAAATGTTACCACCAGGGTTTGAGGTATGTGCTGTAGTCGAATGCGTTTACATGAGTTTAAACAGTTTTGTATTTTTAACCTTTGTGTTCTACCAGCTGAAGACTGCTGTTAACAAGGACATGCTGAGACCTACAGGAAAAGTGGTGGGCATTATAAAACGAAACTGGAGACCGTATTGCGGCATGCTCTCCAAATCGCAGATCAAAGAGGTAAGGAAATAATCCAATTACTGGAGGTGCAGGTTTTTGTTTTTTGTCTTTAATTTGGAATTAACTGTTGGTTTTTCTGGCTGTTAATAGGCAAGGCGCCATTTGTTTACACCAGCTGATCGAAGAATTCCTCGCATTCGAATAGAAACCAGACAAGCAGAAACCTTGGAAGGACAAAGAATAATTGTTGCTATTGATGGTTGGCCCAGGAATTCCAGGTATCCTAATGTAAGTTTAAGTGTTTTCTTCTGAACTTTTAGCTATCTGATTTTTATGTGTTTATTATATAAAATGTTTATTATCTGCAACACTGAGCAACTGCAGAAAGTTACAGGTAATTAACTTCTTAGAAGTTCAGTGTAAATAGACAGGAAGCCATATGAGAAACTGAGGACACCAGTGCCAATTTGTGTTGAACACTAGCTAGGTTTTGAAGAGGCCTCCAGTGGCTTGGGTAGGAATGCATAGCTTGTAAGAACGAGCACACAGGTGATTCACACAAGTTTAGAGAAGTTAAAGGCACATGGAATATATGTGACACAATGCCCACAAAACCCACAGAGAAATTAGAGCTTATTAGTTTTGCTGCTTATTCAGCAACGGCTTTTCCTTCCTGCAAAAAAGAATTCACATTTACAATTTTTCTGTCTTAACTATTTAGAATTTAGTGCCATTCGAGGAAAAGAGGGAATGTGCACAGTTCAGACTTACTTAATCAAATAAATGTTTAAAATAAAATTTCTCTCCTAAAGATGAGAAATTTAACCAAAGAAAAAATATTACTCCTACTGGGTAGTTTAATATATGAGTAACCTAAGGGATAATGTTCTCAAATATTTATTTTTGGGCAAATGGTATTACTTGATGTATGCATGTGTGTGTATGTATATTGTTTCTCAGGGTCATTTTGTAAAGAATTTGGGAAGTGCTGGAGACAAAGAGACAGAGACAGAAGTTCTTCTACTTGAACATGATGTCCCTCATCAGGCTTTTTCCCAGGCTGTTCTTAGTTTCCTACCAAAAATGCCATGGAGCATTACAGAAGAGGTAATTATTTGTATATTATTGTGATAATTACTGTGCCTTCTGCTTCAAAGCAAACTGTGACATTCTTGGATATTCCAATGCACCAGAAATAGGAAAAATGTTGTCCAGGACTGTTTTGTCTTAGGGTGAACTTTCAGCTGGATTTGCTATGGAAACAAGACCTCTGCAAGTTTTTGTGTTTTGGCTAAAACTGTCTTTGCTGGGGATAATATTTTAATATAAAAAACATATTATGGGTGTCATTAAAGAACAAAAGGATAAAAGATAAAAGAATGTTTTTGCAAAGGGGAGAGACTGCAATTCAAATAATTATACAAGCATCCCTAAGAGTTTTTCATCTTGCAAAATAGCTTTGTAACAAAATGTGGCAGCCTGTTTCACGGACAAAATAATTTGAGGTGTGGAGACTGAAATATATTTCTGCTATAATACAGTAATTAGAGAAAGAAGCAATTCTGCAAGGACGAATTTCTGTTTAAATGCAGTTAGTGAATTTCAGGTTCTCCCCAATAGTTTAAATATGGGAAATGGTTGCTTTAGACTTTATGGGAAAACGTCATCAGGGGACAATTAGAGCATATTTTTTGATTTGGGCTGGGCTGTTTTTGTGCATGCATTTTAATTTTTTGGAGCTGGGCTACTTTTATTAAAATTTATTTTTTTAATAAATTTTTTAATAAAAAATCCCATTTTTTTTAAATGGAAACAGGAGGGATCTTCGTGTAAATTAGCTCTCTAAAAGTCAGTTGCCTTGTCTAAGATACCTGACATCTTTTTGTAGCCATTTTACAGAGCTAGATACTTCCAAAGTATGCAGTTCCTTTCAACTGTCTAGACATCAAGCCTTATAAAGCTAGAGCTGAAAGCAGTCATATCCTAAATAAGTCATCCATCTGGACATGACTCAAAATTTCACTTTAAAAAATCTTGATTCCTGGTCCTGCTAATTCTAAGATCATAACAAGATTATGGTTCTGTTCCTCTTCCTGATTGCTGTAAAACAAACAAAAAAAATTACTTGCTAATCTTCTGTCTTATTTTTTTTATCATTGTAGGTTCTGCATATCTGTTTTAATCTTGCCCTAAAGCAAAACAAAACAAAAGCATTTTGAAAATACTTGCTTGCTTGGGAAAGTCTTATGTAATGTGCCTTTCTCAAATGATTGTTTTTACTTCGATGTGGAAAGTGTTCTTCAAAACAATTTTTTTTTGTTTTAAATTTCAGGACATGAAACACAGGGAAGACTTAAGGCATCTGAGTGTTTGTAGTGTTGATCCTCCTGGCTGTACAGATATTGATGATGCATTACATTGCAGAGAAATAGAAAATGGAAATATAGAGGTATTGTATCAAGCCAATCATTTATTTATTTACTTCTTCCTTTATTTTACAAACAGTGAAGTAATGGTAATAGAATAGAATAGTACATGACATGAGCAAAGCTCCAGATCTGTTATAAATAAATTAATGATGTTTGCACAGCTGCAAGATTGTAGTAAAGAAAGGGAGTTGATTTTCATTACATCACTGTGGGAATTCATTGTCTTCTAAATTTACCCTATTTTCTCTTTGTATGTCATGGGAAATTAACATAAAATGTATTTATTGCTTTAGGTAAGTATTATAAACAATTATATTTATCTTTATTAGACTAAGGAACTGTTAGAAAAAAAAAAGCTAAGATAGTGCTGTAATGCCATGCCTATGGAATGATTATTTTATTTTAAAAAAAAGGCATTAAAAAGCTATAGGCTTAACACCAGCTCTCTATCCCTTTATATCAGGGATTTTAGTCAGATTGTCTTCCTTTTGGAATTCAGAATTGTAATAGCAGGCTGTGGCAAAATGGAAAGTAAGAACTTTGTAGTGAGCCTTGAAGGAAATGAAAGAGGTTATTTGAGCCCCCAGGCAAAGAAGAGTTGTATTGGTAATGAATATAACTTCCCCCTAAATGTACACACGCTTTATTATGAATAATAACTCCAACTATTCCCTTTCTAATATCCGTATGATAGGTTTTAACTATTACTATTACTAAATACAGGAGCTGCTGAAGGGAACTGGCAATGGATAAGTTGGGTTGCAAATAAAAACTTGAGAAAGTTTCTTTCTTGTTGTAAACAGGCTGAAAACTCTTTCTGTTTCATGAGATGCATAATGTCATGTTGTTTTCCAGGTCGGTGTACATATTGCAGATGTCAGTCATTTCATTCGCCCAGGAAATGCTTTGGATGAGGAGTCAGTAAAAAGAGGAACGACAGTATATCTGTGTGAAAAAGTAATTGTTTTCTACAGCTTTCGGTGCTATTAAGTGGTTGGATTTTCATTGCTTTCCCCTTTTACTTCTTGGGAGTAGACTACATTCTCTCTGAATTAAGATAAAAAAAAGCAGACTCCTTCAGGCTGCACCTAATCTAAGACATTTTTTTCCCATTTTATCTTTTAAAATCCATTAGCTGGAGAATATCCCTTTCAACTCCTGTTGGAAGCATTATTGACATGCAGCTCTGAAGCTGGAGTACTGTTTTAATACCAGTCTGAAATTGCAGAGGTGGCCTGGCTTTGCCTTTTACATTGTTTGTTTGGTTTTTTTCATGATAGTTAAATCTCTGATGTTTCCTATGATTTGTATTCATTAACACCATAGACTTGATCCTGTTTATTTTACTTCTTACAGACCACAATATTTTTTCAGAAATAACTGTTACTAAAAAAAAAAATTTATTTAAATGGCTCTTGGAATTTATTTCCTTAATGTAGCATACTTTTCTTTCAGTAATCTAAGTTTTTTTAGCAAAAAAATAGTTACTACCTCTAAGCTTTTAGTATATTAAAAATTGCTAAGTTAAAATACATACTTATAACTAGTCATGATTTTTATTCTTTACTTTGCAGAGGATTGATATGGTTCCAGAGCTACTTAGTTCCAACTTATGCTCCCTGAGATCTAATGTGGACAGGTATATGTATATAATCCACACTTTAATCCTGACAAGAAACTACCCGTTTATGCATGGATTTTAACAAATTTTCCTTTCCTTCTCCCTCTTACAGACTTGCATTTTCATGTATTTGGGAGATGAACCATAAGGCTGAAATTCTAAAAACCAGATTTACAAAGAGTATTATTAATTCCAAGGTTAGTCGCATAAATATTATTATACTTCTAAAAAAAAGCTGAAAGCCGTATTATAAATCAGTGATCAAAAAACTTAATAATATAAGGGTTTTTTCTGCTTATTGATTTATATTTTCTTACTTATAAAATTATGCCAGAATCCTAAAAATAAAGAAAATGCCCTATATTTTAAGCTTCTAATGTTGCAATGTTTTTATGTATGGTTACTTTGTATATAATATATATAGGACATGGTTGATACACACCAGCTAGTTGTATTTTTCAGTAAAGTACTGTGGATTCTGTAGATGTTTACTAGATTTCTGAAAATTAGATCTCTAATGTATAAAATCCATCTGTAATCAGCATAAAAAACAATAAAATGCCTGATATTTCTTAATATCTTGCATAGATCTGTCCTCATTTGTCTACTGTTCTTTGAGGATGACAGGCATTTAGGTGTTGATTTAAAGTTTCATGTTACCGTGAACTAACTTTGACAGGAAGCTGCACTTTCTGCAAGACAGAACTATGTATTCAATTATGTGTCTTGATGTCTCTCCTTTTTAACCTCTTCAAGGCTTCTCTTACATATGCTGAAGCACAGATGAGAATTGATTCAGCAACCATGAATGATGAGATTACTACCAGCCTTCGTGGACTAAACAAATTAGCAAAAATTCTGAAGAAGAAAAGAATCGAGAATGGGTAAACCGTGCAGTGTACCTGTTACCTTTTTCCCTGCTTTTTTTTTTTTTCTGACTTTTTTTGTAATTAAAATGTATGATGGACCTGTGTCAATTTTTCTAGTGAAAAATCTTACAAAAGAGAATTTGTCCCATTTTGATTTGCATGAAAATGCTTATATTAATTTCCCCAAAAATATAAACTGGGGATGTTAACTTTTTCTTCACAAGATCAATCAATATGGATCTCTTTGAGTCATTATAAAAACACAACCAGATATGTAGCATTTGAAATTTTAGGAGCCACTATGGTGTGTATCAGCATGAGAATTTCTGCAAATTTGAACATTAATTACACAATTTCTGCTTATTTTAAATTAAAGTTTCATGATAAACTCAGATGTGTACAGGCTTGCAGCTCAGCTGCTCTGTCTGCTTGACTGTAATTCATTAATACCACTTACTGTCTTCCAGAGCCTTAACACTTTCCTCACCTGAAGTTCGTTTCCACATCGACAGTGAAACTCACGATCCTATTGATCTACAGACTAAGGAGCTCAAGTATGCACTTTATTTATTAGTTAATTTAGGGTAGGGATTGATTTAAAGACATGTTTAAAGAGAAACATTTAGATAATTGTACAAAGGTCCTATAATAGTGCAGGACACTCATAGAATGAGAGGATGGTTTGGGTTGGAAGAGACCTTTAAAGATCATCTAGTTCCAACTCTCCTGCCATGGGCAGGGACACCTTCCACTAGACCAGGTTGCTCAAAGACCCACCCAACCTGGCCTTAAATACTGCCAGGCATGGGACATCCACAGCTTCACTGAGCAAACTGATCCTTGGAAGAGAATTCCTGTATATTACTCCACTAGTTATTTAGCAAGTTTTGAACTGTATTCTCATATATGGACTTGGCTATTTATTACTGAATCAACAGAGCACTAAGTTTCAAACTCTACATCCCACTGGCTTCTCTGTGGTGCTCTTCTACTGACATTAACAAATAAGAGAAATTAAAACTTGAAAGTTAGTGATTACTGAAACTTCACAAACAAGTGAGCAGTTATGGCTTATAGGCAGTGGTACAATTTTACAGAGGAGTTCTAGTAACAGGACTATTGATTCAATTTCTTGAAGATAAATACTCTCTCACATACTACTACTTAGTTTCTGTGCTAAAATATACACTAGGTTCTGTATACTGTCACAGCTTTATGGTGTGCAAAATGGTGCTTTCAAACTTCATATGTGCAATATTTTAACAGGAAGAAATCAATTCTTAGGAAGAAATCAAGAGGCTTATCTACTGGTCTTTTCAGGCCTTTTAAAGAGCATTTTTCTTTAATTTGATATTTTAGAGTATTTCAGGTTTTTTCTGACTTGATATTTGAAACTTAAAAAGTGTTATATTTTCAGTCTTGGAATTGCTTGCCTATGGGTATAAATGATCAAAACCACTAGTTAATATTATAAAATATTGTTAGGATTGTGAAATGTTTTTTCATTAGGCACTCAAAATAAATGTATAATTTAATGCTTTTCTAACAATATAAAATATTTTATCTTGACAGAGAAACAAATTCCATGGTTGAAGAGTTCATGTTGCTTGCCAATATTTCTGTAGCACAAAAAATTTATGATGAGTTCCCAGAGTTCGCCTTGCTCCGGAAACATCCTGCTCCTCCCCCATCAAATTATGACATCCTTGTAAAGGCCGCGAAGTCCAAGGCAAGTTTTTACCCCGTGTTAATTAAGTGAAATCCTTATGAAAAGCCGTATTTTCTGCCTGGTTGGCCACTTATCCAAGAGTAAGGGTTGGAAAGCAGTGTTTTGGAAGTGTATCAGTTACACTTTGAAATTGCTGTTACTTGTAGCAAGATAATTGTACCTCTAGATGAAAGGAAGAATCTTGTGCTTTTTAAAACCTTTCTTAAGTAAAGTAAATCACTCTCCAGGTCTTGTATTGTAACACTTGTATGTCGTGAATGTTTCTCCTCTCCAAGTTACACGTAATTTTTGAGCCAGTTTTTGGCTTTGGATCACATACATTATTGATGTACTTAAAAGTTGGTCAGTCAAGTCAAATATAGTTCTGTCAAAGTTAGGAAGTAAGAAAATGTGTTTATAGTTTCCATCCTCTCCTTAGATCAGCTAAAGGTTTATTTAGCCTGAAACAAGTCTGAACAAAAAAAATCACTTTTACAGTGTCAAGATCTTTTATTTGAGCTAAACTTTTAACTTTGTAGATACTGTGATGTGCATCTGTATTTACTTTCCCTTCAAGTCTTTTCTCACCCCTTTTTTATGGTTTCCTAAGGGCAAGAGAGAAACTCCCAAATTCTCTCAGTGTGACATTAATAGACAAGCTCAAACCTAGCCCATTTAATTTTCCACTGGTATAAAGTTGGAATAATGATAATGATTTCATTTATGCTCTGAAAATTGTTTTTAAAGTACTGTTTTATTTGGAAACGTAAATTTCTGTGCAAAGATAAACATTCTTTTAAGTAAACTGAAGTGGCTTTTTCACTGCATCTGACACAACCATCACAATTAGGTATTAATATGCTGTATTTATACTTTTTAAATAAATATGCTATTACTTTACCATCATATAGGCATGATTTGATCGCTGGATCATACTTTGTTGTCAGTGTTGTACATGAAGGAAAGAGCATTCAACTGATCTTGTGATGAAACTTGCTTTGTGTTTCTGAAAATCTAAAATGCACTGTATTTTCACACTATCTAAATTTTTATCGAAGAACACTGGCAAATGGGCAGCAAATTGTCATACAGTACTAGTTTTACAAATCACTTTCATAATAATTTTGCGGAGGAAATATAACCAAGTCAATTATTTTGTGCTTGGATGAGAATCTCTGCGTGGCATAAATATGGGGGAGATTATATTCCTTCTGATTTATTCAGGGAAAAAAGCAACTTATTATTATTGGCATAAAGTGTTTCTTAGTTGAGAATGGATGTATTTTCTGAATTCCTAGGCTAATAACGTCATTTTTTGCATAGAGCACTAGTAATAATGAGGGAGGGACCTGTGCCTGCGTAGATTTTTATTTTTGTAATAGTGGCATTCCATTATGTTATTAGGTGTGATACCTGTGCCATTTGCTAAGATTACCATGGATGTAGCTGTTGCATTTCTGCTAATTCTCTTAACATTTGCCAGTAATACCTGACCTTCATTACATTTTTTTTCTTCTCTCGTTTCAGAATTTGGAAATCAAGACAGATTCAGCAAAGGCTTTAGCTGAATCATTAGACAAAGCTGAATCTCCTACATTCCCCTACTTAAATACACTGTTGCGAATTTTGACCACTCGCTGCATGATGCAAGCTGTTTATTTCTGCTCTGGAATGGATAATGATTTTCATCACTATGGTTTAGCCTCACCTATTTATACCCACTTTACCTCACCTATTAGAAGGTACTTTTATTTTACAGAAGTTTCAGAGAACAAAACTAAGTGATTCATTTGTGAAGAAATTCTATTTTGAACTGTGGTGTTCTGTTTGAAACAAAGTACTGTTTCTGTTCAGCGTTAGATTTCACTTGAAACAGCAGTGGCTTAGATTGTGATCCATCTTCATGTAAGCTCCCAAGTTTACTGTCCACAACTCCTAAGATTTAGTACATTTTTTTAAAAGACTCATAAAAATAATAGAAATATATCCCTAATGCAGACCTCTGTCACAGAAATGCACTTTGGGGTCAGAGACTGAGGCAGAATTTGCCTAGTCATTTTTTAAATGGAATCTGTGTTTAAATTTTTAGGAGACTACTTTACATATGAAAACACTGCTAATTGGAAACTTGCTATTGTAGCTGTTGCCTTGTAATGAAATCGCACCTCTTGGAAAAGTAGGCTGGTTTTTTAATTCTAACCAAAAATTATCAGAGTTTTGGGGAAAATAACTGTTATCATCTTTTGCTCCTTAGATACATTTCAAGTGAAATCTCTTCACATCCGAATTGAAATTCCTACACGTTTATGTGGATAATTTGGGGAACTTCTAGGGTCCAAACAGTAATTTTAATTCCTACTAGCTCTATTAAAAAGTTCCTTGCTGAGGTTCTAATAAAAGTTATGTAGAAGTTCAAATGGGATTACGTTTTGCAGATCAATGGCGTTGTAATACTCTTCTACACTAAATTTGTCTAGTTCATGGGAAAGGCAAGAGGGATTGGCTTAAGATGCTGTGGTGAAACATTCTTTAGTCCAAAAATAAAACTTTGTTTCTTCTTTGTAAGCATTCAACAATACGGGCTCTATTAACGCAATATAGTAAAGAATTTATCTTAGAAAACAGTATAGTTCATTCTGGCTCTGCAGTGCATCAGCAAAGAGAGTGATCTTGAATTGATACAGGAGTTGCCATCAGACTGTCATTATTACAGAAACTTTTAGATCTGTAAGATTCACAAAAACAAACATATATTTAGAAACACTGATTTTTTTTTTTTTAATTTTCAAAAAATATGTTTTGCTATGTCATGGATCATTTAACCTCATCTTTGCAGGTATGCTGATATTATAGTGCATCGGCTTTTGGCAGTGGCCATAGGAGCAGACAGTACTTACCCAGAACTGACAGATAAACATAAACTAGCAGATATGTGTAAAAATCTCAATTACCGACATAAAATGGCACAATACGCACAAAGAGCGTCTGTTGCATTCCACACACAGGTAAGCAGACCTGAGATGTTACAGGGTTAACCACGGACATTCACTTTGATTTTAAAGCAAGCGGGGAGCACTGGTACTTTACAGTGGAAAACCAAGCAAGGCTGAAGAAATGATCAAGGCTGAGGGATGCTTCTTTGAGGAAAAGCGTAAAGGCTACATTGCTTGCTCTGAAAAATTCAGAATAAGAGCATCTTGAGAAGTCTTTTAGTTTTGTGCTTTATATGCTGTGTAATTCTTACAAAGTATAGATTTGTATTTGAATGTTATATTTTTCTAAGTCAGTATATTTGTAATTCAGAAGAGAATGTTCTAGGTTTTTTCTTATTTCTGTATTTTATTTTGTTACAGTTATTCTTCAAAACCAAGGGAGTAGTAAATGAAGATGCATATATATTATTTGTAAGAAAAAATGCAATCGTGGTTCTGATTCCTAAGTATGGGTTAGAAGGAACAGTCTTCTTTGAAGAAAAAGACAAACCAACACCAAAACTGGATTACAACAATGAGGTATGTTCTTATTATTCTTAAGGTTCATTCTTAAATACTTTATTTTTTTTTTTATTTGGTAATTGAGCAGAATGACTAAAGTCTATTGTAGTTGGATTTAGAAGGGTACAAGAGGTTTTTCTAAAGGTAAGTTTATTAATCCATAGTAGTAGCGCTACTAGAGTGTTTGTAAGCCTAAATAAACAGGTTCTGACCATAGTTTCTGTGATACTGTCAATATCTAATTATGTATACCAGATATTATGGCAGTAATTTGTGACCGTTTTTATTTATGTGTAACACTGAATTTTCCCACAAAAATATTTATTTTTATTAAAATGTAAGACATTTTAAGTACTTATACTAAATATGAACTTTCAGGTACCATCACTTACTGTGGAAGGCACAACATTACATGTATTTGATAAAGTTAAAGTGAACATTACATTAGATGATTCCAACATCCAACATCAGAAAATGCGGATGGTCTTGGTAGAACCGAAGGTAAGGCACAAAATTCATAGAACCATATTACTCTTCAATATTGTTACAAAATCATCTTGTGGTAAAATTGAAATTTAACCAGAAGAAAAAAAAAATTTAGCAGAAGCTTGTGATGATTGCTTCATATCCACTCTCAGTAGAACAGGTCTGCTTTCACTGACTGTTGAAAATAGAGGCGTTTAAATTAAATTTCTATTCTGGGCCCATTGGGGTATTTCCGTTGATGGGAAAGGTGATGATTTGCTGAAGTAGTATCTTGAATTTCCCTGTTCTGTAATCGAATCTCTCTTTGAAAATCTGCCAAAACTCAATATAATCTTTTTACTCCAGTGAATTAGAGTGTAACTGCGATGGATGGCTTGAAGATAACTGTGTAATTGTTAGCTATCATGGCAGTTTTGTCCTACAACTCCCACAATATAAACATTTTTCTCTTGGTAATGTTGTAAGAACTGTCATGTCCCACTAGCTGTCTCTGGTTTAAGACTTTTCAGTTCCGGTGTTAGTGCATCTGGGACACTGGGCTTTTCACTTGGTCTCACACCTTAGGCCTCTTAAATATTTTGCAAGACACTGCAAGATTGTGCACCTAAAGTCACATGTGACACTCTTCGTAAAAACAGATGGTTGCAGTATTTGAGTAGCCCTAATCACAGAGGAAAATGATAACCCAAAATATGTAAGAGCTCCTTGTTGTTTATACAGTCAAGCATTATTATTTCTTTTTTTCCTTGAGAAATCATGTTTTCAAATGCATATAAATATTCTGATCTTTGGGCTCTTTTATTTTATTATCTTGAACCAAAGAATGGTTTGGGTTGGAAGGGACCTTAAAGATCATCTACTTTCAACCCCCTTGCCATGGCCAGGGACACCTTCCTCTGGCCCAGGTTGCTCAAAGGCCCCAACTAACCTGGCCTTGAACACCTCCAGGGATGGAGCATTTACAGTTTCTCTGGGAAAGCTGTTCCACTGTCTCGCTATTCTCACAGTAAAGAATTTCTTCCTAGTAGCTAATCTAAACCTGCCCCCTTAAAGCCTTTCCCACTTTTCCTGTCACTACAGGCCCTTGAAAAAAGTTCTTCTTGTAGGCTCCCTTCAGGTGTTGAAAGGCTGGTCAAAGGTTTACCTCAGGCCTTCTCTTCTCCAAGCTGGACAATTCCCATTCTGTCAGCCTTTCCTTACAGGAGAGAGAGGTGCTCCATCCCTCTAATCATCTTGGTGGCCCTCCTATGTATTTATTTCAACATGTCCTTCCTGGGCTGGGGACCCCAGAGCTTGATGCAGTGCTCCAGGTGGGGTCACACCAGAGATGAGTAGAGAGGCAAAATCACCTCCCTTGTCGTAGTGGCCACTCTGCTTTCAATGCAGCCCAGGATACAACTGCCTTCGGGTTTGCAAGCACACGGAGCCAGCTCATGTCCAGCCTCTCATCCCCCAGCGTCCCCATGTCCTTCTTGGTAGGGATGCTCTCCATCTGTTCATTCTCTCCAGACTGGACTGAGTTGAAGCCAGTACCTGTGATTTTAAAAACTGGAATAGATAATGAAGTTTGTAATAGAAGGGACCCTTGTATTCTGTTGTGCATTCACTTTCTGAGCTGCCCCGTTTGTGCTCACCAACAGAGCTACTGCTAGGGGCATGACTTAAGAACATTCCTGCAGCCATGCCTCCAGTCCAAGGGCCACACTTTGAGAACAGATGCAAAGTAAGACTATAACAAGCTGATGGTTTGGGGTTTTTTCCCCGTTCTTCCATTCTACATGTACTACTTTCTGGGAGGGTCCTTATTCTACAACAAAATAAATGCTATAATTTGAAGTTACCCCTTGATACAAGATTGGTTGTTCTGGTTAATCCAAAATACTCCATCCTTAACATCAGTTACTAATCCTCCTTTCTGGTAAGAAAGGAGTATAGGAATAAGATGCACATTCAGTGATCATTCTCTTTGTGTCCATCCAAAGGTTTCAGCAACTTAAATACTGTCTCACAGAAACACATCTCTGTGTCTAGTCTATAGTCTTGGTCTGTAAATTTGATCTCTTCCCAGTTCTGATTTCCACCCTGTCTTGTAACAGATGGTTTTCTAAATCAGAAGGTTTTGATGTTGATGCAGCGTATGTAAAAAAGTCTGTACAAGTAAACTCAAGTTTTATCAGGATAGAAAAAAATGGATTAAAACATTTTTTTTACTTTTTTTTTTTTGTCTGTAGATACTAGGAAAGGATGTGCCTGCAAATCCATCTACAGAGGCAAGCAGTGAAAACGAACCAGAGAAAAAGAAAAAGAAACTGCAAAAATAGATGAATATAAAAGTTTAACAAGACGTCACACAGTTATTTGCATTTATGTATTTTTCCCTATGGGCAAAATGCTAGAAACTAGTTTTGTTTACTTTTTAAATACATACTTCAATAATCTGTAAAAAAATTTTTAAGCTACTTTTTTATGACTATTTATGCAGAACAGTATTTTTAAAACCAACTATTATCTACACCTTTGTCTTGTGGGTGAAAATAAATGTTTCTGCAAAGTGAAGGAATGATTGTAGGGTTTCTTTTTAACAGCCGTTTGAGAGCTTGACACAAGTCAGTCTCTTCAGTGCATTCTCCTTAGCATCTCCGAACTAAAAGAAGCAATTGAACAACATAGGTATGAAAAAGATGTCTTTATTCTGCTCCTCTACTCAATTTACAATTAGACACGTTAAAGGACTCTCATTAAAACTACTGAAATTATTTTAATGTAAACAATGACGATTTTGTGCAATGTGTGCCAACCAATGCATAAAGAACAACTACAGAAACAGAATGGTCAAGTTATTTCCATGGTAATTTGTACAGTAGGTTTCTTCTTCAAATCTGTTGTACAAAACACAATAAAAAAATATCCATGATTTCATAAAATAAATATTTCCCATCTAACCGAAGACTATAAAACAGGACAGAAAATACAGGCAATTTACCTGGGGGGATCCTTAATTACTTCTCCCATTCACACATTTCTGGTGTTACTTTTCCCTAACCTTTAAGAAAATACTAATACAGAGTGAAATTAAATATTTTAGTGGTAGATATTTTTATTTGTGAATACTTCAAAAGCCTTCAATCATTGAACATATTATTAAAAAGTCAAAAAATTAATTAAAAAGTATAACCCATTCCTAATTACACATATAATGCAAAACAGTTAAGAAAGAGATAATTTGGACCGCCCTGCTTCTTAAATTCATAAATTAACATTGCTATTTTTAGTAATCACAATTGTAAAAATAAATCCTGTGTACAGTCCAGGGAAAGAAAACCATCATGAGAAACAGAAAAGGCATAAGGTCATACATAACTTAGAAATCTTAAAGAAGTTGTGTCCTGCTTTTGAGTGACAAAACTTCTTAGCTTTAGCTTGTAACATTTTGAAAGCCTTACTGTATAAAATTCATATTCCAGAGTTCATTTCCTACTTTAAAAAAAATTCATCCCCTAAAAGTTACTAAGTCAGTGTATTTCCAGCTTTTAGTAGGGCACTGTTTGAAGATCATGAAATACAGAAGATGCTAGATGGATGGGATGCTAGATATAGGATGCTAATTCAATTACTGTCAATCCAATATGCATTACAGAAATGGTGATTAAAGTGCTACAGAAGTAAATATAATACACATCATGGTTGCTGGTTAGGAAACAAAATTTTTTAATATTTATTTTTGCAATGTGAGAAGTAAAACCAGGTGCTGTGCATAGGAGCTTCCTTAAGTATATTTCTCAGAAAGCCTTCACTGATGAATTATTAATGAAAATATTTCAAGACCTGTTCTATTTAAACAACACACAGAAGTCTCGGGTCTTAACACTTTGATTTTAATGCCGTGCAATTCTGCTAACATTGAGAGTCTTAAAAAATGCTGTATTTTGCCTTTAAATTTAGGTCTGACCAACGGTTTCAGGCTTAGTGTGCCAATAGCTACTCATCAGCCACCAACCATCACTTTGGTACAAGCTTTTCTGTGAGTTATGGAATAGAACAGAAAGCAGCCATCCAGCACCCTGGGACTGAACATCCTTGCTATGAAAGAGAGAAAGACTACTTCACCTGGAATACATATTAGAATGGATTTATCCTTTTCATTAATCCAACAAAGTTTACTTCAGAGCTCTACATAAGCAGAGCTCAGAAATCTCAGTATTTCCCTTATCTCTTCTTCCCCTCTTAGTCACTAGGACTAGAAGATTACCATATGGATTTTTTTTCCCCCATTCACATTTATAAATTCCAGAAGGTTCTTTTAAACAAATCCAATCAAATTTAACCAAATCTGATTTGATTAGACAAAGGGAGCTCTGGCCTTCTATACCCTCCTCAATTCATTACTTTAATCATCAATGATTTTCCTGAAAGCATCAAGGGTTTGTTTATATTAATAATTTCTGAAATAAGTGGCATGCAGAAGTTAATTACATTTTTAAGGGTTTATTTAAGTATTTTGGTAATTTCTGTAAGCAACATAATAATACTGGGAATTAAACATAAGAGAGAAGTGTAATGGTTTACTTTAATAGAAGAAAGTCTGCATCATTCTCTTAGTGGTGTACTGAGACCAATTAATCTTAGAGCACCTTCCTAGGTTCCTTCCAAAGTGTACTGGAGCATTAATTTGGACACAAGTGTTTTTAGGAGACACTGGTGGAGTCAGGTGATCAACTCCAAGGTTAGTACTACTACAATTACTAAAGCAGCAACACTACAATTTAATTTTAAATAACCAATAATACATTTTACTCAAATACATTTAGGTAAACCTGACAGACAGATAGGCAGCTTTCTGTCAAGCCAAGCTAAAAGCTGTTCAGAGAACTGCTAAACAGCTGCTTTTGAGATACTTTGTATTACTAAAAGAACTAAACTTTGGGGTTGCTCTCATCACACCCCCAGCAGTTCCTTTCCATCCAGTGACTCTCTCGATTTCCTTTTTCTCCCCACCACAAAAAAAAAAAAAAAAATGTCCCTCATGCCTTTAGGAGGGACAAATCTTAAAATGTAGCTGGTTTTGCAGTTGGTTCCTATAGAAATTATCCTAGGTTTGCTCATCTACCCAAAACACCCACGTGGAAGCTGAAGCTATGTCCAAACTTTCAAGACAAGATTCCTCATGGAATCTACCCTAATCACAGAAGGAACACAATTCTGGAAAGCATTGTTTCTCTGGACACCTTAATTTTCAAAAATAATCACTTAATACCATTAAATTTGCCCAGAAGACCTGAAAAATCCCACATTATTTAAAAACTCCCTTAATACAATTTATTACATTTGCATCAACAAAGCAAAATAGTAGGTATAATCCAGGTAACTGAGATCACACGTATAAAAATTTATTAGACAACACAACTTAAATTCTCCATCAGAGAACTACATACCAGTTTTGTGAAATCCCTGAACTTGACTTTCATTTTTATGTTTCCAAGCAGAAATGTTGCAAGTTGCACTTTTTCCAAATATTGTACTATGTGTTTTTGCTTTTTGGAAACAGGATTGCGACTCTGGAGATTTTGCTCTCAGCAACTGATTGTCCTTATGGCTTAAAACAGAACACTCCTAGATGAGTAAGGAAAAGTTAATTTTAAAACTATTTTCACAGAAATTCTCCAAAAGAAGTAATGTCCAAACCTACTGCCTGCATATTTCAAGTACCATAAGTACCTTAAGTACCACCTCTCCCCTTCTGAAATGAGAAAGAAATGAAAGAATATGTTTTCTCTGCATAGATCTTTGAGACTGAGCCAGACTCAATTCTTAAGTCAGCAGTGTGTGCTTTTTTACTTCCATTCTCTAGAGGTTCTCTCTCTTGTGAGAGTTGAATGAAGTACTTAATGCCTTCATACTTAAACACTAATCTAAAATGCAAAATTTGGCTTAGTCAGGATCTAGCAATTGAAAGATTAACAGTGGGAAAAGACAGCTGCATAACACTGGTGAGTCCCTCTAGGTCAGGTTTGATACTACACAGCTGATTCTGGGAACTACATTCACACATCTCATCCATTTCCAACAGAGTGACTGGGGCAAGACTGGGGCAATATCCATCAGAGTAGATGGATGTTTCTAGATGTTAAAGATAAAATAGCCAGCTCCTTTTAATTTTGTAAGGGCAAATTTATCCTAGTCTTAAATGAGCAGAGTTCAGAATTTGATGTCAATGGTCTGTAAGACACCATCAGTCTGTACTTCACCTTGGCAGAGAAGTGGATATTAGCATGTAATACAGAAGTGAAGTCAGGGCTGAATGGGCCTACTTGACGATTTTTTATAATTTGAAACTATTAGTCAGTATTGTCTCCTCTTCAAGGACTGTAAACAATACCAAGTCACAGGCCATAAACTACTAAGTTTGTAAGACCATAAAACCATAATTATTAAGTGAGAGGAGATGATCTTTGCTCTCTTCAAGGAAAATAGCCTTGTATCCAGTTCTATGCAAGAAGTAAAACTCCTTCCTATCAGTCTTAAGATTAAGGGTTTAGGAGTCTTGCTAGATGCGTATTTTCTTTTGTAATTTTTTTTCAGATATGTCATCAAAGCACTTGTAATCAAAAGACTGTACCCAAGCAGAAAGTTCCCCACCAAGTCAGCATGCTAGGTATGGTCTAAGAAACTTAATGAGTTTATGAAAATCAACAGTTGACAATTTTCCCCCAAAAATGTCCTTCTCCACAGGCAGATGTTTAAAAATTTAGCAATAAAAAAAGGCAGCAAGAACAGAAACAAAAATAAGAGACAGACCAATAAATCAGAAGCCATGAGCAGCCTCACAACTACCATTCACAC
Source organism: Empidonax traillii (assembly GCF_003031625.1). Lineage (NCBI taxonomy): Eukaryota > Metazoa > Chordata > Aves > Passeriformes > Tyrannidae > Empidonax > Empidonax traillii. The sequence goes on from NW_020955308.1 coordinate 571,716, forward strand.
ATATACCTTGGTTTCTTTTGAAACAACCTGCCTTTGTCATAAAACACATTAATTTTATTGCCAACTTAAGATAATTTTTCCTGCATTTATTCCCCATTTTCAACAAACTTGAAATGACACTAAATTAACATTTTTTATTATCACCTCACTGTCTCTCCCCCTCAGGCTCCCTGGAACCAAATAAAATGGGGAATGGATGCTTTAGATAGGAAGCGTCTCACTTTTCTATCACAATTTAACTCCTACCTTTGTTCTAAGCAGCTGAGATTTATTCTGAAAAACGAGAGTATTCACATCATTTTCTCTGCAGCTGTTTTCAGCCCCCACAGTATCCATAATGCTGTTTCCACAAGTCTGTGTATTGTAACCACTGTCCACCTGAAATCAAGAAGCAGGGCTTGAAAAATGTGCTGTAATTCTAATACCAATAAATCCCTCAGATACCTGATATGATTGTCATTTGATTAACAGAACTTAATCCAACAAACCAACTACAATCAGTTAACAACAAAAGCAAATCGTAAGCAGATTTGTCAGAATTAGCTTGGATTAAGTTAAATGTATTGCTGTACAGAGCAACACAAAAATAATTTGCAATTGCTATGCTCACTCCACTGGGAACAAAGAGGGGATGGGAGGGAAGCAATATAAGTCGTGATACCACCAGCATGCCACATCTAATACAAGAAAATAACAATTACTTCCAGAATAGTGTATGTATTCAAAGTTATTATCTCCAGCTCGGTTTTACAGAGAAGCAAAAAAAATTTTTCTTTTTACCTGAATACTACTGTTGTCACAAGGAATTGCGCTGCTTTCGGCAAGAGGCGACATGCACATCCGAGAGCTTTCAATACTGAAAGTAATGCCTGTCATAAAGCTGGTCATTGGTGTATTGCTATTGCCAATTGTTTCTTTTATCCAAGTGTTTTCCTCTGACACTTCAGCTGCATCAGCCATGTCTACAGTATTATTTTCTTTTAAGCCTTCTATATCCTGAAATGATGACAGCCTTTGATGACAAGCTTCTGAGTGATCTGGTGCAATAGACACAGTTGCTACCACAAGACGTGTACCATGTGCGAAAGTATCACTGTCTTCCTGACATAAGTTTATTCCATTATCCATTTCTGGGAACCGAGCTTCTGCTGGAGAAGCATTTTCCTTGTCTTCCTCATCCTCATCGTGATTCTCAACTGCAATTGGTATTCTAATGACAGAAGTCTGATACTGGGCAGTTCCTCTGCAAGCTCCAAGCCTCATAGGAGAGCAGTTTTTAATTGGAGAACAACCATCTATGTAAGGACTTCTTGTACTTGGTGGTGTCATTCTATTTGAGGAAGAAGGAATATCTGGAGAGCGAAATGTAAATTTTCTTTGGTCTGTAAAAAAAAAAAAAAAAAAAAACGGACAATTTAATTCCACATGATATCTGATAGAAAAAATTCATCATCCTCAAATGCCTGCAGGCCACTGAACAATTATAGCCAACTACACAGTATTTTACTGATCCCCGTTTCCCAATCAAATCAAACAACCAACGCCAAATACCAAACAAACCAGTATAACATTTTAATTATCATGGTGAAGGCAAGCTTCTTACCCATTTTTATCACCAAATTTGTTTTCTGTGACATGGTTTGTTGCACTGGATGCCTTGTATTTTCAAATGTCAATACTACACAGACATGTGGCTTTAAACTCCCTCCCACACTGGATTAACCCTCCTAACTTCTTTTATTCCTATAAGGTCTCAATGCCTTCTTCTAAAATATTTTCCCTAGTTGATTTTTTGCAAGCATATACATTACACTGTCTCACACATTTCACTGCTAAACAGTAAATGTGTCACATAGGAGGAGACTGTTGGTCTGCCAAGCATAGTAACTTGTCTCCAAACACAAATAGGTTCCCCTAAGAACTCAGCAGTTTTTATAATAAAAAATTTTTATAATAAAAATATGACTCAAGAAAGAATAACACATACACAATTAAACCATACCTGAGAGTGGTGTTTTTCTTATGTGGAAAGCAATTGGTGAAAAAGTAGGAGAACCACTACGTGCAGGAGACCCTTCTGAGAATGTGGGACTGGTTATACTTCCCAGACTATAAGCTCTTGTTCCTCCCTGAATAGGACTTGAAGAAAACTGACCCTTCAGAAAAAAAAAAAAAAAAAATTCTAAACCACACAGCATATTTTTATAACGTTAACTTTGGCTAATATATATATATATATATATATAAAGAGTTCTAATTTAAAAGCTTAATATGGGAGCACTGAGAAAGACTAATCCTTAACAGTGACAATCTCTATCATCAGTTTAGCTTAAATATTTCAGTGCAGCTCTTTACCTGGACTTTATGCCTCCACATAGGAGAAATGCACAATGGACTCAAACTGTCACATAATACCAACTAGGCCTATTATATTCATTAGATTTAAGAACTCTGAGAAACTTAAATAGAGAATTAATGCTATCTGTGTCAAGTATCTGATCTAAATTTCTTACTCATATCAGTGCTGACAGAAGTCAGCCACTATTTATATTTTAATGTAAATCATATTTTCTGAATTACTTACTCCAGCAGCAGGCAAAACATGAAAGTATTTCTCCTTAAGAAAAGAGAATTATACTGCAAGAATGTGACCATTATTATGTTAACGGAATTCTTTACTAGGTTAACATAGTAACCTTTTTATAAGCCACACTATTCCTAGGGTAGTTTTTTTTCCCATGCGCTTCAGTCACCAAACAGATAAAACCATATCACCTAAACCAGTTCCGCTGTGCTATGTCCACCCAGGAAAAAGGTTTACTTTAATGTGAAGAACAGACATTATGTTCTGTGTTCTAATTAATGTCTATTCATCTGAAAACTCAATGGAAAAAAAAAAAAAAGGCAAATTTAGCACTGCATTCAAAGATCCACAAGTAATGTCTTCCATTATAAATGAGTTTATGAGCTTTAAGGGAAGTAATTATATCACAAGTTCATATCAACTGGTATTTTAGAGAGTAGTTTGTGAATTTAAACAGGACTTTTTCTGTATATCTATTTTATGAAAAAGATAACATTTCAACATGCTTTCAGCAAGTGTTTTGCATGTTTTAGTTTCTACTTCCATTTCATAACTTAACATTAGAACATAACTCGTTCTATACAAAAGAACAGCAGCACAACAAAATAATATGACAAAATAAAAAGTCAGTAATATATTCTTTCAATACTTTTAGTTCACATAGCTTTTTCCAAATTTGGGAAAAAAAACCAAAACCACCATCCTCAAGTCTAGCACCTACTCCCTCATAAAGTACATCCCATCCAGCCCACAAAACAGGCCACTTACTGAACCAGATGTGTCCAGAGGGCTTCTGCACCGGACCGGAGATAATTCTATTGAACAAAGCACTCCAAGTGGCTGACTACCACATGGACTATGCAAAGAAGGGGACAAACATGCAGATACATTTCCATTTTCTTCTAAAAACAGCTTTCTTCTGAGTGATGAAGAGCTTAGATTTTCCTGAGACTGATCTGCCAATTCTTCAGTTCTAAAATATTCACCTAGAAATTGTGGGGAAAAGTTGTTTCCAATAAGAGTGCAGAAAAAAAAAATCTTCCACTACAGAGAGATATATAACTAAATTAAAACATTCAATCCAATTTACCAATGCAGCAAATAATTAATCTAATTAGGCACCACTACAAAGAGCCCACTCAGTTCACAAAGGTTCCACTTCTGCCTACCATCGCTTAACACTAGGGTCTGAATTTAAAAAACTATAAAATATATGTATATATAGGCTAGTATCTGCTTACTGGTCTTTCCCCAATTCCTCACATCTGAGTTGCAAGAGTGCAAAAGTGATTATTTTACTACCCAAGCAAAACTAAACTCTTTTTCAGGTCTCCCAGGTGTTTAAATGGTCTTCGAGACATATCCAGAGGCAACTGGGTATTCCTTCTAGAAGAAATTTTTAATGAACTCACAAATTATGTGTTGATGGAAGCATTTGTTAAGACAAAAAAAAAGGCAATAGATATGGTACTGTTTTTCTGTTTTAATTTAGATTAATTTCAATACTGGGATAGATGTACGCAGCTGAAACCCTCCGAGCTGGCTGTATCCTGTTCCCACGTGAGCAGTAAAAACAGGCCTTTCCAGCCTGAGAAGGTGGCAGCAATTGCTTGATGTAGCATTTATAATCGGACAGTTAATTTGGACTGTTGCCTCCTCAGTCAGCAGTCATGGCTTGTTTGCCACCGCACAGGCTCCAGTCACCACCTTGGCTTCAGTTAAAAGGCAGAGTTATGGCACAGCTTTACTCAAGGCAAGGTTGGGCTATGAGCCTCAAGGCCAGTCAACTCTAAGTCAAACAGCTCTGCGAAGTTAAGTAACTGCTCTGTTTGGGGGAGGCAGGAGTTATCTTCTGCTTACTACCTTTTATGCATTTGTTAACTGTTAATCAATTTTATAGAATCACAGAATATCTGAGTTGGAAGGGACCCACAAGGATCGTCAAGTCCAACTCCTGCCCTGCACAGGACCATCCCCAGGAGTCACACCATGTGCCTGAAAGTATCATCCAAACACTTCTTGAACTCTGTCAGGCTTGGTGCTGTGACCATTTCCTGAGGAGCCTGTTCCAGTACCCAACCATCCTCTGGGTGAAGAACCTTTTTCTGATATCCAACTTAAACCTCCCCTGACACAACTTCAGGCTGTTCCCCCAGGTCCCGTCACTGGTCACCTCAGAGATCAGTGCCTCCCCTTCCGCTTCCCTTCATGAGGAAGCTGTAGACTGCAAGGAGGTCTCGCCTCAGTCTCCTCAGGCTGCACAATTTCCAGTTGTCTTCCATATCCCTCCTTTTCTATCTTTATGTCCACATTAAAACCATATCATTTAAGTCACGTGTCCTGTGTGACACGCACTGTCTAATTAGAACACATACTTAAAACTCATTCATTCATTTAGTTCTCTGTATTTCATAAGACAAAAACACACAGCAAACATTTAGACATTCATATATACAGATATTGCATGACATACCTAGTATTTTCTCTAAATTAATATCCACTGGCAAAGACAGTACTGTCTGACAAGCAGCTGCAATGAATAAAACCAACAAAATTAGCTTAGTGACCTTTTACTAAAACTGTAGAGGCAAACATTCACTTTCAAATTGCACTGCAATTGAGCTATTTAAATTACAGCTGCAATAAGGAAAAGTGTTAATTAAAGCTGTGATTTTGATTTGACAACACTATATGCAGCACATTAGGCCTGGCGATAAAAAACCCAAGAGTTGTAAGAATGCCTCTCTAGGGGCTTTTATGTTAACTGAGGAAAGAGGTCTCTGAAGAAAGGAAGAATTCAAAAGGAAATGGGAGAAAAATTATCAAAATACCCTGGAGAAAAACACTACCTATTTATCTAAAATGATACAGTTTAAAATACGTATTAAGATTTCTACTATTTATTTGGCAGAGAAAATAATCAAGATTCTCTAACCCTTAACAGTCCAACACATTAAAGGTTTCTTGAAACTGTAATTTACCCATAAACTTGAGGCTTACATTCACTTTTTAATTCAGAAAAAGTGCATACATCGAGTTGGAAAAAACGCACTCCGCAGTCATACAGAGGACTTCGTTTTTTTACTTCATAAAAAATACCAGAGAGTATAACAGAATTAAATTACTATGGGAAATAGATATTAAAATTAGTAGTACCATTTAGGTCAAGAAAAACTATTTCTACAGGAATATTAACAAACAAATAATTGCCCTTTTAAATTAAATAACCATTTAAAATGGGTTATTTTGCTTCAGAGAAAGCCTGTAATTTCAGACATTGCCTTGCACTAACCATTGCTCTTCCCAGGCTGCAAGCTTAGTTGTCTTCCAATCGGAGAAATGTTATTTAGGTCAATAGCTGTAAAACACAGAAGAACTTAAAATTAAGGCATGCATTGCATATAGAGTTAGAATATTTAATACAACTAAACAAAACTTTTGCATTGAAGTTTGGAAGAGATTAGGAAGGAGTAATGAAAAAAGGTTACTATTATAGCTGAAGAAGAGAATTTCAGCACCTTTCTATTCAAACAAAGCATAGTGAAATACCATCAACACTGCTCAGACCTTTGTCTCCTGCACCCTCCTCTACATTAGAGAGATTTAAAACAAACTCGTTTACACTTAGCTAAACAGGCTGTGCTCAAGTAGAACACATTTCCATAAAATCACTCAGCCTGGACTTGAGGTGAAGAAATATTTTGGGTTTTTTATACAGCTAAAAAACACACTAGACCATTTTCCTTTACCGTTCACTTTTCCAGATCTCGGATTATGGTTCATGTTCTCCGCTCAAAAAATTATGACCTTGCAATTGACAATTAAAAATACACTATCCACAAGCTGCATCTCCACAATAAAAAAATTTTAAGTTTAGCCTTCTCCAAATCTTGAAAAATCACCACTTATTTAAGAATTTCCTACCAAACACTACTTTATAGCTGACATTTGTCCAGCTTGTAGTCCATTTACTATGTATTCTGCTGGTTATATATAAACTTCAGCAACAATAGCATTAAGAATAAAATCTAACGTGAGCATAAACATAACGAACTTAGGAAACCCATAAGCAGTGACCACGAGCTAACAGGACACTAAGATGACAACAGGAATTTATGCAGCAAGGGTAAAAAAATATGGAACTCCATTTCCCATATGCTTATATGGTGAGGAAAGCAGTCAGAATAAGGACATACAAACATCAGAAATAAAAAGTAAAGTACAAGACTTGGCGATCACCAGTATCAACAGTGCAATTCTGTGTGCAAATTAAATTGGTTAAAAACAGGTTTATTAAAGTAGAAAGGTTTAAGAACAAAATCCAAAAACAATAAAAAGGAAAAATTATAAAGACAGACTCTTGATTAACAAATAATTCTTAAACAAAGAAAGCACTTGGAGAGAACAGCTGACAATCTATCAGTTGTGCCATATTTTATCACCAGTTCTTAAAATTTAAATTAAGATTGAAATAAATTATGCTTGATAATTTCTCCAAAAGCTACACTATTTGGATGGACACACAAAAGCAACTTACATTTAGTTGAATTAAACTGAGAAACTTGTTTGCCTTCATGTTCAATCCAAGGAGAAGGAACTATGAGTCTTTTTGTGAAAAACTAGAGTAGAATAAAAACAATCATGTCAGCACTTTAAAAAAATTGGCAATTCTCAACTCTAATTTAGATCAGTACCCTGAAGAAGAAAAATTGCAGAACATATTTCATTATTTCAGGCCCAGAGAGATTAAGGAAAAAATAAGCTGAAGACCACCATATTCTTTATGACACATAGCACACCTCAGATCTTTCAGACTGAAAACTTAAGAAAAGTTTAATTTAACAATAATTACTCATTTAAAAATTTGAATTGTCACTGTCCCACTTATTGCACAGTAGTTTAAAATCATTCTTTTAAAGTTTTCAGTTTGTTAAGTTGTATTTTGACAATTGAGCTATTTCACAGAAGTGATAAAGAGACACCATTTCAGTCTTTGTCTTTGAACCAGAAACTGTATCTATCATCGCAGTTGCACTATGGAACACCCTGATGCTGAGGAGATGAACACTATTACTTCAAAAAATACATGGCAAACCCTGTTTCCACAATAAATGCAAGACTCAAAGTAAATGAAAATAACTCAGCTTGAAACACAGCTATTAAAGGCATAATTTTTATCAGAGACATGGTTTCAAGCTGTTCAGCTGCAGAATCCATTAGGTTATACCTCACGAAGAAGAAATACCCTTTTTAATACAGATACAGAACAAAAGAACATCTTAGCTGCAGGTCAACTACACAGCGCCTTGATGGAATCATAAAAAATATTTTTGTTTGCAGAGACAGAAACTGACAAACTTGCCTACTAGAGCTTTATTTTACTTTTTTTAAATTGAAATTACATTTAAGATTTCTATAGTGGACATTTGAAACACTTTTCCTTCTCTGCTACACAAATGGATAGTAAAAAATAAAATGAAAAATGGATGGAAATATATACAAGCTACCACAATAAAGTAGTACATCTAACTAAGCAGACTTTGGAAGGAAAAAAAGAAATAACAAAAAATCAACAATATTTTAAAAAATGCAATAAACCACTAACAGCTACTGTAAACCCCCAAATGCTCATTTTTAACCTCAAGTTAACTATTTTTAAGTTACATTACAGCTACATTACCACTAGCCAAGCTACATGAAAGAAAAAAAAAATCTGTTGTTTTGACCTACAGGTTTGTGAAAAAAGATGGGAAGAAAAAGAACATGTAGATTCCAACTACAGTGGATGACGATGCAAAATTACTTTATTACTGAAATATAACAGGCTTTTGAGGTTTGAAATCCTATAATAGACCTGGATCTTTTTTGTAGACAAAAAATTAAATCAATATTTGATAGCACAAAATTTTATTACCTCCTCAATAGCTTTTTGCCTTCTGTCTTCTGTCTCCTTATCAATTCTAAGTAACAAATGAAAAACAACTCAATTATCAAAACCATCACATAAGAAAAAATGTAAAGTCAAACCATGTAATAATTTATAGATGCTCAAGAGGAACTTTATAAATGCGACTGCATTATACTCTAAATTGTAAGATGTTTTTACTGTTACGTGTAATAATTTTATACTATAAATTTAGAAATATTAATGCAATTCTCAGCTCTGTTCATTTGAAAATGATCTGTACCATTTATAAGTACGAATTTGCAAATCATCTATTTACTCCTTGTATCAGCAAGTCTGGACAAAAACTCAGTCACAACTCAGTCATATGAATAGATTTTACTATTAGTTACCATGAGATTAATCTTACACTGTAAAACCAAGCAGAATCAAAATACGGGATACAAGGAATTGAAGGGCAGCTGAAGACACTCCTGGAATTTGCAAACTCAGTTCCTGACACAGCCCACTTTCCCAGCACAGAGTTCTCTCTGCCAAATAGAGAGTCTGCCATATTTTTTTCCATTTAGAATATATCATATTTCAGTTTCTAACAATGAACATATTCTCTTATTCAGCTTTTAACTTAGCTTTTAAAAAAATATTGTAGTTACTTTAGCCATGATGTGTGAGACTCTGTATTTCCTCTAATGGTCACCTTCAAGTCTCACTCAGTTACTACTATGCAATTTATTGTAAAATTTTTTGAAGTTTCCAAATGTTCATCATTATCTTAGCTGAATCACACAATGGTTTCATATACAGTTAGTATACTTGAATTAACCTTCAATAATTTTAGAAATCAGTCAGACAACCCAACATTATTAGCTAACAAACACACACACAGATGTGCCTGATACATAAATTCTCTTCCACAGCTCTTTCTTTCATGCTTATCACACTTCCAATATAACTACAATGTTTAGACATGCCATCTTCAATTATGTCTGCCTAGATAATGCTAAAGGGACAATTCTATGAAGACACCTGCACAAAATTCAGTTACTGTACCAAAAAAGAGTAAACATACAATCACTGTATATTTATGCACAGTGGATCACAAGTAATAAGCAGAGGAACTGGGAAAACAGCTCCCATTAGAAGTGCTGGTTAGTGTAAAAGAGGACCTTTTTTTCTTTAGTACATAACTCCGGGAAAATAACAAAGTGAAAATGTCATATATGTTTAACAAGAATAAAACCAAGACTGTCTTGTGCGCAACTTCAAGCAACATAGCACTTGCAGCTGTGACACACAGTATGCAAGATGCAGATAGGTATCTTTTAATAATTAACGAATAATAGCATAGCATCCAATTTAGAAACATTCAATTTCTATCAGCAGAAATAAAAAAGGAAGCAGAAAGTTTGTGGACAAGGCTGTGTCAGTGTGGCTGCTCAATTACTGACAGACTATTTTTTGAATAACAAAGTCTGCCAGAAAAGCATTCTCCTAAACATCTTACAAGCAGTTTAATAAACTCACAGCACGTAGATGATGCCCAGTTTATGGAAACAGTAATACTACACAAAATCAAGTCTATATATGATACACACTCAGACTTTCCCAAGTGCTTATAAGCTTTTACACAGTGCTGTTCCTCAGACTGTTTGACTACATTACAGAGATTTAACAGTTTGAAATAGTTATACATGGAATTACCTATGCTTGTGGTTGTTTGCTATTAATTCAGAGAGTTAATTGTTAACAAGCATTATAAATTATCTCTTTTAACAGGAGTACATAATTCACATAAGATTATGTGTGGGCTTCAAAAACTCAATTCTTTCGTCACAAACTTGTAACATCAAGAGTAGTATTTACGACACTTTTATTTCCATGAAACTGTGTTTATGAAACCTAAATAAGGTTTCCGTGCAAACTCCTACTCACACATTTGTATACAGATATGCATTTAACCATGTACAGTTTGTAGCCCTCAGAAGTAACCTCTATCTGTACTACCCTGAAACATGCAAGGATGTACAAAGCAAATCTACATATGGTCAAACCAGCCTCTTTCTAATCACAGGAGACAATAAAAAAAAAAAAATCACAATGGGTATGAAACAGTGGGACAGACTAAAAGGACCCACAGAGACAACACACATATCTATGGGCCATGTCACTAATCATCATTGGAATTGTCACCCAAACCATCTCGATTAAAGCTTGTTTGTGGGTGTCCAAATAGGCTTCCCAAAACAGTGCAATTAACTCCCTAAAAAACATAAGGCTTAAGGCTGTATAACATATAAGAAGCATTAGAGTCTGAAACCTACTGGTTGCTAGAGGAAGGCCAGGAAACAAATGGCTATTAAGGTAAAAAAGGACTGACATTAAGGCATGGTGATTCATAGATACAGCTGAGGACAGTTATATTCCTTCTACAGTTCTTCCTATTTAAAAAAAGAAAAATGTAGGTTCAGGTCGCTTGGAGAGTAGTTAGATGCCCTCTAATCTGAGTGACCTGATCTAGACAGGATGGAAATTGGTTTATTATCCTATTACAGCGATGCTTCATGCCATGTCAATAAAGCAAAAGAACAGTGTTCCAGTATTAATGCTAAGTTAACTGCACAAAACCAGATTGCAAAGTTACCTAGCATGGCTCAAATACATTGCTTGGCGTCGAACATCTTCTGAGTCAATTTCCACAGGATTTATTAGAGCAAGCTGATCAATAGACCATCTAAATTTTCCTGGTGTCTGAAAAAAAGAAACAGGCATCTTAATGCTTGCTATTCTAAAAAGATAAAAATAAAACTACAGGACAAATCTCAATGGAACAACACAATCACTGCTACCATATAGTTTCTGATATTCAAAAGAGTTTCTATTTAAATGATCTACTTTAAAAAAAACGATTAATCAGTCAGGCTTCTTACTCTGGTGGTAGTATTACAGTGATTTACATGATAATATTAAATAGAAAGTTATAGCTAATATTTACAAACGGAGGTGTCAGTTTCTTCTCAATTTCTGAGGACAGATCTAGTAAAGATACATAACTTCAGATCAAATTTAGTCGTTTCTAGATTGCCACAATCCAAATTGTGGTTCCATGAACACCCAGTGTCTGTACCTAAACCATGTTATCCAATAAAAGAGCAGTCTTCCTTTCACCTCCCATGTTGAAGACTGAAGAGTTGCAACCTCATATGCATCTTGCAAAGTCTCCCTCATAATGCCATACATAGTGCACTACAAAATCCAATTCAGAAATAAAGCAGTTTCACCCCTTTATTTAACAATTAGCACTTATGTTCAAATACCTTTGAAAAATTATCTGCCAAGTAAGTCTTTTTAGTTTCATTAGCACAGTATCTTCTTTACTGCTTACCAAAGAATAATTTCTACTGCAAACCAAGATGTAATTTGCAACTAAAAGTTGTATATACACAAAATCATTAACTCGAATACAGAAACAGCTCATAGCAAAAATGCAACTAAGTTTTATTATTTAGGAACTGGGGCTTTTTTAGCACTCAGTCACCTAATATCTAATGACTAAATAAATACAGAAAGGTAGGAAGACTAAGCAACAAGATTAGTATTAAAAGTAGCATATTTCTGTAAAGAGAAGAAACTCCAAATGCTACCAAAATTTTTTAGCTTAGTATATATGTTAAAGTACACTAAATAAAATATCCTTTAAAATGCATTTGAAAATATTAATGCCTAACATACATAGTTATACAACTTAAGACTAGAACTTACTGATGAGGAATTTGTTGACTTGAAGACCGAAGGACTGGACACAATCTGCTCCTGAAGAGTGTAATAATCACTGGGACTTTCAAAAGGATTCAGGATTGCAACTCGTCCTGGAGTTTCTGGTGCTATCTGCATTTTAGCTTCTTCTGTATCACCCATAACACTAAACTATACCTGAAAAAGAGAGAGGGAAAGGAAAAATTAAGGGACATAATGAAATCATAATTTTGACATTTTAGAGTTATACTGAAGGCTTTAGGAAGAGATGATCATCGTTTTAAGGTGCCAGAAGCATTTAAAGGGCTAACAAAAACGAAGTGCGCTTTGGCTTGGACCTACTAGCATAAAGCCGATAAAGAAGGCTGGTATAAACGATTAAAAATTAACAGGACCTAAAAAAAACCAGACAAGAACGGGCATGAAAAAGGGAATTAAGAAAAGTCCAAACAAACAAATACCAAAAGAATAAGCAACCAAAAAAAAACCAAGAAAACAACACCCATGAACAACCACGAGAAGAAACAGAACGGTCAGGAGGCCAAGCGCGTTCCTGGGGGGGGAGGGCGCAGCTCACGCACCAAGCGCTGGCACTCAGGGGCTTCGGGAATACGGAGAGGTTCCAGGACGCGGGCAGCACGGTCCCCCCGCCCGCCCCGCGGTGCCCGCACGCCGAGCAGCGACGACGGAGGGGGACGGAGTGGCGAGAGGGGGCTGCAGGCGGCGACCCGCCCTCCTCCCCCCACACCGGAGCAGCCTAGCAGCCCCTGGCCGCGGGCAGGGCCTCGGGCGGCGGGAAGGAGGATGCGCGGCGCTGCCCGTGGGCTGGGGCAGCAGTAACGCCCCGAGCAGGTCCCGCTTGGCCCGGGCGCTAAAACCGACCACCTTCCCCCGCCCCAACTGGCCTGCCCCGGCTCTAGAGGGCTGCGGGCGGCGGCACCGCTCCCTCCCGCCGCAGGGCACCTCCCGAGCCCCCGCGGCGGCAAACAGGACGGGAGTCCCGCGCGAGAAGCCCCCTCTCAGCATTCTCACTCTTCTCCCCGGGACGGTGCCACCGCGCCGAGCCGCTCTCTGAGTTCCCGGGCGCCGAGGGGACGGTGCTGCCGCGGGTGCCGAGGTGCGAGGCACAGCCCCCGCCGCCGTTACCGGGCTGCTGCCACCGCCGGGATACCACCACGGCCGCGCCGCCCGCTCATAGGGCCCCACTCGCCGCTCCCGCCCCCGCCGCGCCGGGCGGCCCTTTAAACAGCTCCGCCCCCTCCGCCCGCTCTGACCAATCACAGCGCGCGGCCTCCGCCGCCGGGCCAATGGCCGGGCTCCCTCTCTCTCGAACGGGCCAATCGGCAGGGGCGCCGCGGCACGAATTCGAAAGAAAGCCCGCCCCCCAGGGCCGTGCCGCTGCGCTGGGGTCTCGCGTGGGGCCGGGGCCGGAGCCGCGGCTCGTTCCGGTTCCGGGGGAGGGCTGTGAGGGTCGCCATGGCGAGCAACGCCGCCAGCCTAAACGCGGTGCGGGAAACCATGGACGGTGCGTGACACAGCTGCGGGAGGGGGACGCGCACGGGGCGGCGGCCAAGAAGCAACGCTGAGAAACAGCTCTGGGTGCTTCGATTCTTCCTAGTCAGGATGGAGGAAAAAGCGAACGCCCCCGGGGCACCTCTCCTAGGAAGAGGGGTGCGGGTTAGGGCTGCTGGAAGGTGTAGGGCGTAGCGATATCTTTGTTTGCTTCGTGTTATTCATAGTGAGTGAAAACGCTTTGAACACCCGCGTAGTGCGAGTGAATTTTGGACGTCGAGTGGCTTTTCTTGGGGATCTTTAGTTAGCTAATAATAATAGAGAGTACTGTTGGGGTTTAGTGTTTATGAATATATGTAAGTTTCTACTGTGCTTTCTCGGTATTTGTACCGGATAACGCAAATGATTGTTTCTGGCTCTGTCCGTCCTGGATTTAAGCCGGGGGAAAACGAAGTGTGTGGAAGGGAAAGGCGGGACCAACCCTGTGACGCTGCCAGTGCCTGAACTGATGTGAGCCCTCGTTCTCCTGCATGGCTCAAGTCAGAAAACAGAAGTAAACTAAATTAAACAAGCGAACAAACAAAACCAAAACAAACAATATAGTGAAAAAGCGTTGAGAACAGTAATCAGTGTTATGGAATTAGAATAGTTTCTGATGCAAAAAAAACCAAACAAACAAAACCAAAACTGTTATGGGATGGGGAATGTGAGAATAGTGGCACCAGGAGTGCTGGGAAATATTTTGGAAATTTGTAAGCCAAGAAATGGGATCAGGTGAGTAAAGGTCAGGTGTTCACTTACTCTTCTGGCCTGACTAGGAGGAATCAAAACTGGTACGTCCTGGAGTTGTTTCTTAGTGTAGTGCAAAACTCTGGAATTCTATGAAATGCCTATGGCAAAGCCTTATATGCAAAGTGGAAAGCTGCCAAGAAATCCTCTGAGGGTTGTTAAATGTAAAGATTTTCTCTGAAAATGCCCTAACAAGAGAGTGAAGGCTAGGGAGAGCATTTGGGGGATATTGCTTTGCGTTTGCCATTTTCTCAGCATCTTCCCTTCTCTTGAATTTATGAATACTATAACATAAAAGTTTCTTAGCAAAGACTTTCACCAGTCCAGCTGGTGTAAAAATTAGCATTTCAGCCACTGATCTTTGCTCTCTGACCTGCAAAAGCAGGTCTAGCAGAGTTATGGCTCCTCTGATGCTGCAAGAGGTTAAGACTAATTTGTGCAGATGGAGAGAGGGTTGTTTGGGTAGGATCGACAGTCTAAGTTCTGATAACTATATTTGACAACTGTTCTCTCCATTTGTGCGGAAACATTTTGGGCAGGAGGGATGATGTGTGGATTTAAAGACAAAAAAAAGGCTTTTAAGAACAGATGTGGAAAGTACACTGATCTTCTGATTTAGGAGCCCAGGCTCTCCATGTAAAAATGTATACATTTTGCCTAGGATAGACATAGATATTTAGCAGTTGTTCTCTTCAGAGTTAAGAGCTCGGAATTGTGGAAAGACTGCACCAAAGGCACGACTCTGACACAGTGACCACAGCTCTTGCTGACATAGAAAATTGGAACTTACCTTCAGTTAGATTACTACTCTGCCTTCAAATATGTCACATGCTTAGTAGAATTTTTGATAGATTTTAAATGGTTAAAAAAAATAATAATTGTTTCTTTCTGGGAAGTTTTTAGTCCTTCTTAGTTCTGTAGCTCTTAAACATTCAATGTCATTTTATTGCAACTTCATCAGTTTGTTAGTTCAAGATGCTTTTGTATGGACAGGGTGTGCATGTATAATGTGTTTGGAATGGTATGTTTTAAAGCCAGCAGGAACAGAATGTCTTGAGGTGGAGAAAGATGGAAGCTTTCCTCCTGGCTTGTAGGTAGGACAATGGACTGACAGACTGCTTTCAAGTCTTAAACTTGTTTGTATTCTTAATCCAACCTATTTGTGTGGGCTTCAAGAATATTTTCACGCCTAGAGATTTTTTTCTCCCTGTGACTTCAATGGAACTGACTGGATACATTAGGTTGTCTTGGGTAAGTGTGACTTACCAGAGTGTGCTGCAGGATGTCACTGGTGTACCAGGGAATATTTTTATAGTTGTCAAGTGGACAGTAGTCATTTGCCATGATGCTTTTACATGGTGAGAAAGACCTAGTACTTCACTTTTCCCTAGCTTGGGGGAGGTTTGGTTACAGAAACTGTGAGTAACACCTGTACAAAATCAATCTATATTGGGACTTAGCTTCAGGATAGAGCTTACTTTAGAAATCAGAAACCAAATCTCAGTGAGTTGTTCTGTTGCATCTTTGACAAACTGTTTATGAGAATCAAAACAAAGGGGCCTTTCAGAGAAACTTAAGAAGTAATGAGAGAGATGTGACTGGAATCTCCTTCTCCAGAAGGTCTCATATTGTGGTGCTGCTCTTGATTCAGGACACATAAAATTGAATAGTATTGCTTATCATTAAACTTGTGTTAATGTTAGACCTAAAGTCAGGTGTCGTTGTGGAAGAAGGTGGCTAGATAACTGCTGACATTCTCTGTAAAAGCTTTAGCAATGTGTTTCCTGGTCCATTTCAGTAGGGCATCATCAGTATCTGAAGTTCAGAAGCACAGTGTTTTTATAGCCTACCTTTTACATAATTGGTAAGCATGTTAATTGTTGAATTCTTCATTTATTTTTTTACTTTCCTGAACCAGAAAAGAATAGTGTTTATGTTGGAAGTCATAGCTTTTAACTTATGCTGGAAAGCTGAACATGAATGCTGTTGTTGAAGTTCAGACTGCAGTGCACAACTGCCATGTTCACACTCTACTGTAGAACTTAAATGTTGATCAATAATGATTTTGATAATTGAAATTTCATAGTCTGTAGGGACCAAAGTGATTTCCTTTTTTCTGTTGCAGTTCTCTTTGAGATTTCAAGAATATTAAACACTGGCTTGGATATGGAGACATTGTCTATTTGTGTGCGGCTTTGTGAACAAGGGATAAATCCAGAAGCATTATCATCTGTTATTAAAGAACTGCGCAAGGCTACAGAAGCTCTAAAGGTAATACTTTTGTTTAAAAAGCTTATAAATTTATTTTTAAGAGTTGAATGTATGTGCAACTTGCTATACTTCAATTCGTAAATTGTACTTTAAGATATGATTCATATTTAAATCAAGGAAATGAACTGTTCCATGGAAAAGGCATTGAATACAACTAAACTAAACATGATGCTGGAAATGGTACAAATAAAAAAGTTAGATTAACTCTTTTGAAGGGGAAAAAATAAAAAACCGAAAACCATGACCAAACCCCAGAGTTTTTTATTCTGGGCATTTGTAGTCACCATTTGCCCCCTTATCTGCATCGTATCACAAATACGTTGCTACTTTCTCCTTTAACCAATATAACCTCATTTCTACAACCTCAGACTTAACAGTATGTAGCAGTACTTGTAAATGGGTACATGCAGCTTGGTAGTGTAATCTTCACGTACTGCGTTCACCACATTAACCTGTGCCTTGAACCTTTCCATAGACCAGCAACAGGGGATTTCGTGACGTGTGTATATATAGGGCTTTTCGTATATTAGCGTTTACCTCCTGTTTAACTAGTAAAGGGTAACAATGGTTTAAAAACAAATCCTCAATTGACTTTTAAAGGAGTTTCATTCTCTACCTAAACGTCACAATCATGATTGTCTTCTAGTGGATCTAGTGGGAGGTGGAGGGGAAACCTATATCTTGCTTCTACTCTAGAAGACTGCATACTTTATTTTTAACTTAACATATTTCTATACTCATGCTCTTGCACATTTTATATTTGTGCTTAAATGTGTGCATAGATGTGCATTTAACTATGTGTATGTAAGTAATTGAGGACTGTTTTACTTTTTCATTTGCTTTTACTGATTTATCATTCCTGTTGCTATCTTTTGACTGTTTGCCCCATAAGTGCCTAAAATTTCCCACTGTCAGTCTTCAACAGTGTGCCTTGTGGGTTGGGTTGAGTTATTCAGTAATAAAAAATACTAATGTTCTTAATCAAGTAATTGGCGGTGTGACTTATACAATTATAGTTAGTGTAATTCTTCTAAGTTTTTTGTCAATAGCTTATCTGTATGAGTGGGAATAGTAATTACCACAAATTATATCAAGTAGTAAATTCCAGAGGTAAACATATTCATGCATTTGAGCACTTCTTGAAAGCATTAGGGTAAAATGTAGAGGATACAAGTTGCTCAGATAAAGGACATAAAATTTAACACAAACAAGCAGGAACGGCTCTTTTAGAAAAGGGTAATGGCAGTTGACAGCATTATTTTTTAAAAAAAATAGTGTTCATTAGAGGAATGTTCATAAGTAGTTCTTCGTTTTTAGGTTTTCTTCTTTTTAAGTTCTAGGAAAATTAAAATAGTTACAAGAAAAGACTAAATTTAATCTCTATGATGACTCTTTTGCTGACTTGCAATAAGTGTTTTTTCTGTTTCTAGGCTGCTGAAAATATGACAGGCTGATATGGGCAAAGATTTCTGCATGAGAAGAATGCCAAGATAAACTTAACAGGAGTTCTGAAGATTGCCAGTATTCAGACAAAAATGAAATAAGTGTGTATGCAAAGGTCTCAGAATATTTCTGTAATATTATTCAAAAGAATGGTGTATATAATATAATAGCTTTGAAAATTTTTTTAATAAGTTCACCAGTAATAGTTTACTTGGTATTTTTGTGAACTGTTTGTGAATGTAGTGCAATTGCTCTTTGGCATCCAGTACTTTTAAAATCATGCCAGTTACTGTACATCTGTTGAATTTACTAGCATGTACAAATGAGTATTGTTATAGTGAGTGCACCTTTTTTAATGCATCCTTTAGAAGTGCAGGTATATCCTGAGTTTTATCTCTTGCTTTGATGAAAAACTGCATGTAACAATTTTAGCCTTGCTTTATGGACCACAGAGGAATGAAACTTAGACTGACTTTATTTTAATTAGAGTAAGGGCAGTGACTTAAGTATCAATTTGATAGTAAGAAGTAAAGCATTTTTGATAATATAAGTAATGAATTGTCCTTTTTATTTTGATTCAAATTGCTGGGAAAAGTGTTTTACTTAGATAACAAAGGTGCTTCAGTTATCCATGCAGAAATGTATGTAAATTTAAACTCTAGATGACGTGGGATGTTTTACGAAGATTAAATGCTACATTTGTTATTTGTTCCAACTACTGGATCTAAAAATATTTAGTCTGTATGTTATTGCTTAGTCAAAGCATAAATGAGGAGCATCAGATTTGGTTGATGAGTATCAATGAGTCTTAAACAGTCATTTGGTCTAGAAATGTCTTCTCCTTTAGAACTAGGAATCTTCACTGGTGCCAGACGAAGTGGTTATTTCCAGTAAATATCCTTTCATCCAGAAATTCTGGTTTGTAAGAAAATGGTTTCTTGTGTATTCTTCACCTGCTACTTTTAAGGTGGTTGTTGTTTTTTTGCTTTTGTTTTTGTTTTTTTTTTAAGCTTTTTTGGTTTTGGTTATCCTATTTTCAAGGTGTGGTGCTAATAGGACTTAAAGGAGCTCCAGGGTTAATAGGGTGAAGCACATTTGGAAATGAACCTGGAATCTTTGTTAAGTCAAAAGTTATATTTGTGCAGAGATAAAAAGTTCTTTCTACTCTGAGAGTTTACAGCATATGCACCCTAGGTCATAGCTCTATAAAAAGCAATCAAGGAGGCTAAATACTTCAAATTGCTGGTAGAGAGAATAGAAAAATACTTAATATTAAGCTGAATCACCTTTATTTGCAGTTAGCCTGTCTAAAAAATCATTGCAAGAGGACGCTGTAAAAATTTGGGATAACCAAGCTGGGGAACTTATAAATGGTATCATTTTACACACTCACCGCACCAATCTACAAAGGATTTTAAGTGTTGATGACTTGAATATTGGGTGGAATTTTTTGCTTTAAACAGTAAGATATCCTTAGTATAAAAATATATAACAATGAAATTTTTCTTAGGAAATCTGAAAAGTCAGTAAAACATTATGAAAACACCAGGTATATAGTTCTTGATCTGTCCAGTAAATTGCATCTACCACTTTGCCATCAGTAGGCTTACAGTTCCTATGCATTTAGACACTTTCTGGTGGACCATTTGTCATGCAGAATTATAGAAGCAGGGCATGTCTTTGACATTCAAAACCTCATTTTGATGTCTATAAAGCTAAAAATGCATTATTGTTATTATTACATGGAACTAAATGGTAATATTGGTTACTTAATATTAATTCATATACTAAAGGGAGAACATGTTGTTTCTCAAAACTGGCATAAGAGAACTGCTGGCTTTTGGTTTGGGGTACCATCCAGAACAAATACAGTAAGTATTTGTTTCTTCTTCCTGGTAAGAAATAAAGAAAATCCCTCTAGTAGGAAGTGTCATATTGGAAATGTTTACTGCTGTAAGGTAAGTCTGTCATTTAATAGCATCTCCATTATGTGAACATGAATGCTCAGACTTAGCATTCGTGACTGAGAAGTCGTGTCTGTATTTGTAACCTGCACCACCTTCTACTATGTTTAACTAAGAAGTCAAGCAAACAGCAGGTGCTTTTTGTCTGTGCTCCTTACTTACGTGCTCCTGAAACTCTTCAAGATAAACATAGGAATAGCTATACAGGTCCTGACCAAAGTTGATTTTTTTTCTAACACAATAGCTTCTTTTGTAGTCAAAAGCAGCTGCATGAGAAAGGGTAAGAACAATACAAGCACATTTGGTTATTTTTCTTCTGTGCTCTAGTTTCTAAGTGTCTTCTATTCCAGGCTTTCCTGAACATCATATGGTTTGTCTATTTAGTAATTCTCAGTGCTCAGTTTTCCAGTACTTGTTCAGTTTCCTTTGGACTGCATATGCTTCCTGAATACCAGCAGCCTTTATCAATTTATGTCTGTTGCATAAAGAATTGCTACTTCTTGTTTATTTTGAACTAGCTTTATTTAATATGCCCTGCACAGTAAACTTGTACCTACCATGCCTGTGCCGGTCAATGTTCTGCAAATATGTAGCAGTCACTTTTAAATTTTCTCTTCTAAACTGAAATGCACTATCTAAAATAGTTCTTGGGTGACCAAGAGTATTTACTGTCCTTTGAAACTTTCCTGGGTCTCATATTATTTTCTGAGAAGGGAACCAAAACTAGATGCAACATCAGCCATGTAATTGAGTACTGGCCTGTTTGTTTACTTTCTTGTTCTTTATTCCTTTGCTAGTAATTCCTAATATTTGACTTGCTTTTTTAATATGAACCAAATGTTGTGCTGTTTCCATGGCATTATCTATTGTAACTCTCTTGAGTGGAATGTTAAGCTCAGAGGTTATTTTTTTGTATAAGTATGGTGGTTTATCTCCACGTGTATAATTTTTTGTCTATGCTGAAATGCATGGGCCATTTTCTTTCCTAATCAGTCTTCCATGTGTTTCTGCAGTTCATCACAGTTTTCTAGTAGTCTTGCTACCATCACTAACTTTATAACTGGGAGATTTTGTTGCTTTGTACCTTTTTTGAGGTTAAGTCATGCAGCACACAACCTAGCAAAGACCCTGGTGACCTAGGGCAGGAGCTGACTGTTTATTCTCATTCCTTTTCAGTGATTGTGAATAAAATGCAGTCCTGCCTACCACTTACAGTTTCTCATTCTTACACCAAGTATCTTTGGTGTCACATTTAGCAAAGCTGTGAGAGCTTAATCACAGTTGTGAATCCAGTCATGCAGAGAGCATGGCATGCTTGATAACTACTGGGATTGCTGACATTTGTAATTTTACATTTTAGAAATACAAACTTAAATAAGAAAATAACTTCACGTGAGATCGCTAGTACTAGAAAAGAAGATAAACATATGATCCTGAAGTCTCCATTGTAACATTAGGCAGTTTTTTGTAGAAAATTGTAGTGACCAAAAAACTGCGTTAAAAAAAAAAGCTGGATGGCGACTAGGCCAAGACACTTGCTCTAATAGGTCTGTATGCCTGAAAGGTGTATATATACATTAGCTAATGTTCTTTCCTACCTGCTGGTCTCTGGGTGAGCAAACACTGGTACAGTCCTAGACTCGCTTTTTGATTCAAACAACTAGCTCCTTCTGAGTTTAACTTGTATGCTATTGCACACTTTACTCCAGGGACTGCTCCTAGCAGGCTGTGTACCCAGGTCCTGTTTTCCCCAACACTTCACCTTCAAACACTATCATCTGCTTTTACATGCTCATAGTTTCACACTGTAGAAATGCTGCAGTCCTTATTATTTGAATATACTATAAATTAAAGGCAAAAAGATTACAATAAGAATCAGCAGTGACCCACGTGACAAGGTGGTAGGTAGTATGGCTGTAGACAACTTTAAAGAGATCTAATGCTGAGCAGTGGAGCTTTATATTACTATGTGTGATCTGAGATAGGAATGTAGGCATGGCTTTAGTATTAGGGATTCACCTCTGAGCCGCAAATATTAGTTTTTAGTTAAAGTTTGGAAACAATATTTCAAAAAATTAAAAGTATGTCAAAGTAATTTCAACATTTAAAAGAGCAAGTCAAGAGCAAGAACAGGATTGCAGACCAGTCACCTAGCGGTAGCAGTAGCAAACATCCAACTGGTGAACTTGAAATTTCCTCAGCAAAGAATGAAAGACAAAAATGTGTCGGGTAACAAAGAGACAGGAGGAGAGGAAATGGCCTCAAGTTGTGCCAGGAGTAGTTTAGATTAGGTGTTAGGATAAATGTCTTTACCGAAAGGGCTGTAGAGCATTGGAACAGACTGCCCAGGGAAGTTGCCATCCCTGGAAGTGTTCACAAAATGGGTGGATGTGGCACTTCAGGACATTATTTTGGGGTGAAAATAGTGGTGCTGCTGGGTTGATGGTTGGACTTTGTCTTAAAGGTCTTTTCCAACCTTAGTGATTCTGTGTCGATGTATGTTTCAGTTTATGCAGGACAATTTTCACTTCAAACACCATTGGCATCATTCAGTAAAAACCCAAATGTACTGTATTGTTTTGGTGTCATGTTACCTTGGGAGTGAAATACTTGAAAAATGGTAATTTGAAAAGGATTTTTGAAGCATTGTGAACAGCTACTTTACTGTGAGGTTTTTGTGAAGTTGTGGGAATGGTTCCTATTATATAGAGAAAATAGGTCTATCAAGTAGAAATATTGAAGTAAAACCATAGTACTGTTCACTACTTTCAGACCCACTGTTTACACTGCAAGAAAGTAAAAGGATAACTTAAACATACAGCTGTTTTAGAACTGGAGAGCAAGCTTGATGAGTTCTGAAAGAACCCAGGAGTGTGGAGGTTCTCAAAGAGAAGTTGAGAAGACACATAATGACCCTAGTTATGGCCTTGAACATAAAGGAAGTCTTGTGGCTACATCTTTTTAACCTGACAGGGAAAACATACCAGATCCATTACCTTAAAAATATGGCACAACTTCCCAGGAGTGAAGGTAAGTAAACTTTGACATTGCAAACTGGCTACTGCTTGATGTTGTTAAAATCAATAGTTCTAAAAGACATGCTTTAATCCACTTCCTGGTGCAAAGTCTACAATACATCTCTAGAGGGTGTCAGGAGCACTGGCTGTAGCAATTCTTTCTGACTGCAGAGCCCATAAAGGGCAGTGTTGAACAGCTCTAAGTAAAAGTAATGTGAAGGAAATTAGGAATATTTAGGATGAATATCACTGATGTTTCTGTCAATGAGATAAATGGAAGCCTGCTTTCTGAGATATTTAAACATTAACTGATCAAAAAAAAAAAACACACCACCTCAACTATTAATTATCTGAACTGGAAATCCGGAATACATTGAGTCTAGGCACTTTTATTATCACTTTATAAATATTTTTATTTTCTCACTTCCAATTTTTATGTGTTAGGAGAGACCAGCTCATGAAAATGGATCTCTGAAAGAGCTCAGTGGTGTCCTTATGTAGGCAAGTGAAAGTTTAGCACTGAAATATAACTTTCAGCGAATTAGATGGAAAATGAAGGAGTGGAGGAGGGGATGCCCAGCAATACTATGGTTCCCTAAGGAACCCATAGGGACAGCCTGTAACACCCACGAGGACCCCATGGTAGGGAAGGAGGCTTCAGGAGGGTGAAAAGGGTGAGGGACATCCCATCTTGAATTTATTTATTATTACTTTATTTGTACACCAGATCCAAAATTGGTATGTTTGAAGATACCAACAGTTATGTTCCTATTTAATGGTCAGGAGATAAAAGAAAGAGAGACTTAGGATGTCACGTTGCCTTGGCATTTGGCATTGAAGCTGGAACTGCTAAGACAAGGTTGCCAACCCCTTCTGCCATCACTGCCTGTTGGCATAACTTGTGAGGATGCAGCTTCAAGGAACTGAATCATCAGCTCTCACTCTGTACCTCTTTTCTGGGCCACCAGGAAAGGTCCTCATGATGTTTCATCTTGCCTGCTTGGAAAGCTGCTTGTTACACATTCTGGTTTTGTTCCCAAGCCAGTTTATAGAAGCGTATGATTGTGAACAGGATGTATTATAATTTCAGGAGGGGACAGCTAATCAAGGACAGAAAAATAGTCTAATTCTTGTGACCAGTGAACTTGTGTTGAACTCAAAGCCTATTGTAAGGAGCAGGTGGTTATTCTGAAGTAAAGATACAAACAAAAATATCTGGACAATCATTTCCTAGGACATACAAAGAGGAGCCTTGCTATTCTCTTAGGGAGAATTCAGGATGCAATTTGAATTGTATAGGATATTCTATATAAAGAAATACAGACTTTTCAGAGCAAGTGTTCTTCTAATGTTCTGTTTAGCTTCACTGTTCAGATAAAACCAGTGTCAGGCATAGGAACAACTCATCAAGGTCCCTGCACAGCTATTCACTCCTACATGCTGTGCTGATTGCACTCATGTTGAAGGCAGAAAAATACCTGTGGTGCTTACATAGACTGATAATCTGGCCTAGATCTTTAGCATGGTATTTCAGCCTATGCATTTCACTGTTAAGCATGATGCCAGTAATAAAGCTGCCACTCTTTGTCGCAGAATCACAGAACATGCCGAGTTGAAAGGGACGCACAAGCATCAAGTCCGATTCCTGGCCCTGCACGGGACCATCTCCAAGAGTCGCACCAGGTGCCTGAGACTATCACCCAAACGCTCCTTGAACACAGCTTGGTGCTGTAACCACTTCCTTCACTGGGGAGCCTGTTCCAGCACCCAACCATCCACTGAGTGAAGAACCTTTTTCTCCTATCTATCCCTGACACAACTTCAGGCCATTCCCTTGGGTCCTGTCAATCTGTAGCTGCCTGTTTGATCTGATTAGATGACTTTACAGCAGCCATTGCATTTTTAGACATGTTAGGCCAAACTCAGCATTGACTTGCACTCTGAAGTTTTACAGAAGTTGGTGAGAATAGCAATACAGCACATAAACCAACAGAGGATATGGTCATTCTTCATCTTAACTGTGGCTGGATGGAGGACAAAGATGTGATTTTGTTTGGGCAAATCCTTTAGCTTTCACATGGCACGACAGTCTAGTTAGAATAGCTTGGTTTCCTTCATATAAATATTAAAAGATAGCAATAATTTTAAAAAGAAAACTACTTTGCTAAAACTCCAGAAATTTTCATTCAGTATGGTGTTCTAATTTGTTGTTCCATGTCTTGTGCTCCCATTTACTGTGAGCTTGGTCTTCTGCCAACTACATCTGCCACAATTCAACATTTTCCTCTCCCCTCAATTTTAATTCTCTTATTAGAGGGGGGTAATTTCTACAATATTTCCCCAAAATAATCACTCACTATACAGTAATAGTTTTCTTGATGACTGCTTTTTCTCCTTGAACCAGTTGTGCACGTATTAGGACCAATCAAAATAATTCTATCAAAACTATCAGAGAAACTGGAATTGTGCAATATCCTGCGTGCCTGAATGTGCTCTGTGCCCTGGTGCACAAACTTCTTTATTTATGTTATAGTGTGCAGTGTAGGTATCCAATGCACTGGCATATGTATGCCAGTATTGTGTGGAGAGAGATCACATAAGTATCATAGATATTCTTCATTTGTCTGAAATACAACTTTTATTTGCTTTTTGTTATTACTGTCCCGTGATATGTCCACATTTGGCATCTGTTTGTAGTTTTAGCAAAAAGTCTACAGGAAAAAATTTTGGGCAGCACTTTGCCCTATTTTCAGCTTGTCTTTTTTTATCCCAGCTTCTGGAATAATCAACTGAGAGAACCTGATTTGTGTTACAGAACTTGGTATCCACAAAAATGACTCTTTTGTCTGTGCAGCAATTAGAGTTTGTTGCTTCATAATTTTATAAAGAGAGTACTGTTATCATGCTTTTCATGTTTACTTCAGTAATTGTTTTTTTATGCACTTCCAATATTTGCAAAACACAAAATAGGAGGATAAATAGAAACATTACTGGAAAATGTTGCATATTCCACTAGATGGCAGGCAAACATTTGCAACCACTGCTGCAGCGCTGTAAAATATCCCTCTGTTAGTTTTACATGGATTCTAATAAATAGTATTTTAGGATCAATTTCCAGTTTAATGAAGGATTGTTGTAATTTAACCTTTTGATTTATTTTTAAAACATTTTAAAACTAGAAGGAAGAACAAAAATTTGTGCTATTGATTGCAAGATTTTGGCTCACAAGAGAAAACTGAGGTTTAAGCACTTAACATTTTGTATTTTATGCATTTAAATTTTACTGAGATAGGATATACCAGCTGTAAAATGGCCACAGCAAAGACAGTTTTCAGCACAGCAAATCTGTAGTAGTGTTTTTTTCCTTTCATTCACAGCAATAAAATCTATGTAAACTATCTTAGAATCTGCACCAAAGGAAGTTCTGTCACCCTCTGTAGTTGGTAGCCACTTTAGCTTTTCTCTTTTCATGTTATGTACTTCCTGGCAGTTAGTCAGACATCTGCAGTGTCTAAGACAAGAAGGCACACTCAAGGTAAGGGTGGCACATAGACTAACTGTGGTGTAGGAGGATATACCAATGGATGTATGAGTACCATGGTAGCATCACATTTTAAAATAAATACCAAACAAACAATCACATTTATTAGACATGGTGGATTACATAAGAATTAAAATAACTCCTACTGTTTCCAGTAGTGAAAATAGAAGGTAGAAGCAGGATGAAGACTCCCACTTGCCCTCTGTCCAGGAGCTCATTTCTGTCCAGTAAATATGTTTCTGAATCTCTTGTTTCTCTGTGGTCTCCAAAATGAGAGGGAAATGGAGGTAGGACAGAGATTTCCTAAAGTAGGATATTTAAGGAAGTAAGATAGAAGTGCCATATAAATCTTCAGCCTCTCTCCATAGATGATAATCTTTTGGAGACAAGGTGTAGCTCCCAATTGGATGAGGTAATCAAGGGTTAATTAGTGAAAAGAGAGCTGTCCCCATCTCCAGCCTGCTACTCCCCACGGTTCACCAACTAAGGCCTTTCCCAAATATTTAATAAAATTGCAATTTTATACTTTATGGTGGTGGTATTTTTGTGGAAGAAGAAAAACAAAGCCCAGATAATTTCAACTATCCTTTAACCTCTGTTTTTCTCTGCAGTCAGTGGAGAGAGGCAAGCTCTTGGTGGAGAGGGGCAAATAGAGCACTAAAGTTATTCTGAATTGCTCTGTAAAGGAAACTCTATTGACTGAAAAGGTAACCCAAGGAGATTAGTATCCTGAGGCTAAGATTAGTCTTTGCAAATATTCCCATTAGATCACCTACTCTGACTTCCTGTATTTCACAAGCCTTTGAATTTCACCCAACAACCTCTCTATTGAGTTCAATAACTTATGTTTAGATAAAGCATATCCAACAAGACATTTATTCTTTAGTTGAAGACATTAATAGAGATAGTGTATCCATTGCTTCCTTTGTTGGTTTGTTCCATAGTTAATCATCTCCACTATTAAACTTTGTGTGCCTTATTTCTTGTTTTAATTTATCTGGCTCAAGCTCAGTACACAGCTGCTTGTTCTTTTTTTTCCTTCTTAACTAAAGAACCCTTTAGTCTGTGGGATTTTCTCCTGAGGGAGCTATTATAATCAAG
Source organism: Empidonax traillii (assembly GCF_003031625.1). Lineage (NCBI taxonomy): Eukaryota > Metazoa > Chordata > Aves > Passeriformes > Tyrannidae > Empidonax > Empidonax traillii. Next base: position 599,596 of record NW_020955308.1, read on the forward strand.
TCACCACTCTGTCTTCCTTTTGATAAGCTGAAAGGATTTTTCTTTCTGTAAAACACTTTTCTTTTTCCCTCCAGTGCTCGTTCTGGTCTTCTCTGCAGCCTGTGGCGTTTTTGGTTTTTTCCCTTCCCTTCTGTCTGATAGCAATCTCACCTGTGCTGTGTGGAGATAAGATCGGCCTGTCCTGTTCACTGTTGTGCTCCAGTATCACACACATGATTCCCTTTGCATGATTCCCCTCAGCAATCTCTTAAGTCCTTTCTGGAGTTACTGTTTGTAGAACTTGGTCCTCTACTTTTCAAGGATGGTCTGACTAGCTAAAAGCTGAAGTTGTTAAGCTTTTCATGTCTGCATTAAAATGGATTTAATTATAATTGGTCCACTTCACTGAACAGTTCAAAATCCCTCTTTTGTCTGTCTTATCTTTACATTTACCACTCCACCAGCTTTTGTGTGAACTGCAAACTGTATCAGCAACAATTTTTTTCATTTACTTCCAGGTTATACACGGCAAAGTATCAGCTCACCTACCGACCCTTGCAGCACCTTGATAAAATCAGGATGGTAGTACTGCTTGCGTGTGATCTTTCATTATACAATATGGCCACAATGTGTGCTCGTGTATATGTCCTGTCCTTATTAAAATCAAGTCTTGACAGTGTCTTTGATTTTGGAAACTGAATTTTGGATGATTTAGCCATTTCTGAGGCCTGTGAAAGGAGCTTTCATTGAGATTGTTTAAGCCATTTAAAAAAATATAAAAGGTTGTCAGGATTTCTAAAGTCATAACTCCCATGAAAGTCCAAAAGCATGCAGTTACAGATAGAGTGGTGACTTGATTATAAACCAAATTAATAATCCCATCAAAGAATGAAGTAAGTTTTATTTAACAAGACCTATTTTCTACAAAACCATGTTGACCATCATTAATTACATTCATTCCTTTAATTTTGTATTAATTGAATCCCTCATCATCTTATTAGCCTTTCCATTAATTTTTCCTGGCTTTTTTGTGATGCTTATTGGCCTTAAGTTACCTGAGTCATCACAGTTTCCCTTTCAAAAGAATGGCACAATATTAGTGCTAATTCAAAAATTATCTCATTTCTCCAGATTTTTAAATACAGAACACTAGACTAAAGATCTTTTGCTTAAGTTTTCATTAATCCCACTATTTTCCTTAACTGTACATAAATAGCTGCTTTGTAGTTCCAAGTATATGTATACTAATATATGATGTAATATTTTAGTATTTCTATTTTCTACAATTATATCTAGCTCTTTTAGTTCCCGTTTATACCATAGAAAGTAGTCAGAGCACTTCCCTGACCCCAGACAGTATCCAGGGATGAAAATTCTAATTTTTTTTTTTCACTGGGTAAAATGAGAATTAAGGCATTCCTAATTATTGTGGGTATCTTTTGTGCTACAAACTTGTAGCTGATGAAAATGAATACTCTTGTTGGGGCTGACTGTACGGGAGTCACCAGATGGCACTGTTGCAAGTGTCTTGTTGATTCTTTTGTCTAAAGGAGATTACATAAAAAAAGGTCTTGAAAGATATACTTTGTTGTTATTTGTTTATTTTTCCCTTATGGTAGCATAGCCGAAATCTATCACAAGCTAAATATTTTCTCACAAGCTTTGTAGTAGTCCAAAGGTTTTGCCAATGAACAAGCTAAACATATGCTCAGACTACAAACCTCACAAGAACCAGGCAGCCTAAGGGGTGGCCAAGGCTATGACGTTCTTTGATTGTCCAAAATGTTTCTTGAAAGTAAGAGTCATCCTTTGAAGGGTGAGAAGCTTAAGCAGCTCCTACACCAGCCTAGCAACGTTTAAAGCATCCTGAAACACAAAAATATGAGGGAAAACATTCTGCTATTTGCCTCTCTGAGTCAGACAGAAAGGCAGGAACATTTATAATGTTTCATCATCAAAATGAAGAAGAAAAAGGGCAGTGATACAGTTACTTTAATGTAATGCAGCTTCTGATGAAGTTCTGGAAAAGTTCATCTGATACACAGAGAAGTGTAGCAAGACAAAGAACTGACAATGACAGTGACAAAAAAATTATGAGGCTGTGTAATGAAAGCTCATACATCTCATGCTCATTTACTTATCAAACTACTAGTTGTAGTAAACTCATCAAACATAAAATTTGCAGCAATATATGGAATACCATTGCAACAATACCTGCTACTTTGGTGGTTTGCGTTGCATATTTCCTATGAAATTATTTCCATATGTTAGTAAAGCTGTGGATCTAGCTTTACTTGTTTAGGTCCTTTACGCTTAAGCCTTATTTGTTTATCTGTTTGCTACACAGTACGAGGTTTATGCCTAGTTATTTACATGTGAAATATACCTGCTTAATCTTGAGTTTATAACTCACATATTCCAAGTGTGGAGCCTAGTATTTGACACTTATTTAGCATCTGGTTAAACAATATTGAACTACTTGACACTGAATGTGTGGTAACATTTTCTCTGTTAAAATACCTGTTGGCATTCAATAGAATAAGGATGATCAGTTTCATGGGGAATGTCCCCAAAGAACACCTGTCCACATGTAACTTATCCCAACTAAGGAAAACCAAATTATATCCAAATTTATCAAAATGTATACCTTTGCATTTTAGATGTTAGATATGTATATAAATATGTTTTAAAGTAGACACACACCATATCCAGCATAATATTTCCCTAAGGAAATATTATTTGATATATTGACACTCAGCAAATCCTTGTTCATACAAAGTGAAGCACAGGAACATTAGTATATTCGTTGAACATAAGCTTCAGGTTTTAAAGCCATGTCCAAAATAAATGCCCTGTAAGCAGAGTAGAGTACCATTTCTCTCACTGAAAGGTGGGAGGCCTAACCAGTGCTGCCAGTCTTGTACAAGTATTTGCTAGAGTGCAGATGTTTAAGGTGGAATGTTAAACAAATATTTTCATTGCTTCTGTAAGCTTTTTCATAGCCACTTCAATCCAAGTTCAGCGGATGCTCTCAATGTGAATTTCCATTTTTAAGTAGGCAGCCATGTTGCACACCAGTAATTTTGCTGGTCAATTTTCCTTTAGTCAATGGTAATATGTGTGCAAAGAAGTAAGAACTGTTATCAGAACACTGTGTCAAACTATCTGCAAAAAAGAAAAATCCTCTCAGGAGCATTTCAGGAGCTAACACCTATTGCAGCCCTGTGCTGCGAGTAGTAGGAGTCACCTCTCTTGCTAGGCACTGGCTAGAGTTTTCTAGCTCTCCTGCATGTATTTCAAATTACCATTAATTAAATGCAGTGGTGAATAAGAGCCTTCAGGTAAAGGTACAAAAGTGTTTCAGATACTATGGAGATAAAAGACACACGTAAGTACTTAAATGGATTCCTTGTGTTGTTGGTCTGTAGACACATTTTCCCCTGTATCCCTTGCCGAAGATAATCACAGTCACTTTCCTCTTTGTGTTCTTTAGCGGTCATTTACATGCTGTCCTCACTACACCTTTTACTCATTTATGTGCTTGCTGTTGCTGGGTTGGGGATAATATTTTCTCAGGCCACAGCTGAAATTTTAATCCATATATACTACTTCTGTCACCTCTAGGTGGATTATTGTAATTCCTTTCTGGTGCCTTCCTGATTGTAAAACTTCACAAGTTCTGTTTTACATAAAATGCTGTGGCTGACACGCTTATTCATCTTAAACCAAATTAGCATATCACTCTGGTCTTTTGATCCATGCTATGGTTGCCAGTTAGAACAGTGCTTCCTTTCTATATGACCTGGCATGCGTTGATGCTTGATGATGATTTCTGACCGCAAGTATTAATGCAAGCATATAGTTTAGGCAGTAAAATGTTGCCTGGCTCCTTTTGTACACTTTAAACTGCCTTTTTCTTTGCTTTATGTTGATGTGCTAACACTTCTAATGGCCGTGTTTAACAATAATTCATATATTGCTAGGTATTAGGAACGGGAATGGCAACTAGAATCCTTTAGCATTCTAGTTGCAATGTGTCCTGTAGCTGCAGAGAGTCATGTTTTAAAGTTCTCTTCTCAATGAGGGTTTTCCCAGACAAACAGGACTCCACTGTTTGCTGTTTCCATTTATGGAGTATGGAACTATTTAGTCCTGTGTCTGCATGACTTTGTATGGAATAGCATGGTAAGGAAAGGAATTCATAAGCAGCTTTCCCCAGACTCTATCCAGGGTTCGGGAGTCTTTAGCAATATAGGGAATGAAGACAAAATGTCATTTTTTCTGAAACATTTCAATAGGGAATAATTCCACTGAAGCACAACACTCTTTTATTTTAGATCTGGGAACACAGCGTGATTTTTGCTGAGGAGAACATAATTCATAAACTACAATTACTTGAAGTGAACCTATTTAAGAAAAGTTGATGAAAAGGAACAAATACCTCAAAGAGTGCTAGTGTATTCTTTCATACCTGTATAGCCCATGAAAGCATTAAGCTTATTCCTGCTTTGGATTACAGTCCTGTCTGGAAGATGTTTATTTTTTTATAAGTTATGGAAGAATTCTCGTGCCCTTCAAGAGTTCGGCACGGAGACCTGCTTCCCTCATTCTATAACCTGACTTTGGATATATTTAGCTTGGAGATTCACCTTGTCTAACTTCACATTTGCCTTAATGAGGTCTGCTACTGAGCTGGTTGCCTTAGGCATGTTTGTTTGTTGGTGGAGAGATGCAATTTTGGGGCACAGTTTGACTTGTTTTGTGGATAAATCAAATTATATTAATCTGCTAATTATCTAGATTAGACTAGACACAGCCTTTTATTATTGATCAGATGAATTTCATTTGTGGAGGCACAACTACCATTACTCATGCAGTATTTTTGCTGAGTGCAGTGGAATTGCTTGTATGAATAAATGTTCACATGCTGAGGACCTTATACTACAAACATCTGAAAGTTACCTGATTTGGAAAGTCTCAGTAACTAAAAGACACCAGAGGAAATTCTAAACTATTATTATAATCTGATGGCTATTCTGATGGCTTTCACTCTCCTTACTAGTGAATTATATCAGGCAAGCAAAAGAATAAAGCCCAAAAGCACTGCTTACATATGCTTAGCAACAATAAAAGATAATGTTATCTGTGTACATAATACTATGCATTTTTTATTCTAGTCTATAGATTGAATAAACCCTGCAACACAGGGGGATGTAGTAACTTGGTGTACAACCTGGGTCACATTCTCCTTGTCTTACATGAATATGCACATGAATAATGAGACCCATTTTTTGGCCTTCTCTAGTAGCAGAACTAAAAGGGAAGAGCTTCTTTAATTCCTTCCACTATAATGCTGCTCATCTCAGCAAATTTAGGAACTTGCATGTTACTAAAGCCAGCATTTTTATAGACATTTTAGATATGTAGGTATTTTAAGTATAATTATTTGAAAAAATAAATTGAAATATGGCTTGGAAAAATACTAAAATAGACTTGATATTTAGTAAAATGGATTAATTATTTTGGTTAGATTGCCTATGCCTTAAAAGTAGTGAATATGTGGTATTTACTTTTTGCAAAGAAAATTGAGCAGTTACATTTTCTGAGCAAGTACAACTTTTCATGTTACTTGATTATTAAGTTTTCTCATATACAGTACTATTTAATGACAAAAAACAGAGAAAGATAAAAAAAATTCTACATATAGTTGAAATTCGACATAGGTTGATATTCCTGAAATGCCTAACATAAACAATTATTTCTGGAAAGTTACTGTGTGTGTTTTTTCTTAAAAAAGCACACCCACATATATACTTAAATCTACAC